>NC_080087.1:100156309-100857976 GCF_950005125.1 Chionomys nivalis | reverse complement strand
CTATCCTGTTTGTCCCTCAAAGAAACCCCTTCATTTTCATGACCTTGTCAGCAGGACCCTATACCGCACAGGACTGAACCTCTGTGCTTCTGTCAAAGCAGTATTAACACCACAGATGGGACCACAAGCCATTAGTAGTGGGATCTATGGGCCACTTTCCTCAGGGTTTGTTGGTCTTTTGATGGGACACAGTAGTGTCTTATTGAAAGTAATAAAAGTCATTCCTGGAATTATAGATAAGGATACTCCAGGAGAAAGTAAGATCATGGTAGAGGCTCTAAAAGGAGTTACAGTCATTCTGCAAGGCAGCTGCATTGCTCAGCTAGTTCTGATGCCCAAATTACAGACAAATAATCCTTTCTTGAATCCAGAAAGAGAAGGAGGCTCTGGGTCAACCAGGAAATTCCTGGGTTTCTGGGTTTCTATTCTGGACTCTCAGCCTGTGTTAACTGTAATAAGAGAAAGCAGAAAATTCTAGGGTTTCCTGGATATTGGGGCTGATATTTCTGTTATATCGCAAAGATTTTGATCCAAGGCTTGGCCCATTCATGAATCCAGCACAACTCTCTAAGGTGTAGGCACTGCACATGCTCCATTGCAAAGTTCATGTCTGCTCCCCTGGAAGGATGAAGAAGGACATTGGGCCTCTTTCAGTCTTATATATTGCCTCATATCTCTATTATCCTATGGAGGAGGGATGTGCTGGAAGGTATGGGAATGGTACTTCCCACTCAGCCAGTGACAGATGCTAAAAGATCAGGGATTTTTGCCCGGGGAAAGGCCTGGGGTGGAGATTACAAAAGGATCCTCAACCTGTGGCAGAAAAGACTCATATTATGTGCCAATGTGGAGATCACATGGGACTGGGGCATTTTTAGCAGGGACCATTGCTAGGTAACCTTCGATCATTCCACCCATTTCTATCTCTTGGTAGAGTGACAAACCTGTCTGGGCTGAGCGATGGCCCCTTAATAAGGAAAAATTAGAGGCTGCCCGGATGCTAGTACTAGAGCAATTGTCCACAGGGCATATAGTACCCTCAACATCTCCCTGGAACTTTCATATATTTGTTATAAAGGGGAAATATGGCAAATGGTGCCTTTTGTAGGACTTAAGAGCTGTTAATAAAACTATGATTCCTATGGGAGCTACTCAGCCAAGGTTACCCACTACCATAGCAATACCAAAGAATTAGCATTTAATTATTACTGATTTAAAGGATTGCTTTTTTACTATCCCTCTGCATCCCACTGATTGCCATCACTTTGCTTTTAGTGTTCCTACCCAAAAGAACCTTATAAGAGATATCATTGGGTGATTTTGCCACAAAGGATAGCAAATAGCCCCACTATTTGCTAGATATGTGTCACCCTGGCCATTGAGGCAATTAGGCTTAAGCACCCTCAGCTGTATATCATCCATTACATTCTACTGGCAGAACCCACTGAAACCTCTATCTTTGGTGATTTGCAAAATAAGTTTCGCCTAGGAAATTTACAAATTGCTCTTGAGAAGGTTCAGACCCAATGGAGACCCTGATCCCTGTCGTCCAGGAGATTGACTGATGAAGGGTACCAATGTATTACACTAATTGAGAAGGTGCTGCAACAAGCTCGTGTAAATGTATAGTTTACTCTAAACTTTTATAATTATTCATTTTCAGTTCTGATTACAGACTACCAGAGTCTTCTGGCAGGAGGGTCCCCTATTATGGGGCCATTTTCAAGCTTCACCCTCCAAGGTGATTGTGGCTTATCACCAAACCCTTGTCTCCTTATAATTCAAGGCAGTCAAAACTAGTGTCTTGACCTTTGGTAAAGAGCCAAACAAAATCATTACCCTCCTATCCAGCCAGCAACTTTCATGGCTTCAACAGCATAGTGATGATTGGGCTATATTTTGTAGCACTGTATTGAGTCAATTTGATAATCATTATCCTCTTAATAAATATGTAGATTTTTTTCAAGATGCACCCAGTTATTTTTCCCAGAATTGTGAATCTTCAATCCATTCCAGGAGGTCATGTGCTATTCACAGATGTCTCCTCCTCAGGCATCACTGCAGTCATCTCTCAGACCACTGTTAAGCGAGTTTTCATTGAAACACAATCTGCACAGGTTGCTGAACTTGCAGCCTTCATTCTTGACCTACAATTATTCCCCTCTGAAGTGCTCAATACTTACACAGACAATCAATATGTTGCCCGAATATTTCCCCCACTAGAAACATCCACTTATATTGCCCATATGTCCAGGGTCCATGATTCCCTGCTTCAGCTACAAGGACTTATATGGTAATGGTCTTGTTCAGTTGCCTGGCCCTCTTAGCAAGGGCAATGAGTTGACTGACTCTTGCACCTACGCGTTCCTGGCTATGTCCACCTTTGATAAAATGCAGTTATTACACCACTTCCATCTCAACTCTGGTTCCTTGTGCCTAAAGAGCTCATTCCTAATCATATTTGGTAAATGAATGTTACCCATGTACCCAACTTTGGTAAATTACAATATGTTCATGTTTTTGTTGATACATGTTCTCATCTCATATTTGCTTCTGTTTATTCTGTAGAAGAGGTGAAAGATGTACAAAGCCATTTTGCATATATGGGAGTACCCAAGCAGCTCAAAACAGATAATGATTTTAGGTCCGTTTGTCAGAGGCAGATAGAGCTAGTTATGATCATTCCTCATAGAGATAAGAAAATGAATGAATGGACCTGCCTACACAAGCTCGGGGTTTAAGCAATTCTGTGAGGCCTGTATCACTGAAGACGGGAATACCATACAATCTGCAGGGATAGACTGTGGTAGAATGCACCCATTGTACCCTCAAAAGTTACCTGGATAAAGTAAAAAAGGGGGGCTCAGAAGCTTTCCTTTTGTCTCCCCATGCTTCTGTAGCTTATATCTTATATATTTAAATTTTTTAAACTGTGGACTCTTGGGGGGATTGCAGTTGATCGCCATTGGTGACTGACTGTGGAGTCCCAAAGGGATGGTTCGCTAGAAAGACTTCTCCTTGGAACAGTGGCATGGCCCAGATCTCATTCTGGTGTGGGGCTGAGGGTCTGTTTGTCTTTTTCCACAGGATGGCGAGCACCCAATTTGGGTTCATGAGTGTTGTGTGCACCCTGTTGTTCCTGAGCCAGACCAGCCTCATAGAGCCACTTTGGGCCTTTGTGAAGAACTTCCTACCCTCCATTTTGATGCCTGTGGGCATCCAAAGCACAGTATGGCCAGCCATGAAATAGTATTCTTTTGGGTGGAGCTGAATCTTCCTCCTTTCTTCTTTTTTTCTTTTCTTTTCTTTCTTTCATTTTTTTTTTTTGTTTTTGTTTTTGTTTTTTGAGCCAGGGTTTCACTGTAGTTTTAGCACCTTTCTTAATCATTGTCTTGTGCTAAGTCACTGGTCATTTGCTGACTTTGCACCCATTGTCACAAATGGCCAAGTCCTGGGCTGGCAGAATTTTGATCATAACATGTCAGGCAGTGCATGGCCCCCTCACCCAGGACCTTGCTGCCGGCCCAGTTGTTAACCTATAATTTAGAGTTACTACATCCTTGGGGAGACTGCATAGTTAGTACCCTCTGGCTTTTCCATGACTGCAGGGACATTTGGTGGTATGGACTTAGGCCTCCCATAAATAATATTCACCTCCATTTCATTATTGCTACCACCTGCAAACTGGAGTGGTCCCAGATTTTGCTGGTATGTTTCTGTGTGGACCCTTCGCTTGTCTGGATGCAATACCCCTGGTGGCCCCCAAGATATTTGCATTTAATACCACTGCTACCTGAAATACATCAGACTAATTTGAGCATAGTCAAATTTGCAACACACTAGATATAGTAGGGATATATCTATTGCCAATGGACCTAGTGGGCTCCCTCTATTCTTTTTTGTGGTCCCTAATGATTCCCTTTCGGGAGATATTTTAGATTGTTCTTAACAGTGCCTGCTGCCTGCAGGGGTGCTGGAGTGCAGAGATGACAGCTTTGCTGGTGCACAGTCCAGGCAACATCCTTATGGCAGTAGAACCCTCGGGGCTGCAGAAGATGGTTCTTGGACCGCACAAAAGAGACTTTGACATCACTGCAGCTGTTGTTGCTGCCATTGCCCTCGCTTTGACTTCTGCAGCTGTTTCTGGCATTGCCTTTTCCCAGTCGGTGGTCACAGCAAGCGCAGTGGATAAATTGTCGGACAAGGTTGCTACTGCACTCAGCATCCATAACAATATAAACGCTATAATACAATTGGGCATTCTCAATTTAAATCAACAGATCATCTGAATTAATGAAACGAGAGTGCCCCCATTGGCTGGGGACCAGATTTAGCAGGGCCCTCAACTTGACGGTCAGCTGCACTTTAGCCCTGGGTCTTTCGACCCTGGGAATTGGAGGATTTACTTTATTCCCCCTATGACCGTTTCTCAGGCAGCAGGTCCAAGACTGATTTCAGAAGCAACAGGTTATTCTGTCTCTAGCTACGGGCAATCCCATAGCACAGTTATGATTAAGCATGCAAAATAAATTAATATTCAATGACAGGTTCTGCATGGAGGCGGCGGGGGGGGTGTGTGTTGGGGGGTGTTACTTGTCAACCTAAGACAGAGGGCTCACAAGGCCGGAGTGGGCTTCTCCAAGTTGGGTAAGTTAAGTACCAACATTTTATGTTACCTAAGACAGAAGTTCATTTATATGCAAAAGGGGGACCTGTTGGGCCCTTCCCCCTGGGATGTCTGTTTACTCCCTGATGACCTTTGCTAGCAAGTGCATCTTGTACCTCCCGGCCTAAAAGCAAATTCGTTGTTCCACTTAGTTGTTTACTGATTTGGCCCTTCTGTAACAGGAACTTCTGAACCCTGGTTTTTTTCACAGTGCTGCAAGCCCATATATATAGACCACCTTCGCCTTTCAATAAACGACATTCTCTTAGGAATGACCTGCAGTGTGGTGTTTCTCTAAATCCTCAGCTCCTTGCTAGCAACTGCAGAAGTGCTGGCGGGACACCTAGGCCTAGAATGTATATGCAAAATGTATATACAAAATAAAAAGATAATGTTTTGATGTTTCTTTTCTGGGGAAAGGACTTAGATTTCCAAAAACATAGAAGATGCTATAAAAATGTGGATGGTCACACATTATTCACACCCAAAGATTTCTGGCATAACAATATTAACAATAAGGTTAAGATAGGAAGGTAGAGTGGGAGGGTTGGGGGAACTCCAGAGATATAAGACTAATAATATATGAAAGAAGCAAATGCCACAGGACGATAAAGCTTATAGACCACTGGATTTACAGCACTCAATGCTTGTGCATAAATAAAACATGATATCCAATTGACTCATCCATCTCAGTGAGAATTTTGGATCCTGAACCTGTGGCTGGCTTTGGCACATTTTCAAATTCTATGTTTCTCCTTTAATAAATTGTCTACTTTTCTGTAACTATTCAAGTACCTTGTCTAGAACATTCTTCGAAGGCATGGAAACCTAGGGATTTCAGGCCATGTACATAAAACTCAATTATGTTTGTAAATAAGTACATAGATTCAAGTCCTTGTCAGATGTCATGCTATATAGGAGACATATTTAGATTATTATTAGCTATATCAAAATTTTCTTTTCACTTTCTAATTGTCAAATTACATTTTTCATTTGTTTTCTTTCCCTTCTGGGGCCCATATTGATCAAATCAATCATTTCTGTTAGAGAAGAAGAAATCAGAAGCCTTTATGTTATAAATATTTTTAAAGTTTTAGTCACCTCTGTCACTTAAGATCAAAAGCAATCATTAAGAAGAGGATTTTAGAATTGCTAATTATAGCAATACCCCAAAGCTCTTAATAAGGAAAAGATTGATTTAATAAAGTCACAGTTTGGCATCAAAAAATGCAGGAACCATGCCTATAAATGTGAGTGTTCTTGAAGAGAGAGCACAAAGAGGCAGCAGGAGAATCTGAAGACTAATCTGCCTCCAGTGGGAGAGCACTTTCAACACTGTACAGCATACAAAAGACTGATTTACAGGATCAGGAGATGTGGCATTGGCAGACTGAGCATTAAAAGCCACCTAGGACATTTTCAAATGGTAAAAAGCTTCAGGCAAACAAAATCTTTTAAAATAGATAATATCAGAAAGAAATGGTACGTGGCCATGTTTCAGTTTCAAAAAATTGAACGGGTAATGATTAAGGATAAGAAGCACAGCCTTTTATAAAATATGCGTCGAAGAGAAATTTCAAACTATTGGCAAATTCATAAAAGAGTGAAATAAAACTGACCTGACAAGATTGCAGCTTGAAAGAATGCTTTGTGGTAGCTTGTTAATACCTACCTAGCATGCAAATGCTTTAAAGTAGTGTAATCAGAGAAGAAAGAGCAGAGAAATAAAATGATTGCAGACACGGGGTCTAGATAACTGAGCAAATGCTGGGCATGAAGGGTGCTAAGGTTGCGCTTCTGTCTCATAACCAGTAGCCTCCAAAATAAGAAACTGTAACACTGATTCCTGGTAAAAATAAATAAATAAATAAATAAATAAATAAATAAATAAATAAATAAATGAATAAATAACATGGCCCTAACTCTGTCTCTGGTCAAAAGTGTAATTTTCATTCTAAACTGCCCAAGATATTTATCTCTATGCAGACCAAGGTGTTGTCATAGAAAAGACACACTATGGTCCTGTTATTTTATTTTTTATTAATTAATTTATTTATTTAATTACTAAAGATTTCTGCCTCTTCCCCGCCACCACCTCCCATTCCCCCCCCCCATCAAGTCTTCCTCCCTCCTCAGCCCAAAGAACAAGCAGGTTTCCCTGCCCTGTGGGAGGTCCAAGGACCACCCACCTCCATCCAGGTCTATTAAGGTGAGCATCCAAACTACCTAGGCTCCCACAAAGCCATTACGTGCAATAGGATCAAGAACCCATTGCCATTGTTCTTCAGTTCCCAAAAAGAGGAACATGGGATGTACTCACTCATATTTGGTTTTTAGCCATAAATAAAGGACATTGAGACTATAATTCGTGATTCTAGAGAAGCTAAATAAGAAGGTGAACCCAAAGAAAAACATATAAGCATCCTCCTGAATATTAACCTTCATCAGGCGATGAAAGAAGACAGAGACAGAGACCAACATTGGAGCACTGGACTGAAGTCTCACGATCCAAAGGAGGAGCAGACGGAGAGAGAGCACAAGCAAGGAACTCAGGACCGCGAGGGGTGCACCCACACACTGAGGCAATGGGGTTGTTCTATTGGGAACTCACCAAGGCCAGCTGGCCGGGGTCTGAAAAAGCATGGGACAAAACCGGTCTCACTGAACATAACGGACAATGTGGTCCTGTTATTTTAGTTAGGTCAAATGACACAGGCAGTCACATGGGCAAGAAAACACACTTGATGAAACTATCTATTCCATAAACCTAAGAAGTAACACAAAGGAAAAAAGAAAGAAAGAAATAGTATAAAGATCAACTAAAAGTTCTTGTTGGCATTGTTCTCTCTTCACCCATTTTTTGTTTTAACCCTTGAGCTTGTCCGACATTACCTGATAATAAATCCTGCCTGTCACCTATCTACCTATATGAGTCACTGAAATTCAGGGAAGATATTGTTACCTGTGCCTTCTCTACCATTGAATGTATTCAGACAAGACCCACCAAATGTATTGCAGAAGAAAAGCAGAATATTACAGAACAATATGAGACACTCTCAACATTGAAGATGCACCATTATGCCAAACTCCATTTTTTGATAGGTTTTATACTATTTCTTCAGAGTCTGGAAAAGTTTCCCGGGGAGCAATTTATTTGTTCAGGTGATTGGCAGACTCATTTGGATTAAATCCTTGAGGAAGAGATGGTAATAAATATTTGTTTTTTATATGGTCAATTAGCAATCTCGGTTAAAATTTCCTGTCTGCATTCAGGGATAGGGAAATTATTTAGATAACAGTATTTTGAGGAGTAATCAAAGTTCTGTGAAAGACCCGAGTCAATCCAGACCCCTCTAGCAGGAAAAGAAGGGCCAAAAATCTAGGTTAGCCAGTTCAGTGACTCTGTTTCAGGAACTAGCTGAAGATAAAGTTAGATTATATTCTTGAGAATAATCTTGAGAAACAGGGAGTTACCTGTTTTTTCTGATATTTTCTGATTTTTTCAATGATCACTGGTATTTTCAGAATTTTCCAATGATGCCCTCCCTACCCCCTTTGCATTACTGGGTTGTGGTTTTTTCCCTTAAATACCCCCCTCTCAGCTACTCGGGGTCGAACTCTCTACCCCTGCGTGGGAAATGAGTTTTGGCCCTAGTGCCCTGGTTCCTGTCCTGTCAATAAACCTCGTGTGATTGTAGCAAGGATGGTCTCTCGTGAGTTCCTGGGGGGGGGGGGTCGTGTTATCCTGAGACTTGAGTGAGAGTCTCCCCGCTCCGGAGGTCTTTCACTGGCTTCAAAGATGCTGACTCAGAACAGGGTGGGAATGCCCATTCTTAATGATCTTCAGTCATACTAATATTCGACTAGTTTTCTGGCAGTCTAAATTGTCCTTTTTGTAAGTTAGTAGCAGTATTGTAGTATAAATCCTATTTTAGATATCCCTATTTTTGTTCCTGAATTTGCATTTGCTTACTCATTAGTTAGTTACACAGTACACTGTATACCTTTACTGCGGTCTTCTCACTGATTGTGATGCAAGAATATAAATTTTAAACATAATGTGAACATTATAGAATGGATGGTGAGATATTTTGTCAGAACATTTTGTGGCATTATATTGGAGATTCCTGTAGCTAAAATAGCAGTTATTTCAGAGTGTCTGTTATTTATTGAAATACACTTCTGATACTTCACAAAAATCGCCTAACTTAATGCTCACAAATAGCTACATTAGGAAGAAATTATGGTTTCCATTTCATAGAGAGAAATTTTTGGAGCAGAGTAATGTTCATATAGGCTTACCAAAACTTTCTTTACAACCTATATCTGAAACTCATTTGATATCCCTGTGGAGAAATAGATAAGAACCAAAATAAGTGACTCACAACAAAATACTATTACTTCTCTTATCAAGACTTAGCTAAGCTAATATTGATCATTACTTAAAAAAAATAACAAAACATTCTGATTTCCATGGGAGATAAACTAAAGAGACCACAGAGCATTTATTGAAAGAAGCAGCTAACACTGGCTAATGTCAGGGTCCATCCTTAAGGGTTTTTTCCATCCCAGGGTAGAGGTATACGGATTAGAAATGTTGGGAAGAATAAACAGAGATACAAAAGAGATACAGAGACACAGGATAGAGTCGGGAAGGCAACCAGTAAATATTGAATTTACCTATGTTTATGTCTGATAATATTTAAATATTCTAATCCAAAAGAGGGGAAGAAAGCAAAAGACTTTTTTAAAATTATGATATAAGGAACAAACAAAGTGATTACCATCTTAAAACCCAAAACATCCAATAACCACACCCTAGGTCATGATATAGTAGCCACACCTTAATTCAAATATCTTGTCAATAAACTAGAAGGAACAAGACCAGGGCTGAACTCTCTGATCTTTTGTCAAGGTGGAATGGATCCACTTCTGTGGGCCATCTTAACACCCAAAACACCAGGTAAGTGCAGCCTAGGTATAAACATTCTGTAAGTAGCCACACCTTACAACAAATCTCCTGTCAGGTCAATAACCTTGAAGGAGCAAGACTAGGCCAGAACTCTCTGACCTTTAGTCAAGGTGGAACAGATACACTTCTGTGGGTTGAAAGTGAGTAAAATAATGGTACAGTTTCTCCATTAGACACTGCTAATTTCCAACAGATACAGTGACCAGATGAAGAAGTATAAGATAACATTTAACTAGGAATATCTTGACTATTGAAAAAGTCACTGAACCAATACATTCCACCTTCCCTTCGTTTGTAAATTTCTGGTTTGTGGAAACACAGAACTGGCTTAGAGCACAGCCTCTTCCTGGGACAGGTGAGCCGAAGTTGGGAAATGACTGCTGGGCAAACCAAGCATAGATGAAAGCATACTTTTTTTTGCTTATTTCTCAACGTTCTGTCAGAATCTGTGCCCTTGGTAAGGAAGTGGCCTTTGAGCTCAGTTCTTCATGTTCTACCAGATATAGATTAAGGAAGTGCTTTGCTTCTGTATACTTTTTGCTTTGTTTCTTTACACTTCTTTTTATATTTATCACTGTATTTATTGAGGCATTGTTTCTTGCAAAGTGAGGTAAGAGTTTCTCATGATCGTGTACATGGGTAAAGGGGGGGGGGTTGAGAATTGAAGTAATGCTTTTTAGTCTGTATAAAAAGCCATGAAATTTAAAGCTTGTTATGCAGTTGTTCATGCTCTGCCTCCCCTGTATCCTGGTGCGTGAGACCCTTACCCAGGGACACCAACGCCCTAGATATTGATACCGGTTCATTAAGAAAACATGACAAGTTTGCTATAAAACACCTTTTCAAGAAATGAAAGCACTCTACACTTTAGATGTTGCATGATAAAATAAAAAGTAGTTATATAAATGAAAAACAAATGACTGTGAAATAATATCATTGAGTAGCAGAGGGAAAAAGAAGAAATATAAAGTGAGTTACCAACCAAAGAACATCAAAGAGGAAGTTTGCATCATTCTTTCAAGAGAGAAAATCAACGAATTTTTATTTATTATTTACTTGTTTCTATTTTTTGGTTGTTGGTCACAATGAGGTTCAGACTTACCTCAAACTCATAACAGTCTTCCTGCTATGACCACGTGAGTTCTGGGATTACACATGCTCCTATGTTCAGGTTAAGGTACTTAGAAAGAAGTTCATGATTGTTAATTTAGTTATTTAAAATTACTTTTTTTAGACAGAATAAAATAAATCCATATTATGTGTACATTTCAAGAAAAGAGATCAAATTGCTCAACTAGTTTGAACATTCGATATTCCTGTTTAAAGAAAATGATTTTTAGAAGCCTTGGATTCACTTAAAAGCTGTAAAATTTACAGGAGTCCAACAGAATCAAAACACAGTTGGATTATTAGCAGAGAATATGAGAGTATGCCACATTTTCTAGAACTTGTCACTGACTCCTCACACTGTTTCTACTTACTGTCTGTTCACATTTCCTTTAATTTTTGATGACTTGATCTAATTTCCTGAGTCATTATCTCTTTTCCTCTTTTACCAGGACAGGGGTGTCAGATTACATTTCCTTGTCAGGCCTCAGCAGGGACCTCTTAGTTGTGATGATGTAGAAGAGACTCAAAGCAATAGAACTGATGTTATAATGGATTTGTTAATAGGATTGCTTAGGAGACATTAAATCACACAAAGTAGAATTTAGCTAAGACAGCCCTGCCTCCAACATACCCCAAAGATAAGCAGTCTGCTAACCAGGAGTGTTAGAGGTAAGCAAATTCCAGAGTGCTAGGTTGTAAATGTCTGTTCACCAGGATTGATCAGCACTTAGACCCAGCTCCAGTGAACAAGTCTCAAACAGGCAGCTCAAGAGGGCGGTGTGTAAGGTCACAATCATCTTTAAGTCCTAGTCTGCCCTTAAGTCTCCTTGTGGACAAAACGGCACTGGGTAACAACTATTCAGAAAAGAGCAATTCTAGTGTAATAAGATAATTCTGTTGATCTGTAATACCTTTACTGTGTAAATCTCCTATTTCCCTGAACTACCTACCAGCCTTGCAGTTTCCTGTCTCTGTTCAAATTGTTCAAAGTATATACTGGGGCTGGGACAAGAAAGAGATTGAAGGATGATAGTGTTTGTGGAATGAAGAAGCTGACAGTATCTTTAAGTTAGTAAAATTGTCTGTTCAAGGCCAATTCTAATTTGGGCCTTAGTCACAGTTGGCCAGCAGGTACTTCAGCAAGTTCTTCCGCCATCTCTAAGTGTGCAGAGAGGAGCTATATTATATCCATAGGAGACATATTTTTCTATTTCTTAATTTTAGACAAAGTCAGCAGCTTTGAACCATATTCTGCATGTTTTTTGTAACAGATGCCACTACCACCACTTCAGATCAAGCTGTCACATTGCAATGTGATACTTAATAAAGTTATTTGTTCTTCGATGGATAAATCCTTGGTTCATTCGTTGGCCTGCTCTCCTGACTTTCTTGAAGACAGCCCACTGTCTGTTCCTTACCAATTAGGTCATGTGGTATTAAGTCCTTCTATCCCCTCCAAAGACTCTCTTGCAAAGCAGAAATATTTGGTCGGTACCACCAAAGTGCATCCATGCCGTAAGGAACAATAAATATTAATCTTTTCCCGTCTAACACTGCAAATCTTTGTTTATTACTAGGATTCAAATCCTTTTGTACATCTCCCAACTTCTAAACTCTTTATGATAATGTTTTAATTTACCATTCCCAGAGTAAAAATTAGTTTACACAAAGGCCCTCCTGCTTTTTCAGTTCTTTTGGTATTTAAGTGACTTATCCTGTATCTCTTGTCTCCATTTCTTTTTTTTTCCATTGTTTTAAAACTAGTCAAACACAAAAGGCTGAGAGGTTATACTCCAGCCAATAAGGAAAATCACAGTCAACATTTGTATTAAATAAAAGAGAGAGAGAATATTTCCTTTCCTTAATTTGCTTGTTAGATGCGGTGTACTTTGGTGTATATTTTATACAAAAAGAATGCCTTGCCGTACTATCTCGCTTTATTCCCATTCTTTTTGACACCGAGACGATTCCTTTTTTCCAACAATTGCAACTGCATACAGAAATCATCATTTCCACTCATGTGCAAGCACTGATGACAGCTGCTGCATGTCTTCTTCTGATTATCTGAGCTTCTTTTAACTTTGATCATCCAACCAGACGGTGATGGATACAACCCTGAAAACTGTAATCATCATTTCAGATAGTGATGGCCAAGGTAAAAAATGTTAATTTTTTTTTTAAATTGCGTACCATGTTATCAAAGAGAGGTCCACAAGTAGCCCACAATTATGGAATAAAAAATAACGGACTATGTCTTTAAGGGGAGAGTATGTGCTTAATCAAAAACTGTACAATTATACTTGGAAGAATAGGTTATTCTCCAAATTTAGAAGAATCACATTTATACAGGTATGTACTTGCAGTTAGGGACGATGCTATAATTTGATATTAGTTTCTTTATTGTTGAAATGAGGTCAGGTAAAAATTTGGGGTGTATAATCTACAGCCCCCCTATTGTTTCTTTTGAAGATTTCTTTACCTTCTTGACACCACGCTTCTCAATATATTTAAGTGTCCATACTTAGTCTTTGAACAAATCATTCATCCAAGAGTCCTTCATTGGATATTTTTTCTTATACATATGAAGAAGAATCTGGGTATTAAACATGAATATTGTTTCTTGGTCCTTTCCACTGAATAGATAGATATGTATGCTATATCATATGTATACATATATACCTATAATGCTCTATTTGTGTCTATCTGTATGTATTTAGCCATGAGTCCAAGTTATTTTTCTAACTGTAATCAATTACCACATCATTTTTCTAGTAATATTATATTGTTTAATCATAACTTCTCCTTTCATCACTAGGATATTTAACTTTACTTTCTACCATGGAAGCAGCTTCATAACTTACAGAATAATATCTACATATGGTTTCTTTAGGCTTTACGACTTAAAGAGTCCTCTCACATATAGGGTTACATACACTAATATTTTAGCTGCCCACTAATTGCATTGCCTTGTGTATTTTATTTTTTTTATTCCATGACTCCCAATCCTGATATGTCTTTATTTTTATTTATTTGTTAACATTTTCTTTGTGGTAAAAAATTCTATGTTTTGAAAATTACATAATGTTATCTGTTGACCAGTGTATCAAAGTTCCACAACCTCACAACCTTCAGTATTTTCTATTCACATAGTCAACATCTGTTCAACTCTTAATAGCTGTGTGGGGACCTTTATCACTGTTGCAGTTTTTCCTGTACAGAATGTGACATGATCAGAACTATAAGGCATGTCACCTTTGCAACTTGGATAGCTTCACTGTGCCATATGAGCATAAACTACTTCAAATGTTTATATAGATATATACATGGCTGCTTCTTATATCTGAATATTACTTCATTGTATCCATATACTTGTTAAAGATCATATTATTTAACTTATTCATGATTGTAAATAGAGCAGGGATGGAAATATAGGTCAGTGTAACAGCACATACTTAATAGTTTTGTATAAGATCTTAAGTTCAAATCCAACTACTACATCTCCTAAAAAGTAGCTACTATAAATGTTCACATGCAGGAATTTCTAAGAACATGAATTTTGAATAAAATATGCTTTATTTTAATTCTTACACAACAAATGCAGAATTTATATACAGATTTATAATCTGAAAGCACAAAATATCTTTTAGCTCAGGCTCACAAACATTATGGCAACATGATGAGGTGGGATGATACCTTTTCATGCCCTATGGTACATACTTGATCAATGTGAATAACCACAATCTTTCAAAAAGATCATCCAGTCTGGGGGCGTTGGTGGGATACTACTTAAGAATGAACCACATTGGAGCCAAGCACATTAGAGAACACAGTAAGAAACCAGTAAGAAACCAAGATTCTACTGAGCAATGGAAGGTAGAGAGAGGTACATGAATCTGCAGGTGGAGGAGGCTTGTTGGTTCCTGGCCACCCAGATAGCTTAGACAAGAAATAATCACACAGAAACTGTATTTATTAGATCACTGCTTGGCCCATCAGCTCTAGCTTCTTATTAGATAACTCATATTAATTTAACCCATTTTTATTAATCTGTATATTGCCAAGTGGCTGTGGCTTACCAGCTAACGTTCTCAGCATCTATCTCCAGTGGCTCCATCGCTTCTCTCTGATCCTGCCTCCTTTATCCCAGCCTTCAGTTTAGTTTTCCTTGCCTACCTAAGTTCTGCCCTACCAACAGACCAAGACAGTTTCTTTATTAACCAATGTTATTCACAACATACAGAGGGGAATCCCACATCACCTCCAATTTTCTGTTTAAATGAAAAGGAAGGCTTTAACTTTAACATGGAAAAATTACATATAAAAACAGGTATTGAGCAATAATTGCAGCTACAATATTTATGTCTATTTTTTTCTTTCTCCATAACTAAGGAAAACTATAACTATAAATTCTTCAACTCCATCAAAGATTCCAGAAGGATATAATATTATCTAAGTAAATATGAAGTACATTTGTAAACAACTTCCAAAACTCTAGAATTGACAGAAACACCTCCCTGCCTGGGCAATCACCCAAAGTTCTTCAAAAGGCCACGACAGTTTCTTTATTAACCAATGATATTCATTACGTAGAGAAGAAAATCCCACAGAATGAATCAGTTCTTTTTGCTTGTTTTCCTAGCACCAATGTTTTAAAGTTTTTCCGAGGAACACACACAACAAGAACACAGGCCTTCAGAATACAATATTTATAAATAGGACTGGTAGATATTCAGGGAGGTAATTTTATATCCTATGACAAAGTTCTGCAATACTGCCAAAACATATTCTCAAGTGGCTATATGGCATATCATTTATATAGAACAGAATAAAAACTTCTGATGCTTTACCTCCTTGCAGAAACTAACATAGTCTCTCATATACTATGCCATGGAACAAATTCAGTAATAAAATGAACAAGGGACATATATCGATATAAATGTATCTCCATGATGAAATGTTAAGTAAAAAATAAAATCTAAGAGTATTTATTGTATTATTTCATTTATAAAAAATTCTTGAAAATAAAGTATATAGAAACAAGAGATAAGATACTGCTTTCTGTATGCCAAGGAAGAAGTAGGAAAATATAGAAGTCTATTTTTCACAGAAGGAAAATAGAATGCATATTATTTTTAAAAATATTTTCTCTTACTTTTTACATTAATTCTTTGAGTATTTCATATGATGGTTTGTATTTTGATCATATTCATGCCAACTCTTCCCTGTGAATGACATCCAGATTCACCTACCTGCTTATCCACATCCTCTGTGTTTTCTCTTTTTTTCTTCCCAATATAACATTTTTATTGATTATTTGGAAATTTCATCATTGTGTACCCTGATTAAACTCACTTCCCAGTCCTTCAAGATCCATGCCCAACCATTATAACTTCCCCTACACCAAATAAATAAAAGGAAAAAAAAAACCCACAAGTCCATTATGTTGTCCATATGCTTACTAGAGCATGATCAAACTCGCAGTAGCCAGCCTCTTAAAGAAAACCGAGTCCTTTCCCACCCAGATCACCACCAGAAGCCCTTAGCTGTAGAGAGCTGCAGTTCAGCATCCTTATCACAATTTTGTAGAGTTCTTCCTCTGGCTGTAGTATAGTGGCTACTTTGATAGTGCATCAAGTCCCAACCTACCTCCCTTGGCTATTTTGAATAGTTATTAATATCAATAGTGTTTTGTGTATAAAATATTAGCTTTAAAAATAATCATGTAAAGAGGTCATTGATTATCTATAATTTCTATATCTCAAAACTGATGGTGGAGGATACAAAATAATCCCACACTAGTTCATAATTACTTATAATAAAGGGCTATTTATTTAAGAGAAAAACTTACAGATCACTGTCCTAAACAACAGTCCTCTGCGGGCTCAGGAACCGAGTCTAGCAGCCGGAAGCAAGAGAACAAGCGCATGTTTACAGCTGCTTTTTACAGTATAAGAGACCACATCAAATTGGGCTGTTATCTTAAAGGCTATTGGCTGAAGGAGCAGAATGTGCTCCCACAGCACAAAATAATTTAAACACAGCTGAGAAGTGGCTTTAAATGAATGAGTAAAATAATAGAACATTCACAAGTGTTTGAGAATCTCTGAAAGCTGTATTCTAGGTGTTGGTAAAAGCATAAGTATGGGAACTTTCCTTCAGCGTTCAGATTATAGCTAAGTTTGGCTTTCTACTACACCTAAAAAATTAAAAAGAAATTGTTCCATTGGGGTTCTGTTTACCAACCTCAAACTGAGCTCATAAAGACCGAATCAATTGTCCTAAGCCACAGAACTGTACCAGAGTAAAATGCACCAATTGTTAACCAGAGGTTATAAAGATTGTAACATCACCCTTTTTCATTTCAGACTTGGTGTCAAAATCCAGGGCAGTTTTGGAAGTGGTTTTGCCTAGATGATATGACCTTTGAAGTCCAGAACCCAGAGACTATGAGGAACTCAAAGGCTTTCTTCTCCTATGCTTGTAACTTTATGTCATAAGGAAATGGTTTTCCTTGCACAGCAATGCTGTATCACTGATACATTTGTTACAGTGAACTGCTACAGTTACAAGTACAGTATTCCTTCAACTTTCTGTATCCACATTCCTGGAATGGCAGGATGGAGAGCATACAACCTGAGGGATTCACAGTCAATGTCAACACCAGAATTAACAGGACAATAAAAACAAAACTAAAATATGAGGTTATTTAAGAACGTCACTTAAAGGGAGAGCAGTGTTCCTTGCCAGTGACATGTAATTAGAATCTAGCCATTACATGATGTTGTAACTAGTTTCCTTAATTAACTCTCAAGTGCTTTTTAAGAAACTTCAGGTGAGAATGTCTGCAGTGAAAATGAGGAAAAATGAATATACTCTTATCTCAATGTACAATGTTCTGTTCATGTAAACTCTAGTAATACAAAATGAAAAAGAAATCATATATTTTTTCTCATTAAAGTAAAACTATATACTTTAGCATTTTAGTATTATGTTAAAAAGTATATGTGAGGAACTACCAAAAGTGCCTAAGTTCATTTCCAGTTGGGAAAAATTATTACTCATATACACCCACAAACATATATAAACACATGACATTTTTCTTTTTTTAACCTTTTTTTTCTGTTTCTAGAAAATCAAAACAAACGTGAAAGGTGATTAACTCTAGCAGATAAAACACCAAACTAAAAGTTAACGTAGAATTTATAATTTTAGACCTCCTAGTGACTCAGAGTATTTCTATCTCAGTCAATTTGGGTCATAATAACATAGTATCATGGAATGTACCACTCATACACAAAGAGATTAATTTCTAAAGGGTACTTGAGGACAGTGAAGTCTGATACCCATATGTGACTTTTTGTGATACCCTCATGTGGAAGGAGATAAATGATGTCTACTCAGCAGAATGCAGAGAATACATCCTTCATATACCATCCCTAATCCTGTTGCTGAGTTTGGAACACTAACAACCTAACAGTAACTGCTTACCTCCACCAGGGTAATTCAATTATTTCTTTTGTATTTATTGACACCTATCATATCAGGCGAATTTCAACATATGAGTACTAGAAGTAAGAACATGCTAGCGATAGAAGTTACCAGAAACATCATTCTATTTTAGATCACTCAGAAATCTGCATCAGAAAAGAATTGTGTCCTTCCCGAATGAGACACAATATATATAATTCTATATTAATAGAATATAGGCTACTGTGTTTCAAGTTATATAAAAGTGTAAATAATATTGTAATTAATTTCAGTGAAATTTGACTTGCCATTCTAATGAACTAAAAATGTGCTACGTGCACTCAATCACTTATGTAAGCATTACTTTGAATCATATAAAAAGCAGTGTTCAAGAATAAAGTTGATTTTTAAGATAAACAGTTTAAAAATGTTATTTTAAGCCTAGCATGAGGGTGCATGTCCTCAATCCGAGGACTCTGGAGTCAGAAACAGGTAGGTATCTGAGTTCCAGTCTAGCCTGGTTTACATAGCAAATTCCAGTAAAGCCAGGGCTCTTGTCTCAGAACAACAAAAAAGTAATGGTAACTAGTTGAATAATTAATAATTTATTTAGTTAAACATATAATTTTGTTAAATTATATCCTTAAACACAACATTTTTCCTACAATAATGCACAATATATTGACCAAATATCATATATTATTGAATACATTTTAGACATGTGCATTTCCAAACAGCATTGTTTTATAGTTTTATCACAGATTGTCTCAGAGAAATTTATACACCTAGATTTACTCAAGTATATTTTATCAAATCAAAGGACAATAATATCCACAATTTTAAAACTGTTCTTTTAGCCCCATAAGTACTTCTGGATTTCCTAGCAGGATGAGGGGTTTTGACAGTTCTAAAAATCAGGGGAACTTGCCTTTTCTTGCTCCAGGGCATCCACCAGCTCTGCAGGGTGGAACCTCTGCTGTGACTTCCCATTGCCCAATGGGACAAACTGCATCATTTTCTATTTTAGAACCAGAGTCTGCATTTGAATCCTAGCTCAGCATTTAATTGTCCATTGACCTTAGACAATAAATTAGCAATTCTATGGATCTGTTGTAAAGAATCATTCAGTAAAGACTCACTTGGGTTAAGAATGTGGCTCAGTGTTAGTATTTAGTTTCAAATTTTTGGGGAGAAAAATAAGAAAGAGTGAGTGGAAGAATGCTTGGAATCACCCATGTTTTTAACAAATGTGACTGTCAATAATTATGATCATGTCTGTGGTTTTAATTCCCTACCTCAACTTCATATGCAGCTTGCATTTTGTGTTAATTACAAGGGATGTGTTATTTTCACACATAATGATTAGTGGTATAGCTGTAATATGCAGTTTTGTATTAGAAGCTAAGATCCCACACTGTGATAAAATAGTGAACACAGTTCATGGGGTAAAATAACGAGTGAAACATGCAGTGTGCATGACAGAAGCACTACTGGGATATAGGCTCACTTCCTGTTCTCTTCAAGGGTCACTTTTATGGAGCTCCAATCTCTTTATAAATTGTGAATTAATTTGATTTTCATGTGTTAGTCACATTTTCATTTATATACTCTTCATATGAGTATATTTCTGTGACCCAAATACTATATTGCAACTTTAGACATAACTACAGAAATGGTACAATCCCTGACATTTTATGAATATTTATATGAGACTGCCATTATGTGAAATTTTTATTCATGACTCAGAAAAGCTCCTGATGATATTCCAATAAATTAGAATGACCTTTAAATAAAAGCGATAAGAGTCATAATCTCATTGCAGTGATTAGGGATTGGACCACTGACCCCAATCTTAGCATGATCCTCTTTAGCTGAAACCTATATCTTTAGAGAAAACTTATACATTCTAACACTGCTGCTTCAAACTCTTGGGATCATAGCAATAGATTGGCATGGGGTGTTCTGATTTGCAGAGGATAGAAGATTTCACTCTTGTAAGATGGAAGAGAGAAGCTTGGCTGAATTTGGACTCAAAAACTAGCAATGAATATATGCCTTTAAAATAGATATTAACCAGACATGGAAAAATTACTGCTGATGGATAATGTGTGCATGAGGGTGTAAGGGCAAAGCTATGAAGTATCATCAGAACTGATCCTGTGATTTCTAACACAGACCCGCAACTGTCCCCTTCACACCACCACTGCTCACCAGTTCCACTGTAGTCATTTCTATTATACAATACAAATCTACAGACTGAAGATTGTTATATGATTTAAACATGTGGATAAATTTGAGAGTTAATATCTCCAAAAAAGTTAGATGTTCAACTAGCTTGATAGTGAATATTTGCAACAAGCTAGATGTTCTTACTTTCAAATACTTCATATATGAACAAATCCTAACCAGCACCCTCTTACATGCTGCTTTTTATATTAATTTTCTTGCCCCAGAGTCCGAGTCTCAGAGTGATTATATGACTTGATTGGCTGACTTCTAAGGCTCGTTGTGCTGGCCCACGACTGCCTTCACATTCTCTCCTGCTCTAAGTCAAATAGAAAGCAAATATGGCAGCAAGACTGCTGCATTATACAGAGAAGATACCTGGAATTAACAAGACTACTGAAGAAACTATTAAGAAGTCATCTGTGAACCATCATCTTTCAAAACACTGAACAAGAATCTGAAAACAGAAACATCTGACTTCATCAAGGCAAATGCACTTTTACATATTTTCTAAGTGTACCTATAAACTTCCTCTTCTATTTTTGAAAACTGGATTTGTAATTTCAGTCAAGAATGATAAGGCACTCAGCTTTGGGAGAATGCATCATGTATGATACATTTGTGTAACAGTTTAACGCCGTCTCCTACCTGCACACAATTCAAACGATGTTGTTTTGTTGGGATCCCATGATGACTGGATTAAGAATAACAAATCAGCTCAAATAACTACACGTGTGTTAAGTCAGTTCTTTCTAGACTGGTCATATTTTGGTACATCATAGTAGGCTATGATCTACTCATAAAAATATGGGAAAATGTCGAAGAAAGGCAGCTACAAATTATTGAGCCCACTTAAAGAAGTAGCTGTAAATTGTATGAGCTTGCTTGGGTCCAGCACACCTGGCCCTGCAATGTGGGTGCAAATCTGTATTGGTGTGTATGTAAATACATTGCTTTTAAAAGTCAGTGGCTGCCTAGTACATCTTTAAATTTGGGGAATAATTAGCACAAAACTTGAGTCTTAATAATCATTCAAAAGTTCTTGCTGAATTAACAATTTGTCAATAAGAATGAAAAGTAGAGACAAAGAGGTAACAATTTATATGTGTCAAAGCTTTACCTATTCTGCAATATGTTTATGATTCTTGGCAATCTTTCAAACTTGGAAAGAATGCATACTTCCTCAAAAACAGAAACAATGCTGATTTAAACAGAATCCTCAGTGATTAAAAGGTGACATAAAATTGATAATTTATTATGGATATAGCATATGTTATTATAGTCTTTAAATCTTGGAATTTATAATTAGCTCTAAAAATTATATCACAATGTACCAGATTTAGCTATTTAAAAGTTCACCCTTCTGGTTTCTTTATTTTGAAATAAATTTTGTAAGAAGATGATATTTCATGTTTTAGAGGAACATTAGGGAAAGTGAAACATGTAAACACTTCATATTTTATTATTTATGTCTAAATAACATCTGCTTTCAATGCTTTTCTCATTAAATTTAACCTTACATTAACCCATAAGATAGCTGAAAGTCATTTCAATTTAGATATGAGGTGCATGGTTAGGAAAGCCAACTAAATGCTTTTTTTTTTTTTTTTTGTATAGCAAATGGAAATTACAGGGTTATTTTACCAAGTGCAGTATTTTAAAACTAAAACTAACATAGAAGATGAAGGATAATTTTTCAGAGCTGACATTCAGCAAATTCTATTTTGGATAGTATTTTACCACTTTAAATAACCATTACTATGCTTCAAAAAGTCATCCTTTCAACATAAAATGAAAGTTGTTAATACTTCAGAAATTCTGAGTTATACTCAAAAGCTTGGAAGTCAACCTTGTTCTTGTCACAGAGAAAAAAAATTAACAGTTCTTCATAAGTGCATCACAGAATTGAAATCATGAAGCAAACTTATAACCCTCCACCTTCAGTTATAAACATGTGAATCAACAAGATTATTCTGTCTAGAAAATAGCTTAAAGGAGCAGTTAAATGATAATGGGTTACTGGATACAGATTATTAATCAATTTCTATGGCTTCTTTATGAATTATACCATAAGGAGCAGGATAAAAATTAAATTGTGTTATTATTGTTATTTATTATTATCATTATTATTTTTAATTATTATTATTGTTTTGCATCTCTCTGTGTGTATGCATTGTATTTTTGTGAGTGTGTGTATGTACATGTGCATATGCCTCTGTGTATGTGTGTATGTGTGTGTGTGTTTGTGTGTATATGAGTATATATGTTGCTTGTATATTTGTGGGTACATACGTGTATATGCGTGTGTATATTTGTGCATGTGTATGTTTATGCTTGTGTTGGTATATACATATGTGTGTGGGGGGGCTGCCATGTAGGCCTGTGAAAGCCAAGACATGAATAGGGAGATCAGAGAACAACTTTGCTTTTAGCTCTTACCTCCTTTACTGTGGGTTCTGGGAATGGAACTATGGTCACCACACTTTGCAGCAAATACTTCTACTGGCTAAACCTCTTCTCTAACCCCTCCATTAGATTTTAATAGTGAAAAGCTGTGTCACATTTAAGTCAGTTAGGAGTAAACATATGCATTTTGAAATATAACCAGAACTTTTCCTTAGTTATTTTAAACATATCTGGCTTAAAATGTTAAGAGTTTTAGCAGTAAAGATTCCAAAAAAAAAATGTAGATTATAGAAATAAAAATGTAAACATAAAAAAATATAAAGTTATAAGCCTAGGAGAATGAAAACAGACTGTCAACAGCTTGAGGATTAACTATTAACAGTTGGTTATTTTATTTTATAACCCATAGCTCTATTTACAAGGCCAAAACATTCTCTGCAAACTGAGAGCTAGCCTACAGATAGGAGCTGAGTCAACTTTTAGGAAATGGATATATGACCTCTGGGTTATGCATTATCCCTGCTCTGTGAAACTGGCAGCATCATAGGGGAGACCACAGGGCTTCAGTAAACACCACCTGGAAGTACCAAGAAAGACAATAGATTAAGTACAAACACTAGTTTAACTGAGAAAGTCTGTTAGTAAAGATTGTAAAGTAAGGCAATCTGTATATGAGTTTTACCTTGAGATTGTAAAAATTCCTTTGTTCAGAACTAATGCTTAGTGCCCCTACTATAAAAAGGTGGGTTCAGAAACCAGCCTCTGCCACAGACTAACAAAACCCGTCTATGGCTGTGGTCTAAGCTAGCTGATAAGCTTTTTGTGCCCCATGAAGATTTTTTTTATTCTAGTTATTTTATTTTTTTTCCTGGATTCTGGTCTCTGGAATAAAGTTTGCTTCTGGTTTATTAGACTTTAGTGGTCTGTCCTCATCTTTGTGCTACCCCCCTTGGACCCAATATTTTGGTGGCCCATATGGGGAGCACAAACCTTATTATGAGGGGACACCCCAGTCTCTGGTTTTTGGTAAACTTTATTATTCTGTTTTTACCAATTGTTAAGTTTCTGGTTCTGGTATCTGATGTCAGGACAGTCTGGAGACTCAAGGAGATCTAGTGGACCTGCTTCTAATCTCAGAGCTGGAGGAAATGAGGGGACGCTCTGTTCCTCCTCTGGCCATTGGGTCAAGCAGCTATATGATCCTTTGGGACTGGTATAGGATCACATGACCCAGCACACTGGATGTCTTGTCAATTCTGTTTCATATCATGTTGTCATGTTGTCTGTTTTCAGTCTTCTCATTGTGGTTGTGTGTGAAGTAATTTCCACTATGGAAAAAAGCTTCTTCCAAACCCAAGTCTCCCCTGTCTTTTCTCTTTTCCAGGATTTTAGGAGGCTGCTCAAGTCTCTGCAGCCTGTATGAAGCCAGAGCTACTCAAGGCCTTCTGCTCTCTAGAATGGCCAGCCTATCAGGTTGGCTGGCCTTCTGCAGGATACTTTGACCTTAAGTTTATCTTTAAAGTTCAGGAGATTGTTTTCAGTCACCCAAGTCACCCAGACCAAGCACTATAGTGGCCTGACGCTACCTCCTGATTCACCCTCCTTCATGGCTAAAATCTCTCTCCTTTCTTCTCCAGAGAATGAGACTAAAATCCTTCCTGTTCTACTAAAGAAGTCAAAAGGAAGAGCCATGGATCAGGTACTCCTGCAGTCTTTCCCGCACCCATCGATCCTGACAGAGACCTTTCCCTCCCCCTCTGAGTGCTGATCCCACCTCCATCTCACCCAAACCTTCCACTCCCTTGCAGAGTGCCTCTCCCTTCCCTCTCCCTCCTCCTCAACTTTCTTCTTCTGTGCTGAGACCATTTTGCACTCCTTCAGGGAAGCCACAGGTGGTGGGTGGTAGGTGGTCCATGGTGGTTTCTTCTGCTTTCCCTCTACACACTGTGGGACCTCCAGATAAGAATGAGAATCCCCACCTGGTTTATTTTTCCCTTTCAACTAGTAATCTGTATAACTAAAAACTACAAACTCCTCTATTGAGGAACCCCAAGTGCTAATAGATCTCCTAAATACTGTCCTGTTTACACATTCTTCAACCTGGGGGGAGATATTGATAGCAATCGCTCCAGACAATGTTCACCACTGAAGAAAGAGATAGAATTTAGCGAGAATGCCATAAGCAGCTTCCAGAATGAGACGGTCGACCCACTAATGATAAGGTAGTCATTAACAAGGTGGTCTCTGAGCACCTGCTAGACAGCCCACCAATCTGTCTAAGGCTCCTGAGAACCAAATGACAGACAACATGGCTTTCATCACCCAAGCAGCCCCAGATATTAAGAGGAAGCTTCCACAACTCAAAGGATTTAAAGGTAAAGATCTGACTTAAATTGATTGTTAGAGCCACTAAAGTTTATAAAAACAGAATCACCTGAGAATAAGCAAGTTCAGGGACTAGCAAAAATCTTACTGACAGATAAGAGCTGGGCGCATAATGGGCAGAGGGAACACAGACTGAACCAAATAGTCAAAGGGCAATGGTCACAAAGGAAGAAGGGACAAAAAGTCGTAAAATTGGTGGGTCCAGATGATTGAAGGAGACGGAGTTTAAAGCCTCTCCTTGAGCATCGGGCAACCCTAAAAGTGGAGGGACAACTTGGTGATTTCCTAGTAGACACTGGTGCTCACCACTGAGGCCTCTATCAGACAAGCAAGCATGGTTTCTAGGGTATGCAAGAATGTCCCTACAACCATGGACCACAAAATAGACCTTGGAATTGGGAAAAAAGAAAGTTATGCATTCCTTCATAGTTATCCCTGAATGCCCTTACCACCTCCTGGAAAGAGACATATTGGCTAAGATAAAAGCCCAAATTCATTTCACTGGGAAGGGCATTCTCCCCACAATCTCCTCACAGCCCAAAGTCTATGCTTTATGCCCAGATCTAAAAGAATACAGACTCTTCTAACAGACTCCTGCTTTAAAGGTGTCTTTTCTAAAGGCTGAACTTCAGCGCTCCATCCCAAAAATATGGGCAGAAACTAATCCACCAGAACTAGCGATTCAGAAGCCCCACCTGTAGTCACCTAAAAAGCCAATGCCCAACCCGTCAGGGTGAGGCAGTACCCCATGACACCAGAGGCCAAGTCGGACATTACTAAACACATTAATCGGTTCCCGGAGCATGAAATCCTGGTGTCTTGCCAGTCTCCATAGACCGCCCCACTTCTTTCAGTTAAGAAGCCAGGGACCAGTGACTATCAGTGCATGCAAGATTTTAGGGAGATTAACAAACGGCTTAAAGACATTTATGCTATAGTTTCCAACCCCTATCATCTCCTAAACTTCCTCTCTCCCTCTCTCCGGAGCTTCAAATGTATATTCAGTTCTAGATCTTAAGGATGTCTTCTTCAGCCTAACCTTTGAAGCCAAGAATCAGTCACTTTTTGCCTTCAAATGGCACGACCAAAACCGGGGCTTCAGTAGTCCAGCTCACCTGCACCCGCCTGCCACAAAAATCTCTCAACTGTCTTTGACAAAGCCCTACAAGGAAACTTAAAGGATTATTGATCCTTATACCAGGTTCCTCTGAGCCTCAGGCCCTTTCAGATCCTATTCTCTCACTTCCAGGATTTCAGGAATTTAACAGTAAATTTTTCCAGCCTTCCCTGCCCCTCTCTGCCTCAGGAGTATAGGCTTCAGCAGGCTCCTGTCTGTGCTAGTACTGCCGGCAGCCAGGGAGAGGACCGTCCCTCCCCCATAGGTACTACAGTGAGACCCAAATATCAAGTATGAGCCAGGAGGACAGGGGCAAGCAGAGACAACTGCAAAGCCAGGCACCGAGGATGGCCACTGTCAGCCGCTTCTCCTGGACGATAATTGGTTTTGATCTCACAAAATGACGCCTGCTCTAAAGTGGCACAGCGGGAAACACCAGAGTGGAGCAGCTGCAGGAGTAGAACCATTAGAAAAGTACAAAAGGCATACAGCCCCTCCCCCGCCTAAAAATTCAACTGAAAAAACAAGTAAAAAAGAAAAAAAAGAAAGGTTTGTCTGGTTTAAATGTATAAATATGGCCACTAAATGTATAAGTTAATCATGTTTAATATGTCTTGGCTGCAGCTCTTACTGACTCCCCAAATTTAAAATTTACTTCTAAATGTTCTGGTTATTGAGTCTGATATAATTGCTTTTGCCTTCTCAGGAGACAGTCTCTGTTTGGGACAAACTTGTTCTTCTATTGCCCAATGAATGGTTATCTTAATTTCTTTACTGAACTCATCATCTACAATTAAAAGGTTTTTAATTTTTATAATAAAAAAGCTTCAATTCAAAATCATTATTCTTGACTAAATCTGACAAAAATGTAAAGTCCTAATCTTATAAACGCTGCTAACTTGTTATAGACGATTAAAAAAAAATACAAGTTAAGAGTCAACTTATAAATAACATACTCTTGGTTATAGTCTTGCTAAGTACTGATATAATTAATTATAGAGATAAGCCTTACCTAGTCCTCTTTGTGCTTAGGGCAAATAACTGGTGGTAAGGGTTTTCTGCTCAGTTAGCTAATGGACAGACAGTCCGCAAATGCTCAGAGATTCTGGTTTCTGAAATAAAGTTTGCTTCTGGTTTATTAGACTTTGGAGGTCTGTCCCCATCTTTGTGAGACCCCCCGTACAGACTGAACAAGCAGAACTTGTCTAATATGAGGGTGGAAACTTTTAGATGTTCTCTTTCTCCAACTGAAAGAAATTAGCAAACAATTCATAAGGCAAAGTTCAGTGGACTCTGGATCATTAAAACAAACAATTTCCCTGGAAACTCTATCTAAGCCATCATCTGTGACTTCACTTGTTTCTGATGTAATCCACTGATTTCTAGAGTGAGGCTCTGCAGCTGTGGTTACTAGTACTTATAAAACAAAATCTTCTATAGTATTTTGACTGTAGTTTTAAAGTACGAGTAAACTTGGCTGAATAATATTCTAAAATGGGTGGAAAGTAAACATTATAATGAATATCCTAATGATGTTTACTTATAGAGATTTTTTTGAGCAAACATATTCTTGTTGGTGTTGGTGCTTATGATATATTAGAGGTGAAAGTTGAGATGAATAGTGAATGATTAAGCAAAAAGTAAATTCAATGTGTAGCAATTAAAATGGTTTGCATTCTGAAGAAGACCAAAGCTGATGCTAACGAGGGAGATATGATGTGTTAATCCTTCATTTAACCCCCCAGCTAATCACAGATTGAGTCATCTGGGAAGAACTGGTAGAGACACCCCTGACAGTCCACACCTGCTTGATGTCCACAAACAACTGCCCAAATTCCTCAAGATTTCACACCTGAAGAAATGTTGACAAGTCAGATTTAAAGACACATCGACAAAATGAAATAACATAATGGTTCTAATGCAGGGACTTGAGTACAGAGGCCTGACACGAAAACACCTCTCCAGTGACTGACAGAGCAGAATTATCATACTAGCAGCACCACAGAACGGAGCACCAACCCACCCTGGTTTTCTGTTTTTTAAATCTAATGCCATTGTCACCATGGGGCTATGAACTGATTTTTATCATTCCCTCCCCTCTTCCATCTTGCCCTCCTTTTCCTTTCTTCTATTCTTCAAATAACTTAACTATTTTGAATAAAGGATATACTCTACATTTGTCTTTTTTTTTGTCCTTTTGAAGCAAATACATTGTGTTTTGTTTCATGATTTGCAATGTTGAATATTTTGATCTCTGATAAATTGTATCCTAACTATCACCTCTAAGGGATGTGATAATAAGACTGTAAATTTAGAGATACCTCTGGAACAGTAAAAGAAAAAGTGTGGGTAGCATCAAGATGGGGTGAATATATTTTGAAAAATAGAATCTGAATTTTAGGAAGCCATGGAGCCAGAGTAGATTACTTGTTGTTGAGTTGTATACATCCAACATATACATTAAATTCCTCTCTCCATTATCTCTACTTGTGATGTTTTAGAAAAAGATCATGAAACTTATAAATTTATTTTAAACTAAAATAAGTCCATTAAATGAGGACTAACCAAATATGACTTTTAGGAGAAAAGAAAAACCCTTATATACAAGCACACAAACAGGATAGTGCCATGGGAAAACAAAGGCAGAGAGATGAGACAGTTCTGTAAATATGAGGTTGAAACTAGACTTATACTACCGTAAACTAACAGACACCTTGTACTCCCAGAAGCTGGAAGATGCATGGGAACATCCTTCCCTGGAGGTTTTGCTGAAAGTATTCCTGTATCCCACTCTAATTCACACTTCTGGAACTGCAAACTATAAAAGAATAAGTTTGTACTGTTTTAACTGCCTCGCTTGCTCTAATTTGTTGCAACAACTTTAAAAGGCTAAATCAATATATTAAAGAACTAGTAGCTATTTTCTATCTCATTCAACTAAGCTAGCATTAACCTAATTGGACACTAAATAAAAACCTAGAGATGAAAGAAAATTGCCATTTATTAATTTTCATGAATAAAAGGCCAGAATTTTAAAGTATTTACAATTAAATCCCAAATTTTCAAGCCTATGATATTTTCAAGGCAGATGTCTGGAAAGCAATGGAAACTTTAATTTACAAATCAATAGAATTAACTGTTTATGTCACTTGACTAGAGATAGAAATCATATGATTATATAAATCATGACAAAAATAATCACGTGATAAAACTCAGCCTTCACTGAGGATTAAAAACTCAGCTAACTCCTTAATACATTATTTTAACAAAGCATCTAGAACCAACACAATTCTTAGTGAGGATGAGCTGGTTACTTTACCCCTATGATTAAAAAAAAAGACAAAGATGATATCTGTCAAAACTCTTGACATTTTATTGGAAATAATTCCATTGAAGATAAAAACTCAAATTAAGTTTATGGAGATGGAAAAAGTGAGAGATAAAACTATCAATGCTTGCTAAAACAGTGGTTTATGTAGGAAATTAAAACCTATCAAAAATCTCCTAAAACTACTGAGTAATTAGAGTAAACACTGTATAATATATAAAGAAAGTGCACATGGGAGGACCACTGATTGCCTTTCCAAGGAGTCTGGTTCAGTTTCCAAGACTCACATGGCAGCTCACAACCAAATGTAAATCTAATCCCAGGTTCGCTAATACCATTGTCTGACATCTGGGGAAATCATGTATACATATAGTAAACAGACATAGATGCTAACAAAACACTCATATAATAAATAAATTAACAACCGGGCGGTGGTGGCGCACGCCTTTAATCCCAGCAGTCGGGAGGCAGAGGCAGGCGGATCTCTGGGAGTTCAAGGCCAGCCTGGTCTACAAGAGCTAGTTCCAGGACAGGCACCAAAGCTACAGAGAAACCCTGTCTTGAAAAACCAAAAATAAATAAATAAATAAATAAATAAATAAATAAATAAATAAACAAAATTTAAAAATAAGTATATAAAAGCAAATTTCTTTTGTATATACAAAATGTAATGTCTGATTTAACATGAATGACATCATTATCATAATGTTTTATATATTTAATGAAATATATATAATCTATATTCAGAAAAATAAAGTCCTTAAAGTTGAGGATTAACATAAAATTGAAGATCACAACATTCTCAGTATTAACAAATATTTTCTTAAGGGCAGTTTTTCCAAGTTTATAGATCAATTTAATCCAACCCTATCTCACTAAATTTCAAGAACTTATCTTCTGTTTATCAGCAAACTTATTGGCATTTTTCATGGAGGAGAAGAAGAATCAATGTGTACAAAAGGCCTCTTACTACAGAAGAATCTTAGAAAATTAGCACTACTAATGTTTAAGGCTTACCATAAAACTATAATAAGACATAATAATAATGTTGTAAAAAGATGACAAACACATCCATTGATCTGTTGTTAGAAATCAAAGAAAACAACATCCCATAAAATCAATCAATCATTTCATAAGAATCAACTTAATTCATAGGGGAAAGACAGTTTCTTCAATGGTTGGTTCTGTAACAAGTAGATATCCATGTATATCTGCAGACAAACAGACATTCTGTCATAAATATGCCATTAAGAGTCTTTCATTAAAATATTTGAGGTAAAATCTCAAAAAGAGAAAATGTTTATTTAGTGTATGTTCATCATCAATTAATCAATTGGGCTGGAGCTTTGGGGGCTATCATTAATGGGATCACAATAGTGTCAGTACTGGGTAAAACAACTTTAGTGGATTGTGTGGTATAGAAGAAATGGCTGAGGTCAAACTATCATGTCAGTCTCATTCTGAAAATTTCTACCACCTTCCAAGAGCAATACTCTGATGACCAAGCTTTAACATGTGCAACTTTGAGAGAGAAATCTTAATTACTAACAGTAAAATTTGGTCCCTGTTGCCCAAAGGCTCTGCTTGACTTATATGACACAAAGTGCTTTAGTTAATCTGTATGTCCATAGTCCCTGTATATTTAATTTAATTCCTTAAATTTTATGTTTATAGGTGTTTTACATGCATGTATATCTGTGTACCATGTGCAAGAAAGCCCAGTGCCTGCAGAGGTCAGAGCTTGATGAATCCCTAAGATTAGAGTTACAGGCAGCTGTGGACTGCCATGTAGGTGTTGAGAGCTGAGCCTAGGTCCTCTGGAAGAGCAGACAGTTCTCCTAGCCTCTGAGCCATCTCTCTAGCCCCAAGAAACTTTAGAGTCTCATCTGTCCCGATATCCCTCAAAATTTCAGTCCAGTCTCCCCTAAAACTTAAGCACACAGCTGGCAGATGACTGCCCAGCCTCCACTTTAAGTGTAGGAGATTGGAAGCATGAGTCACCATGCCAGGTCACCAATTCATTCTAATCTCTCTAGTGTCTCTCATTGCAGTTTTGCAGCATCAGAAACTGATTCCATGTGATTAACAATTTGTTCACAATTTCTCAGGGTAAGAATTAATTAATAAAAATACAAGTTATTACTCTTAAAAAGATAATTCAGGGAAGATGAAATGACTCCATGTGTAAAGGTTTTTGCCCTGCCAAGCTGACAACCTGAGTCCAATCCTCGAACCCTCATAAAGGTGGCGAGACAAAACAGACTGAAGAGTTGTCTTCTCCCTTCCATGCTTGTGCCCTGGCATTATTGGTGAAAGTTCATATACACATAACACACACACACACACACACTTGCACACATTTCCAAATTCACACTAGTAATAAATACAATTTAACTTTAACAAAAGATTAATTTGAAAGCTAAAATGAAACAAGCTAATCTTGATAACTATAATTTCAGTCCTACACTTCGTGGTGAGTATGCTGCCATATTATAATTCTTGTCAAATTTTGTTGAAAAGTTTATTCAATTTTTGAGAGTAAAATCTAAACTGACTTTTAACAAGAAAGACATTAAAAATAATCCACCACAAAAAAAGATGGAAAAATTGCTGGCTTTGTTACTGCATAAACACTAAAATTATTTGGGGATCAAATTAATTGGTAATTGGAAAAGTTAAGTGGCTAAACCAATAATTGAGTAAGAAATATTATATATATATATATATTCAAAGAAAACATGAACAGTATTCTGCATCAAATCATAATCATAAAATATAGTTCATTTGTTTTTCAAAAGTATAACTCTGATCTATTGTTTAGTTTAAATAAGTGCATGTAAATAATGGCTAATTAAGCCCAAGCAAAAATAGTCTTCTTGAAACTACTAGTTTTGACATAAACAAGACAAAAAAAATCACGCAATACACACAAAAACTTAGAACTTTCCTAATAAGTTTCTCACTTCAACAATTGTTGGCAGAGCATTCCTGTCCTGAATCTGCTTTCAATTAATCACTCAAATGCTTATTATTAGTTACAAATGCTTGGTCAATAGCTCAGGCTTGTTACTAACTAGTTCTTACATTTTAAGTTAACCCATATTCCTTACTTATGTTCTGCCATGTGGTGGTGCCTTTATAACATGGCACGTTCATCTTCTGCTTCTGCATCTGGCTGGCGACTCTAGCCTTCTTCCTAACATTTGCCTAGTTTGGTTTTCCTATCTAATCTTATTCTGTTTGGTTATTGGCCAGTCATCTTCTTTATTAAACTAATCTCAGAGATACATATTCACACATTGTAAAGGGATATTCCACAGCAAACAAATTCCAACATCTCAGTGAATGATGAAGAAAAGCACACTCTTGTTGTAATATGAGCGGCGGGGCTACGTTCCTGTCACCCGGCCACCTGCACGGCTAGCTTTATTCCCGAAATAATTACAAGGAGACTGTATTCTTTTAAACACTGCCTGGCCCGTTTGTTTCAGCCTCTTATTGGCTAGCTCTTAGCTATTCATCTAACCCATTTCTAATATTCTGTGTAACACCACGAGCTGGCTTACCAGGAAAGATCTTAACCTGCGTCTGTCTGGAGTGAGAGAATCATGGCAACTGACTGACTCAACTTCTTTCTCCCAGCATTCTGTTCTGTTTACTCCACCCACCTAAGGGTTGGCCTATCAAATGGGCCTAGGCAGTTTCTTTATTAATTAACCAATGAAAGCAACAGATTAGAAAGAAATCGCTTCCATATCACACTCTCAGAATAGGGATTTTTTTTCTGTGATAACTTAATTCTTTGCCTCTTTTAATATTTCCAAAAAAAGTGCTGTGTTTTCTTTGCGTCAATTCTTCATTAATTTATTTTCAAATACTTTTGTACCAGTTTAGTTTATATGGTATGATAGAATGAGTAATTACTCATACTGTTAGCATTTTTCCTAATTTTTCATTACTGCTATTACTTAAATACTTAACTCTGACTGACATGTGGTAGACATTTCCTTAAATACCAACTTTAGGCTATAGAGACTAATATATTGTTCCAGCTAATATTCTATATATTTTGTAATGAAAATTATTTTCTTAATAAGGCTTGTAATTTTCTAACATCTATTTAAAAGAAAAGCATAGAATATTTTCATCTCTAAGATTGTTTGACCCAACTTTAAAAGGTAAAGAGTTAACCAAATCAGAAAGCACAATAATTAGATAAAAAGAATGTCATGGCAGGGCTTTATATTCTCCCAAGTTGTTACATTCATCTTTTCCGTTCATAATTCCTTTTCTCCAACAAACACTAGGAATAAATGATATATGAAAAATATTTTTTTAATGTACACATAGCTCATTAGGATCAAGATAGGCATTCTTTCCAGTCATAACCACCACTTCAAAGTGTGACAGTACATATTTTTTTATTTATTGGCACTCAGACTTTCCTTAAGTAAATATTGATAAGTAAGTTAAATAGCTACTTGTAGGATGCCTATTATCTTGTCTGCAGTAAGCACAACAGAGCTTCATTACAAAAACAAAAATCTATTCAAAGGAAATTTGATTAACAATGATGTCTTCAAATCAGAGAAAATGCATTAATAATATTTAAATTTTGTGACTAAGTAATCATTGTTCAGATAATTTGGATAAAATTGTAATTATATTTTCTTTAACAAGTTTTGTTTTTCAGTCATATTAATTCTGTAAACGATTTCATGTTATTTTGGGGGAGTTTTCTCTTATTGTATCTTGTTGAATCATCCTGGGCTCAAAATAGACAATATTTTAATTATATTCATGCTAGTTACAATTATATCTCATGAAGAGTAAGTTTTAAATTTACAACTTCTGTATGAGAATTTCTCCATTATATGTTTAAGACTGAAACATAGATGGCAGAATCAACATGCATTTTTCTAATTTTTTAATGTTCATTTTTTTCTATAAGAATTGATTTTTATACTGTAGAAATGCTGTCGATCCCACTGAAATGTGTAAAGTAAAATTTTTAGAATTGGAATATTGATATGTTGAAAATAATCCAATCCTAAACTGTGATTTCCATTAATTTTTAAAAATGATCTCTAATTTTTTCAATACTTTCCAACTAGTGAATTTTAACATCAGAATATTTTGTCTTGACATTACTCAATTTTGTCTTGCTATATGTCATCCCTAAAACTTTCAAAGTTTGGTTTTGAGGCAGAGTCATACTAGGTAGCTAAGACTGATCTCCAACTCATAATCCTACTGCTCTAGTCTCTTGATGCTGTTATTATGGGATGTATGACTGTGTCTGGCTTGCTCCTGGATTTCTTTATTGAAAGATGTATTTATTTTATATGGTTATAGTCACTCTGTCAAAGGCAAGTTCCAACATGCCTATCCTTAGATTATTTAGAGATAATTGCTGCAAGAATAGAATCAGGGTAAAAGTGATTGTTGGCCTTCTATTCAAGTTTAAAGAGAAGGGCAAGAACAAAGGTATTTCACATGGTCATTATACAATTAAACATTCCTGTGTTATGGTTGGGATCTTAAATATTTCTTAAAGTTTAGGACTAGGTCCCCAATTGGTAGTGCTATTGGGAACTAAAGGTAATTAAAACATGGGACTCTTTCAGAAAGTTAGTTTACTGTAAGAATGTTCTGAGCCAAATAAAAGCAACAGCTTTTCTTCTATGTCTTGTTAAATCCTGGCCCCTGTGAAGTGAACATTTTCCTCCATCAATGTCCTGTGTAGCACTATCTTCTCCATAGTCCACATTTAACAGGGACAAGGAAAGTAGTCTGAAATGATGAGACAAAATAATTTTCTTGTTTTAATTTGACTTTCTCATGACTTTTTGTCATAGTGACACAAATTTGACATCATGGATTTTTAAAATTGGTTTTACTAGCATATGTTGATTACATACAGTAGCAAATTTTTATTGTGACATTTCCATGCATCCATATAATGTATGGTGATCATTTTTACATTCTTTCCCTCTGTGTCTATGACTAAATTCTGCTGAAAACCTCCCTTTTTCCAACCAGTTGCTTTGATGCCTTTATTTTCTTCAGTGAGTCAAGGAGATCAATGAGGATGACTGACAGAAGCGTGCATGAGCTCTTCTTCATAACAGCATGAGCCCTGTCAGTGGCTGCATCCCTGGAAAAAGTCTTTCCCAAAATATCAAACAACAGGGATCCTTTACAGGGGTAGAAACAATTTGGAAAGAAAAAAAAAATATGATTGGTATCTCAGTTTGGAATACCTTTCTCTTTCTCTCTACAATTCTCCATCCATCAAATGGTACTGACATTCTAAATGGTCCTTTGGGTCTTTGTGTGACATGACTAATGATGATAAATTTGTGCTAAAAATAACATTTTCTTTTTACAGTAAGTGTTACCTGGCCTCCCCTTGGCTTTCTTTCCCTTGTGATTTCCAATGAAAGAATCCAGAAGAGCGTGGAAGAGAGGTAGTTCATGGCAGAATAAACACAAAAGAACATGTTCTCCAGCAGTGAGAGTGGATAATGGCTAAAGAGATCCCAGTGCCAACCTCCATTTTAGGTAGGTTTTGTACTATTTTTAAAGTATGTGTATAAATAGCTTCTTGTGGGGAGAATTTTCTTGCTTAGATGATTGACAGAGTCATTGGAATTAACTCTTAGAAGAAGATGACAATGGATACCTTGATCTTTATTAGAAGGCCTCTCCCTGGACAGTAATCTTATGCCTCATGTATCTACACTGGGCCAAAGATATGACTCAGATCCCATTCTTATGGCCAGTATCTGAAATCCTGAGGTTTTTGTTCCTGCTTTCAACTAACTGCTGACTCTCAGGGATATTTCCACTTACAACAAGCTTCAAACACGCTCTTATCTAGGTATTCAATTAAAACCAGACAAATGCCTTAACAAGGACTTCATCTATGATGAAATTCACCTATGTTGACTGTGTAACTTCCATCACTGTATGGCCTCTCTTTGATAGTAGAGGGCGGGCATTTTCTTTTCCCTTATTGTATAAATTATGAAGCTTGTCTTGTTTGTTACTTTCACAAAAAGGGAAAACAGCATCCCTTTGATTCATTAATTAAAAACTAGCAGGGAAGAAGTTAAATCACCTGACAGACCAATGAAAAATTACAGGATACTCTACAGATGTCAATTAGAATATCTGTCACCATGTTCCTTCCTGCTACTAAGAGCTGCTGCAACACAGGAATGCTAAATTAAACTCTAAGGCTTTGAAAACTTAAAGATTAGAAACTTTTAAGTGAAATTCTTGATGAAAAAAAATATGTGACAGAATCATTTAGCTATTTTAACACATGCAAGGGAAATGTTGTTTACCTAGAAAATGTTAATTTTGTTTTCATTAGCAGAAAGAAAGTGCATACGCTTACAACAATGGAATTTATAAGCAGAAAGCAATTAATTTTTATTCTGGATGAGAGGTCTTTTAGTATTCTAGCTCTAGGACAAGGGATTTGTACCAAAACACTTCTTCAAGGACTTTTAGAAAATTTGGAGTTTAGTATAAAATTGTCTTAGCTTTTAAGTATTTATCCATTAGGGTATTTTTTTTTTGTTATTTTGAACTCAAAATCATTCTTATCTCATATTTTTATATTGTCCTTTACAACGATGCAGATATTATATTTTCTGATGATTGAAATATCATTTTAAACCTTATAATGCATGATACATAGGTAAAATATAACAGAAATTGAGGGTATTTATTGGAGTTGATTCTAGGTAGTCCAAATGACTCCCAAAGCAAATTTTGTTGCACTTGACTGCCTCTCAGAAGTTGAAGGTAAGTCCCTATTTCTGAAGATACCATTCTTATTAAGGTTTCCCTATGTGCATTTACTTAGTTAATCATTTACTTTAATTACTTCATTACCCTACTCTTCAGTGAAGAAAATCTAGACAATGTGTTCTTTCCTAAGTGGTAGTTACAGTGAAGGATATTCAATGGATTCTTTTACAAAATTTCAAAGGATTAAAAGTAGGCCTAACATATGCCTTAACTATGCTACTTCTGGCCATATACCAAAAGACTCTATATCATACTACAAAGATACTTGCAGAACATGTTCATAGCTGCTCTAATTACGAGAGCTAAAAAAATAGTATCAGCCTTGATCTCCATCAGCTGTTGGATGGATAAATAAAATACAATTTACCTATATAATTGAATTCCTTTTGTCTTTAAAGAAAGCTAGAATTATAATAATTTCAGGAAAATGAATAGAATTGGACAATAATAACAGTGAGGTAACCCAAGCCCAAAAGTCTCAAATTCTCACTGATATGTGGTTTATAGCTTCAAATTATAAAATGTTTGTTTGAGTAAATTTGAATGTCTATATCCAAGTAAAAAGAGAAAAGGGCTTTGATGTGTATGTGTGTGTGTGTATGTGTGTGTGTGTAGAACTTAAAGGGAAGAGGTAATACACATAAGATATGAATATAGAGAAAGAGAATATTTGGGGATACAAGGTTTAAATAGGGATATTGTTGGGGTGTAGAAAAAAGGGAGGAAAAGATTGTCAGTTGTCCTCATCAACTTAGGCCATGAAATTCAATATGAGCAAGTTTAACAGAACAGCCGTATACGGGTTGCTCATACATGCTTCAGCATTGCCAGGGCAGAAATTTCATTGTTTTTTTCATGGAAAGAAGGAGTTGGGGATAAGGTTAAGCAAAAAGACATATGACAATACCTTACTGAAACCTTTTGCTGTATAACCTAACCAAAAACCAAAAGTGAATTTAGTCAGTGATACTATGGATGGGGGAAATGCTGACCCCAGAGCCATGTGTCATGAAAGGAAAATCCCCTTCCAGAATTTTAAGGTAAAAGAAACCATGAGTCAAGGAATTCAAGCAGCCAAAAAGATGGGTAAGTCAGAAAAATTTTCTCCTCCTCTAGAGTTTACATGAGGAAAGGCAGTCTTGCTAAGACTGCCTCTAATGGACACTGAAGCATACTGTATTTTAAAATTACGTAAGTGCAGCATTCGTAACACTTTTTTTTAAAGCACTAAACTTATGGTGATTTGCTATAGGATCAGTTGAAAGCAAATATAATGAATATCATGCTGTGATGACTATTATAAATACAGAGCCAAGCACCACTTGCAGACTACTACTAATACAAGCAGTTCCTCTATTTCAGAAAACTACAGAAATCTTCACAAAATGTGTTGATCAAAAGGCACACATGCATACACACACACACTTGTATGTACACATGCATGTGTACACACATACCAACACCACATACATATACCACACACACACACACACCAAACAAACCCTACACACTCATAAGCCAACCCTTCCAACACACACACCACTCACAGCAAACACAGGATATACTCATACACATAAACCCCCTCCGCCAGAGAGAAAGAGAGTTGATATAAAAATTTAAAACTGATAGCAATGTTTCCAAGTAAATTCAATCTGATGTATCTTTCCATTTTGCAATGTACATGTAAAATGGTAACAGAGAACTCACATGTTTTTGAGTGTGCATTATCGTGTATTTATACACTGTACCTATGTATATGAAGATTGGTTCTGAAGGAGAAAGAGAGAGGGTGGAGGGAGAGACTGGGGAAGATTAGAGGGTTCCATCTATATGGGTATAGGGAGTCCCATTTCCCTGCCAAATTAGGCTTCTAGGTATAGCCCAGTTAGGGTAAAAATGCCCAAACTCCTATAAGTAATCTCTTAACTACTTTCTGTAAGAAAACCCATTAAGCTCATTGATTTCTCAACATAAGATTTGGTGTTTGACACTGAGTTCTTAGGAGAAGAAATAGACTTGACTTATGTCTCCCCCTGGGAAGGAAGTTCATCATTACTCACCATGTTTGTGTGGAGGAAGAAGTATATGTATATATAGATGTGGGTGCAATCACATATGTGTGGCAACACATGTGGAGGTTAGAGGTCAACCATAGGTTCCATATACCTTGTTTATGAGAGAGATTATGTCATCCGACATGGAGTTTACTGACTATATTAGGCTGGCTGGTCAGTAAGCCCTAGCTATCTGCTAGTCTCTGCCTCCTCAGCACCAGGATTTTAAGTACCTGCCACCAAACTCAACTCTTTTACATGACTTAGGGATCAATTTAAGGTCTTCAAACTTGACTGGTAAGCACTTTAATTAATGAATCATCTCCCCTGGCCTCATTATATTTAAAAATATATATAACAGTGTGTTATGAAAATATAATATTTTCCTGTCAAAATAGGATATAAAATTTACCCATAATTAGGTGCCACTACCAAAGGCAGGTACTGCTACAATACACTAGTCACTGTTTAATCTTTAGACTACAAGACATTTTTCTTTTCTCTCTTTGAAGTGATGGGGGATCAAATTTAGCGCCTCATACCTGCTATATAAGCACTTAATCACTTAGGCTCAATCCCAAATTCTTAAAATAAAATTTTGATAGTTACTATAGATTAGACCAGGGCCTCAAGAATACTACGCTACAAGAACACTGTGAGTAAGTCACTTTCCCGTCCTTAGTAAATTCTTTTATTTTTTTTAAAAAAAAAATAGCACTAAATATTCTGATCTTTATTTCCTTTTCTTAAATTAATTTACTTATTTATTAAATATTTCTGCCTCCTCTCCGCCACCGCCTCCCATTTCTCTCCCCCTCCCCCAATCAAGTCCCCCTCCCTCGTCAGCCCTAAGAGCAAACAGAGTTCCCTGCCCTGTGGGAAGTCCAAGGACAACCCACCTCCATCCAGGTCTAGTAAGGTGAGCATCCAAACTGCCTAGGCTCCCACAAAGCCAGTATGTGCAGTAGTATCAAAAACCCATTGCCATTGTTCTTGAGTTCTCAGTAGTCCTCATTGTCCGCTATGTTCAGCGAGTCTGGTTTTATCCCATGCTTTTTCAGACCCAGTCCAGCTGACCTTGGTGAGTTCCCAATAGAACATCCCCATTGTCTCAGTGTGTGGATGCACCCCTCGTGGTCCTGAGTTCCTTGCTCGTGCTCTCTCTCCTTCTGCTCCTGATTTGGACCTTGAGATTTCAGTCCGGTGCTCCAATGTTGGTCTCTGTCTCTGTCTCCTTTCATTGCCTGATGAAGGTTAATATTCAGGAGGATGCTTATATGTTTTTCTTTGGGTTCACCTTCTTATTTAGCTTTTCTAGGATCATGAATTATAGGTTTAATGTCCCATATTTATGGCTAGAAACCAAATATGAGTGAGTACATCCCATGTTCCTCTTTTTGGGTCTGGCTTACCTCACTCAGGATAGTGTTTTCTATTTCCGTCCATTTGTATGCAAAATTGAAGAAGTCATTGTTTTTTACTGCTGAGTAGTACTTTGATATGTGTATATTCCATACTTTCTTCATCCATTCTTCCATTGAAGGGCATCTAGGTTATTTCCAGGTTCTGGCTATCAAACAATGCTGCTATGAACATAGTTGAGCATACACTTTTGTTGTATGATAGGGCATCTCTTGGGTATATTCCCAAGAGTGGTATTGCTGGGTCCAGAGGTAGGTTGATCCCGAATTTCCTTAGAAACCGCCACATTGCTTTCCAAAGTGGTTGCACAAGTTTGCATTCCCACCAGCAATGGATGAGTGTACCCCTTACTCCACAACCTCTCCAGCAAAGGCTATCTTTGGTGTTTTTGATTTTAGCCATTGTGACAGGTGTAAGATGGTATCTTAAAGTTGTCTTGATTTGCATTTCCCGGATCGCTAAGGAAGTTAAGGCTTCATTGAATAAATGGGACCTCCTGAGACTGAGAAGCTTGTGTAAAGCAAAGGACGCTGTCACTAAGACAAAAAGGCAACCCACTGACTGGGAGAAGATCTTCAGCAACCCTGCAACTGACAAAGGTCTGATCTCCAAAATATATAAAGAACTCAAGGAACTAGACCGTAAAAGGCTAATCAACCCAATTATAAAATGGGGCACTGAGCTGAACAGAGAATTCTCAACAGAAGAAATTCAAATGGCCAAAAGACACTTAAGGTCATGTTCAACTTCCTTAGTAAATTCTTATGGTTGTTCCTTTTATTCATTAATCTCATTATCCCCTCTCTGTCCTCTTCATGAGCCATTGGAATTCTAAGAACTGCATAATCATGTCTTAAAATAGACAAGCTTATATATCACAATGAAACAAAGCAATTTTTTACAAATACTCAGTCATTAGTCATATCCTGAATCTAGGTCTTCATGTAAAAGTTAAAGTACACCATAGTTCTTTTTCACAAGTCTACAATCCATCACTAGAGAGGCAGAGAAAGGAAGATCATGTGTCAAAAGCATAATCAAAAGAAAATAACATAACATAAAAAGGCAAACACAACAATCCCTAAAGGAAAGTGTTTTATGACTTCAGTGTTCATTCATAAGTATTTAAATTTATTTCCTAAATTAAATGTTGCCCCTTATATTGTACTTAATGGCATAAGAAAAACAACTTGCATAATCATTTATACTCTGTGTAAACTGTGAGGTTTTAATACATTTTTCTTAGAATGAAAAATAAAGAATGAATGGAGAGGAAAGAGCCCTTTCTAACATTTTAAGGATTCAATGAAGGAAGGACAGAGCTTGTCAAACAGCCAGCTATGACCTCTAGATGTCAAAGCACATGATCTTGCACAATACTGCTGAGCAAACCGGAAAAGACACCCTGTGTTTACTGAAAATACATTTGATATTCAAGGCCAGACAGGGATACGTCAAGTCTGTCATCTAAGATGTCTGCCAAGGAGACCCTGAGGTCACTTCGGTCAACACACACATCATATGAACAAAAGATGCAGGAGTCAGAAAATATTCAAACCTGTCACCCACCAACTCAATCCAGTTAGCCTGGACCAACACAGAAGTTGCAGTCAGACACTTGACAAAAATGCTTACTTTCACAAGAAAAATGAGAAACTTTTAAAGTATTTTAAAATTAATATTTTTTCACTAATCTTCAAATGCTTATTTTATTTTAATCTTCATTTTTTATTTATATCATTATATGAGTGTGTGTGTGCAAGCACGTGTGTGTACATGCTTGAGAAGGAAAGAGACTGTTTACACATGGAGATCAAAGGATAAGTTTTAGAGATGTTTTTCTTCCATCCTAGCTTCTGGGCATTCAGTTCAAGGTGGTTATGTTTGTAGGGTAAGTGCTTTTAATCACTAAGTAATCTTGGCAGAACATGTTCTATATTTTCATTAAGCTCTGGCAGAATTTAGCATCTCTTTTCTTTTTATAAATGTAGGGGAAATCCTAGCAAACTTTGCCACCTATGACTTTCCCACCAGGAGGAATGACTGATTTTTGTATTAACTTCACAGATATTGGTACTATCTCCAAGAATTATTTATGCTCATCCTATTTTCTTTTTCTGGGGGTGTGATAGGGACTATGCTTTATTTTAACCTTCCAAGTAACAGTCTATCACCGAGGGAAGTCAGGACAGGAGCTCAAGCAGGGAAGGCGACCGGAGACAGAAAGTGATACATAGGCCATAGAGGAATGCTGTTTATTGCTTTTCTTTTCATGACAATATCAGCCTGGCATTTTTGCTGTTTTTTCATATTTTTAATTAAAAACTATTTATACAATATAATCTAAGCATGCTTTTTCCTACCCATAATGCTTCCCAGATTTTCCCACTTCACTACCCACCAAATTCCATGCTCTTTCTCTTCTAGGGGACACAGTGGGGCTGACCCTATTGACACGATATGGACAAGCTGGCCCCAAGAATATGAATATGGTAGATCGATCCCTGCCTCTTATCTGCCATATGGTAGTGTGAACAAGGGTGAAAAGTCTTCCTCTCACTCACCCCTCACCACCTGTGGCAGGTGGGAGAGCAGGCCCCGAGGTCAGGAGAATCGGTGAGCTAATCCAGCATCATACTGGTTTCAAAAATTGGAAAAGCAGGCACTGTACCTCACCTGGACAGCTCAGTAGAGCTGACCCTGCAGGTCATGAGTCAACCTAGAGTTGCGCCCACACAGTGGGCATACATGTGGGAGCTTGCCACACTTCTCATCTGTCACACAGTGTTGGTGGGGAAAGAGATGCCTCCCCATACCCCTTTCTTCTTCCTGCCTACAACACTCAGGAAAACAGGCCCTGTGCCTCACCTAGTCACCATAGTTGTGTCAACCCTGCTGGTGAGGATAGAGGTTAGTCTTCCTTGAGGTTGTCAGAGTGGCAGAGCTGGCCGTGTACCCCTTGTCTGCCATGTGATAGTGAGGGAGAGGGAAATGCCCTCCCTTCTTCACCCCTTGCCATCTACAGCAGATGAGAGAGCTGACATTGATCCTCACCTGATGCAGTATTAGAGAGAGTGGGCCCTGACTCTAGCATTGCACCTCGCCTGGGCAACACAGTAGTGGTGATCCTGCTGATGGAGGTGTGGGTGAATTAGACCCAAGAATGTCTGAGAGACCAAGCCCTTCCTCTCATCTACTTACTATATGGTGGTGTGGGCAAAGGAGAGGAGCCCCTCCGCCGGTGCCCCTTCAGGACCATGGGAGTGGCAGAGCCATCCCTGAGGTCTCTAGAGTATGAGAACTGGACCAGCCTCTCATCAACATCAGCACTAAGCAAAATGGCCTCTATACCTCTACTAGGCAATACAATAGAGCTGACCCTGGTGGTGTAGGTGAGGGCAAACTTATCCAAGGGCAAAAGAATATGGGAATCAGCCCCACCCTTGCTGTTTAATACATAGAGTAAGTTAGCAGGGGCAGTATTAGAGATCACACCCTGGTTTTGAGGATAAAGGAGAACTGGTAAGATGACCAACCCAGCAACCACCCACACTCAGCAGCAGAGCTACGATTTGGCTCACTCCATCTATGATCTGCTGAAGCATGTAAAATAGCTAGTCCTACAGACCCAAAGTTAGAGGATCTCCATGACGCAGGACAACAACAGAATATCCAAGAGGAGCTCCAGTGAGGGCCCAGTATTGATGATGTAGAAAACACCAGAGACTTCAAATCAGACAAACAACTCAATACATTGAACACTTAAAAGTAACAATATATGGACTAAAGAACTGTGTGACTCACTGTATCACACTACCATTTTTGTTACAAGGTTTTCCTTTCTTTTTTTCTCCACTTAAATTTTGTCTTTTCTAGTCATGGGGCTGAAGTGAAAGTTACAAGGGTAGAGGGCAGATGGGAAAAGACGGGAAGATGAGTGGGTTTGAGGCATTTTGTAGTCAGAAATTTCTGCCCCACTAGGTCCTACAGTCCCAAATAAACACACAGGGGCTTATATAAATTATAAATTGAATATAATTATATACACACACACACACACACACACACACACACACACACACACAGGCTTATTGGTAACTCGATCCTATAACTTAACTTAACCCATAATTCTTATCTATGTTTAGCCATGTGGCTTGGTACCTTTTCTCAGTGAGGCATTCTTATCTAACTTCCTCTGTTTCTGCTTGGCGACTGAGTGTCTTTCCTCTTCCCAGAATTCTCTTATTCTGGTTGCCTGCCTATACTTCTTACCTGGCTACTGGTCAATTATCATCTTGTTAACCTAATACAGGTGACAAATTTTTAGTGTACAAAAGCATTATCTCACAGCATTTCCCCTTCTTGTTTTTCAAAAGAAGTCCATAAAATTAATCTTTGTTTAGCTTTTTTTACTGACTATTGTCCATAATAACACTAAGCAAGCATTCATAATCCAGTTTGCGTAATGTGAGCACAGTTTTCTAGACTACCTCCTGCCAATTAGAGGTACTGATAATCTTATGGTCAAGTCCTGACTGGAATATTCTGTGAGGCTGGATCATCTCAGCCAGCAGTTTTGAAGATGTTCTGAATGTAGAACTCAGAGAAAACTACAAGAGATGTGATAAAAATTTTTGGATCATCTAGGCCATGTGTTCCCCTTGGAGATTTTTTAGGAGGTCTACATTGATAAAACTTTATTTTTCTTAACCAAGAATTAATCTACAACCTCTCTTTTCCTGTGAAAACAAAACCAAAACCAAACCTCTTCTCCAAAATAGAATATCTTTTGGCTTATATTTTGAGGTCAAGATATTTTATGAATTTTTGACTGCTGAGGAAAGAGCAACAGCTGATAAAAGACATTTGATTATAAATGCTGTTGGATTAAACCAATATATATATATATATATATATATAGTGAGGTTCTGTTGGAGAAAACTTATTTTCCTTCACAAACAGATAACAACTGCAGATTTATTTTTTTTAACCTTTCTTCTTATTTCAGGACACATGTGCCATTATTCTTTTTTTCCATTTATTCCCCTCATCTACTGCTCCCATCTCCATTGAACTACTTCCTTACTCCAGCTAATTATCCCTCTATTTCTGCCTCCCTCTCACATGTATTGTATCATTTTCTCTGTTTTCTACCTCCATTAATGTCTATTTCTTCCCTTAGTGATATCCATGGTAGTTACATGTTGTATACACACTATATAAAAATAAACCACCATCTCAGACTTTTTGAAATCTGAGTTTTCTGATTATACTATATTGCCTCATGTACTAAAAGTTTTTATTTGAACCCCAAATCTTTTACCATGTCATTTTTTTAGATTATAATTTTACTTGTAGGAAGGTAGAACAAAGAATTACTATCATAGCATTGTTTACTCTGTGCTTGTTTATCTTTGTGACTGTGGAAATCCACTATAGTCAAACAATACTAACTATCATATTCTTATACTGTTATAGGTCAAGATGAAACATGTAATTAGAATATATAAAGGTAAAATAAAGATTGATAAAAAATTTGGTTCAACATATGTTTGTTCATCTAAGTATTCTGGACTCCACAACTCAGGAAATTCATAACTAGCCTAGAGAGGATGAACTGTGTGACATTCTATGATTTCTCTTGCTTTGGCTCATGTGTAGCTTTTCTTACTGTTGCTATTATCTTTATCATGTTCATAACCTAAAATGAATTTTGCTAACTCACCAGGTGGTAGGCTATGGCCTAGCAGTAAGTATCTTTCTTCTTCAGTAGCTATATGGCATATCCTTGACTTCACCTCCTCTCTCTCTATATATATATATCTTCCAGTTTAGCTAAATTCTGCTCTGCCATATGTCAAGGTAGCTTTATTCATTAACCAATAAGAACAACACATATACCGAAGGACATACCACATCAAATTTGAAATTAGAAATCTTTTCTGAAAAATGAAAATCATCTTATGTATCCAAACAAGAAAATATAAGGAGTAAACACTGTTGTCATTTTCCTTCAGATTAGCAAGTTTGACAGAGACATAAGATGATATTACTAAAAGTCCTTAAATTAGAATGAGAATTTAATTTAGAATGAGAAACTTTGAGCAGATGTGGTGCTGTGGGAGGAAAAAAATGAATTATTGCTATGGTAACTGAGCAAAAAAGGAATGTAAAATTTTAGATTTTTTTAAAAGTGTAAGATTATAAAATACTACAATAAAGAAATACAAAAATACAATGGTTTAAGAAAATTTGATTTCTCTTTCACGAACCAGGTAGCCTGCTAGACATCTGTGATCAGCTCTCCCATTTTCTACATGGTGGTTAAGGAGAGCTTTTTTAACTGTTCCCTCCTGATCATTAAAGGAGATAAAAGAAACTGAACCTACAATTTATAAGCAAGGTCCAGAAATAGTACTCATCACATTTATTCACTGTACACTCACAGCGAAACATTTGAGGATTAACAAAAGCACAGAGTGTCATTTCGACAGCACTCTAACTCAGACTCCTAATGCACTGATGTAATAACCCACCTCTCTGCTAGGTTGCTCAGTGCCATCAAGATTTCATCCTCCATATACTTTGTTTTAATTTATGTTTAGGGACCATTTGGTCTATGTGAACCTCATAGAACACTCTTATAGTCTCTTTGATTAAGATAAAAATACAATATCCTCCCAGAGCATGTTCCTTTTCTCAGATGTCTATGATTAATACAGCTACAGTTCTCTGACTAGTTTTACTCTTCCTCAAATTTCTAAAAGAATATTCTTTTTTTTATTAATTTTTTTAATTAAAAATTTCTGCCTCCTTCCCACCTCCCTTTTCCCTTCCCCATCCCCCCACTCCCCACGCCCCCCTCCCCTCCCCCTCCCTCTCCAGTCCAAAGAGCAGTCAGGGTTCCCTGCCTTGTGGGCAGTCCAAGGCCCTCCCCCCTCCAGTCAGGTCTAGGAAGGTGAGCATCCAAACCGGCTAGGCTCCCACAAAGTCAGTACATGCAGTAGGGTCAAATCTCAGTGCCATTGTCCTTGGCTTCTCAGTTAGCCCTCATTGTTCACCATATTCAGTGGGTCCGGTTTTATCCCAATGCATTTTCAGTTCCAGTCCAGCTGGCCTTGGTGATCTCCTAATAGATCAGCCCCACTGTCTCAGTGGGTGGATGCCCCCCTTGCGGTCTTGACTTCCTTGCTCATGTTCTTCCTCCTTCTGTTCCTCATTTGGACCTTGGGAGCCCAGTCCATTGCTCCAATGTGGGTCTCTGTCTCTATCTCCATCCATTGCCAGATGAAAGTTCTATGGTGATATGAAAGATATTCATTAGTATGGCTATAGGATCGGGCCATTTCAGTCTCTCTCTCCTCAGCTGCCCAAGAACCTAGTCTGCAGCAAGGTAGGCCCTTTCTTAGCAAGAAGAATATTCTTAACCGTTCATTGTGTGCTGTATTTGACTTCTAGTTTTCAAATCAGTTCTTTACTTAGTAATAGGTTATTCACTTCTTCTCTTTGACAAAATTGAAATAGTAAGATTTTCTTTTACTGTTGTCATGAGTGCTCATAAGTAGGACTCGTGTTAGATAAATGTGGAAGTTTGTAGGAAATAAACTATATTTCAGTGTCTAGTGATTTCTCAAATTTACATGTGGAGAAAGCTTAGAAAACACTGTGCTGGGTCACAGGAGCAAATTGGTTCAGAAGCCTTCAACTTGAATGCTTAGTGAAGTGACTTTGGGAGAGACTATGCCTTCCAATTAGTTCTATAGTAACAAACAAAAGAAAAAGTATATATATATTTTCACCAGTGTTTTTAATTAAAGTGAGGTATCACTATTATGATAACAGATTTAGCAATCCATAATATTAACTACGTATACTGAGTGTGGTTAATAGTTTTTCAGTTAATTAATATTAGGTACTTCAGTTTATAGAAAAAAATAGGCATAGAGATTTTAAATCATGTTCAAGGTCAGGGGATTAATAGAAACCATTTAAAATGCTGTATTTTAGATAGAATAGATTTTTTTTGTCATAATTAGGATTAGTTACTATTGCTGTGATAAAACACCATGACCAAAGCAACTTGAAAATAAAAGGGAGCCTTCCCAATCACTCCTTCTATTTGAAGAAAGTCGGTACTGGAACTGGAACTCAAACAGGGCAGGAACCTGGAAGCAGGAGCTGAGGCAGAAGTCATGGAAGGGTGCTGCTTACTGATTTTCTCCACATGACATCCTTAGCCTGCCTTCTTATAGGACCAGGACCACCAGCACAGGGCTGGTGCAAACTCTGAATATATAGCATTTCAATGGTTTTTATGGGACTGTATGTTTGTGTGTCCACTTGGGATCAGGAGGAAAGTAGCTGAGACCATGCCCGTGGCTTAGCTCTTCCTGTCTGGGCAGATGGCAGAATCAGGCTTGGGCAGGTGGGAGAGCATGGCAGATTTCTGCTGCCATACAGAGAGATGATCTCAGGCTGCCCAGTGCTCTGTGTGGCAGATTTCGCTTTAACTCAAAAAGAGTTCATGTGCCACACACGCAGTTTCAGAGTTAAAGTACTGAGTGTGGCTGCTTTCTGGTGGGCCTGCAGCTAACAGAAATGGTACATCCACCATTTTGAAATTGGAAAGAGGTGGAGTCAACATCCAGAACAGCCTGCTGCTCTGTGGCTCAAAGGCACAAGCACTTCCGTCATGCTAGCGGTGGTGCAAAACGAAAGGCTCAGAGACACAAAGGGCTCCGCCATGTTTGACTGGGCAGAGCAAGCCCACAGTACCTGTTTTTGACCTAGAAATGTTACAGCTTAGATTTTTAAGTGCTAAGCGATTTAAAATTGCAAAGCAAAAATCTTCCTGGACAGTAAAAAATTACAGACAATGAAATAGTAGGACAGATTCAGACGTAAAAGACCTATAAATGGGTCATAGTGTTAGATAGACATACATAGGCTTGAGAGAGAGAAGAAAAAGAGCATTAAAAAGTCTTAAAATAGCCGGGTGGTGGTGGTGCACACCTTTAATCCCAGCACTCGGGAGGCAGAGGCAGGCAGATCTCTGTGAGTTTGAGACCAGCCTGGTCTACAAGAGCTAGTTCTGGGACAGGCACCAAAGCTACAGAGAAACCCTGCCTCGAAAAACCAAAAAAAAAAAAAGTCTTAAAATAAAAATAAAGTTAATGCCTTAAACAAAAGGGTAAGTCTTTAAAGAGACAGAGTATAGATAGTTATGGATTAAAAAAAAAGAGAAAAATCCATGTAAAAATGGAAAATTCACGGAGAGCCTGGATTTTGTATATTATATTTTCTTTGAATTGTTTGATGGTGAAGGAGCTAAATACAGAGAGACATTTCATTGTGTGGTCTACTAAGCTGAACCAGCATATATGTTCTAAAGGTATCATGACTTCCAAATTTGGGTCTAAGGATATGGTGCTTTAGAAAAGAAGTTCTTTTGTTTTCACAGAGGATGAGACCCTATGGATTGCTTCTATCCCAATATGGAATGATAGGCCACGCCCTCCTGAAAGGGCACCATGAACACCTTCAGAAAATTACTTCATTCAACTGCAACTGTGATGACCCTCGCACACAGGTTATACCATGAAAGACCTGAAATAACAGTGCCCCCATTCAGCATGAAGCACTTTAGAGAGAAATAACTGTGTCCATTATCCCAAATATTGTTCTTTTACATTTAAAGGGGGATATGATACAGATATGAATAATTTACATTGGTATAAATTTTGTTATATGTATATGTATTTCTGATCTTGATTAAGGCATTGCGATTGTGTAGTTCATTTAAAAATGTAATATATAATTTAGAAATGTAGGTTAATAGATAATCACCTATAATAGTCAAGTTTGTGGTCATGTTAGTTAGATTTTCTAGATGTGTATTTCAGATCGGCATTCTTCATATCTTTCAAAGACTACAGAATATGTCATTTAATGTTTTAATAACTTAGGCTTTTCATGACAACGAGACACGTCTGCTTCTGGCAGCACCAGTCTACTTCAAGAGAATGATGGGCATCAAAGAGGCTCATTATGGAGTTGGTTAGCCATTTGGGCAAGAAACTGCTCTTGCCTGGACTGCTTAACTGGACACAAGAACCCACAGATAGAGGACTGCTGAACTTGCCTAAAGGTGAGATGTACTTTTGGGGTTCCTGATTCATGAAAGAGTCTGTGAGACATTCTGCAGGACACAGAAAAAAAGACTGAACTGTCTTTGAATTTTCCTGCTTCATGTAAATGTCTGCTGGATACTATGGGCCTGTAGGCTGAAGATGGATGCCCCAACAGTTCAAAAGAACTTTGGGAGATGGGCGGTGGTGGCGCACGCCTTTAATCCCAGCATTCGGGAGGCAGAGGCAGGCGGATCTCTGTGAGTTTGAGACCAGCCTGGTCTACAAGAGCTAGTTCCAGGACAGGCTCCAAAACCACAGAGAAACCCTGTCTCGAAAAACCAAAAAAAAAAAAAAAAAAAGAACTTTGGGTGACTGTCCAGGCAGCAAGATGTCTCTGTCATTTTTAGAGTTTTGGAAGAAGCTTAAAACACACTTCCTGTTTACTTAGATAATATTGTGTCCTTCTGGAATCTTTGATGGAGTTGAAGAATAGATAGATAGTTATAGTTTTCCTTAGTTATGATAAAAGATAAAATAGATATAAATATTGTAACTGTAATTTTTGCTTGATAACTGTTTTGTTATATGTAATTTTACTATGTTAAAGTTAAAGCCTTCCTTTTCGTTTAAAAAGAAAAAGGGAAATGGTGTAGAAGGATCTTCTGTCTATGTGTTACTTTCATTGGTTAAATAAAGAAGTTGCCTTGGCCTTTTGATAGGCCAGGCCTTAGGTGGGTGAAGTAGAGAGAACAGAATTCTGGGAGGAAGAAAGCAGTGTGGCAGACACCATGGCTCTCCTCTCTGAGACAGACACTGGTTAGACTCATGCCGGTAAGCCATAGTCAAGTGGTGATATACATTAATGGAGATGGGTTAAACGAATATGTAAGAGTTAGCCAATATGAGGCTAAAAATAATGGGCCAGGCAGTGTTTAAATGAATATAATTTGTCTGTTGTTATTTTGCAGTATAAGCTAGCCAGGCGGCCAGGAACTGGGGCAGTGGGACACGGCCCGCTGCTCCTCATACAACAACAGTGGGCTGGGCAGGGTTCTTACCCTTAATCACTAATTAAGAAATTTCCTCCAGGCTTCCCTAAACCAGATGTTATGGAGGTGGTTTCTCATTGCAGCTCTCTCCTCTTTGATGCCTCTAACTGTGTCACATTGACACTACTAGGCAGTGCAGTTTGTATTTTCTGACTGTAAGCTAAATAGCACTTTAAATCTCCAAACACAAAATAACATGGAAATAGAAAGATATATTAAGCAACATTGTATTGATTATTTTTAATTTAGTAATTTATCGGATAAATGAGTAACTCAAGGTGTAAAGACAATAGTTTCCATTTGAATTAAATAATAATTCTCATTAATACTTTTTTGACTTCTAGTACTCAAAGAGTCAAGGCATATTAGTTATTTAAATAATACAACATATTTATATGTTTTTTTGTATAAAGAAGACTTTAAAAAATTGTAATTTATAAATTCAGAAAAAAACTCCATCTTACCACACTGAAATAGTTAATCTAAATAAAGGCCATCTAAATATTAGTAATGCTGTGAATAACTTTGAAAAAAATATAAATAAATGAGAAAAAAAGAAAAGTGAAAAGAATATAATGAAAAACAAAATAAAAACTCTTAAACATACTTATTATGGTTAGTTAACATTTCCTAGTGAATTCTAGCAAAGGGCTTAGGCCATTCTGTGAATAAAGCATAATTAGTGAAAAGTAATTTATAGAAAATGTTTTAAGAATTATGAGGAATTTAAAGATTAAAAAGGGAAACTGACCAGCTACAAATAAAGAAATACTTCAATATATTTATAAGGTAAATTAGACTCTACTTATCAAAATCCAGTTCATTTAAAACAGTAAAATACTATTTGTATAAGGTAATGTAACATTTAAGTGTCCAGAAAAGTGGCAGCAGTAGGTTCTCCACTAGCATTCAAGATGCCATCACAAACTGGGTTTGTTTAGAGAACCAGATATAAATTCTTCCTCTATTGAGTGAGCTTTAAGTCCTATTAGACAACTTTTGGTTATCCCCAAGATATTAATGGCACCACTAAACCGTTTGAGATCTGTTTTCATAATGGTCATTTTTATGACTCACAGGTTTTGCATCCAGAGAGGATAATGGGTTGATTTGCCCTTGGGAGCTTGATTAGTACCTTCTGATATTGAGCAATTAGTTCACAGGGAAGAGGCTACTGGGTCATTTGCATTTCAATTCCTCCAAATACTGTGTCCAAAGAACATGGCATCTTCAGCGACTGGGTCTTAATTGCAACTTCTGGGAGGCAACTGAGGGCTTACAGTCTCTCTGACTCCCATGATCAACAACTCAAAGACAGGTTTTCCATGCCTGGCATTGGGATTTTTATGGATAGACCATGGCTCTTGAGGAAAGCATTATAGAATACAGTGGCATAACTTCTTTCAATGCACACACACACACACACACACACACACACACACACACACACACATATTTAAACATACAGCAATGTTTCTCTAAAGACTTTCCAAAAAAAAATCTATTCACTCCCTATCTATATTGTTTTCTTTTTCTGCTCTCCAGATAAGTTTCACCCACCCTATTTCTCCCACTCCTCCTTTTATAAAACTTGTGTCATACTATCCTACATCTACAGACAATCTTCAGATAATAAGTTTTAGGGCAATAGATATTAATAATATTAAAATATTTTGTGTTTCTAATTTTATTTTTGAAATTAACATAGAATTGCATTTTTCTTCCTTTTCTTCCCTTTGAACTGTCCTTCAAATTCATGACTTCTTTTTTCACAGTTATTACATGTGAAAAAATATATACGCATATATATTCCTAAATGTAACTTGTTCAATCTATATAGTTTCTTGTGTGTGTCTTTCAGGACTGACCACATGGCATTGAACAACCAATTGGTGTGCTATATAGAGATGGTAGATAATTGCTTAGTTATATCTTTATTCCCTTGAAATCTAATAGAAATGTTTGTTTAATCCTGAAGTTTGTACTGTTTATATGTGTTGACAGAGTTTTCTCTCCCATCTGGTTCCACAGCCATTAAGTCCCAAAGAAACACACAGACATCTACATTAATGATAAACTGGCTGACCTATTCGCTCAGGCTTCTTATTAATTCTTATGTTTTACATTAACCCATAATTCTTATCTGTGTTAGACACGTGGCTTGTAACTTTTATCAGTGAGTCAGTCTTATCTTGCTTCCTTTACATCTGGGTGATGACTGCAGACTGAGTTAATAAGAAGCCTGAATTAATAGGCCAACCAGTTAATAATTAATGTAGACCTCTGTGTGTTTCTTTGGGACTGAATGGCTGCAGGACTGAGTGGGACAGAAACCTTAGTCAACATATATGCAAGAATAGCAGCAAAGGGGAAAATAAAATTCAAGAGAAATGAAAGAATAAATATGTTTGTGAGGATTAATAATAACTATATACTGCTATATTATATTTTATAATTTTTTCACATAATCAAATTGGTATTTCTTTCATGTGAATTTGGAAAGCATATACCTTGTTACTTTGATATTTGTGAATACTTGTTACAGAAAATAATCACTCTTGTAAGAAAAAAGGATTAGTAACAGAATAATATCTTTCCTTGTTTGATTTTCAGTGTAATTTGATACAGGAAGTGTGATGCATTAGATGTGGTACTTCTTTTCTCACATACATCATAAAATGCTGAAATCAACATTGTAGCCCCTAGGAAGGGCAAGGGTGAAAACAATGCTTCTAGGATTCATTAAAGAGAAGGGCATTCACAATTTGGTTATCACAACGGGAATGTCAAACTTCAACTATTATTTTTTTTCCTGAAATAAAGTAAAATGATTATAGGACTAGTATTAAAATGCCATTAAGTTGTGATGCAAAGTAAATCTGAGCAAGTAAATTTATTCTTATTTTTTCATGATTTAGCAATTTATCAAATGAGAGACAACAAATAGTGACATGCCTTCCAGATCTACACTAAGATTTCCTGAGTCAGTAATTATTTTCACCAAGAAGAATGAGGCATAACAATTTATTTCATCAGCACTCTATAGCTGTAGCTGAGCCAGTATTCATAACAAGAGAAAAATAGGGAAGTAAAAATCAATAGAATGGGTAAAATATGGTTAAAGCAAATATTGTACAATTCAAAAGGCAGAAGAATACAGTTCCATGTAGCCTTGCATTTGTGTGGTCACAGGAGAGTTCACGCTAACCATTGCATCTTTGGAAGCTAAATGTGTGAAATTTATTTGACAACTATATTCATACATAAGCAAAATAGATATGCAAAGGAATATTCATTTTATAATCATTATCAAATTTATATATTTAGAAACAACTGCTAGTCATTTACTGGAGGGGGAAAATCATGTTTTGAATGTTATAATTAAAAATATTATGCTATTGTTAAAATTTATGAGGGAGTTAATTTCAAGTTATATATCTTAGTAAAGAATAAGGAAGTTTATGTGGGTCATTATTATGTAGCAAATGGTATTTGTGTATTCACATACTATATTGGGAAAACATTACAATAAAATATGCAGTTATAGTTGTAGGGGAGTTTAGGAATGGAAGCTAGGTTGAAAAGTCTTTCATTTTTATTACCTAAACCTAGTGTGGTTTTATTTTTTTGTTTGTGAGTGTGTATATTTCATCTGATAAAGAAATGAAAATTAGAATATTGTCATTGAAGATAATATTCATAATATGATAGCATAAAGGAAAATAAAATTCTGTTTATAGAGTGGCATTTTTGTTTACTTAAAAATGTTACAAATGATGCGTGGTAATTTTGCCAATGGGTTTGAGGATTTTGTAATTGGTGGGGCTGGTCTTTCTGGGTTTTTTGAGGAGGGTAAGTAAAATATTAGTGGGAATCAGCAACAGAAGGCCACTCATTCATCCATTCTTTTTGCATGTTTAATGGACTGTTTCACAGAAAACCTTGCTTAAGATATGATACAGATTTAAAGAACTAACAAAGGAAATGAGCTCCAAGAGGCACAGTTCTGTGTCAGCTCATTGTGCTGTTTAGACGTGCTTGTACCTCTGAGCCAGAGAAGAGGCTCCCTCCTTATCAGCTTCTAAACAGCACTGAGTGATGCCATGAGCTTCCATCCTCCTCACACAGAAGAACTCCAGTTCACAATCCATTGTTACATAGATCTTCTCTCTCTTTTCTTCTCCCTCCCTCTCTCCCTCCCTTTCTCTTTCTCTCTGTCTCTGTCTCTCTCTCTCATTGTAGCTTTAGTATGTACTCTCTACTTAGACAATTTGCATCAAAAGTGAAAAGAAGTGAACTACTATAATTTTGTTCTTTGAATTTCACTTTGTTTTACTTGCTATGCAATGAATTAGCTTGACTCAGTGAATACAAAGTAATTGCTGAATTACTGGTATTTTCAGGTTACTCAGCTCTATATTTAGCCATTGTATGGGATAAATAACTAGACCACTAAGTATCAGAATAAAACCCTTCAGACATTTTCTAAACAATCGCCCGAAGTTTCAGTACAAGAAATAACAGGAAGGATTGCTAACGCCTTACAAGACATGGGTCTTTGTTCCTGATAGAAAAGCACCATGCATACTGCTCTCGGATCTATCGCTGTACTTTGCCTTTTCAAGATTTTCTTGTGACTTCAATGACTCCAAACAAGAACAAATACTCTAAAATTTTAAAAAATGAAAAAGGGGGACATGGAACACAGTCAAAAGAATGACACATGGTGAACAACACCTCGGGGAACTGTGAGCGAGGCTCCAGGAAAAAAGGCAGAGGGCCTTTTTTTTACCTGGGGTGCACTTTGTTCCCTGCTTGTTCTTGGACATGATTTCATGCCTCATGAGACAACCATTTGTACTTAGCTTATAAGACATGTTTATTCTTATTGGATGTCGGAAGGTAGCTATAGAACCCAATCTACTCAGTGTGCCCTGAGTCTGGACGTGACCTTCTGTGCTGCTTTAATGTTTTCCCAGATATAATTTATAGCGTTATTGCCAAACAATTGTGCTTAAATTAGTCTGTCCTGAGAAAGTTCTGGGAAAGGGCTGCTCTGCTAGTATTTAGTGTGTGCTTACCATCATTTATTTGCATGGTTTTCTGATCATGTTTTTCTGAACTCAAACAACCTTTCTTGGATAATGGCTTTCTTTGTTCTACTCATGTATAAAAGGACACTAAAAATGAAGGGAGGTTGTCTACAGCCATAAACAGTAGTCCACCCATTCTTTCAGATTCTTGATCCCAGGTCCAACAGAGAACATTTGCAAAGGTTGGTTAAAAATTCGATAAAATACCAAAAGTATTATTACCCCATTAAAGTTTTGAGAAACATACTATGCCATATAAGAATTACAAAATTTTAAATATCTTTGTTATGTTATTATTTTTAAATAATTTTACTAAAATTTGCTGTTATTACTTTTATAATTTTTGAAGAACTTCAAATAGAACTTGTATATACAAGATGAACTTATATCTACTTCATTCCTATTGTTCCTTGGTCAAATTCCTCCTTTGGTCTTCTAACAAATTCTTGGTCTCCACTTAGCATATATTTATGTGAATAATATGAATATATATCTGCACATGTATAAATATACCCTATGTAGTTCACTTAGCATTGCTTATATATACATGTGCCTAGGCTGATCAGGATTAAACATTCTATGTGAATGCTGGAGAAAGGAAAGCTCTTCATCCAGGAGTGGGGCCATGTGGAATTTTTCCTGCCTGTGTTGGCAAGTCATTTAGTGTTATCATTATGTTGGCTGTGTTCATGTTACTATACTGTTGAGATTTCATGGAAACGTCACTGCTGTGCCTAGTGGATTCTATCTAGCAACATTCACTCTTGGTAGGTTTACAACTTGGCATGACCACTATGGGAATTCTCAAAAGAGCTGAAAATAGATTTATCATGTGACCCACCTGTACCACTATTGGCATATACCCAAAGAACTCAACATCCTACTCCAGAGACAGTTGCTAATCCATATTCATTGTTATTCTACTCATAATTGCTATGAGACAGAAACAATTTAAATATTCTTAAAATAATGAGAGAAAATGAAAACAGAACAAGATTATTAGTCATCCCCATTAGCTACTTCTTCAGTTCTTGCTGCATACCCCGGAAGACTTTTTAAAAGTGGTAAAGGAACTTCTGCCACCACCAAAAATAAATAAATAAAACAATTGAATATACAAAAAAAAAAAAAACAGGGAAGTAAAACAGGGCAAACCATTTAGGGAAACTGCTGTCCATGGATTTCTAGAACACAGGTAATGCCTGCCACACATAGACATACAAATAAACATTATATTAGAATGTGAAAGTGTATTCCCAGAAAATGGAACGAGGTAGGGTTAGCATTATGAAACCATCCTACCAAAAGCAATCTACATAGTCAACCAAATTCCAATTAAAATCCCAATGGAGTTATTTATAGTAATGGGAAAAATGTCTTATGATTCATGTGGAGGCTCAACAACAACAAAAACAACCCTGAACAATGAAAATAGAGCTATATGTATCATCATCCTGGTTTCAAGTTATGCTATAGTGTCATAGTAAAACAAAACAATTATATCCACATGACTTGCAGGCAAATAGATGGAACTAGAAAAATCATTCTGAGTGATGTAACCCAGACTCAGGAAGACAAACACGATATGTACTCACTCATAAGTAGATATTAGACATAAAGCTAAGGATAAACAGACTACAGTTCACAGCTACAGATATCTAGGTAACAAGGAAGACCCTAAGAGGCCACATGGATTGCCCCTGGGAAGAAGAAATAGATGAGATCTTCTGGGTAAACTATAGATGGGGGAAACACAAAGGGGAAGGAATGGAAGATGAGAACATGAGGGAACAGGATGGCCGAGGGAGAAGAGAGACAGATTGGGAGAGCAATAAAGAAGAGTTCTTGATAGAGAGAGCCTCTATGTGATTAGTGAGAAACCTAGAAGAAGGGAAATTCCCAAGACTCCACAAAGGTGATGCCAGCCAGTACTGGAGACAGTTCCCAAACTGGTCTTTCTCCATAACCGGATTGGTGAATACCCCAACTATTATCATAGAGCCTTTATCTGATGGAACCATGTAGGCTCATATTTCTATATAGTGTGGCAGCCAGGCTCTGAAGCCATAGGCCCGACCTGAGGTGGTCCTTAGCCCTGCAGACAGGCTGTCACTGCCCTAACAAAAGCCAGGATGTACTGCTCCTTTCTCCTTTGTTAAAAATGTGGATCGTGTTTGCCGAAGCTGATGACTAAGTTGCAGGTGTTTCCCTAGCCCCATGTCCCCCAGAAAGAGACTATTAATGAGGTATCCACCTTGGGTTATGGGGGTGGGGGGATAATAGATGTTTCGTATAATGAACGCGGGTAGATCTTCAGGATGAGAAGAAGCCTGAGGTGCCCTTTCGTGATGACTGTGTGAATGGTGTCTGGTTATTTCTCGCGCCTCCATACCAATCCAGATAGGGAAAGATAGTTTCTATGTTGGGGCCTGTGTTCCCTGACAGAACCAGATGCAGAGATCCACAATCAAGCACCAAACTGACCTGCAGGAGGAAGAAGGGAATATATGAACAAGGAGGTCAATATTATGGAGAAATCTACAGAGACAGCTGAATCAAGCTCATGGAAACTCAGCTGTGGAGCTTCCATGGGACTAAACTAGGCTCTCCATATATGAGAGAAAGTGTGAAGTTTGGACTGTCTAAGAGGACCCTGGCAGTAGGGGCAGGATCTATCCCTGGTGCATGAGCTAGTTTGTTGGAGACCATACTCTATGGTGGGATGACATACTTAGCCTTAATGCAGCAGGGAGGTGCTTGTTCATGGCCAAACTTAATGTGCCAGACTATGTCGACTCCCCCATAGGAGCCCTTACCCACTGAGAGAAGTAGATGGGTGGGGAAGGAGAAATGTGATTGGAATATTAAATAAATTAAATAAATAAATAAAGCACATTGTAAAAGCAGCAAATTTAGTAAATGGTACTGTGAAAGTGAATATCTGTAGTAGAAGAATGAAACTTGATCCTTTATTCTCAGTTTGTATAAAAATCTATTCTAAATGGATCCAAAATGTTGATGCGAGAGCTGAAACTCTGAAACTTTTAGAAGAAAAAAGAAGTCTATGTCAGGAGAGAAGCTAAAGATGTCCTGTCTAGTTACATAAGAAATGCCAGCAAGGACAATCTCATAAAGTTAAAAATCTGTATTGCAAAGGAAATGTTTATCAACTGAATTGGAAGCTTGTAGAATGGGAAAATTGCTTGCTGGCCAGGCATCTGATGGAGGATTAGACTAGAGAAAGTCAGAGAAACTAATAAATCACCAATCCAGTTATAAAATGTGGCTATAGATCTGAACACAGATTTTTCAAAAGAAGAGACACTAAAATCTAAGAAATATTCTTTTTGACGTGTTCATCATACTTGATAATCAGAGAAATGTCAATTAAAGCTGTTTTATAGAATTCACCATATCCCAACCAGGATGGACTTCTCCAAGTTAAAAAGAAAAAAAGATAACAAATGCTTGAATGGTATGGGGAAAGATGATTACACCATACTTTATTAGTGAGAGCTCTGCCTTGCAAACCCACTCAGGAAATCAGTGTGGAGGTTTTCCTAGAAGCCACAAGTAGGTCTACTTTATGAAAATTTCCACACCACACCTCAGCTTATTACCAAAAGAATCTGTTTTCTACTACAGAGATTCATGTTTATTCATGCTTTTTCATGCCTTATCTACAGCACCTAAGAAATGGAAACACCCTAGATATCTGTTAAGTAGAGTAACTATGAACAATGACTCATATTCAGTTGTAAACAAAGATGAAGTTATGAAATTTCCACAGATGAATGGAAATATAAAAATATACTATGGTAATTCAGACCCAGGAAAATGAAAGTCATGTGTTCTCACTCATGTGGACACTAACATTGGATCTTTAAATTTGTATGTTCAACCTACCTGTGGAAACCAGAAAACTATAAAGTAGCTCTTGGGGTTGAGTAGTTGATGTTAATAGGGGGTGAGAAGGTTTTTTGGAAGCCATGTAGCCTAGTTTCTGTTTAACCTATGAACTCTTGTCCAATGGGTCTCCACAAGGCAAAACCTCTAGAGATGGTCTCTCATTTGTCAAGAACCAGTGGTCCTCCAGATAGTGCAGAATATTGCTGAGACCACATGGTCTGAATACTCTCTTCTCTCTAATATGTTGAAGATTCTTTTGGTGAATTTTAGTTTCACTTTGTTGGTCATACATGAGACAGATGCAATTATTTCCAGAAACCCCATTTTTTCCCCTCAAATATTTTCCCCTAAAATTCTTTGGGAACTGATGCTTCTCAGGTTTCTTATTTGGAAGTACCAGCTGTTCCTCCAGACCCTGGGGACTTTTCTGATTTATAGCAGACAAGATCAGAGGCAATAAAAGTTAATGGGTACAGATAATGAAGCAACAGAGGAGACATTAATTGTGTCTCCAAATTCTAAGAATTGTGTGGCGTGATGGAAAAAGAGGGCCTTATCAAAGCCTTTATGTAGAGGCTCAAGAGTGGATATCAACATGTAGAAGAATGAAAATTGATACATATATATCACCATGCACAAAATTCAAGTATAAGTGAATCAAAGATATCAACATAAAGCCTCATAGAACCACACAGAAGAGAAGGTGGGAAGTTTGAATGCATTGACACAGGAGAACATTCCTAAATATAACCCCAGTAGCACAGATGCTGAGAGAAGCAATTAATTAATGGGACTTCCTAAAATTGAAAAGCTTCTGTAAAGCAAAGGACACAGTCAACAAGACAAATCGGCAGCCTACAGAATGGGAAAAGATGTTCAACAACCCTACTTCTGAAAAAGGACTGATCTCCAGCATATACAAAGAACTCAAGAAATTGGTCATCAAAAGAACAAATCATCCAATGAACAAGTGGAGTACAGACCTAAAAAGAGAACTCTCAACAGAGGAGTCTAAGATGGCTGAAAAACACTTAAGGAAATGTTCAAAATCCTTAATCATCAGAGAAATGCATTTCAAAAGAACTCTGAGATTCCATCTTACACCTCTCAGAATAGCCAAGATCAAAAACACTGATGACAACTTTTGCTGGAGAGGTTGTGGGGTAAAGAGAACACTCCTACATTGCTGGTATAGCCCCTTTGGATATCAAATGGCAATTTCTCAGAAAATTAGGAAAAAACCTTCCTCAAGACCCAGAAACACCACTTTTGGGTATATATCCAAAGGATGCTCAACCATGCCACAAGGACATGTGCACAACTATGCTCCTAGCAGCATTGCTTGCCATAGCCAGAACCTGGAAACAACATAAATGTCCCTCAACTGAAGAATGGATAAGGAAAACGTGGTACATTCATACAATGGAGTACTATACAGCAGAAAAAAATAATGGCATTTTGAAATTTGCAGGCAAATGGTTGGATTTAGAAAACATCATATTGAGTGAGGTAACCCTGACCCAGAGAGACAATTATTATATGTACTCACTTATATGTGGTTTTTAAATATAAAGCAAAGAAAACCAGACAACAAATCACAATCCCAGAGAACCTAGACAACTGTGCGGATCATAAGAGAGACATACATTGATCTAATCCAAATGGGAAGTAGAAAAAGACAAGATCTCCTGAGTAAATTGGAAGCATGGGAGATGGTTGCAGGAAAGGGGAAAGGAAGGGAGGGGAGCAGATAAAAATGTATAGCTTATTAAAATCAATAAAAAAAGAGTGCCAGACTTTTTTGTACGATAAGGGGACAGTTAGAGAAATATAAGGTAAGTGTATAAAATTAGATTATGGCAAATAACTTCTATTTTTATAAATATGCTTTGTTCAGTTTTGAACAATATTGCTGTTCTTCAGAATGTGTGCCTATGTCTATCACCTTTTATCTTTATAAGGAAAAAAATGTGCCTGGCTCAATATTTGCTAAGCTAGCAAAATATTGAGTATTAATTGTGGTTTAAAATTTTTTTTGGTCTAAAAGTTGGGAAAACATGTTTGTTAATGCTAGGGGTTAGGAAAGTATGTTTATTTTTTTGAGTGTAGATAAAGATGACTTGAGGTTTTGGGGCTGCCTCTTGTGTGAATCTCATCTGGTGAGCCAATTCTTCATTGTGTCACTACCCTTTGTCCATCTCAAGAGTTGAACCTGTTGAGGCAGGACCTCAACAATAGTAGAACAAATTGCTATGAAAGGACATAGAGGAAGAATTAGAAAGGAGTTTTAAGTAGATAGGATACCAGAAGGAATGAGCCAATTGTTAGCTTAAAGACATTTTTTAAAGCCATATGGGAGATGATTCTATTAATAGCACCATGTCAGGCAGCTCACAAATGCCTGAAACTCTACATACAGAGATATCAAAACCTCTTCCGGTCTTTACAGTTAGTTTCATACATATTCTCTTTTTCTGTCTCTTCTGTGTCTTTTTCTGTCTTTCTTTGATTCTATTTCTGTCACTTACACATACGCAAACATACATACTCCAATAAAAATCTAATTTGAATTAAGGCCCAGATCATAGGAAGAATTCATGTTTGGTAATACAAATCTAATAAAAAATCTATAATGGGATGATTGTAGGTTCAGAAGTAAACCTGCTATTATTATTTGTTAAAAGATAGTAGTATCAAACTGTCCTTTAAATTTATATTTCTATATTTGTATCCATAGATCATTACAGATCTCTGCCCTTGCCAGACAATTGTCTTTATGCTGTAGGCTCTGGTTAACACAGAGACCCACTACAGGTACAAATATTGCTTATACTTTTTTTCCTGGTATAGGGATGGATTGCTCATGCAAGGGCTGTCTCATTAGCCAAGTATATACTATGGAGAGACATATGGAGAGTCTTTGCCAGCTAAGATTCTGATAGGCCATATTACATAGAAACTGATGTAGCCCAATGGTGGTAAGTACTAGTGTAGCTCAATGGCAGTGGCTATAGCAGTGGACAAGAATTAATGTAGGAACTTGAAACTGGTCGAATGCAAAGAATAACTATTGTGGAATGTTCAGCCATGAATGGTACTCCCCACAAAGCTCAGGGAGCATCTTGGAAGAAGACGTTGAAGTATGACAAGAGCCAGTGGTTGGGGAGGATTGGGCAAAAAGAGACCTCTGGATAGGTTAGGCAAGTGAGCTCTATCAATAAACACCCTGCACAAGATAAAGTCAGTGAACATTGCTGCATGCATAGGAGAGGGGCTCATGAGGCCAGCTCATATGTGAAAAGGTATTAAGGACTGGTGATGGCTAGAGGAGGAGGAATCAGTTTTCTCAGAGGATGTGGCAAGTTGAGAATGCTCAGTGAGTAGCATTGTGGACATGACTACATGAGCAGTACAAACTGGGGATAATGTGGCTGCAATTTTATTTTTTAAGGGGACATGATATTGAGAATGGGGGTGAGAACTGGGCATAGGCCACCAAGGAGTTGGGAAGGGTAAGGGTAAATATGATCCATATAGATAATTCTCAAATAACTAATATTATATTTTTAAAAAATATAATCTATTGGGGAAAATAATCGATTTATGACTCTGATCTTCAGGTATACACCATCATTCTATTTCCTACCGTTGTGTGTGTGTGTCTCTGTGTGTGTGTGTCTCTGTGTGTGTGTGTATTTACTATTTCAGACCCAAGTGATTTAGAAAATTTTATTAAACTATGGAAAGGGGCAATACAACTAAGAGTTCACATGTTATATATTAAAGCAATGAAGCAAACTCAGGAGGTATAGCCAAGAATAAATATTCTCCACTATAGTGGTTTGAAAGAAAATGGCCTCCAAAGGGTGTGGCACTATGAGGAGGCATGGCTTTGCTTGAGTGGGTATGGTCTTGTTGGAGGAGTATGTGTGGAGGCTGAGAAATGCAGGTCTATTCTTACTATTGTCTGAAGGCCAGAGGCTTTGAAAGACTATTAGGATTAATGGCACCTTCTAATGCAGGAGGTGCTTGCCTGGCCCCTTTTGAAGTTAAGATAGCTCAATGCCATTTCAAGAGGCGGTCAGGATATGCAAATGTACTTCTGCTCCTTCCATTGTAATTATGAGGTCACCTGGGGAAGGTCTGTTTTCTGCCTATGTGACTCAGTGTATGTGAATTGGGTCATCTCACTACATAGGTAAAAGAATGCTGATGATGGTAAGTCTCATGCTATCACGTTAATGAAGCCTTTTGTTACCTTCTCCCCTAGTTTATATTGGGTATAAAAGCTGTAGAAAAATAAGTGTGGATATTTTCAGGATCTGAGTTTTCCCTGAAACTCCCTACTGACACTATCCTGTGATTTCTGTCTTCAATTTCCACGCTTCTACCCTTGTAAGAAGTGATTTTGTTGAGGCTGGTCCTCAACAAGTATGTCACAATGGAGGCAGGCTTTGAAGTCTTATATATGCTCAAGCCACTCCCAGGATCTCACTTCATTTCCTGCTCACTGCAAGATATAGAATTATCAGTTTCTTCTCCAATACCAGGTCTGCCTGCATGTAGCCATGTTCCACCATGATGAAAATGAACTAAATCTCTGAAACTGTAAGCCACCCCATTAAATGTTTTCCTTTATAAGAGTTGCCATAGTCACAGTATCTCTTCACAGCAATAGAAGCCCTAAATATGACATACACTATAATCATAAGTCATTTTTTTCACATTTAAAATAATGTCAATCTTCATTCCCCTTTTATACAAAATAACATTCAATCTGTTCATCTAATATCCATAGGTAATTTTTTCTTATAATATTCTTACACAAAGATGCATTTAGGATGCAATTATGATTTACTTTTACAAATATACACATATAGGAGTTTTATCTAGACAAATGAACTTAAGATACCATCAAATGTTTCCTACCAGTCAAATACATATTTTCTGAAATGTTTTAATTAAACATACCTATTATGTTTCTGATCAAAAGAAGAGATGTCATAAGACTGATGAGCAGTGAAATGACCCTTCTGTGAGTAAACTGTAGGCAGCAGGTATAGAAGGTATATGAACCCACTCTCTTTTTCATGACAATAAGGATTTAGAACCTTGCAGATTAAAGCCAAAAAGTTTTCACCTTTTCCTGAGTCATGTACCTAATTTTAGTAAGTCATAAACTAAGTTATTTTTTCCCAATTTTATCTCATTGACAAAAGCTTATAAAGTAATACTAAGCCCCATGAATTAATCTCTATTCTCAGTATTTGAACTTATATTACCCTTACTAGTTGTATCATACTATTCACCATCTTTGGGAAATCTTACTTTTCTAGACTGCTTTCATTGGATCTTATTTACAGTTTCTTTTGAAGAGAAAACCCATATTTTTTTTCATGTTCTACTTAAGCACACTATTATTAATTTAAAAAATTCACTTATACATTTGACAATTGAGTTCGAATTTTAAGTCATTTTTAATTCAAAGACTAGCAAGTTCCAAATATTTTTAAAATATTAAATAAGAAAATTAAGCAAATTATCTCTTGATTTTCAATGGAACCCTGTGTTGCTTCTATTTCTGTGAAGAACGATAGAAGAGGTTGTGAGAAAATGACATTGTGCTCAGTTCTGGGAAATGTTTATAATTTTGATGCAATAAAATGAATCAGAGATTTTTAAAAAAGGAAATCATCTGCTAGAAATTGTTTACAGAGAACTGTTTCATCTCTGAAGGAAGTAAATCAGCAACTCCATGTTCCTTTTGGTCCATGACATTCTAGTATACACATTCCTACCCATGGAAAGATTGAACTCATCATCCTAGCAAATGGCTGGATATTTTAGGAGAATAATGTTTATTTTGCTCTTTAGTATCTCACAATATACACAACAAAACTCTAAGACACTTAGAAAAGCATAGGTCTTATTTTTTCTACTTTCACTTACATGAAAGATATGCAAAATATTTTATTTAGTTTTTGCAATTCTGAATTGAATTTCACTGTAATCAGAATATATTGAATGAAAAAACTATTTTCAATAGAAAGTAGAAAGGCTGTATGAACATACTTACATGTATAACAATTTGGAAAGTCTGTAAATTATGCACATGTATAATATTTCAATTTGAGAATCTCCTGCATTTTCAACAAGCTTTACTTTTAATATTATTCCATTTATATGATTTGAATATTTTTTACACAATTATATTTAGTGACTGTTTCATTGCCAATTTTTAGGAAAGCATAATCCAGACTTTTTTAAATCTCTGGATCAATAGAATATAGTACATTCCTATTTGCTAAAAGTATAAATTAGTAATGAAAAAGATAAAAGTTGTTTTTTTATTACTTCACTGATACAAATTAGTCTCAGGAAAAACAAAAAACAAAAACAAAACAGTTCTAGACTAATTGATATTAACCCTAACCGCCTGATGTAAAATCTTACAACACCTGGGTAAAATAAAATTAACAGTTGTTGACAGGTATCAAGTAACACTACCATCACTGCAAAAGGTAAGTGTTCATTCTCATTTGCTCTCTATTTAGAAAAGCTTTTGGAATGATTACTCGGGAAATAGAACCCAATCAGAGAGTAGCAAGAGAAGATACGATTGTGCCTGGGTGACAGTTTACTTGAGATTTGGGATCAGAGTGCTTAAAAGGCTTGATGAAAGCTCACTTTTGGTCACAGATCATTTATGAATTGTTTGGTAGAAAGAGTATCTCTGGAGGTTTTAGTAGATCGATCTATCTATCTATCTATCTATCTATCTATCTATCTATCTATATCTATCTATCATCTATCTATCTCTTTCTCTGTATGTCTCTGTCTCTCTATGAATACTAAGTTAAAAAAAATCAGGACCATAATCTTGGTTTCAGAATGATCATCAATACTAATAATGGGTCTCACATATGAAAGGGGAAATGCGTTTCTTTTTGGAGATTTTGTGAACTTCTTTAATATTTGACATTCTAAGATCATCTACTTTTCTCGAAATTCTAACTGAGTTTTATGTTAGAGCTGAGAAGTATTCTCTTTTACATATGTACCAAGTTTTCATTATTCTTTCATCTGTTGATGGACAATGAAGGTAATTCCAATTCTTTATTAAAGTGTACAAGGCAGCAGCAAGCATAGGGGTAAACAATTATCTCTTTAGGCGAACATGGAATGCAAGAGATTTTATATATACCCAGGAGTGAAATATCTGGGTTATATGGATAGTAGCTCATTTTTAAATTGAGAAACATCAAAACTGATTTTTGCAATAGCTGTATTAATTTGCATCCCACCAACAGTGAATGATGTTCCTGTCTCTTCATATCCTGTCTAATATTTATTGTCAGGTCTTTTGATGATAGCCATCCTGATTGTGATGACATGTTTTTTTAAAGATTTATTTATTAATTAAGTATACAGTATTCTGTCTGCATGTATGCTACAAGCCACAAGAGGGTACCAGATCTTATTACAGATGGTTGTGAGTCCCCATGTGGTTACAGAGAATTGAACTCAAGACTCTGGGAGAGCAGTCAGTGTTCTTAACTTCTGAGCCATCTCTCCAGCCCAGAAGACATGTTATTTCAAAGTAGTTTTGATTTAATGAATCCCAAAAGACTATGGCAATTGTCCTTTAAATTTCACATATTTAAATTAAAATTTAAATCCTTAAAAGTTAAGATAGCTTTTAAACATTTTTATTTCTTTCTTAAAAACAAAAACAAACAAACAAAAAATGAAAACCAACCAAAAATCCACTATTCAGTCTATTTGCCCATTTGTTGATTGGCCTTATTTCCTTTATATTTACATTCTGCAATGCTTTGTATGTTAGTCCTTTGTCTGTACTGTAGCTGGTACAGATTTTCTCCCATTCTATGTGTTATCTATTAACTATGCTGATTGTTTCTTTTCTTTATAGAAACATTTTATTTTCACTTATTGGTCTTTCCTTTCAAAATCTCTTGCCTGGCCGGGCGGTGATGGCACACGCCTTTAATCCCAGCACTGGGGAGGCAGAGGAGAGGCGGATCTCTGTGAGTTCAAGGCCAGCCTGGTCTACAAGACCTAGTTACAGGACAGGAACCAAAAAGCTACGGAGAAACCCTGTCTCAAAAATAAAAAAATAAAAAATGTCTCTTGCCTTCCGTAAAATGTTTAAGGCTATCCTTGTGTCTTCTTTAAGAAGTTTCTGATTTTCAGAAAAAATAAATAAATAAATAAATAAATAAATAAATTAAGGTCTTTAGGGCATTTTAATTAATTTTTGCACAAGATGAAAGATATGAATCTAATTTCACTCTTCAGTAGATAGAAATCCAGTTTTGCCATCATCATATATTGAATAGGCTCTCTCTTTTTCAAAGTATGTTTTTGCTTTATCGTCAAAAGTGAAGATAGCTAGGGTCTTTTGTTTCCAGGTCTTCCATTTAATTCCAACTAATCTGTCTATTTTTACGCCAGTGCCAGACTACATTTATAACTATTACTCTATAGTCTAATCCCCTTTAATGGTTTTCTATTTGAGCATTATACCTCTTAGGTTTATAACTTCCTTGCAAATATAAGTTACATTTCACACATAACCCCACCCTTTCCCACCAACACCCTTCTTTTCTCAGGTCCCCCTTCCTACTTTAAATATATATTAAACAATATATGTCAAACAATAAAAATTTAAAACATAGGATTAATAGAATTGTTGCAGTATATAGTCCTTTTAATAGTTAAAGTTTTTAAATAAAGAAGGGCATCTCACATTGAAATTTACAAATGATTAAAGCACCATGTCAATGCCTATATTAGACATACTATTTTTATTTTCTTCTATTTAAATAGTAGCACCTTTTATCAGAATTTTTCACTTAAAAATATGAAGGTTGTCAGAAATATTGGTTTTTTAATTTATTTATTTATTAAAGATTTCTGTCTCCCCACCCCACTTCCCATTTCCCTCCCCCTCCGCCAATCAAGTCCCCCTCCCTCATCATCCCTAAGAGCAATCAGGGTTCCCTGCCCTGTGGGAAGTCCAAGGACCACCCACCTCCATTCTGGTCTAGTAACGTGAGCATCAAAACTGCCTAGGCTCCCACAAAGCCAGTACGTGCAGTAGGATCAAAAACCCATTGCCATTGTTCTTGAGATCTCAGTAGTCCTCATTGCCCATTATGTTCAGTAAGTCCAGTTTTATCCCATGCTTTTTCAGACCCAGGCCAGCTGGCCTTGGTGAGTTCCCGATAGAACATCCCCATTGTCTCATTGTGTGGGTGCACCCCTCGCGGTCCTGAGTTCCTTGCTCATGCTCTCTCTCCTTCTGCTCCTGATTTGGACCTTGAGATTTCAGTCTGGTGCTCCAATGTGGGTCTCTGTCTCTGTTTCCTTTCATCGCCTGATGAAAGTTAATATTCAGGAGGATGCCTATATGTTTTACTTTGCGTTCACCTTCTTATTTAGCTTCTCTAGGATCACGAATTATAGGCTCAATTTCCTTTATTTATGGCTAGAAACCAAATATGAGTGAGTACATCCCATGTTCCTCTTTTTGGGTCTGGCTTACTTCACTCAGGATAGTGTTTTCTGTCCATTTGCATGCAAAATTCAAGAAGTCATTGTTTTTTACTGTTGAGTAGTACTCTAATATGTATATATTCCACACTTTCTTCATCCATTCTTCCATTGAAGGGCATCTAGGTTGTTTCCAGGTTCTGGCTATTACAAACAATGCTGCTATGAACATAGTTGAGCATATACTTTTTTTGTATGATAAGGCATCTCTTGGGTATATTCCCAAGAGTGGTATTGCTGGGTCCAGAGGTAGGTTGATCCCGAATTTTCTGAGAAACCGCCACACTGCTTTCCAAAGTGGTTGCACAAGTTTGCATTCCCACCAGCAATGGATGAGTGTATCCCTTTCTCCACAACCTCTCCAGCAAAGGCTATCATTGGTGTTTTTTATTTTAGCCATTCTGATAGGTGTAAGATGGTATCTTAAAGTTGTCTTGATTTGCATTTCCCTGATCACTAAGGAAGTTGAGCATGACCTTAAGTGTCTTTTGGCCATTTGAACTTCTTCTGTTGAGAATTTTCTGTTCAGCTCAGTGCCCCATTTTATAATTGGGTTGATTAGCCTTTTACGGTCTAATTTCTTGAGTTCTTTATATATTTTGGAGATCAGACCTTTGTCAGTTGTGGGGTTGGTGAAGATCTTCTACCAGTCAGTAGGTTCCCTTTTTGTCTTAGTGACAGTGTCCTTTGCTTTACAGAAGCTTCTCAGTCTCAGGAGGTCCCATTTATTCAATGATGCCCTAATGTCTGTGCTGCTGGGGTTATACGTGTGAAGTGGTCTCCTGTGCCCATGTATTGTAGAGTACTTCCCATTTTCTCTTCTATCAGGTTCAATGTGTTCGGACTGATATTGAGGTCTTTAATCCATTTGGACTTGAGTTTTGTGCATGGTGATAGATAGGGATCTATTTTCATTCTTCTACAGATTGACATCCAGTTTTGCCAGCACAATTTGTTGAAGATGTTCTCTTTTTTCCATTGTATACTTTTAGCTCCTTTATCGAAAATCAGGTGTTCATAGGTTTGTGGGTTAAAGTCCAGGTCTTCTATTCGATTCCATTTGTTGTCTTCTCTGCTTTTATGCCAATACCAAGCTGTTTTCAATACAGTAGCTCTGTAATAGAGTTTGAAGTCAGGGATGATAATGCCTCCAGATGATCCTTTATTGTATAAGATTGTTTTGGCTATCCTGTGTTTTTTGTTTTTCCATATAAAGTTGATTATTGTCCTCTCAAAATCTGTGAAGAATTTTGATGGGGATTGCACTGAATCTATAGATTGCTTTTGGTAGAATTTCCATTTTTACTATGTTGATCCTCCCAATCCAAGAGCAAGGGAGATCCTTCCATTTTCTGGTATCCTCTTCAATTTCTTTCTTCAAAGACTTAAAATTCTTGTCAAATAGATCTTTCCCTTCCTTGTTCAGAGTTACCCCAAGATATTTTATGCTATTTGTGGCTCTCTTGAAAGGTGATGCTTCTCTGATTTCCCTCTCTGCTTCCTTATCCTTAGTGTATAGGAAGGCAACAGATTTTTTGGAGTTGATCTTGTATCCTGCCAAATTACTAAAGGTGTTTATCAGCTTTGGGTGTTCTTTGGTAGAGTTTTTGGGGTCGCTTATGTATACTATCATGTCATCTGCACATAACGAAAGCTTAACTTCTTCCTTTCCAATACGAATCCCCTTGATCCCCTTATGTTGTCTTATTGCTATTGCTAGAATTTCAAGCACTATATTGAAGAGGTATGGAGAGAGTGGACATCCTTGTCATGTTCCTGATTTTAGTGGGATGGCTTTGAGTTTTTCTCCGTTTAATTTAATGTTAGCTGTTGGCTTGTTGTAAATAGCTTTTATTATATTTAGGTATGACCCTTGTATCCCTAATCTCTCCAAGACCTTCATCATAAATGGGTGTTGAATTTTGCCGAATGCTTTTTCAGCATCTAATGAAATGATCATATGGTTTTTTTCTTTCAGTTTATTTATATGGTGGATTACATTGATAGATTTGCTTATGTTGAACCAGCCCTGCATCTCTGGGATGAAGCCTACTTGATCATAATGGATAACTTTTCTAATGTATTCTTGGATTCGCTTTGCCAGTATTTTATTGAGAATTTTTGCGTTGATGTTCATGAGTGAGATAGGCCTCTAATTCTCTTTCTTGGTTGGGTCTTTGTGTGGTTTTTGTATCAGGGTAACTGTAGCTTCATAAAAGGAATTTGGCAATGACTTCTCTGTTTCTATATTGTGAAATACATTAAGGAGTATAGGTATTAGCTCTTTTTGGAAGTTCTGGTAGAATTCTGCATTGAAACCATCTGGTCCTGGGCCTTTTTTGGAAGGGAGATTTTTGATAACAATTTCTAATTCTTCATGACTAATAGGTCTATTTAGATCGTTCACGTGGTCTTGGTTTAGCTTTGGTATATGGTACTTATCTAAAAAAATGTCCATTTTTTTTGTATTTTACAGTTTTGTGGCATACAGGCTTTTCTAATAAGATCTAATGATTCTCTGAATTTCCTCTGTGTCTGTGGTTATGTCCCCCTTTTCATTTCTGATCTTATTTATTTGCGTGTTCTCTCTCTGTCGTTTAATTAGTTTGGATAGGGGTTTGTCGATCTTGTTGATTTTCTCCAAGAATCAACTTTTTGTTTCATTGATTCTTTGGACTGTTTTCTGTGTTTCTGTTTTGTTGATTTCCGCCCTCAGTTTGATTATTTCTAGTCTTCTACTACTCCTGGGCACGTCTGCTTCTTTTTTTTTCTAGAGCTTTCAGGTGTGCTGTTAAGTCCCCAATGTATGCTTTCTCCGTTTTCTTTAAGTGGGCACTTAGTGCTATGAACTTTCCTCTTAGCACTGCTTTCATCGTGTCCCATAGGTTTGAGTATATTGTCTCTTTATTTTCATTAAATTCAAGGAAGACTTTAATTTCTTTCTTAATTTCTTCCTTGACCCAGGTGTGGTTCAGTAGTTGACTGTTCAGTTTCCATGAGTTTGTTGGCTTTCTGGGGGTAGCATTGTTGTTGCCTTCTAACTTTAATTTGTGGTGATCTGATAAGACACAGGTGGACACTGATTTTTTTTTTTTTATCTGTGGAGGTTTCCTTTGTGACCGAGTATGTGGTCAATTTTCGAGAAGGTTCCACAAGCTGCAGAGAAGAAGGTATATTCTTTCTTATTTGGGTGGAGTGTTCTATAGATTTCTTTTAAGGAATATTATATATATATATATATATATATATATATATATATATATATATATATATATATATATATATAATGATATATCTACCTTCCCCACCTCTTTCCTACCCACCCCGATCCACTCTTCAATAAGGGTAAGACCTGCCATTCGAGTCAGCAAAGCCTGGCACATTCAGTTGAGGCATGGCCAACCACCCAACCCACCCTGCATCAAGGCTGAGCAAGGCATCCCATCAAAAAGCCAATTCTCGCCCAGGGATAGATCCTGGTCCCATTGCCAGGCATTCCACAAACAGACCAGGCGACAAAGCTGTTGCCCACTTGTAGTGGGACTAGTTCTGTTTCATGCAGGATCCCCAGTTGTCAGTCTGGAGTCCATGTGCACTGCAACTTCGGGTCATCTGTTGTGTTTCCCATCATGATCTTGACAAACCCCCTCCACTCATATAATCTCTCCTCCCTTTGACAGTACTCCCTTAGCTCATAGCTAGGCCTGCTGCTTCAATGTAGATCTCTGCATCTGTCTCCATCAGGTATTGAGGAAGACTCTATGATGACAGTTAGGGTAGTCACCCATCTGATTACAGAAGAAGGCCAGTTTAGGCACCCTGTCCTGTATTGCTAGGTGTCTTAGCTGGAATTCTCCTTATAGATTTCTGAGATTTACCTAGCATCAGGTATTTCTCTAGCCCCATAATGGCTCCCTCTATGGAGATATCTCTTTTCTTGCTATCTCTCCCCATCCCTTTCCCAAGTCGACCATGCAGTTCCCTTCCTCTCACCCCTCCTTCTCCAAGATCTCCTGGATAAGAAGTGTTTTCTGAAATGAAAGATTAAAGAGATGTTTTATGAATAATATCAAATAAGAATCAGTATATAAAACAGTCATATATTTTAATTTGTTGCACAGAACCATGTAAATCTTCACACATTTGCCAAGAAGGTTTCATATTTAAAGCACAATATCAAATATTGCTTGGCATTGTTTGTTTTTAAAATCTTCACCCCTTGCATCTTAACCTAGACTTTAAATTCTATCATGACAAAAGCTATCATTTAAGCATCTTTCTTTATCTTATTTAGAATATACAGGCATAGGGCATCATTCCATACAGCAGAGATTCTGACTGTAGTCAGACCATTTCTTTAGGGTATTTTTTTTCCCAATAACAGTGTGCAGCCATGTGCACAGAACTAAATTCAGGGGCTTAAAAAGAACAGCAAGGGGAAAAGTGGCTTAGGAAAAAGAAGTACTGCAAACCAAGCAGATCACCATGGTAACTCTGGACCCAATTGTCATTCTTAGTTTCTGATATTCTTCATATCTTCAGGAGCCTACATTCTCTGCACTTACACCTCTGACATTGCAGGCCTTTCCAAGCTCAAGATCTTAAATAAATAAACAAACAAGCAAAAATGCTCTTATTTTAACATGGTACCCTTAAATTGTTTAGTAGAATCAGATTTGTTTTCAGAATGTAAAATTTGAAGGTATTTCATTAAAGAATCATTGGGGTGTCCACAAAAGCCAACAAAGGAGACCAAGTCCCATATGTAAAAGCAAAGAGCCTTTATTTTAATCAAGTTTGTAAACTCAGTCTCTCCGTGTGTCCAATGTATTGAAATACCCTGAGAGCCCTGAGCTCAATTATAATTGGGTTTTTATAGTAGTAAAGGTGGGCATGAGGGATGTCTGAGGTTCAGGACCCCTGATTGGCTGACATTTTCTAGGGGTGTCCTGGTGAAGTGCACTGGCAGGTGATCCTATCTACAGCAGTTGGAACATCAGGCACTTCCTCTGGATGGTCTGCTCTTGGGTGGGGGTCAGGTAATCCCAGTTTGTGGTGTTTTCCTGCTCCCAGGAATTGCTTACTGGTAAACTACTGAGACTGAGGTCTCTTAGTTATATTTATCAATGGCCAGAGTCCCAGGTGATAATGGTTGGAAGTAAAGAACTTCCTTTGGGTTACCTGCCCAGACTTAGATTACCATGGCTGGCCCCCACATTTCTCATAGTAGAAAGAGGCATATGTAATTTCCATCTACTTAGTAATCTGCAAAATGTGTGCAATTTTTATGCTTAAGACATATTTTCATATTGACTTTCAGATGTAATCTTCTACCCTAACCTTTTTTCCCAATCTCCTGCATACTGACTCCACTCATGTGGAGAGTCTTCTGTCTTTAAATTGTTCTTATTATAAAATAATACTGATTATGGAAAGGTTGGTCTCCATTTTCTTTTATTCTTATGTTTCCACCATCAGTCTCCATCTAACATTTGGTGCAGCAACCTGGAAGCGTTTCTGGGGTCCTACATTCCAATGCTTCCCCTCAGGTGACTCTTCCTGTCTCACCTTTTCTGTATAATATGGTCACTAGCTGGGCTTACTAAGGCTGTCATTTGTGAACTAAAGGACTTTTGGCTTTTTGCACTAGAGGTGCAGTAGAGGTGCAAGTTCCTTATTGAGGAACTGGTGGGAAACATAGAAACTCAGCTAGGTTTCTTTCCTCATCTTCCCTCCTCTTACATTCTTACTATCCTTCAAACTCCAGAGCAGAGGCCTTTTGTCATTCAACCTAGGTACATCCAACACACCAGCCTAAGTAAGGTACAGGCTCCTTCTGCAGGAGACCAAAATTGAAATCCTTTTCTGGAAAAGGGCCTCCAGCTTTCCACCTTTGACTTTGCCTCCCAGGCCACTGGAATTGGAGCTGCTGAGTCCAGCCTCTGGTCCCTGGTTTCTGTCCCTTTGCTGATGTAGATAATGACTTATTTTTCAAAAATTAATCTCTCCTTAACATTGTCTAAACTTGTTGCCAATATTTTCTTTCATATATGATTTGACTTGTCTTAAAGCAAACCTCAAAAAATTAGCATTTCTGTCAACTTAAGTCTGAACCCACTATGGACAGGACAATACTTTTAACTTCAAAATCTCACTGATTCAGATGAGTTCATAGGATGAAAAGACAAATGGCCATCCAGTCTCTTTTCTATATTCTCTCTTGTCCATTACTCTATTCCTCCATTTCCATACTAGTGAATAGTCCACTCTTCACAAAACAATGCTAGAGAAGAAGTACTAAGTAATGACATACAATTTCATTCACCTTTCAAGATTCACCTTTAATTGCACACAGCCTTATGCATAAGATTAAGTAAAGAGTCCCTTGATTCTAAGCTACCTTAATTAATAGCGGATAGTGGAGTAATAGATAGAATGAAGAATGCAGCAATTGATACACATGTATAAAATAATTTTTTTCCACAATGGTCAGAAAGAATTTCAGAAAAAAATGAAAATATTTTCATATTTATGTGGGGATAATATTCCTGGATATCTTTAAAGGTTATTCATAAAATGAACAATAAATTGCTTATATAACACATTGGCATTCCTTTCCAAGTTATTTCTTTTAATTATACTCATTAATCCCTCTGATGCTGACTAAAGATATCTGCAGTGAAGAGAGTAGATAATACAGGCTTATAAGGCAATCAGAAGACTAGTATAGTAAACCAAGAAAGTTGTGTCAAAATGTCAGACTAGAGTAGAAAATTTTCTGGAGTAATTTCAGAGGACTAATGATGAGTAGTTTTGGAAAAGGAAGGAGATAAATAAAATATCCTGCCAATCTTTAGTTTGGAATGTCTGGATAGATATGGCTGCTATGTGGTGAGGTAAGAAATTAGGGAAAACAGGTAAAAGCATGACCTTGAACACTCATGAATTTATGTAAGAGATAATACCATTCAATTTTAAAGAGAAATGACTACATGTTTTGTTTCAATTTTCAGGTAATTGTAATAATTATGTCACTCAGTTTTGCTTTCTTCTTTAATTCCTATCTCCACCCACTTACAGAATTTTTTAGTTATAAATATTGTCCCCCTTATGATCTAACATTGTCATGACAGTAGCAAGAGAGTAAAATTAAATTGTAATAAAATGGGCACAAAGAATGTTTACAATTCAAAATTAAACCTGAAAGTATATTTTAAAGCTTCTTATTAATATTTTGGAACTATCTGGAAAATAGAATGATTTTTTTTTTTTTTTTGGTTTTTCAAGACAGGGTTTCTCTGTGGTTTTGGAGCCTGTCCTGGAACTAGCTCTGTAGACCAGGCTGGTCTCGAACTCACAGAGATCCGCCTGCTTCTGCCTCCCAAGTGCTGGGATTAAAGGCGTGCGCCACCACCGCCCGGCAAATAGAATGATTTAAATGTATTTTAAAACTAAAGAGTTAGAAAAAGTTATACTGCATATATAATATTACAAACTACAGCATTCCAGCCCTAAAACTGATGAAAACAGTGCAAATTGACTTAAAAGGAAAACAAAACAAAGCAAAAACCTTGCCACACCCAGAAGAATTGTCTGTCTTCCAATACATTTCAGACACACCAACCATGCTCATTCCTTTGTTATTTTTTATTTTAAAAAGCATTTAGTTGCATTCATAACTTTGATCAATACTATTTATACCATTGCCAACACCACCAAAACAATGTGCTTTAGAACAAGGACTAGAGCATAAATATTTATATCTTGTGAGGCATTTCCCTTCTGTTATAAGCAGTCACTCAACTCTAGAACGTCCTCTACAAGCATCCATGGAAATCCATAAAGCATGTGGTTCTGCCATCTAATTACATATTCAGATTGGTTAGCAGGAATGTGGTGGTTTACAGTGCCAAGGACATTTCTTTTTTCCTAAATTGCTGCTTCTCCTCGTTTGTTGCCTGATGTATGAAATTTATGTAACTTAAGGAAACAATGAAATTGTTACCCTTTTAGCAACTCATTATCTTGTAGATTCTCATGGTTATGTGTTACAGCCAAAGCTTAAAGAGTACTTATCAATTAGAAAAGATGTGAAATCAAGAGTTTTAAATATTCTTCCATAAGTGATTGGCTTATTCTCCAATATGAAGTAAGAAATGGTGGAAAAGCAAAAGACGAGCAAAAATCAAAAGGAGAACAAGAGGGAGGCAAGTGCATATGTGTATGTTAGTTCATGAAGAATAGTATAGACCTCATTTGAAAACTCAGTGTGATTACATTAAATTCTCCTGGGCTATGAAAGTGCCTTTAGCAATAGGCTTAGATGAATCAAAGCAGACATGATTCTGCCTATTTTTATCTTAGCCTTGAGCAGAGGTTATACTCTGCTTGTTTACTCTTTTGAAATAACAATGTATGGTCCAAGACTTAGAGGGCTTTTCTGGCTGCACCAAAACACTGTGACCAAAATTAAGTTGGGGAGAGAAAATTTTTTAGCTTACACTTTAACAATTCTGTTCATTACCAAAGAAATAGAAACTCATGCAGGGCAGGAACCTGCAGACAGGAGCTGATGCAGAATTGCTTATTAATTTTCTGCACATGGTTTGCTCAGCACTGCTCTTCTCTCTCTCTCTCTCTCTCTCTCTCTCTCTCTCTCTGTGTGTGTGTGTGTGTGTATCTTTCTTTATTTTAAGACGGGACTTCTCTATAACTTTGAAGCCTTTCTTGGAACCAGCTCTTGTAGATCAGGCTGACCCCAAACTCACAGAGATCTATCCTGCCCTTACGTGTATGTATCTAGTCACACACACACACACACACACACACACACACACACACACACACACACGGGGGGGTAAATCTTTAAAGTATTAATAAATTCTGATCAAAATGTCTCCATATGCTACTGAGAATATGTATGGTAAATTAACATTGTATCACTGGTTAACAGTCAAATGGTGGAGGTTATTTATTATACTCAACACCTAAAATGGAAGACAGTAAAATTTCAGTTTTAAAGAGACCATAATAATAAATATGTTGAAAGTCATTTCAAGAACTGGACCAGCTCTGTTTAAGTAATTAGTCAAATGATCTATAATTTCAATTTCTTTCTGAAATTTAGGTTAGACTTAAATGAAAATCCCATTTACATGCAATGAAAAAATTTTGGAAACGCATATATGCTATGCTAAAAATATATAGACAATTTACTGTACCAGGCTATACTAATTTACTTATAGCAAGAAAAAATGTCTGAATCTATGTGATCTTTATTATTCAAATACTGAATAAAACATACTTATTGCATGAAGACTGATATTACTTTGGAGCTTCCATATTCTCAGTGTGTCATTTAATAACTATTAAGTTTTCTTTATGGGCTACGTAATTACTTACAAAGAAACTTTTAATGTGTAGGGTTAAGAACATCATACTGGTCAAAGGATTAGGGACTAATTAGTTTAAGATGGAACTAAGTTTAGTATTGACACAAAGCTCAAATTAGGGGTTTTCTAAATTAAGTAAAGGTCCAGGTTTCCAAGGCAATGTGTGAACACTATCTACCTGTCTAGTGATTGATATCATAGAGGAAATACTAAAAGCTCCCCAAGTTCCTTCCACTGTGAGAACTCATATTTGGAATTAAAACTCATTGTGATTAATAGATCCCAGACACCAAAAGTATGCTAAATATTTTAGAAGTTATAGTTACTCTTTAAAACATTTCATGTAATACAAATTATCAGAAATACATTTTATAATTCAGAGTAACACTTTATGGTGCATGCAAACAGGATGAAAACATATTCTGCATTAAATCACTTACCAAAAATAATGACAGGATTAAGACACACAAACAGTTCATTTTACAGAAGTTCATTTAGTGTTTATATTGGATATAAGATATGTTGCAATTTTGATCTCCTGTGTTCTAGGGAAATGTGATTAAAGCCTTGGTCCTTACGTTTTTTTATCATGAGGAAGTGTGCTCAAATGGGGGACTTCTAGATCATTGTGTACATACAGTTAAATGGAGTAGTGCAATTCCAAATTATTCATTTTCCCTTTCACTTTCACTAGGTTTTAATCTGCATGTGTTCCCATCATGATGTGCAACCTTGTGTAAAGTAACAGGGCCAAGAGATCACAAGCTGAAATTAAATCAAATATGATCAAATAGTTTTTTTCTTTTTCCAAGTTGACTATATGTGATATTCATTGTAACAATAGAAAATAAGCTCAAACAAGCTACATACAAATGAAAAGATGGTAGAAAAGACACTTTGCAAGAATGCACATATGTAGGTATCCTTTTAGAAAGTCTACATATCAATAAGTCAATGAAAAAAAAAGCAGATACATTCACAAGCACAATGTTATTAATATCTAATGATATAATGCATACAAATGACTTAATTGTTCAACATTAGAAAAATATTAAAAAGCATCTAAAAAGTAGGTGATTCTCTGCATGAACAGGGAATCTTAAGTAAAAGAAGTAGCCTACAAAACATGATAAGCAGTGACCAATATGCCAGCAGTAGAGAGGCTAAATCAGCAGATTATAGAACCTAGGGTTTGAATATCAGCCTGGGAAAAAGAGTGAGAACTTGTCTGAAAATAAAGAGGATTGTAACTCACATCTTTGGTAATTGTATTTCATATACAAGAACATGTGGATAAATAAGAGCATATACCTGGATGGAGGGGGGAGGACCTTGAACTTCCCACAGTGCAGGGAACCCTGACTGCTCTTTGTACTAGAGAGAGAGGGAGGGGAAGGGGTAGTGAGGGGAAGGGGAGGGAAATGGGAAGAAGGGAGGAGGTGGAAATTTTTAATATTAATAATAAAAAAATAAAAAAAGGATTTTCAACTGGAAAAAAAAGAAATAAACTAGGGATCAGCAGATACAGGTGCTTGCAGCCACGCCTTTTTACGTGAGTTTAATATGTAGGACCCACATTGTGGAAGAAGAAAACCAATTGCATCAAGTTGTCCTCTGGCCTCCACGGGTGTGCCATGACATGTATACTCACAATTAAATAAATAAATCTAATTTTAAAAAAGGAAAAATAAAGATTGTATATTAGTAAAGCCGACTAAAGACATATAAGACAAATTCTAATGAAATATTTTTATAATATTTTATAGTGTGACTTGATGTTGAACAGAGTTCTCTTATTTGTTCCCGGCTGCCCAGAACTGAAATAACCACTCAGAAACTATATTATTTAAATTGCTGCTTGGCCTATTAGCTCTAGCTTCTTATTGGATAGCTCTTACACCTTAATTTAGCCCATTTCTACTAATCTGTGTATCACCATGTGGCTGTGGCTTACTGGGTAAAGTTCCATCTGGCATCTGTCTCTGATGGGGCTACATGGCATTTCTCTGACTCTGCCTTCTTTCTCACAGCATTCAGTTTAGTTTTCCCTGCCTAGCTCTGTCCTGTCCTACTATAGGCTCAAAGCAATTTCTTTATTCATTAACCAATAAAAGCAACACATACAAAAAGGACTTCCCATATCAACTTGATATCATTTTAATAAATGAAAAATGAAAGTATTTTGAGTTTGTATCCAAATAACTAGAAAAAAATCATATGTTAATTTTGTATAGACTCATTTCGTGGAAGAACTGATAATTTCCCATGATCTCTCATCTCTTCCCCCAAGTCTACATGATTCCTTCCATTGACTTATGTTTTCATAACTCTGTTTTGCCAAACAAGAAGCTTTGCATTTCTGCTCACTGTGTCCTCATTTCTTTTTCGTTTTAAAGCCTTCAGAGAAATTACCCAATAAATAATAAATGACAAAGTATAAATATAAATAAAGAATAACACTATTCCATGATTAAATATGAACTAAAAAAGAGAAGTTGATTCAAAACAATGTCCTTATTTTATTATAAGTTAAAATATATTTATTTATGGAAAGTGTTAGAAACTTTTAAAAAACAAACAAAAAATTAAAAACCCTGACATAATTTGATGTCAAGTAGTTCATAACCTCAAATATCAGTTATGAGTATGTGGTGTCTCTACAGGAATAGGACAGGAAGCTGATTTCTGCATATGCAAATCAAAGGCTAAAAAGTGCAGCTACTGGGAACATATGAGAAAATCCTAGCCAAGACATTTGGTTAAAATGCTAATCTTACATGATTGTAATACTGGAAATGCATGGTTATTAGGTTTAAACATAAAGATAAATATAGCACCTTTTGTCACTGGATAGAATAATTTTATATCACCATAAAAGCAAATTTTAAGCTAAATAAACCTAATTTTATGATGAAGGAATATGTTCCTCTCTACTAAATAAACAAAATCAAAAGAAACACCAGCAAACCAGCATAAAATGAAATCATACAAACAAGCAAACAAACAAAACCCAACAAAACAAAAAAATATAAAATAATGTAGAATATATTTGCATAATATTGAAAGGAGTATCAAACTATATATTTGTATGTAGTCTGAAATTATGTGAACCATGATAAATATTCAATATGGAACAAAATATTGAGAAATTGAATAACATACCATTGGTGATCCTGGTTTGTAGGATTATGGGTAAATATCAATTTATACTACCTATATTTTAAATGCTCTAAAATAAATATATAATATTTTATAAGAAAATATGTTGGAGTCACTTTTGAAATAAACTACACTTTGAAGGAAATAAAATAAAATAACCAGTGGAAGGTTTTCTTTTTTTCAAGGTATCTAGAGAGCAATCCCGGTAAGAGAAGGATGGAACTTGAGTTGAATTTTCAAAAGCTTAGGCAATTTGGAGGTGCAATTTTTTTAAGTTGAAAAGAAAATGAAGTTTTGAAGAAAAGAATTAAAAATAAATTTGGTCTATTTTCTTGATGGTGTAAATTATGTGAACATGCAAGTAATAATTAGAAGTTACTACTCCAGAAAAAAAGTTTGGTGAGGTTTAAAGAACAGGCAAATGAAAATGAAAATCTGTACTGCTTTAATAATCTTGTTACTGAACTCTAATGGGAAAGAAGCTTTCCAAATCAGATAACTTTGTAGCCAAAAGATTGTACTCTTAGAGTAAGTACAAATTCCAGTTTAGTACACCTAGGGAAAACTTAAAGCACACTATAACACAGTTCATTTATTTATGAACAACTCTCATGACAAGTTACCACCTTTTACAATAAATATGATTAAAATTTTATGAACTACTTTAAACAAAGTAATGACAATTGCTTTTTATTTTGAGAGTTTTTAACATATAAGGATATGTGACTTAGTATTAGAACTCTTGCCTTATATATGCGAAGCAATGAGTTCAATCTATAATACCATAAAAAACAAAAGATTCACCATAGACTACTAATATTATTGCACTTACTGCTGATACATATCTAGGCTATTATTAAAAGTCACATAATTCAAAGTAGGATAAAGAACAAAATTCTATTAACTTTCATTAAAATTCTAAGAAAAAATTCTTAATTGTATACATTAGCAACAGCAAAAAATACTCAATGGAATGAGGAATTGTTTCTTTGAGAGAATAAATAAAATTGATAAAACATTAACCAACTTAATTAAAATATATAGGATATAGATATTGCTAACATTGTAAATAGAAAAGAAAACATATACTGAAGCAATCTAAATAATCAAAGAATATACTTTAGAAATCTTTACTTCAAGAGATGAAACATTTCTTCATGTATATAACCTACCAAAATTTAATCAAGTTCAGATAAGGAATTTAAACAGATTTATACTTTCTCCCAGTCCAAAAAAGAAAGAAAGAAAGGAAAAAGAAAGAAAGAAAGAAAAAAGAAAAAAAAATAAAATCCAGGGTCAGATTAAAGGAATTCAACATCTTTCATATGAGAAAAATGTAATTCATAACTACTTCGATTTCATCTGAAACCAGTCAGAATGGTAAAGATCAAGAAATCAAATCACAGCTCATACTGACAATGATGTGGAGAAGGGGAACATTCTTCCATTATTATTGAGAGTATAAATGTGTACAGCCACTATGGAAATCAGTCTGGTGGGTTCTAAGGAAACTGGGAATGTATCTACCTCAGAATCTAGCTATACTACTATTGCAGATATATCAAAGGACACTAATCCTACTACAGAAGTACTTGCTTATCCATACTGATTGTGGCTCTATTTATAAAAGCCAGAATATGAAACAACCTATATGTCAACCAGCAGATGAACGGGTCATGAAATGTGTTGCCTTTACAAATATAATATCATTCAACTATTAGAATAAAATAAATTATAAAACTTTCAAAGGATGAAGAAAAGAAAACCTCATTCTGTGTGAGGTAAAGACAAATACTGTATTCAGTCTCTTATACACACATATATAGATTGATGATAGCTTTTAAGTCTTTGACAGGCATGCTATTCTTCATGTAAACATAGAAATGAGGTGTAGAGTAAAGGATTAGGGGGAAGAGAGATATCTCCTAATTAAGGGAAAATAAAGTATATAGGTATGGAGACACAGGTGCAAGACTGGAATTGGAGGATTAAATGGGGAGGGGGAGGCAGGTATGAGTAAGGGAGGGACAACTAACACTAAAGGCCATTTGAGAGGTCATATGGAAATAGTGTGCAGTAGAAAGTTTTTAAACTATTTTAATATATAAAATATATGAAAGAAATCTAGAGATCACCAAATAACAATGTCCCATCTAGATATCTTTGCTACTAGGTGAATCCTCCAGTGCTGGGAAATTATTACATGTAGTTGAGTCATTGACCCAACAGGCCTCATGGAGATGACCAAACATCCAAGACTTTTTCAAGACAATTAGTTGCTCTCAAAATCTGTTAAAATTTTATTGCTGAAGACACATATTTCATTAAACATGAAGAAGATGAGCTGATGTGTAGCTAAATCCTCCCTCTAATGTTTATGGTAATGAAAAATACTTTCTATGCTATCATAGGAAATAGGCAACCACCAAACTAGCTACAAAGTCTGGGATAAACCATGATGATGGTGATCTGCATTCATGATATGTTGGTGTAATAGTGGGACAAACATTGTGGGGGTAACCAATCACTACCTGATTGGATGTAAGGCCTCCTCCAATAGATGGAATCTATGCCTGACACTGCTCAGGTGGCCAAAATCCTGAGATTAGAGAGGTCATAATTCTAGAGTGAAACAAAATAATATTCTGCTAAAGGAGTATAGCAATGAAACAGCTTGTAATAATACTTTTCTTTAACCATAGGCCAGTTCCTTCTTCAGGCATCTTCAGAAAAACTTCCTATTGTAGCAGAAGGAAAATAACACAGAGACCTGCAATTGGACTATCTGAGGAGAGTGAAAGACTTTGAAATGTTCAGTCCTTAATTGGATATCTTCATAAAAGTTCTCTCCTTATGGCTCATGGGACAATGCAGAAGAGGAGACAAAAAGGTTATAAGAACCAGAGGGAAAAAAAAACAAAAAAACAAAACAAAACAAAAAAAAAAAGAACCAGAGGGGTTGAATGAGCCCAAGGAAACAGTACTTTCCAGACACAATAGGACTAACATATATATGAACGCACAGAGACTGAGACAGCATGCACAGAGCCTGCCCCTGTCCAGTCAGAGGAAGTCTGAGCACTGAGAAGGGGAAGTGGAAACTGTCTTCCAACTCAATCAGACAGAAACCTAACAGAGAAATAAGAGGATTAAGGGAGGTAATGAATCAAATGGACTTAACCAACATCTATAGAACATTCCACTCAAATAGGAAAGAATATACCTTCTTCTCTGCAGCTCATGGAACCTTCTCGAAAATAGACCACATACTCGGTAACAAAGCAAACTTACACAGTTACAAAAAAATATCGGTAACCACCTGTGTCTTATCAGATCACCATGGATTAAAGTTAGAATTCAACAACAATGCTATCCCCAGAAAGCCTACGAACTCATGGAAAATGGACAGTCAACTACTGAACCACACCTGGATCAAGGAAGAAATAAAGAAAGAAATTAAAGTCTTTCTTGAATTCAATGAAAACGAAGACTCAACATACTCAAACCTATGGGACACTATGAAAGCAGTGCTAAGAGGAAAGTTCATAGCATTAAGTGCCCACTTAAAGAAAACGGAGAAAGCACACATTGGAGACTTAATAGCCCACCTGAAAGCTTTAAAATAAAAAGAAGCAGACTCACCTAGGAGAAGTAGAAGACTGGAAATAATCAAATTGAGGGCTGAAATCAACAAAATAGAAACACAGAAAACAATCCAAAGAATCAATGAAACAAAAAGCTGGTTCTTGGAGAAAATCAATAAGATTGATAAACCCCTATCCAAACTAATCAAACGGCAGAGAGAGAATACGCAAATTAACAAAATCAGAAATGAAAAGGGAGACATAACCACAGACACAGAGGAAATTCAGAGAATCATTAGATCTTACTACAAAAGCCTGTATGCCACAAAATTGGAAAATGTAAAAGAAATGGACACTTTTTTAGATAAGTACCATATACCAAAGTTAAACCAGGACCAGGTGAACAATCTAAATAGACCTGTTAGTCGCAAAGAATTAGAAGTTGTTATAAAAATCCTCCCCACCAAAAAAGCGCAGGTCCAGACGGCTTCAATGCAGAATTCTTCCAGAACTTCCAAGAAGACCTAATACCTATACTCCTTAATGTATTTCACAATATAGAAACAGAGAAGTCATTGCCAAATTCCTTTTATGAAGCTGCAGTTACTCTGATACCAAAACCACACAAAGACACAACCAAGAAAGAGAACTACAGGCCAATCTCACTCATGAACATCGACGCAAAAATACTCAATAAAAAACTGGCAAACTGAATCCAAGAACACATTAGAAAAATTATCCATTATGATCAAGTAGGCTTCATCCCACAGATGCATGGCTGGTTCAACATACGAAAATCTATCAATGTAATCCATCATATAAATAAACTGAAAGAAAAAACCATATGATCATTTCATTAGATGCTGAAAAGGCATTTGACAAAATTCAACATCCCTTTATGATAAAGGTCTTAGAGAGATTAGCGATACAAGGGTCGTACGTAAGTATAATAAAAGCTATTTATAGCAAGCCGTCAGCTAACATCAAATTAAATGGAGAGAAACTCAAAGCTATTCCACTAAAATCAGGAACATGACAAGGTTGTCCACTCGCTCCATACCTCTTTAATATAGTGCTTGAAATTCTAGCAATAGCAATAAGACAACATAAAGGGATCAAAGGGATTCAAATTGGAAAGGAAAAAGTTAAACTTTCATTATTTGCAGACAATATGATAGTGTACATAAGCGACCCCAAAAACTCCAGCAAAGAACTCCTTCAGCTGATAAACACCTTTAGTAGCATTTCAGGATACAAGATCAATTCCAAAAAATCAGTTGCCCTCTTATACACAAAGGATAAGAAAGCAGAGGGGGAAATCAGAGAAGCATCACCCTTCACGATAGCCACAAACTAACAAGGAGCTAGCTATCTCTTATTGAAATCTGTTACAAAGGAAAAAAATTAGTTTATTTTATCCAGTGGAGTCTTAGTAGGTATTTTAAACATACTTAAAGGTAGACCCCTGTCAGAACATTGTCCAGGAGTGGAGTTGTGTGAGAATATCTGATGTGGGAGGGTCTTCTGTCTATGTGTTACTTTCATTGGTTAATAAAGAAACTGCCTTGGCCTTCTGATAGTACAGCAGCTTAGATAGGCAGAGTAGACTGAACAGAATGCTGGGAGAAAGAAAGCAGAGTCAGGCAGATGCCATGACTCTCCTCTCTGAGAAGGATGCTGGATAGACTCATGCAGGTAAGCCACAGTCAAGTGGCAAAACAGATATTAGAAATGGGTTAGATCAATATGTGATAGCCAACAAGAGGCTAGATATAATGAGTCAGGCAGTGTTTAAATGAATATAGTTTTCCGTGTTATTATTTCCTGGGCTAAGCTAGTCATGCGGGAGCGGGGCAGGATGAAAAGCAGGCCTGCTTGCCACATCATTACAAATCTCATTGCTTCTGAGAAAACAGTAAGGGAAAATAAGACAAGAGTCTTGTGACTTCAGCTTCTTCAAAGCATAAATTTTTCATGGAACATTTTTTTTAACTTCTTCCCAGGTGTAGGAGATATGAGTGAAATTAATCATTCTTTCTCTCTGTGGTTTATCAATTGTTTAAATTATCCTTTGTATGCCTCTATAAAAAAACATGTTTTTGCCTCGTGTTTCTTGTCATTATGGTTGTATACACCTTGAGCTCATGAAGACTTTGCTCATGTGGCCTTTCTTTACTTTTAAAGTATAAATTGTCTAAGGATCTGAATGAAGTGGGCTATTTCATGAGAGTTTATTCTGCCTCATTTATCAGCTGCATTCTCTTAGGTCCCACCACCTCAAGAGTGGTGACAGGCCCCGTGCACAGAAGTAGGTGGTCAACACAACAAGAAGTAGATTCAACAATATCTTTGAAGACATTTTGTCTGATGTTGCTTTGTGTGTATGTATGTGTTGTGAGTTCTGATGGTTTGTAAAGGTATGGCCCCCCAAAGCACATGCCTTTGAATGTTTGGCCCATAGGGAGAGAGGCAGACATCACCTGTGACTATGCTATGCATATAAAGTCAGATATTTACTTAAGATGTCTTGCTTTATCACTTGCTGCCTTGTTTCATGAGATATGGCGTCTTTAGAGCTCACTGTTTCTAATTAAAAGGGTTGATAAACTTAAAATCTGCCTGCTTGCTCTCCTTCTGGGCATTGGGATCACATGTGTTCTCACCCATTCATGGGCCTTATACACACCCACTGGGGACCTGAACTTAGGTCCCAATGCTTGTGAAGAAAGCATTTTATCCATTGACCCACCTGCTATTCCCCTAACTCATTTTCATTAATGTGATTCTGGCAAACAAAAACTGATGTTTATATTCACTGACATATAAAAAGAAATATTTTGTAGGGTACAAGGAGAAATACTGTCTTTATTTTTGTCCATCCCTTCAACACTCTGCGTAGTTTCATGAATTACTTTATGCTCAGTTTTTAGTTATTTAAGTACAGAAATTTAACCTCACTTCAGACTTCCTTTCACCAGCTCTGTTTTTACTATTAAGAAACACCATTCTTTTGTTTTGTTTTTGTTTTTCCTATTTTAAACTAAGGACTGATCTATTCCATCCTATGCTAATTTTTCTAAAAAATTTAAACAACATTTACTTATTAATTTGTGTGAAAGGTACACATGGGTCAAAGCAGACTTTTGAAGTCAAGAAACCTTGTAGTTGTGGATTTTTTCCTTTACTTTGTAAGTTCTGGGTTCAAAATTCAGGCCATCAGCCTTGGCAGAAAATGTTTTTACACACTGGGCTGTCTAATCAGCAATATGTCTTCTAATTTTTAAACATCAAGCTTTGAACAAATTATAACTTCTGAATATGTTTCTAACTCTACTATCAATGTTTCTTTCATATACCCTTCATTACAAACAACATATTTGTGCATGGTCATAAAATTACACTTGCATCCCATCCTTTATCAAGAAAAAGTAGTGGATAAAAGTATTGGCCTACTTGATATCTCCATTTAGGTGCTGATAGAGAATATTCAAGGAAATATATGTACCCTGGCCACTTATCCTTCAAATATGCTGCCCTTATGAATATACCCTTCTTTTCAATAATTGAGTTTCACACAGAAATGTTGTAATACGAGCGGCGGGGCTGCGTCCCCGGCACCCAGCCGCCCACATGGCTATCTTATGCCCCGAAATAATTACATGGAAACTGTATTCTTTTAATCACTGTCTGGCCCATTAGTTCCAGCCTCTTATTGGCTAGCTCTTACATATTGATCTAACCCATTTTTAATATCACAGAAAATTAACAATGTAATATTTATCCCTATTTTTGTATTTACTCTGTTTAAACCCATATCTCTTGCTGTTCCTTGATTATGTTTTAAAATTCAATCTTCCTGCTGTCCTTAATCACTTTTGTGACTTGGATATTTTTCTGAAGTAGCCAGATGATTCCATCCTAAATATTTCGACTCTCTGCTCTAAGTCATAGGTTCCATCATGAAGTAACTCCTGAATATCACATGGTGTGTGTGTGTCTGTATGTGTGTGTTTGTGTGTGTGTGTCTGTCTGTGTGTGTTTGTGTATGTGTGTGGTATTAAATGTATTACAACCTGATGAATACTCAGCTGATCACTTACAGCCACCATTTTTCTAATCAGAAAGCAGGCTCTATTCTATTTGTATAGAGATTGGTTTTATTGGTCTTTCTTGTCACTATATTATATATCTCCTCTGCAAGTGAGATTAGCACTTACTAAGTTTTCTCTAGTGGAAAATAATTTTAAATACAGTCAATATTAAATTCATAGGTAATCACCTGGTATTTTATGCAACTCTTTCAAATAAATGGACATAGAGATTTAAAATATCGAAAGGTAAATGCAAATGAACTAGAATTTTCAAAATGAGGAAGGACAATTTTCAATGATATTATCAAACAGATTTCCCCTTGTGATAATGGTATGAAAGAGCGAGATCCAGCTTGTAGTTTCTCACCAATTTTACTTTGTAGCATAATAGCATAATCTTTAGAATGAAGTTAAGGTATACTAATTATTAATATACCTTATATTTTAACTGTAAGCCTGATTTTTTTATTCAATCCCAAGGGAAAGATCATGGGGTACAGGGCTGCAGGGGAGATGTTTTCTTTGAAGCCAAAACAACAATTAAAAAATATATGGTAATCTAGTTTTGGCAAGACTTAGACACTAATTCAAAATTAAATAGTAATTTTCTGTAAGTGGAAATTTTAATACAATAAACTGTGGATTTCATTAATTTATTTTTTATTATAGCAAAAGCATCATTTTTCCAATGTAATTAAAAAATTTTACTGCTAGAGACTATTTATGTTACTACTTCACTTGCTATACATTTTCATACTTGTATTTTAACATTCCTCCTAATCAAAAAAAATGTTGATGGGTAACAGAAATAATTGAATTAAAAATATCTCAGAATAAAGTACTAATTACATTTAATTACAACACTTAAAACACTGAAATACACTAGGAAGACTAATTTATAAGTTTGTCATTATGAATATTATCATATATTTATAGGAATTCCGTGAAGTTCATATGTATTTAACGCAGTGTCAATCATATACACTTCACAATAGGTGGAAATTGCTTCATGACCACATTCTATGTACTTCTGAATGGTGTCTTTCCAGGTACTTAGTAACTGTGTTATACAAGTTGGTAAATCTCCATAGTCATCAATAATTTACAAAACCAAGTCAATATCAATTAGAGGAAGGAAACATCCAATTAGAATACAATTACACACTTATACATTCCTTCAGTTATATAAAATTTTTTGAGATGCATTTTTACTTGCAATAGAAATACCTTTCTCATTGGCTTGTAAAAAGGGAAGTTTATTTGCTTCATTAGTTGGTAAATCTAAGCATGCTTGGCCCTTTCCCCTATATTTCCCATTCACTGACAACTTGTTCATCTCCAAGAGAAAGTAGTCTGCAAGTACTTCACCATATACACTGTCAGTAGATCATGAAAACAACAACAACAACAACAACAAAGAACAATTTGCTTGGACCAGAGCTTTCAGCTATGAAATAAATCTGAGGAGGTTGCCTGAACTAGATCTTATACCAGTTTCTAGCCAGACCAGCAAGAGTGTGATATTGCCACTGAACTGCTGCTTGGAAATATCATTATTGTCTATAAAATTGCCCAAGGAATTGTACTCAGAATAGGTAGGATGCTTCACTAAGCATATCTCTGTCAAAGGTGAAACAGAAACTGTAGTCAGGGAAAAATAATAATGCCATCTATCACCATTAGAACTGTTCCAAATTGTACTAAGATTATTGATAATTTACTGTTTGTTCCTCAATCTATCATAAATGTGTCTTTTAGATTTTTTAAAAACTCTATATCTCAATCCCAGAACTAGAAACAATTCACCTGCATCAGCTCCCTCAGTGCTGAGATTATAGGGATGAGACAGCATGCCTGCCCCTGTCTCTCGGTCCAATAATTGATATTTAGGAAATCAATCAATGGCAGCTGCTTTTTCATAGTCATACATCTCAGGAGGAAGACTGGGAAACATTTGTAATTCTCTTTCCATTCTAAACTCATATCTTAATTTTTAACTGTGTTTGCTTTCCAAAGTAACACCATTAACCCACAGAAGCACTAAAGTCAAGAATATTCACAATGAATTCAAGAATCACTGTGTCTAATTTATTTATTTACCAATGTTGTAAGCAAAGTAGGGTTAATTTGCTAGTAAAAAGCAAACCTCATGTATGTTATTACAAAATCTATTACTGTTGATAGACAGAGAGTCCTTTGTTTGTCCTGGCCGCCCCGCTAGCTTACACCAGCAATAACCACACAGAAATTTTATTAATTAATAGACTGCCTGGCCCATTATCTCTAGCCTCTTATTGGCTAACTCTCACATCTTGATTTAACCTATTTCTAATAATTTGTATATTACCATAAGGTCATGGTTTACCGGGAAAGACTTAGCATGTCTGACCTGGTATCTGCATGGCAGCTCTCTCACTCTGCTTTCTTTCTCCCAGAATTCAGTTCTGTCTTCTCTGTCTACCTAAGTTCTGCCCTATCAGGCCAAACAGTTTCTTTATTGATTAAGCAATGAAAGCAACACATAAACAGAAGGAACTTCTACACGATATTACCATATTACATATTAATTTAACCCATTTCTATTAAGTTGTATATCACCATGAGGTCATGGCCTAACAGCAAAGTTTCAGCAAATCTCCTGTGGCAGCTCCATGGTGTCTCTCTGACTCTGCCCTTCTTTTTCCAAGCAATTAGCCTACCTTTCCCTGACTACCTAAGTTCTGCCTTGCTATAGGTCTAAAAATGTTCTTTATTCATTAACCAATAAAATCAACACATAGACAGAAGGACCTCCCACATCATTTCCCTTTTTCTGTTTAAACAAAAAGGAAGACTTTAATTTTAACATAGTAAAATTATACATAACAAAACAGGTATCAAGCAATTTCAGGTCTAAGTTAGCAGGGTACCCAGGAACCAATGAGCAGTCCCCTCCCCCAACAGAATTTGAATACCAAATTCCATCAGTTTTGGTCAAACTCTTACAAAGTTTGTTGGGGAAGCACTTTAGAACATTTAGAATTTAATGTGTTGTAAATGTGTGATTCTGTGGTTCTTTTTTTCTGAAAATCTACAGGTCTAGTAAGAAAGATTGTATGCTAGGATATATCCATTTTTTATGCATAAATTCTACTTATTGGGGATTAAAAAGTTAACTTATTTTCATGAATGTAGCAGCATTCTTGCCTAGGGTCCAACCAAAGTGGCAAGAATTTTAGGACAGTCAGCTTTACTGGTGCCCAAATGTAGGACACCTTCACCTCTTCCACCAGTGGGGTTAAGGATCAAAAATCTTCCCCAAATTACCCTGAACCCTGATCTACATATTTACAGGTTGTTAATGCACAAGAAGGAATGGGACCAAAATGCCATATGGTATACCTAGGCCTCTAAGCATCCTCAGACACATTTGACTTCAGTATCACATATCCTTAAAAGTATATCTTAATGGCCAAGAGAAAACAGCAACAACATTAGTAAACCCAAAAATATCATCTAGTCATTGACTATGTATGGCCATGTTGCTTTTGAGAGGTTGCATCTCGAAACATACAATAAACAAGGTCTGTAGTTTAAAATTACATCTGTGTGGAGAAACTGGGTTAAAATCATCACTAACTGCTACATTTTTCAATATTAATTTTGAGAGTTTTGGAACCTCACATTTTTAATGGATGCTACATTTAAAGATCAAGTATGTGAATTTTAGGAAATTATAGCTGCTGCTTTTTTTAGTAGATTATCTAATGTATTTTTTTCTTATACTGAATATAGATTCTTTTTTCATTCAATATATCCTGATTATAGCTTATCCTGTTCTACTGCAAGGTCCTCCCCAGTTTCTCTCCCATATGAATCCATTCCCTTTCTGTCCATAATTAGAAAATAGCAGACATCTATGAGATAACTACAAGACAAAACAATATAAAATAGGATAAGATAAAACATAAACCATTACATCAAAGTTAGATAAAGCAAACTAAAAAAGAAAATAATTCAAGAGAAGGCAAGAAAAAAACCACAAAAAACAAAAAAACAGCGACAGACATACTCACGTATTAAGCCAATGTGTAAAAATAACCTGAAAGTCACAATATATACAGAAAGGAATAGGTTTAAACCCTTGTAGGCTTTGTGCTTGTTGCTTCAGTTTCAGTAAAGTCCATATGAGCTTTGCCTAGCTGATTTGGTGGGCCTCGTTCTCCTGTTCTCCTGGTGTCTTCCATTTGTTCTGGTTCTTATACTCTCTGCCACTTGTTTCATGGGGTTCACTGAAAATTGAGGGAGTATTTGATGGAGATATATCAGTTATATCTGGGTGTCCCAAAGAGTTTATCTCTGAATAATGTCTGATTGTTGATCTTAGTATTTGTTCCCATCTGCTGTAAGAGGAAGTTTCTCTTGTGGTGGTTAAGCAAGGCACTGGTTTATGAGTGCAAAAGAGTATCAGTAGGAGTCATTTGAGCATGATTTCTATTCATTTTTTATTAATATTTCCATTTATTTTACAAATCAGCAACAGGTGTTGTATGAGACTGCTTGTTAGTTTCTTGGATACTCAAGACTCCCAAAATAACCACACAGATACTGTATTAATCAAATCACTGTTTGGCTCATTAATTCTAGCTTCTTATTGGCTAACTTTTGTATCTTAATTTAACCAATTTCTAGGAATCTGTGTATCTCCATGTGGCTGTGGCTTACTGACAAGTTTCCATTCTGTATCTGTCTCTGTCAGGGCTACATGTCTTCTCTCTGACTCTGCCTTCTTTCTCGAGCATTCAGTTTACTTTTCCACACCTAGTTCTGTTCTGCTCTGCTCTACTATGGGCTCAAAGCAGTTTCTTTATTGACCAGTGGTATTCACAGCATACAGAGGGGAATCCCCCATCACCTTCCCTTTTCTATCTAAATAAAAATGAAGGTTTTAACTTTAACATAGTAAAATTACATATAACAAGTATCAAGCAAGAATTATGGCTATAATATTTATATCTACTTTATCTTTTTTCATAACTAAGAAAAATTATAACTATAAGTACATATTTTCAGCTCTATCAAAGACTCCAGAAGGTTTTAATATTACCTGAGTAAACAGAATGTGTATTGTAAGCAACTTCCAAAACTCTAGAACTGACAGCAAAATCTTGCTAACTGGACAGTTACCCAAAGTTCTTCTGTATTGTTGGAGCACCCATCTTTAGCCTACAAGCCCATAGTATTCAACAGACTTTTCGACAAAGCAGGAAGTTTCAAAGACAATTCCACCTATATTGGCAGTTTGTCAGTCATTTTTTTTCTGTGTCCTGCAGAATGTCTAGAAGACTGTTTCATGAAGCAGGAACCCTGAAGGATGGTCTCACCTTTAGGCAAGATCAACAGTCATTTCTTTGTGGGTCCTGAATGTCCAGTTCATACAGCATAGCATCAAAGGGTCTAGGTCAGACCCGTTTCTTACCCAAAATTGCTAATAAACAGCATAAGAGGTCTCTTCGATGCCCATCTTCCTCTTGAAATAATTAGCACTGTCAGGAACAGATGTTTCTCATCATCATGAAAAGTCTAAGTTAATAAAACATTTTAAATTGCCATATGCTGAAAGTCTCTGAAAGATTTGAAGAATTCCTATCTAACTGAAATATATCTCCATATATGTAGGAAACCTAACTAACTTGACTATAAACTTGACTATTATAGATGATTATCTATTAATCTATATTTCTGAATTATACATTACAACTAAAATGAGATATACAAACACAATACCTTAATCAAGAGCAGAAATACATATACACAGTATAACAATATTGACCTTAAGTTTGTATCAAACCAAGATTCATACCAATACAAATCTTTGTAGCATGTTCCCCTTTAAATGTAAACAAACATTTATAAACAATAATTTAGGGAATTTAGGCATAGTTCTCTCGAAACTGCTTCTGGCTTTTTGCTGGGCAAAGTATTTTTGGAGGTGTTTATGGCAACCTTACAGGGGATCTTGGTCCACCAAATCACATTAGTCTTAAAGAAAGCCAGTTTCTCATCTTCTATAAAAATAAAAGAAGAATCCCTTTTCCAAAGCAACATATCTTTAGACCCATATTTTGAAAACTTGTACCAGGGAAACTCCCATTAACCCAAAGAATGGTGCCAGCTAAGACTCCTAAAAATAGTGGAGAGAGTACCTGAACTGGCCTTCTTCTGTGATCAGACTGGTGACTATCCTAATTGTTATCAGAGAGCCTTCATCCAGTAACTGATGGAAACAGAAGTAGAGATCCACAGCGAACCACTGGGCTGAGCTCCAGGAGTTTTGTTGAAGAGAAAGAGGAAGGAGTTTTTAAAATCTTTTATTTAGATCGTTAATAATTGGTTTTATCCTAGGACATTGGACTACCTAGGCTCTGGTTCTTGATGACAGAAGTGTCTGATATGGGTTCCATCTTGTGGAATGTGTCTTAGGTCAAATTTAGTTACTCGCAAAAACTTTGCACCACCAGTGTCCTAGCATATTTTGCAAGCAGAGCAGCATTACAGATCAAAAGTTTGATGGCTGGATTGGTATACTACTCACCTCTGTTTTTGTAGCAGAGTATCTTCTCATACCAAAGGCATGAGAAAACAGGAGAGAAGATTCTGTAGACACCAGCATGAATTCTCTACATTCAATGAGTTTTATGGGTGTTGTCTTCAACACTGGGGCCTTGATGTCAGTTTCTGAAAAGCAGTTCTTTGATAACAGCCTGGGTTCTTTCAGAATTGCCATGGAAATCCATTGGCCAAAAACTCAACAGATATAACCATGTCGCAGCACTGGAAACTTTGTTTGGGGGCAAGAGATTGGAACTTCATCTCTCACATTATTTAAAAACTTCATTAAAATTTCTTTTATATATTTTAGGAAGCTACCACTCTACGAGGTTTTCATACCATTACTTAAATACCCCATAATTATAGCTGTCTCTCCCTACATTTCTTCACCCTCCTCTCATCCTCTCATTACAATGATACCAGCACTTAGTTCAACCATAAAATCTAATCTATTTCCCATGCCCAGGAAGACTCAGTGTCTTGCTAGTATGTTCCTCTATACCCAATCACTATAAGTCTATTAATTGTTGTGTGGTTATTATTTATATAATGATTAATATCCACATATAAGCAAATACATAGAATATTTTTCGTTCTGGGTCTAGATTAATTCACTAAGGATTTTTTTCTAGTTCTGCCCATTTTCATATGAATTTCATGATGTTATTTTTTTAGCTGCTGAGTAATACTCCATTGTTTAATTGTATCATTTATTCATCATCCATTCTTCTGATGAGGAACATCTAGTTTGTTCCCAGTTTCTGACTATTGTGAATAGAAAAACACTAAACATGATTGAGCAATTGTCCTTTGCTGTGAGAGGCTGTTTGTTTGTTCCTGGCTGTTCAGACCCAAAATAACCACATAGAAACTGTATTAATTAGATCATTGCTTGGCCCATTAATTCTAGCTTCTTATGGGATAACTCTTGAATCTTAATTTAACCCATTTCTATTAAGCTATGTATTGCCATGTAAATGTGGTTTATTTGCAAAGTTTATGAGTTAATTTTGTATCCAGATACTTTGCTGAAAGTATTTATCAGCCATAAGAGTTCTCCATTAGACATTTAAGGGTCAGCAGGGCAGCAGTGGTGCAAGCCTTTAATCCTAGCACTCAGGAGGCAGAGGCAGGCAGATCTCTGTGAGTTTGAGATCAGCCTGGTCTACAAGAGGGAGTTACAGTCACCAAGCTATAGAGAAGCCTTGTATCAAAAAAAGAAACCAAAAAATAAATTTTAGGATCACTTATGTATATTATAATATAATGATACTTTGATATCTTCCTCTCTAACTTGTATATCCTTGATCTCTTTCAATTGTCTTATTGCTTTTGCTAAGACTTCAAGTACTATATTTAATAGGCATGGAGAGAGTGGACAACTTTGTTTTATTCCAATTTTTAGTGGAATTGTGGTGTGTTTCTCTCCACTTATGTTGCTATTGGCTATAGACTTGTGGTAACCTTCCTTCATTATGTTGTGGTTTGTACCTTGAATCCCCAATCTTTACAGTATCTTTATCAATAAGGGGTATTGTATTATGTCAAAGACCTTTTCTGCATCTAACAAAATTACCATATATTTTTTCTTTCAGTTTGTTTATGTGATAGATTACACTTACTGATTTTCATATATTGAATGTTTCAAGAATCTCTAGAATGAAACCAACTTGATCATGGTGGATAATCTCTTTGATAGGTTTTGATCCAGTTTCCAAGTATTTTGTTTAGTATTTTTGTATCTATGTCCATAAAGGAATTGGTCTATAATTATATTTCATTGTTGACTTTTTATGTGGTTTGAGAATCTTTGTAATTGTGGCTTTATAAATGAATTGTGCGCTGTTTCTTCCGTTCCTATTTCGTGGAATATTTTGCGGAGTATTGGCAGTAACACTTGGAATGTCTGGTAGAATTCTTCACTAAAACAATCTAACTCTGGGTATTTTTGTTTGGAAAACTTTTTGTTACTGCTTGTGTTATACTAGCTGTTACTGGTCTGTTGAATTACTCATCTGATCTTGATTTACCCTTTGGTAATTGGTGTGTATCAAAAAATCTGTTTCTTTTAGACTTTTCCAATTTGGTATAGTAAAAAATATTTTTTATATTTTTCTGAATTTCTATGGTATCTATTTTCATGGAGACATTCTTGTCTGTGATTTTGTTAATTTTGATATTCTATCTTTCTCTTTTATTTAATTTGGCTAAAGACTTGTTAATCTTATTGATTTTCTCAAAGATTCAAAGTTATGTAAAGTTCATTTGGTTTAAAACATCTGTTGGCTTAAGTTTTTCTCTCTTTTGTTTTTGTCTGGATGACCTGTTTACTAGTGAATGTAGAGTACTGACATCTCACACTATCAGTCTATGAGGGGGGGTATGTTATCTAAGCTGTAGTTGTATTTCTTTTACACATGTGAGTGCTCTTGCTTTTGTAGTATAGATGCTAAGAAATGAAATGCAATCTTTGTGGATTTTTTCTTTCCAAGTTGTATTTAGAAGAAGAAAACATGGAAAAGGTCACTAAAAATAATAAGGAAGGAGGTAAGCCATCAGAGAATGAGCAATCAAGTTAGGTTTCAGAGGGTTTTTTACAGTGTCTACACCTTCTTGGCATGAGACAACAACAAATCATCATGTGATTCATGCTCGCCACGAGAAACCTTAAAGCTCTGGAGAGATTTAAAATGAATACGTGAGATGCACTAACATTTTGTTAATTTTGAATAAAATGTGAAACTATATTATGAAAGCAGATCTTCATGTTTGCAGAATCGATAATTTGTAACAATTTGCCTTCATTACAAAATTCGATTTTGTATTTTTTTTTATAGCAACCAGTCAACCTTATTGAAAAGGTGGTGAAAGCCGTGAGTCGAGTTCAGAAAAGAGAATTAATCCTGGAATCTGACAAGAGACAAAATCACAAAGTAACGATGTAAACCAATACAAAATATGAGATTTCAAACTATGTTATTAAAAAATACTATAATCAACACAAAAGATTAATTTTATGACATTTTACATCTTTTATTAATATTGCTGACATAACACATGCAGAAAAAAATAGAATTATCTGAGCATAATCATACACAGTACTTTCTTCTTCTAAAATCATAAAGCACTTATTACTTCTTAAATAAAAAACACGCAATTATATCAGCAATAAACTTACCACACAAATTCCACATCGTTAAGACTTTAAAACATGATAATATTATATTCATGTTAGTATATTTCATCCATAGAATAATATAGAAATAGTGATGACAGCACACCAATTCAATCATTCAGCTTAAATTTAAAGACATAACTTATGCAAAATTTTTTTATAGATTTAGCAACAAATAAGATATAGACCAATTGCCCCTGAAGAAAAGTTTACAAATGACAAGGGACAGCCATTTGAATGTCCATCCATTGCATGGCACTTCTGTTTAACAGAGCATTTGAAATACCTGGCAAATGAGTCCACAGATGAAGAAGGCTTTTACAAGTACTGTCAAGTTCTGCTTTTAAAAATTGATTGATGCCAATAGGCAGTCAGGTGGTTAACTCCAGGAAAAAGAGCTATTTTTATTCAGAATATGAATATGATACATTATGAGAAAGGAATTCCAAGAAATCAGTGCAATGGCTTCAGAAGAAAAAATGTCCTGTTTAGAATACTAACAATATAGAACTTCCCATTCTACATTGCACAACTTTACTTACTAATGTTCAACTTTTCAAATTAAAAAAAGGCTTAAGAATGATTAATCAATAGAGTTATTATAACAGGCATCTGCTCATAAACCTTTTATTTCCTTTATAATTTTTCCCTGAACCATTCTCTTCCCTTTTTGCTTCATCAATGTATGCCTGTAATTGGTCTATTATGTGTCAAATAAGCCATGAATTATGAACCACAATAGAAATTTTCAGTACCAAAAATCAAATGTCCAATAAGAGACATATGCTAAAATAATGTAAGCACAGGAAACAGGGCAAATTGTAGAAATCATTCAGACATGGTTTTGATGTATAGCTGCTGCTTTGAATTGCAGTATTGGTTATAAAATGGAAAATGGTAGTCATTCCTAGATGGCTAATCTAATTGTGAATCAAATTTTAGGTAAATATGTGACACTATTGTAAGAAACTCAATCTAAAGAAAGGTTTCTGGGAAATCATTTGACTTCAGAATTAAAGCAATGGCAGAGAAGAGGACTTGACATTTCACTGTTGATTCACCTGTTCACCCTTAACACACAGGCTTGAACACACCAGCCTTGGACAATATTCTCTCTGCCCCCAAATAATGACTGGAATTATTTATACCTTCAGAATGTGAAGTTCTGATTTCAAAGTTAAGATTCCTTGTCAACTTTTTATTATGTAGTTGGAAGGAGAAAGAGCTTCAGAGGGAAAAATAGAAAACTGATCCCATGTAAAGTCACTACAGTTCTTTGACTTGAGGTTGTGATGTGCAATATTTTGAACACTTCTGGTGGCAGGGGAAGGGGGCACTCTCTCTAAATGTACCTAGAAAATGCATTATCTAAAGATTTGTCTGCTCTTCTCTGAAGTTTGGTTGGTCTGACAAAAGACAGTTTGTTTCATTTTTATAACTCAACTACTCAGGAACACTGTTCAGTTAAATGCATTGTCTTGAACTTAACCTTTTCTTAAATATGCTTGAAGAGTATGACTTCAAGTACTCTTAATATTAACTATGTGGACATACAGTACAAATGAGCCAATTTTCTTTTTTGGGAGACATATAGTTTCTTTGTGTATGGTTATAACTAGAGTTATACTAAACATATTCTACCATATATCCACAGGTAATTGTATATTAATATGTTTATGTTCACAGTCACTCCATGTGGTTATTAAGTGAATTTATTAACATTCTTTCAAAAATTATATATTAAGTTATGTCTGTTATTTTTCATGATGCTTCGTTCCAAATTACCTAATTTTCCCAAGATTCTAAGCAAATTGAACATGTAAGTAGAATTTTTAGATGTAAGAAAGCATTTGCTTTGTTCCTTGAAGCTTAATCTGATGTCGCAGAGACTCAGTACATAATCAAGGGTAACTTTAAACTTCTGAGCCTTGTATCTTCAGTGTTGTGATTGTAGGACTGCACTACAATACAGTTGTATGGTGCTGGAGATCAAATCATAACCCCATGCATTAGACAATTATTGTACTAAATATGTTAATGATCAACCTAAGATATATTGTTTTTCACTAATGAAGTAGATAGATAACCTCTCATTATACAAATATTAGATAAATAATATCCTTTTCATGGTGGTATTTTGCTTCCTGAATCTAAAAAATAGTAAGAAAAGAAAAGAGAAAAATTCTGCCGATTTGCTGTTAGAGATTCATAATTTATAAAAATTACTACAGAATTATTCTTAAGATCATATAATCATTTGTTTATAGCATGTGTATGTTGATCAGCATAGAGAAATCAGAAAAGAGTTGACAAAGTTCAGTCTACTACAAGAATAATATTCCTGTTACCAATGTGTTTTAATAAAGGGGTAGGTAGGAGGTAAAATTAAGTTTATTGTAATAGGGATGAAACTAGATTCAGATTTCATCAAGCTACAATCACCTGAGAAAATCATGTTTATTAATATGTACCACTTGAACATGCAATACATGCAGATATATGGGACAGTGCCTGGGTATGACTGACTGCTCATTCGTTCACACAGAATCTTTGTACACAGACAAGACTATAGATGGGCGAAACATTCCCAGGGTGGTTTTACAAACACCTTTCATAGATTAAGTTTATTGCATCCTATAACACATAGATTGAAAGAAAGAAAGAAATAGCCATTTCATAGAAGAAGAATAGCTATGCAGACTTCAGAAAGAACAGATTTAAAGGGGTTCATTGTGAAAACAAAATACAAATATTCAAAAAGATATTTGGCATTTACCAAAAAAGGAAATAGAATACTTACTTCTACATGAAAGCAGACTCCAAACTCAGGAGCATTGTCAAGAAAGCATACAAAATACAAACAAGTGTCACGAAACTAAAAGTATAAAATAAGAAGACTCAAACAATATAGAACTGAAGTAGTAAAATTAAAATTCTAATGGAGTCTGTCAAATAAACCATTTACTCCAAGAAAAATAAAATTAAATACATAGGTTTTTAAGTGAGAGTTTTCCAAAGCAAAAAAGAACTATTGATTAATATCATGGTAAATAACATACAGCAAACATTTTTGTAATGATATCATAAATAAGTTACATTAATTTCCAGTGAACTAGGAAACACACATCATCTAAATCATTATGGAGTTCAGATTTCATCTTTTTATGGAATAACTTGACAATTTTTTATTAAGGTATTGGGTTTTTAAAGAGAACTGTATGACTATGTGTCCATCTCTGCCTACCTAGACCTAAGATAATAAAATCCTCAGATCATTACTCACTAACATGCGTTAGTTTTTAAATAATAATATGAATGCACAAAAATCTAGTGAAATATAGAACAGGAGAAGCAGAATTTGTCTGTATACTGTATGTTTATCATGTATAATTTTGTTTTTGAAGTCAATAGTGAATATCAAATAGATGCCATACAACCATGAGTAAATTGTTTTCATTTTAAATGTATGTTATCATATTACCTTCTCTAAAATATATTAATAACTTTATTTATTCAATACTTTCTTAGTATAGTTAAGGTAATTTAAATTGTATGGTTTTCACAAAAATTTATTCACCAAAGCCCAATGTGTTTCTAAACAAGATCATCATGAATAATAAATATTCACATAATCTGACTTAATTATGCTTTTGTCACATTCGTGATGCACAAAGTAAATAATTAGCTTGTCCAAGTCAATGCTGATTAATCAATAATTATTCTCAAATTTGTTTCCTAAGGTCTGATAAAATGAATAGATCATGAAAATTGAAGATGTTAAAGTCATAAAGAATACTGACTTATGAGTCATACTTATAAAATCTAATTGATTGAATGAATAAATGAAGTTTCAATGTATGTTATTACCATACAAATTCTTTCTATTTGACATTTTAACATTTCTATAAGTTAAATAAAAATATTGTAACTACTCTTGAATAATATTCTGTAATGATACCCTAAAATTACTACAATAACCAGAAGTAAAATTTTTAGCCATAAAATACTAAGGTATTTTCAGCTGTAATACAAATCTTAATAGCTTGTGATGTTTAAATAATTATAATATGGATATTATGATCATTTGGGGTTCTATTCATAACAGCTTATGATTTTACCCTGTAAATATTGCATAAAATATTTCAAAATAACTTTAAAAGTTATTTTATAAATTTAAGATTACATGCCACTGTCTTCTACTTCATCTACAATTTTTATATTTGATTAAAATTAATATCAAATTTGTTTTGAACTAAATATCTTTGAAGTGTTTTAATATACTTTGTATATTAAAACAAACAAAAACAGACACATTACATTCTAATGAAATCTTGACATCTGTTCTCTCTAACTTATGCCAAGAAAATTATGGGAATGCTGAATCAAAGTTAATTAAAGTTTAGTTACTTTCCGGTTGGAAACTCCCAAAATATTTATATTCTGGTATAAATTTGGAGGGAAAACTGCTCTCACTCTCAGTACTCAATATGATCATCTTATCCAACCTTCTGAGTGTTCTTAAACTTTAATCAGTGTGAAATTAACAAAGTATATTTTCCAAGTATTAAGGTGTCTTGCATCATACCTGCCCAAATTTACATTTTAGAACCAATGCATTTTCCCCTGACATTATGTATACAAGTATTGTGAGCTTAACCAGTTCAATTAAAAAAAAAAAAAAAAAAAAAAAAAAACTGCTGAAGCAAGTAAATGAGGCCATTATCCTATAATCTCTCTTTAGTGCAATCCATCCTGCATCGTGCGTTCTGTGAGGCATGTTTGTATGCGGAGGCTGTCATTTCTGAAGAGCCCCCATGCACTCTGTTATTTGTCAGCATGGTCATCAGTGTCTTCATCATGCAACATGTGTCTGGATGGTTTCTTGTATTTGATTTGCTTTTCCTCAAGTATTGCTATGATTTACTTCACTAATTCAGTCTCCTGCAAATCATGATATAAATTCACATGAAGTGCTACGTGAAAACCAAACCTTTACTACTGTAGTATCTCAAAAATAGTCAAATTAAAAACAATTTTTTTCTGACATTAAAAATGCCAGTAGCCAAAAATGAAAACTCCTCTTGTAAAATCTTAGAACTATTTTCCTTTATGTGTGAATAAGAACAAACACTATTGACATACCATAAAAAGTTTATCTCCATCTCTAAAACATATAAAATTACAAATATTCATTTCTGAATTATTTACTATCACCCATGTACTATTAGCACTTAATGAGCATAAATTATATATTCACCATCCTGTGCCAAACATGGAACTGTCTCTGATTCTTGTAATTAAATGAGTTTCTTGACCATTGGGAAAGATTATGAAAATATGCAAGACTTGAATAAAGGTTCACATAATTATTAAAGAAGAGTATTCACTCTCAGAGTCAAGAAACTCTATTGGGCAAGAGAAGATAGACTCATCTTACCCTTTGTGAGGACAATATTTTCCATCTTTCATATCACAGTGCTCCAATAACAAGGGGCATGTTCGACCTGAACTCACTTCTTTACCCCAGACATTCCCAGTTTGTTTTCTGTGAAGACTCAATGAGAAAAGCTACAAATATAGAGTAACTGTGACCCTCCAAAGAGTGACTCTATGCATAGTGTCTATGATTAGATTCATAGGGTAGCTTCCACGTCTCATTTCCTGTGTAGCTATAAGGTAAAGTGAAACAACCAGCCTCCCACCTGAATGGCTAACCTCTGCTCCCCAACCATAACACCAAGAATCACAGTTTTACTATTGTTCTATTTTGTTTCTGTGGGACTAATATTGTTTCAAGCTACCAGTCTTCTTAGGAACATATGGACTACCAATTCTCTATTACATCATCTCTATTGATGTGGGATTGCCCTCTGTCTGATATGAATATGTGTTGTTACCATTGGTTAATAACGAAGCTGCTTTTGTCTGTGGCAGGGCAGAATATGGGTAGTTGAGAAAACTAAACTGAATGCACAGAGAAAGAAGGCAAAGTCAGGAAGACATCGTGTAGCTGCTGAAGGAGAATGATGTCAGAAGTTTACTGTAAGCCGTAGCCTCGTGGCAATACATAGATTAATAGAAATGGGTTAATTTAAGATATAAGAGCTTGCTATGAATATGCCTGAACCATTGGCTAGACAGTGTTGTAATTAATCTTCATGAATATTTGAGTCCCAGCAACTGAGAAATGAATGTACAGTCTCTGTTTGTACTCTCCCTAGACTGCAAGTTATGACAACATATTCTTTACTTGAAGTTTTTCCGCATGTGTTCTGAGACGACAAATTCTTCCTTAGTATCTTTTGGAATTTCCATCAGCAGGAGGTTTTCCTGTATTATTATTCACCTTTTATGCTCTAAATGAGTATTGGCATTATATAGAGCATTCTGTGTCCCTTAGCCTACTCACAATTCTGAAAACACTAAGACAGAAGACAGAGGAGTAGTGGTTCCTGTTTGTCCATGTCACCTCCAGATCATTGTGTATCAAGATGCTTACCGTTCCACTTACCATACTCATTGCTAACATTTACCCCCTCTGTGTTTCCATGTACAAGAACTTATGTCCACACTGGCCAGTAAATTATCACCTAGAATATTTTCTTTCCTTTCAGAATTTCTGCTTGACTTCTAATTAATTTAGAACATAAATTTAGACTATTCCAACCCTGCTGGTTTATCAATATTTTCAGACATTAGACAGAGGAAATTACTACTCGTGCATGGAATAGTCATTAGTAACTTCCTTCTATCAGTATCTTTAACTATGTCAACATGTCTGTTTACAAACCTCATTTGCTCATTGCCTGTCATTTTAGCTTCTCACTCCAAAACTATAATTCTTCATTTGCTTTTTCTGCATTTTCTTATCAAATTGATTGAATTATCCCCCTACCCCCTCTTGCCAGTTCTAATTTTTGTACAAAATCTACTTTACATAAAAATTCTTAGTGATGACTATGCTTTGTTTAAATATTTTTAATTTTTAAACCATTATAGTTTATATTAACTTTTAATGCATAGAAAACTCATGATCTATCAAAATTTAACTTTTAGCTTTTACTTTTCCCACAGTAGATTTGCTTTTTCTTTCATGTATGTATATACACATATGTGCTATATATTTGCAATATTTGCTATTCTCTGCTATCTAGGCTCAAGGCATCACATTTAACAGTTTATATGTTTGAGTGACATAAGGAAAAGACAACATATGTCATTATGGTATACTAGCAAAAAGTCAATGCATTTCAGCCATGAAAAATTGGCATCTTTTATGCATTCAACACTCAAAATTATTAAATATTTCATTAACATCAGTATAACTATTTTGAGTAACTTTGAGATACAATCTCTATCACTTTGTCTTTAATCTATAAATATTCTGTTATTTTACTTTCTCTATTTCTCTCTCCTCTTCTTTCCTTCTTTCCTGCCTTCTTTCTTTCCTTACCTCTCTCCTTCTCTGTTTGTCTCTGTGTGAGTAGGTATCTGTCTTTCCCTTTCTCCTTTCCCTTTCTTTCTGGATTTGGTAATATTTCATAGTGTCATAAAGACTTGCACTCCCTTTCCTGAGTGATGGGATTAGGTGTGGGTCATGATATCTGATACCATAATTTCTTTATTTTTAAAGATATTACAGCTCTAAAGGATTGATCGTCAGCTTGTGTCTACCAGCCTTCTGTAACTTAAGTTCAACTTTTTATTTTCAGTAATATAGAGTAGTTATTCATGAAAGTATTCATGCTTTTTTTGAAAATAATGACAGTGAGTTTATAATTAAAAATTATTATAATGAGTATGTTGAACAATTTTCTTTTAATTTTTATGTTCTTGATGAAGGGCCATTTTGTAACTCAAGCTTTCACTAAACCCAAAATCTTCTTGCTAATAACTCCTGAATACTGGGATTACAAATATTTAAAACTATGCCTAGCTTCAATAGTATTGGTTTCATAAATATAATATACATATTTCTATTATCATTAGCTCTATTCTTATAAAATGTTTTTAAAAAGCAGTGGTTTTGTAAATGTTATACAAATAAAATAATTAATGTAAAAACAAAAGGGAAAAATGCAAAATAAGAAAAAATATTCATAAACAGACACTAAATGACATGATATGAAAATAGCAATGCCAGATGCTAATTCATTTTGTATGTCAGGTAGTATTCTTAGTTCAATTTAATAACTGAAATATAACTATAATAACTCCTAAGTAAAACAACTTTAGAGAGAAATTTCAGTGCCGATATATTGTTCAGTAGGAAGCACATCTTCAATGCCATATATTTATTGAGATTATTTTACAACTATGCTGGAGCTGGTATTTGAAGTATACCATGAGAACTTGAGAAAAACATACTTTAACTAGTGCAACTTTACCACATCATAAAAAGTTTCGGATACAGACTTACTGTAAGACAAAGATGATTTCAAGCAACTGGAGTTGAGTTGACCAGCAGAACTCTTGATTGGCTCATTGTGATTTAGGAAATCACTGAGCTCTGTACTACTCTGAATGGACTATCATTCTTACTAACAGCACATGAATAGGAATAATGATTTATAATAAGTGGCCCATTCTTTAATAAAAGCTTCCTCTGATGGGGATAGGGCAGAAAGCTCTGACCCACTGAAGCAATCATTGTCGTCCTCATGTGTCCTCAGCATTCAATCGAAAGGCTCAGAAGAAAGAGCAGAGGAATTACATTATCTCAAATTTCCATTATTATCCAATTTTTGTTAAGCAAAACGAGAAAAATTTTTTATTGTTCAGTATCATTTATTAAGCACTTTACTATGTATTTTTTGAGAAACTATCCTTATGTGACAAAATGCTACTTGTATTTATGCACATGTGAATTTATGTTTTACTGAGAAATTAATAATTTGCCAATTATCTTACCCTCATTTTCCATTAAATTTCTACTAAACAAGCTAAGATAAAATTTTATGTCACATATTGAATAAGTATTATTTACTACAGATATTTAACAGAAGAATTTGAAAAGTGGAAACAAACTGAGATAGTGATTTTTACTACCTATTTCACACAGAAATGTATTTAAATTTATATCTTAATCTCTCAAGGGCTATTACTTTATATTTATGTTTTTTCTTTAATTTTTGACAGAATCAGGTCCCCTTTTTAAAGTTTGAGACCATATTTTTTTCATGTCTCCTTTTTGTTTTTTGAAAAATTTGTGGAGTTTTAATCAGAAGAATGAAAAATGCTATATTCAAAGAGGTTTTACTTTTATAATCTACTTATAATCAGAGCTAATAAGTAGATGGTAGAACAAGAATTAGAACGGAGGAAACAGATTTTGGCACTCTCCTACTGCTGGGTCATTATCATGATCTTATCTGAGTCCCCTAGAGAAAATGAATGCCTAATTGTTAAGGGAATTTATGTACTCTTTATCTGGTGGACACCCATATCATTTCATATCTTGGCTAGTGAAAACAGTTCTGGAACAGATATTATTGTAGAAGTGTCTTACTAATTGATGTCATTGTCTAGAGAATACTATGTTCTCATAATGAGAATTTATAACTGAAATATTTTTATGACTTTAATATTAACTGATTTTGTGAGAATATTCTTAACACTTATAAAGAAATACATTGTTTTGAATCAATGAATCATATACTTACTTCTATCTTGGAAAACACTTTAACTTTCATGAGTTCTTTAATTTTCATGTTTGATTCTGTGTTCAATCTTTACTTTGCTAAAAACAAATGCAGAACAATAGTTTTGTAACTTTATTACAATATTTTCATAATAGGTATGTTTCTCTGTTATTCTGCAATCTTTCAATTTTATAGCCTAGCTAAAAATTTCTTTATACATTAGTAATATTCATTATTCTTTGTTACATGTGTTGCAAGTAGTATTTATCCATTCTCTTTTTGTTGGTTTTATAAAATAATCTAATCAAATATGAAAAACATATTATTTTAGCACTTATTATACCAGAGTATGTTACCAGAGACTTTTGTGGCATAACAATTAAACAAACCTTTGACAAATATTGTATGTTGTTTCTTTTATGTGGTTATTAACTTACAAGTTTCCAAAATAGGTATTTCAATGAAATAAACAGAGGCTGCCTGCTTCCATGTACAAAGTCCTTAGATTACAGGTGCCTATGATGTTGGATCTGGTTTAAAATTATTTTATATCACCCATTCTAGGAACTGTATATTTTAAATGGTGACCTAGAATTTCTAGTTGAAGTAGTAACTCTAACATTATTTGGTAACTTCATTTAAATTATTTTCATATATGTATATATATTAGAAAGTTTTTGTAGCAGAAATTTTCCATAAGGGATTGTGAGTGGATAACATGATCAAAATATGTTGCATAAAAATTATTTTAAATAAAAAGTTTTAAATATACAATAGTTATAGAAATAAATAAAAGTGACAAAAGACATCTGAGTCTGTATATAAAATATGCAATCACCCTTTAATCTTTCCATCTAGTTGGTGAAAATCACCAGTCGCTTTCTCTGTGAAACTGCCTACTGCAGTTATCTCATAAAAAAAAAAATGATTTGTGGAGAATGAATAACTTCCTGTATGCCATATTATTTCTCAGTCCTCTAGGACTAACTTATTTGGAACAGAATCCTTTGGCATGAGCTATAAAGGCATACATTTTCTGTACAAATTTACTCTTTAGTAATATCTAAATCCAAGCCTAACGTGAGCATTCTCGTTAGAGAATGATTCCTGCACTGTCTGTCCCTACCGTTCCCACCACCATCAGCTGTGTGTCAAGGGTCCATGTGTAGAACACCCGCAGTTCACTGCAATGCATATGTATGTTTAGTCATATTTTTATGGTAAGTAATTATATCAACTTAAGGACTTAAAGTTAGTTAGTCCAGGAACCTCAAATTTGGAAACAGTAGGGAGCAATCTGGAGCTGATATGTGTCCCCGTCTTTGATTTAGTTACCAAAGTTTATTTATAATAGTATATAGTGATATAAATATTTTAAGAAGTTCTTTCAGTTTTTGAGATTGTGATATAATTAGATCATTTTATCTTTACTTACTGTCCCTTGAAATGCTCCCATACAGCTAACTCTACTGGCTCACTTTCAAGTTTGTGACCTCCCTTTTCGTTAATTATTACTACATACATTTTGCATGTCTCTCTCTCCATATGTATATGTATATATATATGCATAAATACAAACTGCTCATTCTGAATAATTGTGCTTTTCTGTATGTCTGTTTTCAGAACTGATCATAGAGTATGATATAACAAGTTGATATTTAAAACTAACAATGAAGTTGGATTTTTTTATATTTTTTAAGTTCTAATTTATTCCCTAGTTATAGTCAATAGCAATTTTATTGTGGCTGTTTTAGGAGAACATAAGCAGTAGGAGAGATGGCCATGCATTATGTCGTAGTGGGAACAGTAATGTCAAAAGAGTTCCCTGGTGTGTAGCTAAGATTTTAATATGTCAACTAAAACTCATTACATTCCATTCCTGAAGTTTTGATTCTAGTATGTAATTTATCAATCTTTAATAAAATCATGTATACAAATGCCCACAATATATAGAACTCAATCTCAAAAAAACAAAAAAAAAGTGATTTTCAATTTTATTCTTGCTGCATATAATCAGAGAAACTTATGAATTAAAGACTATAAAATTAGGAGCAGTCAATGATAACCTATATTATAGAATTATAATATAACACATTATATAATATATATCAATTATAAAAGTGAGTAGGAAATTAGTAACTATTAGAAAAACATACACATATTATATAAAAACTTAGACTTTATAGTCAGAATATCCTTCATTTTATCTTTGTGGAAAATTTCATTACTACTAAAAGTAATTTTAAAACTAAGTTCAGGAATATATAAATACATACTCACTCTGAGTTATAGCTACCACCCTGTGCTTAATGAGAATTTATGAAGAAGTTTAGCTGCCTCAAATTTTAGATGATTCATACCATATCTTTCAGATTAAAATATTTTCTGATTCTATACACATGAAGTTCTGATATTGTAACTTCAAAATGACTTTATATAATAGGAAAAAATTCCTATTCCTATAAGACATAAGTTTATAGTAAGTACTTATATAGGGCAAAAATACTGTATTTATTCCCCTAATTTTCCAATCCCTTTTCAAAATTTAAATTATTGGCTTAACAAAATATTCAAATATAAAGGAAAGAAATTACAATAGTTATAAACTTAATTTATGCCTTCTAAAAATCATGTTGATGTAGTTTTTAGTTTTAGACAGAGTTTCTCTGTGTAGCCTTTGCTCTCATGGAACTTGCTTTGTCTATTAGGTTGTCATTGAACTCAGAGATCTGCCTTTCTCTGCTGCTGAGCTCTGGGGTTAAAGATATGCGCCACCACCCTCAATCTGAGTGAGTTTTTTTTAATATTTAAGCATGTTAATTGTCATCATAGAACCTTCCTCCAGTAACTGATAGTAGCAGGTGTAGAGATTCACAGCTAAGCACTGGGCCAAACTTTTGGAGTCCTGTCATAGAGAGGGAGGAGCAACATTGTAAGTAAGGGAGCCAGATTGTTATGGGGATACCCACAGAAATAGCTGACTCAAGCTAGTGTGAGCTCACTGATCCCATACTGACAGCTGAGGAACCAGCATAAGACCAAACTAGGCCTTCTGAATGAGGGTGACAGTTGTGTGGCATGGGCAGTTGGTGGGACCACTAGCAGTATAATCAGTATCCCTAGTGCACCTATATTTGTTACAGTGTAGTAGCTGTAAATCAAATATTAAAAGACCCACCTTCACTAATTCAAGCACCAGTTGAAAGATAAGAAGATCCCCTCACAGTGTACTCTGAGAGAGAAGACTGTGGTCAGGTGCTCACACCTAGTCCGCTGCAGACAATCTCCTTAACTTCACCCAATAAATTTATTTATGGGAGGTCACATATGACAGCATGCAGGAAGTTCAACCTTGCATAAATTTCTATTTTTCATTTTCTAGAGAATTCTTCATATGTCTTCCAATGATTTTTCTAATTGTTTGACATTAAGAAGCAGACATCTGAGATTTACAATGCATAAAGAGGAAACCTGTGAATATATAATAACATTTGACACTGTAGAAAAAGTCCCGTGAGACAGAAAAAGAACATTTCCAATGTCATAATCAGACATTCTTTTTGTAATATATAAGACAAATTAGCATAAATGATTCTTCAGATGAGAACAAGTCTTTCCAATCTATTATCTTTCTGTTCTTCCATGTTGTCATGCAGCATCTAATTCAGCATAATGTCAGGAACAGATGAGCATCTCAATGCCTCACTCATGATTATTATTTCCCCTGAGAACTGACCAGCGTTACCATAATTTGCTGCCTTCACTTGAGTTAGAATGCCAGGTGATGCAAAAGTTCCTTGATTTCAACTTTTTTATTTAAATATGTTTTCCACCTTTCAGTTTGGATGAAAGTATGTTCCTAGATTAAATATAATTTTTATGCCAAAGAAGGGTCAAAGTAGATATTTTAAATAGCCACTCAGAAAATAACATTTTCTACATTATGAATGTTATCTTAACAATGTGTTTGTAAAATGTAGACCTAAAAATAAAATATCATATTTTATTTGAGAAACATCATGAGGAACATTAATCACAATATTTAATATCTGAAAATTACACATAAGTGAAGACAAATATAAGTGAAAAATACACAAAATAAAATTTTAACAGACATTAGCTAAAGCAAAAATAGCTTAATGCTATATTTATGAGATTACTTTGAAATAGAGTAATGCACTATTTCAAGTAACTGTAGTGTTTTAACAATAAAAGCTTAAGAATGAAGATTAGAGGTACTGATGAATATACATAAAAATGCACCTGTGCATTAACATTTAATAATAGATAATACTTAAAAGAATGTCCATTATACTAGCATAGTTAACTGCACAGCTTTTTAAAAGTTTTTGCTTTAAGAGCCTTTTTAGTAATAATTGATATTAGAGTTCAATGCATATTTTTATGGGACTATGAACATTTCGGAGAGACACATGTCCACTGAAAAGTAACAACTAGTTCAAACACTAAAGTTTTTTATTTCAATACAAAATATTGTATTCATTTTTGTTGTTGTCTCTTTGAGATGATCTAGCTAAGTATCTTTGGCATACCTGGAAATTTTTATTTAGAAAGACTGACCTTGAATTCTCCTGCCTTCTGAGTGCTGATTTAAAGATGTTTCACCACATACAACAATGTATTTATTTAATTATTGATAATTGTGTAAGTTGTCTACTGTGGGACCTGGATATCATAAGGGCTACAAAACACAGACACATATTTTATTTCTTACAAGTTCATATATTCAAAAGCTGGTCCACTTAATATATAAACATGAAAAAAAAAGATCAGTCTAAAGCTGGAGGGCAAGATATGTCTCTTTTGGACTTTTAACAACCATCTCTCTAGAAAGGTGCTTGATGTATCTGTGCATAGCTCCAGGGTATCCAGGCTCTTTAACATTCTTTGTGCGGCCAAGTATTTGCAATCTGTTTGAACAGATAAGATTTGTATAAACAAAACTGGAAGCCAAGGAAGTGGAAAGCAAGTAACACAAAAAAAAGGGACTCTATTTATTTATTTATTTATTTATTTATTTATTTGTAATTCACAGGAAAAAACAAATTATGGTCACAATTTCAAATGAGGCCCAATAGCCATACTGAAAAAAAAAAACAGTGATTCTGGCTAGATTAATAATATGTTTTTAAAAATAATAAATCTGCACATCAGCAGGGTCTCCAAAGCTATTAGATAAAATCTATAACATATTAGAAGAATATAACACTTCAATTGATTTTAAAACAACAGCAACATACTAATAGCAATGAGAATTATGCATTTTAATTAGTGATACCTTAAGAACCTTTAAGTCTATACTGGGAAAAATTCCTCCATAACAAAAATGAAAAGTCTACCAACATGGTGACATGCACCTTTAATCCCAGCACTCAGGATGAGGAGGTCACAATACCACTAATTTCTGAGCAACCTGAGCTACATCCAGAGAACCTGTAACCAGATAAAAAATATCAAAACAAAAACAACAAAAAAACCAAACAAGAACTAACAGCACATTCAAACAAAATAAAATTTTATGATATTGATATATTCTCTAATATACATAATTGTCAGTGTCTTACTGGAGACTAAGGGTTTCCATGAGTGGTAAATTATGCTCATCAATTAAAATAAAATTCTACTTATGAGCCGGGCAGTGGTGGCGCACACCTTTAATCCCAGCACTCGGGAGCCAGAGGCAGGCGGATCTCTGTGAGTTCGAGGCCAGCCTGGTCTGCAAGAGCTAGTTCCAGGACAGGAACCAAAAAGCTACGGAGAAATCCTGTCTCGAACATCAAAAAAAAAAACAAAAAACAAATTCTACTTATGATAATGATAACCTTTGGTAGGATAATAAAATATGTAACTAAAATGTGTGAAAGTAACTTATAAAGATTTCTTCCTGAAGTCTTCTGAGTTAAAGAATATCAGGCAACCTCGTTAAATATTTTCCCCTATGAAGTAAGTGAGCCTGTGGCTTATTGCTCACCAGATTTATCAAAGCGTAGTCTTACATTTTGGAGAGAGGAGAGGGGTGAGCAATTGTGTTGAATATCTAATTATTAAGACCTAGAATATTTTGTTACTCTTCACATTCCAATACCAGAGTCATTGCGTGAAAAACACGAGTAGAAGCCAGGTGGTGGTGATTTACACTTTTAATACCAGCACTCGGGTGTCAGAGACAGGTGGATCTTTGTGAGTTAGGGGTCAGCCTGTTCTACCAAGTGAGTCCAGGACAGTAATCAAAGCTATAAAGAAACCTTGTCTTGAAATTGAACAAACAAACAAACAAAAATACAGAGCAAGCCTCATAGCTCAGTGAGACATGATTAATTTTCTCCCTTATTAGCATGTATTTTACCTTCTAGAACCATAATCACCAGGCAGTAGAATAAAACTTCAATTGAGTACCACTAGGTTTATCCATGTTCTATGCTGTAAGTATGTGGTGTCTTCAGCAAGAAAATATTTGAGGACGTGGCTCAAAAAGATGCAATCCATTCCTAGTATTTGGTGTTTTCCTTGGTAACATATAATGACTAGCTCTGATGCTGCCTCCTCCATTGTATATCAACTGCACTTAAATTTCTTTTATATATGTATATATTTTAGGGAACTTCTATGATAGCAACCTTTTAAGTAGTTTTCATAAAGGTGTTTAGTGTTAGTTATCTTTCCCCAAATTCCCACCTATACCATACCTTATCATCTCTGAAAGACCCCAGCTCAGCTGCTGTAATGCCATTTTGCAAGGCTTTCACACAAACAAATGTAAGTTCAAGGTAAAGTCGGTACTCCTAGGCTACCAAACAGGATACATCAGGCCTAGGATGGGAACGAAAAGTTCTGGGAAAAACCACTTGTGCCCTAGATAGGGCCAAGTCAGCTATTATCAGATCTACATGTCCCCGAGGAGCTTGTCCCCAAGTGAACCCATCGCCTCATTCGAACTGACCAATGGGATACCTGTAACCATGTTTCTGCTTCTGTATGCCTGCTCCGCCCGCCCGTTTCCATATAAAAGTCCCCCTTCCCAGCCTGAGGGTGTGCACGTCCTCCGAAAGACTTTGCCACCCCGCAGGTACCTGTGTACACCCAATAAACCTCTTGCCATTGCAGCCAGTGGTCTTGGACTGTTCCTTGGGTTCAGGAGTCTCCTCCTGAGGGAAGGTCCTCCCCGAGGGTCTTTCAATCTCCACTTTTAATCTTCCTGTTCTCAACTCCCCTTCATCATTTTGTATGATATATTCTTTGGCCCCTTTGTTGGAAGATCTTTTTCTTTCTCCTGGTACCTTATTTCCTACAAAATCTCTGTGGTTATTCAAATTAAAGCATACATATCTGGGTCTAAATTATTTTATTTGGAATAATTATTTCTAACTCTGTTCATTAACCTGAAAATTCAACAATTTTACTTTTCGTAACAGCAGAATAATACTATATTGTGTAAATCTACTGTATTTTCATTATCCATTCATCAGTTAATATCATGTCAACTATTCCCAATTTATGGCCATTATGACTAGATTGTCAATTAGCATGGGTGAGCAAGTATGTCTGCAGTAAAACATAGAATTTTGGGGTTTTTATGCCCAAGTATGGTAAGGTTGGATCTTGAGGTCAATTAAATCACAGCTTCCTACGGAAGTCTCCAACTGATTTTTTATTGGTTATATCTTCCATAGTGGACTCAAACCAGAGACAAAAAATTGTTCCTGTCTCTTCATCTTAGCCAGCAACTATTGCTATTAATTTTATTAATCTATGGCTGTTCTAATTGGGGTAATAACAAATCTCAAAGAATTTTAATTTGCATTTCCCTGATGCATAAGGCTGCTGAACATTTTAAAATGTTTCTTTTACATTTGCATTTTGGGACTCTTGGTTTAGTTCTATACCTAATTTTAAATTTTTAATTGGTTAGTTTTTTTCTTGATGTCCAGTTTTTTCTTAATTCTTTATAGGTTTTATCATATACCAACCTTATATTTTATATATAACTGATGAAGGTCTTTTACTATTCTGCTGGCTGCCTCTTGTTTGAATGATGATGACCTGTAAACAGAGACAGCACTTTGGTTTCCTGGCTGCCCAGACCATAATAATCACACAGAAACTATAGTAATTACAACAGCATTTGGCCAAAAGTTCACACACATTGCTAGCTAGCTCTTACAACTTAAATTAACCAATTTCTATTAATCTATGTATCACTACAAAGCTGTGACCTACCAGTAAGTTTCTGGCATCTTTCTCCTTTGGCAGCTTCATAGCATCTCCCTGACTCCTCCCTTCTATCTCCCTGCATTGTTTAGTTTTCTTCCTACCTCTATTCTGCTCTGTCATAGGCCAAAAAAACTTCTTTATTAACCAATGGTAATAAGGCATATTACATCATACAGAGGGCAATCCCATATCATCTCCCCCTTTTTGACTAAGTAGATTTTAACTTTAACATAGTAAAATTATATATTCAAAACAGTTAGCAAGCAAGAATTAGAGTTATATTTTTAGAAGTCTAAAGTTTCATATCAAATTTATCTTTCATTATAACTAAGAAAACTATAGCTATAGCTATCTGTCTTCATCTCTATTGAAAACCCCAAAAGGATATTACCTAAGTAAATAGGAAGTGCACTATAAGCAATTTTTAAAATCCTAGAATTGGCAGAAATATCTTGCTTCTAGGATGGTAACCCAAAGCTCTTCTCTATCATTGGGACATCCATATTCATCACACAGGCACATATGTCTGGCAACCTTTTCCATGAAGCAGGAAATTTAAAAGAATGCTTTGCCTATAGTGAAAATTTGTCAGTCACTTTCTTCAGTGTCTGGGAGACTCTTTCATGAAGCAGAAACCCTGAAGGACTGTTTTACATTCTTTAGGCAAGTTCAGTGTCATTTTTCTGTGGGTCTTGTATGTCCAGATTATATAACATGCCATCAAGCAAGAGCATCAGGCAAGTTTCTTGTCCAAATGACTAGTCTTGTCACATTGAAAGAAAATTCCATAACAAGTTTCTTTATTGCCCATCGACCTCTCTGAAGTAATTGGTACTGCCAGAAACAGACACATCTCACTGTCCAGAAAAGTCTGTTCTTAAAACATTTTAAATGTCATATTCTATAGGTCTTTGAAGTGTTAGAAATTTCTAACTGAAATATATCTATGGTATGTCTTGAAAACCTAACTAACATGACTAAAAACGTGATTATTATAGTGATTATTAACCTGCATTTCTTAATTATACATTACATTTTTAAATGAGCAGCATAAACAGAATACCTTAAATAAAAGCAGAAATATATATACACAAAATCGACCTGAGTAGACCAAAGTCCATGCTAATGTAAAGTAGTCATTTCTATATTATATCCCCTTTTTTATTTTTATTTTTCAGAAATTGACTGTGACCATTAAACATTTATAACAACAAAAAACCTTTTTGCCGGGCGATGGTGGCGCACGCCTTTAATCCCAGCACTCGGGAGGCAGAGGCAGGCGGATCTCTGTGAGTTCGAGACCAGCCTGGTCTACAGAGCTAGTTCCAGGACAGGCTCCAAAGCCACAGAGAAACCCTGTCTCGAAAAACCAAAAAAAAAAAAAAAAAAAAAAAAAAAAAAAAAAAAAAAAAAAAAAAAAACCTTTTTGCTGGGCGATGGTGGCGCACGCCTTTAATCCCAGCACTTGGCAGGTGGATCTCTGTGAGTTCGAGACCAGCCTGGTCTACAGAGCTAGTTCCAAGACAGGCTCCAAAGCCACAGAGAAACCCTGTCTCGAAAAACCAAAAAACCAAAAAACCAAAAAAAAAAAAAACCTTTTTAAATGAAAATAAATATTTATAAACAATCTTTTAGAGAATTTGGGTGTTGTTTTCTCCAAACTACTTTCTACTGTTTGTTGGGCAAGGTAATTTTAGGGTTCACAAAGACCTTTCCAGGAGTCCTGTTACATCAAACCATGTTAGCCTGGAATGAATCCATAGGTTTCTATCCTCTGTGAAAACAAAAGCAGAACTTTTTTTTCCGAAGTAACATATCCTTAGATTCAAATTTGAAGTCAAGATGCCTTTAAAATATATACATTGGTTCAGCTTAGCAGCCCTCAGAATCAAATATCTCTCTGCAGTCAAAAAATTCAAAGAAGCTGGGCAGTGGTGGCGCACGCCTTTAATCCCAGCACTTGGGAGGCAGAGGCAGGTGAATCTCTGTGAGTTCGAGACCAGCCTGGTCTACAAGAGCTGGTTCCAGGACAGGCTCCAAAGCCACAGAGAAACCCTGTCTCGGAAAAAAAAAAAAAAAAAAAGAAATTCAAAGAAAATATGATAATAGCCCAGACTCTCTGTATATTTTCCATCTTTATGAGACTCAGTTTTTAACTCTACTACTTTTTAATATTTATTTTATCTACTTTACTCCTTTAATCTATGATTTTCTGTACTTGTTTATATTAATTTTACTCTCTTTTTTTTTTTTTTTTGGTTTTTCGAGACAGGGTTTCTCTGTAGCTTTAGAGCCTTTCCTGGATAATTTTACTCTCTTTAAAGACTTTGTTTTATTTTTAAAAACTATTTTTTCTATAACTTCCTGTATACATCTTTTTTTTTCTTAAGCATGCATACATTTTTAAGCACTCTGTGTCCCATTCAAAGGTTTATTTTTGTCTTAATCTGTCTTCATTGCATATCTATACCTGCATATCTGTACTTATTTTTCTCAGGACCTCTGCCCCTTTTATAAATGTTAAGTGAGCATACCTAGGACTAATGCTATGAATTTATCTGTTGGCTCCACCCTGTCCAGCATGACGGAGATATGTTCACTGCCTCTGTCATTGATGCTTACCACCCCAGCTCCAGGGACTTAGCAAACCTATGTTATCATAAAGCAATTTGCAACACTCTGCTCATGGACCCCATTTAAATTCTCAGTAGCAAGACCTTCTTAAAGAGTCAGAGTGGTTTGTGCTGGCATCTGTCTCTTCAAGCTATCTCTTAAAGAAATTACACAGTTTTTCCTGTTAACACTGAGTTAGGAAGCCTTCTCTTAAAGGAATCATGCCTCCGCTTGCCACCAGCAAACAAAGCCTATCTAAAAATATGCAGCTACCAAGAAGCTTCAAGAGATTCATATTTTTGTGGGTCTAAAAGCCCTTTTCTTTTAAGCTGTCTTAGGCTATATATGGATGTATGTTGTCAAACATTGGGTGCCATTTTGTAAGCAGAGACTGAATGTTGGCTTCCAGGCTGCCGAGACCCAAATAATCACACATAAACTGTATTAATTACAACACTCTTTGGCCAATGGTTCAGGCAGATTCTTGGCTCACTCTTACATCTTAAAATAGCCATTTTCTACTAATTTATACATCACCATGAGGCTGTGGCCTAAGGGTAAGGTTCTGACATCTTTCTCTTTCAGCAGTTACATGGTGTTCCCTGACTATGCCTCCTTTCTCCCTGCACTCAGTTTAGTTTTCCCCCAGCTCTTCTTCCCTGCCATAGGCCAAAGCAGCTTCTTTATTAATCAATGATAATAAAACATATTTACAGCATGCAGAGGGTAATCTACATCAGTATCCTTTACTATACAGAAGCTTTTCAGTTTCAGGAGATTTTTTTAAAAAATTCTTTTCTCATATATTACTTCTCATCAACAGTTTTCTCTTCCTCTACTACTTCCAGTCTCCCTCTCCCCAGATATACTCCTTCTCTTTTTCCCTTTAGAAAAGAGAAGGCCTCCCAGAAATATCAAGCAAACACAGCATAGTAAGTTACAAGATTACACAAAATCCCTCTTGATTGGTAAGAGGACAAGGTTCCTAAGACCATGTAAATGAGTCAGAGATACCCCTACTCCCAGTGTTAGGAGTCTCACAAGTACCCCAAGCTAAAGAAGAATAATGTATTTGCAGAGGATCTAGTACAGAACCATAGAGGCTCTGTGATTGCTAATTCAGTCTCTGAGTCCCTATGAGCACTCTTAGTAGATTTTATGGACTGTGTTCTGGTGTGCCCAACCCCTCCTTTCTCCCACTTTTCTGCAGAGTTCTCTAAGCTCACCCTAATATTTGGATGTGGGTTTCTTCATCTGCTACCAGCAGTTGCTGGATAAATACTCTCTGATGATGTTTAGGTTGGCACTGAAAATCTCATTTTTAAATTGTTGGTCCTAGTTCCTGCACTATCAAGAAAGTCTTTCCCTGTGTCAATGAGTTCAAATTTATCCTTTACTTTCTCTTTTCTCAGGCTCAGGATCTGAAATCTTATGCTGAATTCAAAACATACAATATCTTGAAATAACTCTAACTAAGCAAGCAACAGTCTTTACATGAAAAAAGAAGTTGAAGAAGAAAATTGAAAGATCTCTCATGACATAAGAATAAAGACCATCCTTCTATAAACAATCTACAGATTGAGTGTAATCTCCATTAAAATTCCAACTTAGTATTCATAAATTTTGAAAGGAAATTTTTCATATGGAAACACACAAACACACAGACACAAACACACAAACTCAGGATAGGTATAATATTTCTGAATATTGAAAGAGGTCTCCATCCTTAACTTCAAACTGTATTATACAACTATAGCAATAAAAATGGCATGATATTGACATAGAAACAGATTATGATAACCAATGGAGCTTAACTGAAGACCAAGACAAAAATCCACCCACTTATGGACACCTGTTTGTTTTCTTTTTAGTAAAAAAGCCATACATATACACCAGAAAAATGACAGCATCTTCAACACATGGCAGAACAGTGAGTTTGAGGCCAACCACAAAATTAAAAAGATAGATGCTAATTCTGACTATGAAAAATTATTTTAGATAGTTATTAGCACCTATGCAGAGAAACCGCAGGCATGACCAATCATTTTCAAGCAATAGCACATAACTATAATTTTTTGGAATTTCCTTCAATTGCTTTTTCACTTTTCTGTGATGCACAAAGCGCTGTAAGGCTTTTCTTGGGAACAGGGTTAGAGAAAATCATGTAGAATTGCATTAGGCTGTCATGCCTGAGGAAATTATTGACTGTGTTTATAACATCAAATTGCTTTGTTTACCAGACGAGTTCCCCCAACATCAATTTCCTATTATTCAGTAAAACCTCACACCTTCTTGTAATCAATATAACTCACTTTTCTAATGCTCATATTGTTTAAATGTGAAAGTCTCTATTTAGACTATTTGGTTTAATTTTATTTGTGTTACAAATGTGTTCAATTCTTATTTCATCTGAGGCTTCCTATTTGAAGTAGTGGTTGGAGAGTTCAAGCTATTCAAAAGAAATTATGGTGTTTGATGAAAAGTACAGATGCAAAGTTCCCATGTAGCCCCCAGACGAAAACACCAACATCATCTTGGGCTATGTACGGAGTACAATTTGATAGTCTTGAATGTTCTTAAGTTGAGTCAAAATTTCAGCAGAAACAAAATTGAAGTGGCTTTTAGTAAATTTATCTTAATTAGTGAAAAGTGTCCAAAGATATAAGAACATATGTTGTAGTTCTTTTTTAACCCAGTGGTGAGTGAACTAGTCAGTCAACATAAGTCGATGTTATGGTTTCAATAACAAGGAATAGTAGTTTAATATGATATTTGTTATTTTTACCCAATAGGTGATATAATCAAAATAATGTTGGAATTGTATGGTCACATTATTTCTGAAGCTTTCCTACTCTAAGTTGCCATTTCTTGTTGAAAAAATTTACAGCTTCTTTTTAGACTATAAAGATTAAAACAATCGTATATGAAATATTTACAAGAATATACCTGAACCATAAAAGTCACCAGGATCTGGTCATTGATACAGATTTATTGTCATCATAGTTGGATCCATGGCTGTTAGTATCTAAATGAAGGATGGATATTCATCATCTAATTTATTATAGGGTGACCACAAGCTACTTTGTCATTAAAGGGGCAGATACTATGGACCAGAATATGAGATTCTCATACTTGTGGTCTATAAATGTCTAGAAAAATGTAAGAAAACCATGGGAACCATGGGAATTCCTACTCCGCAAGCAAAATTAAATCAGATATACAGTAAATTATATTAGATATTAATTATGCAAAAATAAGATGAGCAAAATAAGATTTATAGATTAAATCACACTGTATTTATCTTTTCATCAAACTATATTCTCTGAATTTAATTTTCCTCTGTAAAATATACTGTGTACTTATTACGAATTTTTATTTTTGTTTTGTTTTGTTTGTTTGTAGGAGACAGGGTCCCACTATGTGGCTCTGAATAGCCGAAAATTCACTGCATAGACCTTGCTGACCCTGAACTTGTAACAATCCTCCATATGCTACCCGAATAACAGGTATGCAACATTACATCTGATCAACAACTACTACTTCATGAAATATGTTCATAATATTTATTTTCATCCTGAAACTCTGCTTTTAAAGTCAACATTTCAGAGAAAAATGTGCTGAGAAAAATCATCACACTGTTTGAGGGTAAGCTTTTACTTTTGTAGTTAAACTTTATGTCTTCTGAACCTTGATTTAAGTTGGTATTAATCCTATCGAGTATGCTTTGGAAGTGATCTCATTTTTCAAAATCAATCTCTCAATCTCCCTCCGTCCCTCTTTCCCTCCCTCTATCCCTCCCTCCCTCCCTCCCTCCCTCCCTCCCTCCCTCCCTCCCTCCCTCCCTTCCCCTTCCTCTTTCCTCCCCACTCCCTTCCCCATCTCTCTCTGTCATTTTTATCTTTTATGAAAAATATTTTTTTTGTCATTTAAGACATATTAACCACAGTTCCCCCATCTACCCCTCACACCTCTACCTCCCCTCTCCTGAAAACCCACTTTATCTGTTTCCTTCAGAAAATAGCAGGTGGTCAAGAGCCAACAATCATACATGCCAAAACAAGACACAATAAGACTAAACAAAAGCCCTTATATTGCGACTGAACAAGGCAACCCAATAGGAGAAAAAGAGTCCAAGAGGAAGGCCAAAGAGTCAGAGATACACCCACTCCCACTCTTAGGAATCCAACAAAAACAAAAAGCTGAACAACCATAATGTATGCAGCAGACCAAGTGCGGACCCTTGCAGGTCCCATTCTTGCTGCTTCAGTCTCTGTGAACACATATGAGCCCTGCTTAGTCAAATTCCTTTTCTAAAAAAAAAAAAAAAAAAAAAAAAAGTAAGTCACCTTTGCTTTAAACTGCAAGATAATTAAAATATACCTTCAAAAATGTTTGAGGAAAAAGTATTTGCGACAATAGCTGTAGTCTATAAAGAAACTTACAAAAACAGACTACCCCTGCTCAACATCTGCATGTAAACACTTTGTGAACTCACTGATCTCAAGGGACATGGGCAGAAAGATGGAGAGAGAGAGAGAGAGAGAGAGAGAGAGAGAGAGAGAGAGAGAGAGAGAGAGAGAGACTTCTCTTCCACTAGCACTTTCACAAATGAACACTGAGGAGTTGAAAGCCAGCATCTCAGAACATTACTTTTCCATGTCAGGTGGGCAAGAACACACTAGCTAGGAACAAGACCTTAACTGATCAACAGTATTTATAAATAAGCTTTGTCAAATGAGACATGAACACTTTCTACATTACCTTGAAATTTAGGTTCTAAGGGTTTTTTTTTTTTTTGAGATATTGTGGTGTTTTATTCAAAAGTGTGAGCACATCATCAAGAAGGCAGCTCTTTTGGCAAGCATTTTCTATCTCATAGTAATAGTCAACAATCATTTTTGGCCTATGTTTTCCTTGCCATCATCATCTATTCCTATAATATGATGTATTCCATGTATTAAAAGTTTCCTAGAAATAAATAAGTATCACTAAATAAAAGTAGAATGTCAGTGTCTTCTGTTTCTATATATGATCTATGTGTTTTCACTTAATTGAAAATGTATTTTTAAAAGTAAATGTTGGTTATAAATCTAGAAATGAAAACATCTTTCATTGAAATAAAGTAGTTATTAATCAGTCTCCCTTGCTCTTAGTGGCTTTCCAGAACAAAAATCAAGTTTCTAAATATTTTTCCTCTTGCAATAAGATTGATGCCCACAGAAATAGAAGCTGACAAATCAATAACAATCCTTAAAATTGATGTAGGAAAATTGCAAACCATTTCCTGAGGAAAAGATGGAAGACCTAAGAAATAAATTATATTTGAACAACTCATCGTGAGAAGCAATTTTAAGCAAGCAAACAAAACAAGTAAGTGAGCAAATTTAATAATAGAAGCTTCACTCACAAGCAAGCATTGGAAAATCACCAGAGCATTACCTACTTGGAGAATCATGCTTCATAACTTAGAACTACAACTAACACATTTCTATTACTATGAGCATGTTGACATTTTTATCAAAACCTGTTAATCTTATCATATCACAACTAATATCTAAGTATATTATAATTATTTCTTAGTAAAACTATCTAACTTATTAAAAAATTTCTTTAAGAATACTAACTGAATATTTGTCTGTTACCAATCCATATGTTCTTGACTAAGGTTTAGGTTAGCCTTCATCATTTTAGCTAAATAATCTTAAATATACACAGACACAAATAGGCATGTTTCAGTGCACTTGGAAGTGGACTTTGTTGGTATTGATTTTCATCGTAATAACAATGAACAAAATCATTCTATTGTTAACCTTCTTTATATTCTAGTGACCCCTGCTTGCACTTGCCCAAGAAAGTCATTATAAACATTTTTTATGTCTATTCTGCCAACACTATAGTGTGAAATCGTATGTCCTTAATATCTAGATTGTTAGAATACTTTCCATTACTTTAAGGGATGGAGGAAGGTCATTGGTTAAAAAATAAAGAAACTGCTTGGCCCTCATAGGTTAGAACATAGGTGGGTGGAGTAAACAGAACAGAATGCTGGGAGGAAGAGGAAGTGAGCTCAGACTCAATAGCTCTCCTCTCTGGGGTAGACGCGATGAAGCTCCAACCTAGGATGGACATAGGCTAGAATCTTCCCGGTAAGCGCACCTTGAGGTGCTACACACATTATTAGAAATGGGCTAGTCCAGATGCGAGAGTTAGCCGAGAAGAGGCTAGATATAATGGGCCAAGCAGTGTTTAAAAGAATACAATTTGTGTGTTGTTATTTCGGGGCATAAGCTAGCCAGGCGACCAGGGGCTGGGGCAGCAGGAACATAGCCCGCAGCTCCCCACTACATTTAAGGATACAATTATCACTGGTTCACAACAAACAAGACTGTGATTTAATTTCAGGTCATTCACTTTGCTCTTCATTTTGACTTTACTGTTGCACTAGTGACATCACATTAAAGGAGGGAGTCACTGATCAGTTGAGTCAGATTCCTTCATTATTTCCAACCATCAACACTCTATAACTATGGACAACATCTCCTTCGACTCTAACCTTTCACACGAATTTGCAGATTTTGGTTCTGAGCACCATAGCACAATGGTATAATAGTAGGATTATGCCTGTAACCATATATGTATTGAACTGTGGTAATTACAACAAATTACCAACTGAATGGTAGTAAAAGGAGGTTATATGCAGCACAGATTCTAATTCGTCTTAATAATAAAAACCCACAGTCATATTTTAGGGGTTGAAAGCTGAAAGATCAGAGAAGCAGAGCAGCTGGCCACTAGTTCTTTTTTTTTTTTTTCATTTATTTATTTATTATGTATACAATATTCTGTCTGTGTGTATGCCTGAAGGCCAGAAGAGGGCGCCAGACCTCTTTACAGATGGTTGTGAGCCACCATGTGGTTGCTGGGAATTGAACTCAGGACCTTTGGAAGAGCAGGCAATGCTCTTAACCACTGAGCCATCTCTCCAGCCCTGGCCACTAGTTCTTAACTCTGTGAAATCCTTTGACTGAATGGGGTATCCTGTCTCTACAAGTCCTCAGACTGGATGGCTTGAGCTCCTGTCTCCTCAGGGCTTATATTCCTCTCTCTGCTCAGCCATATCACGCCTGTCTCCACCTTTTTAGTGCTGGAATTATAGGTGTGTAACTCACAAGTACTAATATTAAAGGTGTGAGCCACCATGGCCTGGTTCGATTTCTCTTTGAGACTGAATCAATATCTTTTAGCCCAGGGTGACCTTGAACTCACTGAGATCTGTCTGCCTCTGCCTCCCATTGGTGGCATTCCAGGTGTGAGCCACCACTGCCTGACCTCTATTGCTAACTAGTGGCTTGCTCCACACTCTGATCCTCAGGCAAGCTTTATTTTCCATAGCACAAAGAAAATATCACCACAGTGACATCTTCATAAGCATTGTTACTCTTGTTTTTCCTGCCCTTCACAGTTACCCACATCTTCAAGTGATAGAAGTAGAAAATAAAAGTTTTCTGCTGATGAAACTGGGAAAATGTATCTGGGAAGATTATGGAAAAATACATTGATTTTTAAAATGATGTTTAAAGCTGTAAAAGTAAAAGAAATAGCAAGAGTTTAACCAAAAAGTTAGCGCATTCACTAAATCTTAGCAAATGAGAGGCTAGCAACTGTAAATTTAAGGCTAAGTCAGATAAATTGATAAGACATATGATAAATAAATCCTTTCTCGACCATTGGTGTATTTCCAAAACATCTGTAGTCCTTTTCCTGCCCATGTATTAATGCTAGTTTCACAGAGTTTAGCACCAAGACTATGACCTCTCTTATATTGTCCCCACTAGGTGCCATCAAAGACAGCATTCAGGGCAAGACATGTCAAGATAACCTGGAGATGTCTCATTTACTACCAGAACACCAGGATAATTTCTAAAACATCTAAAAGACTACAAATAGGATTAGAAAAGTGTCAAAGTAGCAGAGTGTATACCTGCCCAATAAGGACAATTTGAGGTCGATAAAAGAAAATAGAAATTGCAGCCAATTGTACCGAATTGATTTTGTAAAAGGAACTAAGTCCATGCTGACACCGAAAGATGGAAAAGGCCTTAAATTGTGCTAAAATAAATGTCTCCAAGCTTTTCCATGTATAATTGCAAAAATGCTTTGTGGTGATTAGAATTAACCTTCTGAGTAGCAAGCACATTTATGCTTCTGTAATTGCAGCAGCAAAAATCCTAAAGGACATGTTGTTATTCTAAAAGTAGCTGGGGTACCTTTTAAAAGGATTTATATCTATTTTAATTAATATGATATATAAAATTAAATTTAAATCAATAAATCTTTCGGGATCAGTATTTTTAGTAAGTTAAATATATGATACAATGCCATAGAAGATATGCTTTAATATTTGTCATATGATGAATATATTTACAATTAGAACTCAACAACAACTGGGTAACTATATTTTAAAGTTAACAGTGATAATGTAATACAGTTTGTCGAACTCTATCCACAGGGTCTCACTAGTCAATTGTGAGGGTACCTGAGTCTCAGGTCTTGTTAGAACTCAGGACAAATATGTATGCCATTCCCAATGTACTTTCTTTTTTTTGGGGGGGGGAGGTTTCGAGACAGGGCTTCTCTGTGGTTTTGGAGCCTGTCCTGGAACTAGCTCTTGTAGACCAGGCTGGTCTCGAACTCTAAGAGAACCGCCTGCCTCTGCCTCCCAAGTGCTGGGATTAAAGGCGTGCACCACCACTGCCTGGCCCCATTGTACTTTAAATAAAATAAAATTGATTTGAAGTTTAACTTAATTAATATTCAAATTATCTTACTGTTTTTCTGAAAACAAGTTTAATGAAACCCAAAGTATGCTATGTATTATTGAATACATGCATAACCAAGATGATTGAAGGGTAAATCAAAGCTGGAAAGCTATATTAAATAACATGGCTACATGAAAATTAATTTTACTGCAGAGATCACTAAAACATTGCTGAGGATTGGCTGCCCAATAAGTAAGGAGTAAGTTGTCATAATAGAATGAGCCACAGGGTATTCTATCTTAAGGAATTATGTTTATTCAAAATAAATGTGAGGAAATTGTTAACCACTGTTCAAAATACATACTTTTCTGAGAATCAGACTAATAACTATCAAAATTTCATCATTGTACTAATAAAAAATATTTACTGTTTGGGGTCCTTGTGAAACTCCTAAGATTGCACTGGAGTCATTCTGACCATTATAATGAGTTGAAGAAATCTTAATTTAAAAAGAATTTTAATGAGAAAAAAACTAGATTCCACAATATTCATCTATGTTTAATTTAGCATTCAAATTCACTACACCTCTAATGTGCCTTTTATAGTGTATTTATGTATATATATACACACACACACACACACACATATATATATAAAGGCTAATAAAGAAAATGTTTTTTTCTTATGATTCATAATCTGAGAGTCATATTTGAGAGCTGTAATGCTAAAATAGTTTATTCTAAAAGAATATTCTGCAACATGGCATTTTAATTATTTCAAATGTAGCAACTGTAATTATTTTTTCTAGAAATGTATTAAAATAGCATTTGGGAGTTATATGGGAGGAATATAGCAGGAAGGAATGTTAAAAAGAAGTAGTATCCTCTCTCTTTATATCAAAAATAGTACCTGTTATTTTATGTTTGCTGTTCTAAATGTTCTTCTTCTTGAGTATATTTAAATTTCTCAGGGTAGGATTATAATGGTATCATATTTGCAAAATAAACTCCAGGGAAAGATGTCTTATGAACTTAAAAAAAATTGTATGTTTTGCAATTTTTTTCGTAGGATATCTACATCAGTCAGAAGTCTATACTTTGTTTTTATGGTTTTAGGATGATAACATTTGTTATATAATTTTTTAAAATTCTAGAAGATGAATTAGGTAGAATCATATTTGAAATCAAGTGAATTTTACTCTTTGCTTTTTTATCTTTTCCACTCCAATTCCTTTGACTATCTCCATACCCACCGGCATAACTTTAAACCTGCATCCCACAACAAGATTTGTTCACAAGCCACCTTTGCCTGGTAATTTTCTTCTTTCCTTTCCCATTCTCAACTCTTCCAAAGGCTATCTCTTACAACCACAAACCAAGCTCCAGAATCATGATGTGGGACCCAGATTTTCCTATTATAATTAAACAGATCATCTATCAGACATACAACCAAAGAAATAAGTCCATAGTTCAAATTACAAAACAAAACAAACCATGAATGACGAAGATAGCATGTCTCCCATCAAAATTACTAGTCCTAAATAAGTGTTCTTTAATGAGAATTGCCTAAATAAACTCAAGAACACAGAATTTAAAAGGAACAATGATAAATTTGTAACAAATACTTCAAGAAATTTAAAGAACAGAAGAATAAACATTTAATCAAAATCCAAGAAGGTAACAATAAATGCATGACTGGTGTGCAGAAAAATACTAATACAGAGCTAAATGAAATGATGAAGTTAATTAATGATGTGAAATCTGAGTTTCATAAAGATATAGAAACATTGAAAAGATCCAAAGCTGAAATGAAGATAAAAAGATTCTATATTCCAATTAGGATACTCAGGGGAAAGCCTTGCTAAAAGAATGAATCAAGCAGAGGATAGAGCACCAGAATTCAAAGAGAAATTACTGAATCTAGATCAAATATACAAAAAAGATAAAATAATTTTAAAATATGGTAATCAAACATTCAAGAAATATGGAATACCATGAGAAGAATCTGGCATACACTAAATTTTTAACAATGTTACAGAAGAAAATACTTTCAAAGTAAAAAGAGATGTACCCATACAATTACAAGAAACACACAGGTTTCTATCTTAACACGACCGATAAAGAAATTCCTCAAGGTATATCACAGCTAAAACACTAAATAAACAAAAGAATAGAAAATATTGAAAACTACAAGAGAAAAAAGTAGAGTAAAACCCATCATAATAGCAGATAACTTCTTAATAAAAATTCTGAAAGACAGAAGAGCCTGGAGAAAGACACTGCAAGTTCTAAAAGACCATTACTGGCAAACTACACAACAAAGAGAAAAACTGTATATTATTATTGAGGGAAAGAATAATTTCCCATGATCCAAATAGCCTAAAAATGTTTCTGTTGGAAAACTAAAACAACACTGAAAATAATACTGGGGAAAAAAAAAACCTTCAAACTGAAGATAAGGTTATGCACTGTCAAGAGACAAGAAAGAAAACAAATTAAGCTACAATTAATAAAATAGAAACCATAACTAAGAACACAAATAGTAGAAAACCCATCAAAATGAATGCAATCAATACACACATTTCAGCCTAGTGGTGGTGGTGCCGGCCTTTTTAATCCCAGCACTTGGGAGGCAGAGGCAGGCAGATCTCCGTGAGTTTGAAGCCAGCCTAGAGTACAGAGCAAGTTCCAGGGCAGACTCCAAAGCTACAGAGAAACCCTATTTCAAAATACCAAAAAACAAAATGCAAACCAAAAAAATGCATATTTTAGTAATAACTAAATGTTAATGACTTCAACTCTCCAATCAATAGGTATAGACTAGATTAATATATTAAGAAGCAAAGCACAATAAACCCATATTTCTTTTCTCTCCAAGAACTCCATTTGTAAGGACTAAACACATTAATAATTAACCTGATTCACCTATAATGCACTGGTATTGTACAAGGAAAGAAATAAAAGCACTTCCCCTTGAAATTATTTAGTCAAGTGCTAGTCCAGATTCAAACTCTCTACTTCATGATGTGGGACAATTCTGTATTCTGTCAATTATGTTTTAAATAAATGCTGATTGGCTAGTAGCCAGGCAGGAAGTATAGGCAGGACAACCAGACAGGAAGTAGAGGTGGGACAATGAGAACAGGAGTATTCTGGGAAGAAGAAAGCTCTTTCCCCAGTCCTTCCCAGACACTGAAGAAGCAGGATGTAACCTACCCCACTGAAAAAGGTACCGAGCCATGTGGCTAACGTAGATAAGGATAATGGGTTAATATAAGTTATAAGAGTTAATAAGAAGCCTGAGCGAATGGGCCAATCAGTCTATCATTAATATAGAACTCTGTGTGATTATCTTTGGAACTTGATTGCGGGAACTTGGCAGGACAGAAACCCTAACAAGCATAGCCCTCATGTTACAACTTCATGTTTCCTATGTCTTCTAGCCTTGGTTATTCTATTGTATATGTTTGAATCTGTGCCTACCTGAACAAAGCTGTCTTGTGAATATGTTCCTGTGACTGTCTGTTCCTGTATGCCTGTCTATTGTGACTCCATGTCTGTTTTTGATTATATGTTTGTCTCTAACAAAGGGCTTCACTCTGTCATTATTCAGTAGCATAGATGGCATCACATATAGAAACAATGGGACACTTTGTTCAATAGATAAGAAATGGAAATAATCTGAACATCTTTCAGCAGATGAAGGGATAATAAAAACATAATGAACAGACACTGTGCAATATTTTTTGCAGCAAAGAAAAATAAAGTAATAAAATTTACAGGTAAATGGATGGATCTAGAAAAATAAAATTAAGTGAATTATCACAGACTCAGAAAGACAAAGACCAGATGTGCTCTCGCACCTGGTTCTCAGGTTCAAATCTTTAGACATGAGTGTTTAACATAGATGAACCATACAGCCAGAAATGTATATATAGAGACCATTAGGGAAAACAGTGTGCAGGGGAATTAAGATGGTAAGACCAGGATACTGGTGATATGAAATGGAAATATGAAAATAAAGAGGGGGGACTCTAACTGGGGTGGTGGAAGAGGACAATATAGAAGAAGGCTGAAGGACAAAAAATTCATAACACCAAGATTGTTTCATGAAGCCTCAAAGACTTATTTTATATTTGTCTAAAATAATATACATGTCTGTGTATGTAAGTATATGTACTATATTTATATATCTTCAATGAATTGATGCCATTTATGCTGATCTGTTCCATATAAGAACCTTAGGTTAGCAAGATCAGTTTTAGAGGTTTAGTCCATTATCGTGATGGAGAACATGGACGTGAGCAGAGGAATGCTGGAGCTGTGTATGTGAGATACAGTCTGATCCATGGGGTGGGGAGAACGGGGCCTAGCATGGACTTTTGGAACCTAAACCCATCTTGTTGCAGTGCCACATCTCCTGCAACAAGGCCATAGTTCCTAGTCCTTATAATTGTTTCCGATTGATCCACTCCCTTGTGTTCATGAGCCCATGAGAGTCGTTATTATTCAAATCTCCACATTTCTTTCAAATGATTGTTCAAGATAGAAGAAATGAGTCTTAAAGCCATGTTGGCTCTCAGTTTTACCCTTAGATGCCTCTCAGATGTTGAAAGTAATCATTCCTGTTGCTGGGGAAAGTAGCAACTCTCTGAAGAAACATACTGGGCTCTTATCAGCTGCTCTGTGCCCACTGTTCTAGCAGATCTATTGTGTATGTGGCAGTGTTTAGAAATTCTGACCTGTAAAACAAGATTTCAATGAGGCAGGTTTCTAGTATATGTTCAGAGGGCTGTTGTGGCTTCTAGAGGCCAGGGCATCATAGATTTTATTGTCAAGAGCGTCTTCTATCTAATAGTATTTGTAAGTTTAGAGATAAACCTAAAACTGCAATTAAGAAAGAAATAGCCAAATATTAACACCAGGGCAATATTGGGCTCTTTGTTGGGGATGCTATGAACCAGGTTCTGGAGAAGAGTTAGGCTTTGATCTGGTAGCTGGTTAGAAGGCATATTGATAGGTGATCTTTTGGCATAGTCCCCGAACATTAGTTTCCATCTTGGTTGATGTATTTTTTTAAGTTATGTAAGTTTGCAAGATGTTTTAGTACATGTGCAAGTAAGTAACTGTCTGTGACAATTTGAACTAAGCTAAGGACATCTATTTGGGAGTTATTCAGAGACTCTTGTAACTGCTTCTGTTAGCTGTGCCAAGGTGTTTCGAAGAGTTGGAAAATCAGAGGAATTAAAGAGTCCTAGTATGGAATTTATGGTCCAAATTATTCGGTAGGAAAATGTTATTTAGGTAGAGGCAGAACTAACACCTCAATAGAATTGTTTTGATACCATTGTTGGGGGAAAAAAATCTTATTGTAGTGAGATGTCCTGAGACCAACAGCTCCAGCAATTTGCAGGAAAGAGACAGAGATGTGCTTAATTTCTGGTGCAGCCTGGATCAATGGAGTTTGGAATGGTGATATTAAGCATCAGGACAGGCACATTAAAGATTTTGGATTTACAGCAAATTAACTTTTTACAGGTAAAAAAACCAATAGCATGAAAAGGAACAGGCCAGCTGCTTAATGCCGTCTGTGTCATGAAGAAGAGACGAGGTGATAATAAATGCCCTGTGAAGCCTTTCTGACCACTGAAGGTGCCAACCAGGGGTATCGATAGGTGTTTTGTTTGGTCCTTTCAAGACATCCTTAATCAAGTATGAGCGGTGTCTCTGAAAATGACATACATGTAGCCTTGTAGAGGGCGAATTTGGGTACTATACCCCGCAGTTGGTTATTATTTTTCCCCCTTGGGCTATCATGTGTTACAGTTAACAAGTGATTATTTTTCTGTTCAGAACATAGAGGTAAAAGGTCTGAAGAAAATAGATAGGTGAGCATTTGTGGCCCTTACAGCAAGAAGAATAAGGGCCAGAGAAAGATTACTAATCCAAGAAAGGCCCTGTGTCTTGCTAATGGGTTATTTATTCCCTGTACATCAGAGAGGATAATTAATTGGGCTTACTGAATTAAATTTAATTTTTATATATGTACTACATCTCTGTATTCCAATCATATGTGTGAACTGAATGTCACTTAGGGTTTCTACTTCTGCAATGTAACACAATGACCAAAAAGCAAGTTGAGGTGTAAAAGTATTTATTTGGCTTTCACTTCCACTTTGTAGTCTATTATCTAAGGAAGTTGGTTCAGGAACACAAACAGGGAAGGAACCTAGAGTCAGGAGTTGATGCAAAGGCCATGGAGGGTTGCTGCTTACTTGCTTGCTCTCCATGATTTGCTCAGCCTGCTTTCTTAATGAACCCAGGACCACCAGTCCACAGATGGAACCACTCAGTGGATTGGTTCCTCCCCCTTCAATCACTAATTAAGAAAATGCATTACAGCTAGATCTTAAGGAGGCATTTTCTTAATTGAGGTTCGGTCCTTTCAGATAACTTTATTTGTATCACATCGACAAAAATCTAGTCAGGAAACTTTGATATGATACATCTTTGTATGTTATATTTTTATTGTTCTTGTTTTTAACTTTACTCATGACATATATTCAAATAATAATTGAAGTTTCTAACATTTTCACAGGTCAGATTATTTATTAACTTGGTTTGTTCAAAGCTAGGCTAATCCATGTCTAAGGAAATATACTTCTATAATCTCTTCCTGAGTTAGAACAGAGGCTCCTGTCCGTATGTTCTTCCTAAATTATCTCTTAATTTTCTTGAACAAGAACTCACTCAAGACTGCCAAGGAAAAACATCCTGCCATAGGGCAAAGTAATTCTGCAAGAAGAAAATAGTGTTGCTATTAGTTGTGCTTATTTCCCTAAAGATAGCTAACAAAATCTTCTGAGAGCAGAATAATTTATGTAAACAAGTAGATTTCTACTACCTCAGTAGTGGTAATGTATGTTGAAATCATTTTACTGAATCATATTTTCTGCAAGTGCAAGTCATTGACATTTTAATTTTGCTTTCAAAATTAAAAAAAAACTTTCTTCTGCTGATTTTTATAAAAGAAGGAAATGAATAATGAGTGGTAACATAATGGTGTAATAGGTGGGAACTGATTTCAAAAGATATCTGTTCATGTATCCAAGGGTAATAATTTAGACTACTGGAAATATGTATATATACAGGGGAAACAGTCCCCAAGAATGGGAGTGAGCTAGTAAGCTAAACAAAAATGTGCATTCCCAATATTTTGGGCCTTGAACCTCAGAACCCTTTTTAGCTTATTTACATAGCACCCATCTTTCCCATGTCTGTATATCAGGGGATTTTCTTGAGCATGCTCACTTTGTTGTATGAATTCCAAGTGTGGAAAGGCTTTTAGTTTTTCACTACCAATGATTTTTTTCAAGTGTCAATCTTGGCACTGTTTATTAGTTTCTTTTATCTATAGTTCCTTTCCAAATTGCATTTAAATTTTAAAACTGAAAAAGGAAGACACTGTTTTGTCACAGGTCTAAACTAAACTCACCAAACACAATTAGATTCTGATGGTACTCCTGTGAATTACTCTCTGTTTCCGTGAAAAAAGTACTGGGAAGAAGGGTAATGTAAGAAATAAACCTTTTCCTTTGGTTTAATGTTTCAGAGAGTGAGGCCAAAATGGCTAGGAAGGTATGGCAGCAGTCAGCTGGATAGGAAGCTGGGGCATCATGTCTCAAACAGAGAGGAAACAGAGAGTGAATCGGAAGTCAGTGGGTATAGAAAACCTCAAAGCCCATCATCAGTGTTGCAAAGCAAGGCTTTACCTCCCCGAACTTCCATGTCATAGCAAAGAATGATGTCAACTGTGGACTAAGTATTTAAATGTAAAAACTTAGTGGGGATATTCCTCATTCAAAACACCACAGGACTTCTTCATTTCTCTCTAGTTTCTTTTCATTGTCAAATCTGAGACTCAGGGAATACGAGCTGCCCGAGTCCCCTTTCTGTTGTGATGACAAACACTTTTGGTAAAAAGTGAGTTATCGGTGTTTTTGATCTTGGCCATTTTTACAGGTGTAAGATGGAATCTCAGAGTTGTTTTGATTTGCATTTCTCTGATGGCTAAGGATGTTGAGCATTTCCTTAAGTTTCTTTCAGCCATTTTAGATTCCTCTGTTGAGAATTCTCTGTTTAGGTCTATACTCTTTATGCTGGAGAGGTTGTGGGGTAAAGAGAACACTCCTGCAGGCTGTTACAACCCCTTTGAACATCAGTATGGTGATTTCTCAAAAAATTAGAAAACAACCTTCCTCAAGACCCAGCAAACCCACTTTTGGGTATATACCCAAAGGATGCTCAAGTACACCACAAGGACATGTGCTCAAATGTGTTCACAGCAGCATTGTTTGTCATAGCCAGAACCTGGAAACAACCTATACACCCCTCGACCAAAAAATGGATAAGGAAAATGTGGTACATTTACACAATGGAATATTACATAGCAGAAAGAAAACCCAGCATCTTGAAATTTGCAGGCAAATGATTGGATCTAGAAAACATCATATTGAATGAGGTAACCCAGACTCGGAAAGACAATTATCATATGTACTCACTCATAATTGGTTTTTAAACATAAAGCAAAGAGAAACAGCCTACAAATCACAATGCCAGAGAATCTAGACAACAATGAGGACCCTAAGAGAGACATATATGGATCTAATCTACGTGGAAGGTAGAAAAAGATAAGATCTCCTGAATAAATTGGGAGCATGGAGACCATGTGAGAGGATTAAAGGGGAGGGGAGAGGAAGAAAGGGCTTCAGAGAAAAATACATAGCTCAATAAAATCAAAGAAAGAAAGGAAGGAAGGAAGGAGGGAGGGAGGGAGGGAGGGAGGGAGGAAGGGAGAGAGGAAAGGGAGGGAGGGAGGGAGGGAGGGAGGGAGGGAGGGAGGGAGGAAGGAAGGAAGGAAGGAAGGAAGGAAGGAAGGAAGGAAGGAAGGAAGGAAGGAAGGAAGGAAGGAAGGAAGAAAGAAAAAGTGACTTATCAATGAAAGACTTTGTTCTTGCTTACAGTTTCAAAGAGTGCCTAGCCTATTATGGTAGAGCGGTATGGCAGCAAGCAGCAGGCCTGGTGGCTAGAGCAGGAAGCTTCAATCACAAACATAAAAGCAGAGAGACAGGAAGACTGGAAATGAGGAGCTGCTATAACTCTCAAAGCAGTTCTCCAGGGAGGCACCTTCTTAAACAAGTGTCTACTATATTCCTCAAACAGTGCACTAAATTGTCGATGAAGTATGAAAATGACTGAGCGTATGGAAGTTACTGCATTTAAACCGGCACCAGTTATTTCACCAAGTTTTTAAATATTTAAAGAAATCTCGAGCGTTGTAGTTTTGCGGTGGTAAGGATGACTCGCACCTTACCACGAACTCACATTGGAGGTGGTGGGTGGAAGGGAGAGGTGCAAAGCTCTCCCTGCCTCTTCAGAGGAGCAGTGGAAAGAGGAAAGGAAAAAAAAATGTGAAGCTTGCTTTTAAAGGGGGCTTAGTGCATGCTCATAGACACTGCACGTACAGACTAAATAGGGGCTGCAGGATCCTGTGCTGGTCAAGTATGCCTGAATGCTGACAGTGCATACAAAGAAGGAACGCTCTTAGTGCCTACAGATGAGGACCCTGTGGGCAGGCTAGCGTCAAGCCTGAAATGCTAGCAAGTACTTGTACAGTTAGAAGTGGCTGTGGCTGGTAACATATTCCCATAGGTCCCCAAGGGCAGGCCATCATAATGCCTGAATGCTAACACTGAGGGTGGGGATGGGTGTAGAATAGCACAGGTGGATAGGAAGGATAGGAATACGCTGCTTAAAATAGCTACTTCTTTTCCTTGGGAACATAACGGAATAAAAACAGCCCAGTAGGAAGGAAAAGAAACCTAGGGGCAAACGCGGGTTGGGGCAATAAGAGAAACTGATGGACCCAGAGACTTTATAAAATACAAAACACGGGACCCTGTCTAGTGAACTCCCAATGTGCAGACCTTCGCCATCCTGATAGAAATAGTCACCTTGCTTCAATAACACTTTTTAACTTCTCTGGGATTCTGTCTTCTGTCTTTACAGACAGCCAGTTCTTCGGTTGACTCCGGGAATGAGATGCTTTATCACCCAATCCCCATTCTAATTCTACATGAATGAAGGAAAATGACAATGAAGGACATGGAGTATACAGCACTCTGATGGCTCCTTCTGAGTTCAGGGATTCTGGTCTCTGACTGATTAGCATAGTCTGCCAGCCCTCTTCCCTTTCCGGGCATCCATTTTAATCTCCTCATTTACCCCTTTTCTCACTGCCTCATTTTCATCTTGGTCATCATCCTCTTTACCATACTTACTCATTTTAAGGGTGTGTCCTTGGGAACTGAGACATAAAGAAGACAATGTTAGTATGATAGTTACCCGCCTTCTGGCAATTCACCAGATCGCATGGAGATCTTTTGTGCATGATTGTGTACCTTCTTTTCCCAACTGGATACTATAAAAGTCACAGGAAACCTGTTTCAATCCATCTTTTGGCAGACTTCTGAAAACTTTAAATAGATCAGCTTTGTTACCGTTCTGAGCCCTTTCTCTGAGAACTCAGATGGTAGATCTTTTTAAAGACGGAAAGATTTTGTTTGTTTGTTTTAATCAGATCTAAGTATTTTCTAGTGGATTCTCTTAAGGCCATATTAGCTTGGATCATATCACCTGGAAACAGGGATCCTCCAAGTTCTTCCTTTTTGATTAAATCCTTCTTTTCAGTTTGACGTATTGCTCTAGATAACAATTCAGTCTTTGCAATGAATTAGAATAGAATGAGTTGTTATCCATATGTTGATCCTGACTGGAAATAATTTTAGATTTTCTACATTTATTATAACTCTGGATATAGGCTTTGCATAGATAGTCTCATTATGCAGGTAGTTATGTCTTCTATTACTATATTCTTCAAGTTTTACTGTGAGGAGATGTTGAAGTCTGTCCATTATACATTCACTTGTTATGTTTATTGCTGTATATTGAATCATCCATGTGCCCTGGAATTGACAATAATTGAATATAAAGTATGATATATTTACATATTAAATTTGACTGTACTGAAAATTGTTTCCAAATGTATCATGGAAATTGATATATAAATTACTTTTCTACCTGTCTTTATTTGTTTTATTTAACACGGTAAAGCTGGAATTTTGTGCCTTTAGACTGCCTTCAAACTCATTGTTTGGATATAGATGATACAGAATAAGAGTTCTCAAGTCCTTGGGGCTTTGTCAGGATAGCAAGAAGAAAGAATCTTCAGTCATCACCAATCCCAGTATACTCTTTACTTTGAGAAAAGTAGAGACAAGAAGGAATTGAAACCCCAAGGAAATTAATGAGATGGCAAACGAGAAAAGTACTTGGAGAGAAGCAAGTTCACACTGAGATCTGCAGCATATTATCATATATCCCTGAATAGTTCACATTCCTAATTGTTATTTTTAAATTACCTGATCTATATTTTGGGGTAGAAATTGGAAAAATAAAACCTACTAGAATGCAGAAATGACATCATGAAAAATAGTGACACTTGACACAGTTTTAATGTGATTTTGTGTGAACAAACTTGTCTGAGAAAATTATACTATACTTAACTAAAGCTTAAAATATGAAAAATATGAATAGCTAGTTTGATTGATCTAAACATAAGACACAGTTATTATTAGACTTTAATTAAAAAATTTAGGATCCAAAGCATTATCTTCTTAATTTGATCATAAATCAATTATAGTTGAGGAAATTTCCTGCAGTCAGTTAAATAGCAAGATTAATGAAAATGTGTATACGTCATCTTTTTTACAACTTGACTTTTCGCAGGACTAAATATGCAAAGTCTCATGTTTTGCAGCTTCTTGCTCTTCCATTTATCATTATATTCCTGAGGGAATATAATCCTGCACAGAACAGAGTATTTTTTTAATAACCTACAGAGCGACACAATGTTCTTCAAATAAGAATATAAGGGACCATTCTGTTCTGACCAGGATGTATATGCCATGGCATAACCAGTGTGTTCCAGCTCCTGTGTACAGTACCCCATTCTAATTCTAGTGTGTTCATTGCCCTGTTGTATAATAGTGTTTTTTAAAACAAATGCTGGTGGAAATAACTTAGGGGAGTAAATGGAAAAACTTAATTAGGTGAAAGGAAATCAACACATCAAAGTCTGTACCCCTGAGCTAAAATGCAAAACAAAGTTGTTCTTACAAGAAATACATCCTTGGTTTTCAATAAGTGTAGCAGAGATTAATGACCCTTTACTTGAAAGATTCCAGTAGAAAATATCTGTAAATCATTTGTATGTTTGTAGGAAAATATCCCAAGAATGTTTTATTAGATGCTTTATTTCAGTAATAACATTCATCTTTTTCTTCTGCAGTATATGCATATGACCAAGCAGAGAATGCTAATTACATTTCTTTGCAAAGAAGATCCACATTTTCTAAGTGTTCTTTTCTGCAAGAGACTCTGAATAGGTTGCCTGATTGATTGACATATACCCAAAATCTATCTGATATACTTAACGAATCACACACCTTTTTCTCTCATAGTAGATAAAACCAAAATGCATAAATATTGTTTCAAACATCTAATAAGCTGGACATCACTTTTTGTCCCATAATTTCACAATTAAATTTGATTGATATTTTTAAAACCTAAAGAAATTTTATCATGCTATCTGTCTTTCATTGTTTTATTTTTGCCTCTATATCAATCTTTCCACTTAGGTTATAGCCTATATACTTGGAAATTTGAGGATAACAAAATTTGTGTTATGATGCATTACTACTCATAATTTCAATGACTATCCTTCAGTGAATACATATAAATAGTGACTACTTAACAAATTTAATGAAGAGTTTACTAGAACAAACAAAAAGGGAAAACATAGCAAAGACATGTATACTTAATGTGAACATGATGGATAAGTAATTCACCATATCAAAAAACAGAGTAGAAATATTCAAAGATAATAAAAACAGAAATACCCTGCATGATGTGCTGGGACAATACTGACACAAAAGTTGTGGGAGTAATTAATCACTATCTGATTGGGCTTCAGTCCACCTTCATGAGATGGAACCCATCCCTGGTGGTCAAGAAACTGAGACAGACTAGAAAGGTCATGAACCTAAGGGAAGACCAAATACTATTGTTTTGCTAAAGGAACATACCCATATGACTTCTAATGGCAATCTACCATACTCATAGACCAGTGTCTTGTTCACTCATCATCAGAGTAGCTTCCTCCTGCAGTAGATATGAACAAATACAGAGAGCCCAGCCAGACAACATAGATAGATACATGAGAACATTCAGTACTAAATGGAATACCTCCATCAAATAGGTCCCCACGGGGCTCAGGGAACCTTGGAAAGAGGAGGGAAAGACTGTAATCTGTGGAGTGATGTGAGCCTTATCAAGACAACAGGACTGATGCACAAATAAACACAAAGAGACTGGGAAAGCATGAGTAAGCAGAGCAATAAAAAATTAGACAGAGATAAGAGATTTTTGAGGCTGTAGAGCAGAGGAAACTTTGAAATAAGAGATTTGGGGACCATTTGCTTGTGCAGTGGCAGTAACTTTTACATTCTGTGACAATTTGGCATCGAGTGTGCCATCTTTGGCCATTGAGTGATCTGTGCTGTGGTCAAGCTGTTTGCAGTAAGACATCTAGTCTTAACGGAACCTCTGGTTCTGAGGAGGAAAGGTAATTAGGAAAAGCAGATCAGGAGTATGCTGAATGGGTAGAACCCATAGGACAGGAGCCATATCAGAGACAGAGCAAGCAGGAAAGGCGATATGAAAGAAAGGCTTAGAGAAAGATCCATAATCAGAAATCATGCCAGAAGAAGGGCTCCCGTAGCCTCTCAGAGGGAGCTAGTAGAGAAGGATAAGTGTCCTTGTGCCAAGATTTTAAACCCCCACATGAATTAAGACACTTGGCAGAAAGATATAAATCAAGTCACAGGGGAGAGGCATCCCTTTGCAGGGGATGAGAGACCAGTAGGGCACAAAAAGTTTCCTAACACACTAGTGTGAATTCTGTAGTGTAGCAGTAAGAATAGAGTAAATGAGGTAAAATTCCAGATAACTCCCTAAGCTCAGGCCTAGGTGTAGTCACATAGCACTGAGCACCCAAAAAGTTAGTCAACAAATACAGGAATACCAACTACCTCTGTCTGGAAGTGAAGACAGTTTGAAATCAGCCAATAGGGCAAGTATATGTGATTCTTCTACACCAACACCCAAATGAGGAGATACACAGTTGGCATTATGGTTCCTGCAGGAAGATAGTGATTCCAAGGCCAGTACCACTTCCATTAACACAGTTGAGACTGTCATAGAAATTGAAAGACCAGGACAAGCATTACTATTTGAGGTATACATACCATGCAATAAATGGATCTATTTATATAAAAATAAAATAAAATAAAATTCCAGAAAAATATCAGTAATATTAGGAAAAGATGTGAATGAAACTGACTTTTTCAGAACTAGGTCAAAGAGTAAAATGATTTCAAAAGTCTGATTTGTAATACACCGCTTATAGTATTCTCTACTTTATCATCTGCCTTGCTGACTATCATGTCTTTCATCTTTTTCAGTTTTATATATGCACATAAGCTTTAATAAGTGTTCCTTTTTATTGTTTTCACTGAGCTATACATTTTTCCCACTCCACTTCATTCCTCCCCTCTCCCTTCTTTTTTTCTTGATCTACAAAAAGTTATATAAATTTTCCAAAATAAAAGGAGAGTGTGCATCTGGCTTTGGTAGTTGTGAGATGAAAACAGGAACAATATGCCTTGCAAGTTAATGGGAGACAAACAGAAAAGTTATAACTTGCTGGTTAAGGGTTTTGTTTGTAGTTATGATAGTTAAGAAAAAGTATCTGTTTTCTCTGTACAGGTTAATATGTCTGCTGATAGTTAAAGAAGAATGAATTACTGTTTTTCTTATGTAAAATGCTTGTAACTTAAGGTGTCTATTTGTAATGAAGAACAAGTTCCTGCTTCTTAGACTTGATGTAAACTGCAAAGCATATATCTCAACCTTCACTAAATTTGCGACTCTTTCCATATGATGCATATTCTTACACTAGTTCCTTCCCTTTGACTGTGATTTTCTAACAATGTGTAACATCCATCTCTTTTCTCTATATTTCCTATATAGCAAACCTCAAGAGGCCATCAGGGACTGCTCTCTCAAATCCTGACTTAGGGTGAGACAGCCAGCTGGTCAATCCCAGGGACACCCAAAAATACAACTTGCTTTAATTGTTCAATTGTAAATTTAATTTTTTCTTCTCATGATTTTTAGGTTTAGCAGTAGTATTTATTGGTCAATCAAATCGTTTCACTTATTATTAACCAGTTTCTGCTGTGTACTTCTCAATGATTCTATGCATGAGAAATGGAGAAGGGACCCGGGTCTTTATTCATATGAAGTGTGTATTCATTCAATAGGAAAACATTTAATTTAGTATTTACTAAGTATTTATGATGTCATTTTACTTATGACAAGATTCACATTGGGTCAAACTAAATATTTGTTGTTGACGAAAATTATAGGGAATCCATTAAGAATGTAAACTTAGGTACTAAACATCCATTGTTTAATTTAGCCTCAACATGTCATTGGTTTAATATCAATTTGTATTATCATTCTGTACTTTAGTTTTCTGAATTTGCACATTTAATTACAATGGTGCTGCATCCATAGCTTTTCCTGAGTTAGGGGATTTAGTAACACAATACAAAAGGAACATCTTAGAACCCAATCAGAAATGTAGCCATGATTTCTCACCTTTTTGTTTGTCTCAATGTTACTATCAAAATTTAGTAATTGCAAAAGTCACAGGAGATTCTTGTGACTTTGCAAACGTGTACCTCCTTCAATGACATCATCTATCCTCCTCCTACCCTCAGTGCTGACCTGCGTTTTTTCTTCTGAAACCCTCTCAGTCTTCACAGTTCCTCCCAATTTCTGTCTGCACATCTTTGCCCATCTTCTTTCTTTTATCTAGTGTCCCCTATTTATTTGTTTCCATAAATGAGTATGAGTATTTGATAATTGTCTTTCTATAGTTTGAGCTCTATATGCTCTATATGCAAAATATAGGATTTCATTCTTTTAATGTCATGTACTGCCTGCTTCATTGCATATATATGTATACTTTTTATTTTATTCTTTCATATAAATTATTTATATTTTATAAATTTCATCATATTTTATACTATTTCATCATGGTTGATTTCATATTTGAGTCACAGAGAATAATAATGGGGAATTCCCCTCTGGATACTGTTAATATGTTTTATTACTATTGGTTAATAAGGAAGCTGCATTTGGCCAATGGCTTAACAGAGTAAATCCAGGTGGAAAATCCAAACAGAGATGTACAAAGGGAGTAGGATGAGTCAGAGAGATGCCATGTAGCCGCTGGAAGAGAAAGACGCCTGCGAGAGTCTGCTGGAACCTTGTCAGTAAGCCATGACCTCATAATGATGCACAAATTAGTAGAGATGGGTAAATTTAAGATATAAGAGCTTGCTAGCAATATTGCTAAGTGATTGATCAAGCAGTGTTGTAATTAATATAGTTTCTATGCAATTATTTGGGTCTGGGCAGGTGGGAGATGAACAGGCAGCCTCTGCCTACAGAATAATATTCCATATATATATATATATATATATATGCACAAATGTAATACGCACACATACACACACACACACACACATATATATACATACATACATGTTATATGTATGCATGTATGTTTTAGTTTGGATTTCTATTGCTTTGATGAGACACCATAACCAAAAAGCAAGTTGGGAAGGAAAAAGTTTATTTGGCTTACACTTCTACATTGTAGTTCATCATTGAAGGAAGTCAGGATGGGAACTCAAACAGAGCAGGAACCTGGAGGCAGGAGCCGTGGAGGGATGCAGCTTACTGATTTGCTCTGCATGGCTTGCTGAGCCTACTTTCTTAAAGAACAGAGGGATGGCCCCACCCACAATGGGTTGTGCCCTCTCCCAGCAGTTACTTTTTATGAAAATTCTCCACAGGTTTGCTCACAGCCCAATCTTATGGAGTAAGTTTCTTAATTGTGCTTCCCTCCACTCAGATGACTATACTTTGTGACAAGTTGGCTGTGTGTGTGTGTGTTGACTAGATTTCTGTCAAGTTGATACAAAGTATAGTCATAAACATATATACATATATTTAATAACATATATACAAATAAGTGTGTTTTGTAAGTGAATATTATGGGTTTTTTTAGGTAAACTTTTTCTCCTCCTTCTTCCTTTTGCCTCTCTCCCTCCCTTTCTCCCTCCCTCCCTCCCTCTCTCTCTTTCTTTTGCACAGTATAGCCCAAGTGGTCCTGAAACTCATGAAAATTTTCCTGCATCAGATTCCTGAGTGTTAGGCTTGCACGTATCTGCCACCACATCTGGGAACAAGCAATTCTAATTCCATAGATAAATAGTAGCAATACGAAAGTGAGAAAAAGAATTATGTGTGATACTGACTCAGTGACATGACAAGTGTCCCCCAATAACAGAAAAAACACAGTGTCTGTACCATCATTTCCCTTAAAATGTCACCACAGTATTTGCATAAATCCTTTCAATAAGTGCACTTAGCTCAACATCACAAAATTAAGCAATACAAGTTGTCTTCTTAATAGAGCATCCACTACAATCCCATAAATACACTAGAAGAGTTTAGAGCTTTTATTTAGTTCTCAGTAAGAATTAGACTGACTCTCACATGACTAAGAATGATTTGCTTAGTTGATTATACAAATAGAATATTAGCTGGAAAATAAAATGTTTTTTATGAAGTTTGTATTAAATATGGCACAATTGTTTATTAGTACAGGACATTCCGAAGTTTCCATATTCTCATTCTGTACTGTCACAGTTTTTCCTCTTTGTCTCTGTTTGTTGGGTGAGATAGAGTCCCTCATGCATTCTAGGCTGACCACAAACTCTAGTCCTCCACTATCCCTTCTGTGAGCTGGGTTCCATGTGCATCACACTTCTTCCTTTTCTTATAAAGTTAGCATTTTACATATTGAAAATGGGGCTGACTGAGAAGCCAAGGACAATGGCACTGGGTTTTGATTCTACTCCATGTACTGGCTTTGTGGGAACCTAGTCTGTTGGGATCTTTACCTTCCTAGACCTGGATGGAGGGGGGAGGACATTGGACTTCCCACAGGGCAGGGAACCCTGACTGCTCTTTGGATTGGAGAGGGAGGGGGAGCAGGAATGGGGGGAGGGGGGAGGAAATGGGAGAAGGGGAGGAGGTGAAAAGTTGTAATAATATTTCTAATGAGGAAGCAACTGTATTTATTTCAAGGGCCAAAAGTAGCAAAGTGTTCTATCTCCTTTTCTTTTATAGGACTTGGGGTGAATTAGACAATTCAATACTAGTTGGATATTAGTTCTCTCTCTTTCCCTCCCTCCTTCCCTTCCTCTTCCTCCCTCCCTCTCTCTCTCCCTCCCCCCTCTCTGTTTCTCTTTCTTTTCTTTTCATTTTTAACAGAGAGCTATTCTCAGGAGTTGATATAGTTTTGGGGTTTATGTTATGTGATTCTATAATATGCTTGTGCATGTGAGAATGTAGTACATTCTTATTTTCCTTTGTATAAATTTGTGTAACACACACACATATACACGCAGAATGCCGAATTAAAAAAATCATACTAGCTTTTTAAAATGAAACATTGACTTGTCAAAATGAGTGAAAATAAATGAACAGTTTCAAATTCATTTTCAATCATTTCTCTTATTCAAAATTACTTTTTTACATTTTGTGTTGTGTGTTTCTCAGTTAACATGTTATATGTATTATGTGATCTTTATGTCAACTCATTTGCTGCCCAAGAAAATTTGAATTTCCTTATCATTGTGAAAGGTGTGATCCAGTGTCTTATTTAATATTCCTGTTAATATTAATGATCCTAACTTTGGAGAAGCAGCCTAGGGAGAGATAAACTACTCTTATCTTTCTATCATTACTCTGCTCTTTCTCCCACTTTCATACCTCTTCTCTCTCTTCTCAGTCATACTAAATATATTTCAAACTGAGACACTCAGGACAGTAAACAATATGAGCATATACATCACATATCCTCACACACGTTTATAGTTTAAAGCAATAAGCATATTCATTTGGAATGAAATAGATAATTTGAAATACAGCTTTCATTACATATCACCACTGTTAGGCAGCTAATTAGTCTTCATATTTGTAGCATACTATAATTGGATATCTCTTATAGGAACTGAAATGGTCTTACTGACACTTTCATTTCTAAATTGTCAAAGATAATTGTTTTGTATTATTTTTACAAGTAATTGACTTGTAATTTTTGTATTATTACTATATATCTGCTTTGGAGTCACATTATAGCTTAAATCCGTATAAAATTATTTGTTTCAAAGGCTATATTTTACTTTAGAAAGCCAACTTACTGAATAGCTCCATGGAAACAGTGGTTTTAAAAAAAGAAATCACTTTATTATAGATCTAATAAAAAATTTAGCATGTTTTATTATAAGAAACCTGTAGTTCACACAGCCTTTAGTTAAAACATCACTGAAAGCTGGGGAACCTGCACAGGACTGAACTGGGCACTCTGAATGTGGATGACAGTTGTGTGACTTGGGCAGTCTGTGGAACCTCTGGTTGTGGAACCAGTATTTATTTATTTATTTATTTATTATTAATTAATTTATTTAATTATTAAAGATTTCTGCCTCTTCCCCGCCACCACCTCCCATTCCCTCCCCCTCCCCCAATCAAGTCTTCCTTCCTCCTCAGCCCAAACAGCAAGCAGGTTTCTCTGCCCTGTGGGAGGTCCAAGGACCACCCACCTCCATCCAGGTCTATTAAGGTGAGCATCCAAACTACCTGGGCTCCCACAAAGCCATTACGTGCAATAGGATCAAGAACCCATTGCCATTGTTCTTCAGTTCTCAGTAGTCCTCATTGTCCATTATGTTCAGCGAGTCCGGTTTTGTCCCATGCTTTTTCAGACCCCGGCCAGCTGGCCTTGGTGAGTTCCCGATAGAACATCCCCATTGTCTCAGTGTGTGGATGCAACCAGTATTTAAACCTAGTGCATGAACTAAGTTTTTGGAGACCATTCCCTATGGAGGGATACCTTGCTCAGTCTAGATACAGGGAGGAGAGACTTGGTCCTGCTTCAAAGTATTATGACAGATTCAGTTGTCTCCCAGTGGAAGAGCTCACCCTCTCTCAGGGTGGGGAGTGGGGTTGGGCAATAGTGGAGGGTAAAAGAAGGGGAGGGAAAGGGAACTGGAATTTGTATGTAAAATGAAAAAAGATTGCTTTTAAAAAATAAAAATAAATCACTGTAAAATAATAGAATATATTTTTCACAAAAGGAATGTCTAGTGGCTTTAATTTGTGGAGTCATTCATATGCTTTTAAGTTGAGTTTTGTATTTTAAAATGTAACCTTTTCTGGGGGGGAGGGTTTCGAGACAGGGTTTCTCTGTAGCTTTGGTGCCTGTCCTGGAACTAGCTCTTATAGACCAGGCTGGCCTCGAACTCCCAGAGATCCGACTGCCTCTGCCTCCTGAGTGCTGGGATTAAAGGCGTGTGCCACCACCGCCCGGCTTAAGATGTAACTTTTAAGAAAATAATCTCAGCAATATTTCCCTCATAAATAATGATGGAAAAAATACCCCCAGTTTTGTGAAATTAACAAAGCAATGAAATTAAAATACATTATAATTTTACTTTAGTTATAAAACAAAAACTGAGATTTGGCTCTTTATTCTATTAAATGACACAAAAGTATGTTAATCTAAAACTAGAAATACCAAATTTTTTTTTATGAGCTGATGTAAATTTGAAGGAGAGTATTTCTAAAAAAATTTAATCATGGTATGAAAGAGAATGCTGTAGGAGAAAAACACTTTTACTTAACTCTTCAAAACTTGCATCTCAGCCATCCTTACACCTGGTATATGCTTGGTCTAATTCAAGTTTACAAAACAGGTTCTAACTCTGTAGTAGGAGCTTGATTGCAGTTCACCTGACTGCTCTTGGGACTGGAGAGGGAGGAGAAGAGGAGTGGGGGGAGGGGGAGAGGGGCGGGAGGAGGGGGAGGGAAATGGGAGGCGGGGAGGAAGCAGAAATTTTTTTTTCAATAAAAAAAAAATACCCAGGCAAGCCTTCTGCTGCAACTCTCCTCACTCACCCATCGAAGCCTTATAGGCTTGAGCCACTACTAGGAGATCTTTACTTCTATTTAGATTTTTTTAAGTTCATCTATTTACTTTAGCCTCAGTCTGCTCCTATCCTCTCCTCCCAACCCTCCCCCCATCTTCCCCATACAATCCACTCCTCTTCAGTCTCCATCCAGGAAAGGGAAGGTTTACTATCAGTATCAACAACACATGGCATATCAAGTTACAGTAAGACTAAGCACCTCACCATGTGTTAAGGCCAGGCAAGGCGGCCTGGTATGGGTAGTAGGGTCCCAAAAGCCAGAAAAAGAGTCAGAAACAGCCTGCATGTTATTGACTTAGGCACTCTGCATCTATGTTATAGTTGTGTCATGTAGCTTACTTGTGGGATTCCTAACAGCAGGAACAGGGGCTGTCTCGATTCTACCTTTTAAATTTTGGATTTAAATGTTGCACCATCTTTTGACAGGAAAAACTCCTTGTACAAGTTTATTTTTATAACAGTGGTTATATTAATAGTGATTAATTACAATGAATAACACAATAATGGCGGCACTTAGGGTATTTTTCTCTTTATGTTTAATTATTATTGCTATGTATATACATACATATAAATATATAAAAACTACCTGCTGTGTCCATTTTGTGTTGCTTATATGAACACACTTTTAAGGATGACCACTTGGTTTTGGATAACCAAGTTGGAGCTCCTACCTGTGGAAATTGGAGTCTACTCCTCTCAGCATTAATTAATTGCCTGTAATTGACTTTTCACATATATTTGAGGCCTTGTGAGATTCCTATCTCCATTGAATGTAAACTGGTGTTTCCATGGTTTAGGTCTTATTTAGGCAACCATATTGTTGAGATTTCACAGACATATTTTCCCTGTCCTATTTAGAAGACATATTGAAGCAATTGTGCTATCTCTCTGAGATAAATCTTTCTGCCCCCTCTTCTGCAATGCTCCCAGAGTTTTAGTTGTAGGGTTTATAATGTATATCTACTTGGGTTGGGAAACCCACTATGACTCTGAATTTTAATATGCACAAGGGATATTATATATGATGTAGATTACATTTAAAATATATTTCCAGTGCCTTATATAAAGAGAAATAATTCATTTCTTTATGTAATGCTGAATATACAATGAATTATGTAATGATGACTATAATATAATTATTATCAGACTGAAAATTGGAAGTTTATTAATATTTACCCCCACTTGATGTATATTTTTCTTTACTATTGAAATTTCTCACCAAAACACTACCATATGACAATATATATAAATGTATAAATACATTCATTGAGATAATATAAGTTTTAAAAGATTCAGAATATCCATATCACTAAGAGTCCCCCTCTGGGAATTCATTCTCTTGCTTTTGATGTCTTAGGAGCTTCAACTTCCTGATGATGATGACTCATTTATTAGTCAGCCTATTCTTTCAAATGTTATTCTTGCTCCAGAAATACACCATTAAGCCATGTTTCTTTAGCTCTCTGGGCATCCTTAAGCCAGAAAAGCAAATACAAACAAATGAACAGCAGATAAATAAAAATAAAATGTCTTTGAAAATATTTAAGTTCTCTGGAGAATGTTTTATTTGCCCATTAAAACTATAACCAAGAAGATAATAAAGAAACAAATTTACTATTGGTAAATACAAAAGAAAAATAAAATTGAATATTAAAATTTCACTGCATATTTTTACTTTCATGAATAATGATAAAATAAACTTAGGAATGAAAACATTTATTGGACATACCAATTTTTTCTTGATTGCATACCCTGTGTAGGGACTGTTGCTTCACAGTGTCATCTTTTAAAATATGAGGAGCCATCATATGCTTTCATTGTCATCTATACTGTACAAAGATTATGTAAATGGATGAATGAACAAAGAGATTACAGATTTTAGAAACTACACTATACATGTATTGATATTGAGAAAGTTATATCAAATGAAATAAGTTAGCACAGAAATAAGAAAGAATACAATTTCACACACACACATACATATGTCTATATCCTAAAATACAGTCATAAGCCTAGAAAGTAAGGGAAAATTTGTGGGTGCTAGAGAGAACAGAACATGGACATGGAAAAGCATATGACAAAGCAATCAAAGAGACAAATGTACATATATTTCGAATACAGGCCTAATGTACAGTGTGAGAAATACCTTTGATAACAAAGAATTACTACAAGAGCAGATTTTAGGAGCTTCTGCCCCACACACAGGAAGGGAATTATGTGTATGTGAATTTGCTTTCTTGTAGTAACCATTTTACTAAGCATTTCTGTGTTAAAAGAGCATGGTGTACACTTTAACCAGACAAATTGCACTACTAGGAATGCTAATGGTAGCTCTTCAGACTGAAGAGAAATTATGTTTAATAAAAAACACTTTCTCAAAAAGACTGACAGAATTGAAATTTTAAATATATATGCAAAAGAACAAAAGACTAATGTTTTTTTTTCTTTGCCATATTTTTTTTACAAGCCATTCGAATTCTACAAATTTCTCACTAGTGTCACAATTATATGTGAGTGGTTTTTTTTTTTTTTTGACAGTCTTATTTTACCAGTACTTAAAGATGGAGCTTCCTCCCTACAATTCTTTCTAAGTCAAGCAACAAATAAATATTCAATCTATATCTACTAGAAGCATATGTTTATCTTAAGTGTCTCTAAAGTTATTTCTTAATTATTTAGATAATTAGTTAATTTTTTTTTTTTTGAGACAGGGTTTCTCTGTGTAGCCATGGCTGTCTTGGAACTCAATCTGTAGACCAGGCTGGCCTTGAGCTCACATAGATCCACCTGCCTTTGTCTCCCTGAATGATCAGATTAAAGGTGTGCACTAACATCACCCAGTTAATGCTATTTCATTTAAGGAAAGCTTTACCTTTTAATTTAGTGATATAACCAGTGTTACCCCATTGGAGATAACTGATTTTTTTCTTCTAAGAAAAGTTCAGATATTAATCTTTACCCTCCTGTCCAGAAATACATTGGCTCATTAATTCATCATTTTTTTAAATACAACAAGAGAATATCTAATAATATAAAACAGAAACCTATCTCTTCATTATTGAAGAGAACAAACTAACAGAAGGAAAAGAGCCTAAGGGAAGGTACAGTAATCAGACAACTGCTTGTTCACAAGCTCAGGAAACCAAACACTAAACTGGAAGTCATGCCATACACGGAGAGAACATGGTACATATCCACATAGGCCCTGTGCTTGTTGCCTCAGTCCCTGTGAGTTCAGATGTGCTTGGATCATGCTGATTTAGAGGTTCTGATTACTTGGTTCCTGCACCCCTTCAGGTTTTACATTCTTTCTTCTTCTTCCTCTGTAATTTTTTCCCCCTTTTTTAGAGCAGTATTATTTGGTTTTGTACTAGGCCACTGCATTATCTAGTCCTCTCCTTCTTGGTTACCCAAACAGTATGAAGTTTGGGTTTCATCCCATGGAATGGGTATTAAGTCAAATCAGTTACTGTTTGGTTACTCCCACAAGCTTTATGTCACCACACTCTAAATATATCTACCAGACAGAACACCATAGTAGGTCAAAGGATTTGTAGCTGAGTTGGTGTATATGCTTCTGTTTTGGTAGTTTGAAAAGTACCTTCCTTTACTAAAGACTTTAGAACATAGAGATGAAGTCACTATGTAGGTACCAGTTAAACATCTCTATGCACAATGAATTGTGTAGGTGTTGTTTCAACAATGGGGACTTGCTGTCAGCTTTTGGAGCAACTTAGTCTTGTAAAAGTCTGGTTTGCTTGGAATTTCCCATTGGGGCCCTTTGATCCAAACCTCTTTTAGCTGTAACCAAATCCCTGCACTGGAAGCTTTATTTGGTGGCAAGATATGAAACTCCATCTCCCTCATTATTTTGTAATTTTGTTCACACACACACACAAACACACACACACACACCACGTAGAAGTTTCTACTGTATTAGTTCCCCATGCTAACACTTGAATGTTATGTCTCTTTGTTTTGTTTTCTACGACCCCCACTCTCCTTACTCCCTCCCCACTGATCCTCCTATTCCAGCACCTTCCTTTCTACCAATGAACACATGTCTGTTTTGACAAGATACATCCTTCAGGAGCTCAGTCTCATCTCCAGCTACATCCTTAACCTGTAGTTCCACTCATGTCTGCTCCAATGCTCACAGCAGTACTGAGAGCTGAGAAGGATTATGCAGACTCAGTAAGTAAACAGGCAAAAAGGGAAATACTTAGGTCTTTATAAACAAGTAAATGCTTAGAGAATATTTTTAGATACTTTCCATTATTTTTAATTGCCACCAGGTACACTGAAAAAGTTTAGTGAGTGAACTAACATTGTTCTACAAAACAATATTGAGAATTATAGTTACTGAAACCAGGTTTTAAGTGTGTGTATGTGTATACACATGGATCAGTCAGTTTCAGTTTCTCATCAAAAGCCAAGAGAATTGACTTTTCTTTGTGAGTTATTCTAACAAAAGTTCTCATTGGGTATTCCTAGATGGCCTTATAGTAACTGCATCACCAAGCCTGCCTACACCTAGAGATCCACCTGTTTCAGTCTCTTTGGTGCTGAGCTGAAAGGCATTATACACCTGCTTCTTGTTTTTTTATTCTAACAGAAATATGTAAAAGAGGTCAAAAAATACTGCATGTTTCTCCCATAATGTTTTTCTCAATTTAATACAGATTTTAATGTCTATAAAATTTATAAGGATAGATGAAATATTAATAGTGTGGTAATATACTATAATAGTAGTCATACAAATACTAATAGTTTGAAATGTAAAATATTTGTGCCACACAATGTATCAGTCAGCCAACTAGGAGGTCTTGGAAGGATTTCTGCTTGTGGAGTTTCCTGAAAGAATCTTAAATGGTTGTTCATTAAACGCTATTGCAAAGGCAGTGAATCATATCAAAGTTAAATCTATAATAGGCTGTTTTGGGTTAAAGTAGCTTTTTGAAGCTTAAAAAACCTCAGAGAAACTAACAGCTCAAATATTATCTATTTCATCAATAAATGTCAGTAATTCCTTTTGGCATAAGGATCTCTCTCTGTGTGTGTGTGTGTGTGTGTGTGTGTGTGTGTGTGTGTGTGTGTATAAATTTCACAAACTAATGGTCCTCATCATCATATTTTCACACATGTATATAATGTACTTAGACCATATTTAGAACCCACAACTCTCTTATCTCATTTTTCCTATTGATGTTCAACTTCATTACATATACTACACTTTCTACTGGCAGTTTTTAGAGATCAGATGATAACTACTGGACAAAGTGTCATGTTGATCTTTCTATTTCTCCTTTATTTAGTTAACTTCTTTGTCCCATTTTCTAACAAATGATATGATCTCCCCCCTTTTTTTAAAAAAAGAGTATCCCCTGATGAAACTTGAATCCTCATCCACGTTCACTCAAGACTCTTTCAAAAAGAAATCATGTGTTCAGTGGTACAAAATAAAGACACTGATAAGTAGCTAAAGCAGACCAGAATTCTCTATTGTATATCACACTTGCTTTGGATACCACATACCTTCACCTAAGTGGCTTAATAAGAGGCATGGCCTGTGTCAGTTTCCTGTCATTTCATAGAAATGTAGATGCATTTATATGTGGTCACATTGCTCTTGGATTTATAAATAGCCTATAGCTCAGTTGCCTCAGGAAATGTTAATATATAATAAATAGGTTTATTTCTAGTTTCTATTCAAACCTATATGTTAGTTCCAGAATCTCTATTTCTAATCCTTGTCCCCAGTCATTCTTTCCAATACTTTAGTATCATTTTTCCCAGTCAGCTATGTTAAGCTTTTGAAAAGGAAAGCTTGTATATGTCCTACAACTACATTAAAATATTTTATTTCCCATTATGTTAATGGTTAAATTCACTAAGCTAACTCTACTGGGAACGCATTTGCTGTTAAAAAACCTCAGAAGCGACCTCAAGTGAGGCAACAGTAAAGGAGCTGTCTACCGGAACCTTATAAGAACAAAACTCGCTTTTTCGTCAATAAGCCAAGCTAGATTTACCCATTTCTTTCACATGGTTGTAATGGTTTTCACAGGTCAAAGCTAAGCAAGAGTGGTGGGTAACCCTGCTTTGGTGACGTAGGCATTTTGTGCTGTCATTCTGCTTGTGTACGATACATGCGAAATACTGCATCTTTGGTTGATTTTTCATAAAGTTTAGTAAAGTTCAGAATGTTATGCTTCTGATATAGGTTATCATTGGATTTAATGTTGTGACCTCAAGCTTTCCTCCCTTCTTAGATATTTCTTCCCTGTTAGGACTTGGTTGTTTCTCAGGAGTAGTATACAATACACATAGTGAATGAATGGAGACTCCACTGCTATTTTCTTCTTTAAAACAGTGGGATAACATTCTTCTCCAGAGCATTTGCTACAAACTTCATCTGCTCTCTGTTTGATCATTGGCCCCTCTAAAGAAACATTTGTTACAAAATAACTGTGTAGCCCACAGAACAGTCTAGAACTTTAACCGAATTCTTCTGTTCTGGAATCCAATCAAATATTTAAATAACCCATTTAAAAATTGACCTGAGACCTTAACAGACAGTTCTCAAAAGTAGAAAAAAGTGTTAATCATTCCTAACATTAGGGAACTGAAATTCAAAACAAATTTGATGCTTTATCTCATGCAAGTCAGAATGGCAAAGATCAACAAAACAATTGATAGTAAATTCTAGACAAAATGTGCAGAATATGGAACCCTCATTCATTTCTGATTGGACTGTCAACTGGTTCAGCCACTCTGGACTGAGTTATATTTTGGCAACTACTATGATTCCACATGCTAATTCAGATACAAATGTTCAGCGATGTTCATTGATGCTATATTCACAATAGTTAGGGACTAGAAACAACTTAAATAGCCTCAAACTAAAGAATTATATGGAAATGCAGTACATATACACTCTAGAATATTATTGAGTTGTAAAAAAAGAGAAATCATGAAATTTTTACATGAATTGAAGGAACTAAGAAAAAGATTTTATTGAATGAGGTAATCTAGATCCAGAAAAGTAAACCTCAAATGTTCCCTCTTATTGGAGCTTCTAATCTTCTGGTGTTGACCAGATATCCTGAAGGAACTACACAAACAGGAAAATATTCAGAAGTCAATATAGAAGCATGAAGGTAGGGGAGCAATACAGACAGGAACTAGCAGGGTACAGTGATCTGATTGGGAAAATGGGGAAAGGAGAAGGAGGGCTTTAATTAGTAATGAAGAGGGAGGTAAAAACAGAAAAATGAGAAAAGATAGTAAACTAAGAGTAAGGATTCTGAAAGAGTCATAAGTTATCATATAATTAGCTATCTGCTTAAAAATAACCTACAAATGTATAAGTTTGTATGAAAATGTAACATAAAGTTCAAATAAGGTTTTCTCAACTGAACTGATAATGTTCCCTGTAAGAGCCAAAGACCATCTAACAGTAACCCCAACATCAGGCAAGAGATGAACTCTTTTGAGTTATTGGTCAGGCTTGTTCAAGGGAATCCCCAAACAGCACAAACCATTGCTGTTACCATTGGTTTTCTCTCTAGATATGGAAGGTAAGTTCCTACTTCTGAATATAACATATACTTCAGACTCATGGTCCACAGGCCCCTGAGCTAGAACAGACCAGAAATCACCCTCCTTGAAGTCTAGTTTTCATGGTACCAGAAGGCCTCGTGCAAACTTCCAAAGGAAGGAATCAACCACATCCTGCTCTACCCCAAGTAATCCTATAACCCACAATAACAAGCATGCCACAATAATCCTAAGGGAGTAGTAGTGGCATCCAACATTTGTTAACCAGCAACTCTCTTTTGTGAGGTCCAACCTTCTCAAGAAGAGGGGAAATCATGCCTGTTACTGAAATCTAGCTAATACCCACGGCTAGTGATGTCTCAGATCACGGAGTAGCACACACCTCCACCACATTACTAAATCAGTCCAATCTCTAGCTATATTATAAACACTTGTTCTTATACCTTCTCGTAACTGTGGTCCTAAAATCTCAACATGGATTTTTTTTTAACATTTTTTTTATTGAAAAAAAAATTTTCCGCTTCCTCCCCGCCTCCCATTTCCCTCCCCCTCCTCCCGCCCCTCTCCCCCTCCCCCCACTCCTCTTCTCCTCCCTCTCCAGTCCCAAGAGCAGTCAGGGTTCCCTGTGGAAAGTCCAAGGTCCTCCCCCCTCCATCCAGGTCTAGGAAGGTGAACATCCAAACTGTCTAGGCTCCCACAAAGCCAGAACATGAAGTAGGATCAAAACCCCGTGCCATTGTCCTTGGCCTCTCGTCAACTCTCATTGTCCGCCATGTTGGGAGAGTCTTGTTTTATCCCATGCTTTTTCAGTCACAGTCCAGCTTCTTCTTGCAAAAAACAGAGACAATTGCGAAAACCTTCAACTATAAAAATGCTGAGCCCAGTCCCAGTGGATACATTAGGCAAAACAATTCCCACAACTAAGACCCACGGAACATTGTGAAATAGAAGAGTAGGGAGAAGAACAAGAGGACAAGTGACATCACTGTGAGATTGTGTCTCCTGGTCATGTCAGAGGCCACACCCATAAAATGTTGCCAACAGAACTGTCTAAACATGGGCTGAACAAAGACAACCAGAAATAATATTGCTAACTTGGATAAGGGGAAGGAAAAGAGATTCAACCTATACGATGAACTGCAGGAAACCAAGGAATTCTGAAAAACAGTCACATAGTCTTCTTTAGAGAACAGAACATCAGTTGGTTTTCCCATATCAGAGAGTCAGATTCAAAAACACACATGCAAGTAACACTCAGTCTTATCAGGTTATATTTACGTATTTAGGATTATACAGGTATATACCTATGTTACAGAGAAATCAATGAGTAAAGTGCCATGAATTTGAGAGAGAGACAAAGGACGAATACATCAGTTTTAGAGTGAGGAAAGGGTAGGTGGAAAATGATATAATTATTATATTCCATTATGGAAAAACGAAGTAACTAAAAACAAAATGGAGTCTGTACTGAATATCATGACTGAGGTTAGCCTGAGATACTAACACTCTGTCTTCCAAAATCAAAATAATGAAAAAAAAGGAAGGAAGGAAGGAAGGAAGGAAGGAAGGAAGGAGGGAGGGAGGGAGGGAGGGAGGGAGGGAGGGAGGGAAGGAAGGAAGGAAGGAAGGAAGAAGAAAGAAAGAAGGAAGAAAAAAGAAGAAAGAAATGAAAGGAGGAAGAAATAAAAAGCCAATGGTAAAGTAACTAAAATTGTGTAATTTTTATTAGCAAATAGAAGACATTTGTCAGTTGAAGAGAGAGATACCAGAGATGCTTTTATACAAGTATGCCTGGCTGGTTTTGAAAAGGTACAAAATGACTTAAGAAAAGATGAGCATTATTTTACATAAATGTCTGGGAAAATTGAACAGCTGCAGACAAAAACGGGGATTCAAACTTTCCAAATTTTTATAGGAAATTAAATAAAATGTTCCAAAGACAAATTTACAATCATTAAAAAGTAAAGGAAAATCATCAAGATATAGATATGTCAAAAAATGTACTTCGATTGATCCATTTTAAAGAAAGAATTATTCAGTCAAATATAACTGACTTTCTTCAACATTAACTATTTCTCTTTGAAAGTACCTGGTAAAATACACTACATATACAAGGTAAGGCATTGCTCACAATAAAAAGGAATAATTCTAAGTATTTCTAATTAATACAGTCTATATAGGAAGTACGGAGAAAAAATGCCAACTACCCATATTAAACACTGTGTGATTTAAAATGTTAAAGTATTAACAATGTATTCTCTGTTGCCAGTGGTGGGAAATGTGAGTGTAAATATTACTTAAGAGAAAGTTATTTTTTCTAAAATGATATTAAAAGACAACATTTTGAGCTTTCTTTTAGTATCTGTCTGTGGTGAGGGGTACAAAATCTACTTCTGTCATAAACTACCAACTATTGTACTTACAAGAATATAGATAAAGTAGCACTTCTTTCATTTCTTTTATAATTGTTTAAGATTTTCGCATATGAATATATAATGTGTTTTGGTAAGGTCCATTCTTTACCCCCACCCCACCCCACCCAGTTTCTCCTACATCCCCACCACTATTCCCTCCCAAGTTCATGTGTTCTCTCTTGTTTTAATTCAATGAACACACTTAGGTCTGGCAGAATGCCTATAGTATAAGCTACTAGAGCATGGGTTACTCCTCAAGTACCAAATTCTTTTTTTCTTTTCTGTTATTGTTTTTATTGAACTATACACTTTTATCCACTCACCTCTTTTCCTCCCCTCTTCCCTCCTATCCTCTCCTGTGACCCCCATGCTCCCAATTTACTCAGGAGATCTTGTCTTTTGCAACTTCCAATGTAGATTAGATTGATGCGTGTCTCTCTTAGGATTCTCTTTGTTGTCTAGTTTTTCCGAATTTGTGTATTGTAGGCTGATGCATTTTTGCTTTATGTCTAAAAGCCACTTATGAGTGAACACATATATTTGTCTTTCTGGGTCTGAGTTACCTCATTCAATATGTTTTTTTTTCCCTAGATTTCAAGATGTCATTATTTTTTACCGCTGAGTAGTACTCCATTTTATAAATGTACCACATTTTCTTTATGCATTATTTGGTTTGGGGGGGCATCTAGGTGTTTCGAGATTCCAGATATTATAAATAATGCTGCTATAAATATAGTTGAGCACATATCTTTGTGGTATGATATAGCGTCTTTTGGGTATATATCCAGCAGCAGTATTGCTGGGTTTTGAGGCAGATTGTTTCAAAATATTCTGAGAAATTGCCAAACTGATTTTGAAAGTGGCTGTACAGGTTTGCAGTCCCACCAACAATGGAGGAGTGTTTTCCTCACCTCACATCCTCTCCAGCATAAGCTGTCATCAGTGTTTTTGATCTTGGCCATTCTGACAGGTGTAAGATGAAATCTCAGAGTTGTTTTGTTTTGCATTTTTCTGATGGTTAGGGATGTTGAACATTCCTTAATCGTCAAGTACCAAATTTTTAAAGAAAACTGGCAATTGCTCTTCCAGTAGCCTTCAGTTGTTCGTAGTTTCTCAGCTATAAATGGGGTTTCATGACCACATATTTCTCCATACTGACACTTTGACTAGATTATGTACATACCTTTTTCATGCTGTCACAACTGTTGTGAGATGGTATTTATGATTGCCCTGTTTGTTCTTGAAAGCAATGTTTTGTTTTTAGTTTTGCACCACTTTTCAGATTTTGCATTTTTTCTATACCATCTTCCATAATGTTACCTGAATTTTGGCAGGATGAAATGTGATGGAAATGTCCCATTTAAAGCTGAGCTCCCCAAAGTCCCTTATTCTCTGCACATTAAGTAGAGCTAGAGCAATTTGGTGCTATATACAGGTGCAAAAGTTACTGTTATGTGTAGAGTCTATAGCACAGTTTAGATTTCTGTTTGTTGGACTCCTCCTTTGTGCTGGCAAGACTGTTCAGTAGGTAAAGAGGCTGGTTGACAAATCTGATAATCTGAGTTTATTTACAGAGTCCCAGATAGAAGAGGAGAAAATTGAACCCCCTCCTCTCTCTTTCTTTCCTTCACACACACACACACACACACACACACACACACACAGAAATGTGGAGAGAGGCTCTATATGTGTGTCTGTCTCTTTCTGTGTGTGTATTATGAAAAGAAAATAACATTACTAGTCAATTTGGAATGAAAATGAAAGATAACAGCCAGAAAGCAAACTCTCTATGTAATGGCAGGATTCACACACAGAATGTGTAGGATCAGCAGATTCAACATCTCAATGGGTTGAGGAACAATAACATTTACAGCCTTGGGAAAATTAGATTGTCCCAAGCCAATAGCATTCACCTCGGTGGAAAATATTTGTTATACAGTGTTTCAAATACTGCTAAAGATCTATCAAAGAAATCAAATATAGGTTGAAGGAGGTACAAAGATTAAGGATGATGTGTTTGAGAATTATGTGGTACAGAACACGGAAAAGCTAATCATGTTTATAATGTTACAATTTTAAGCTAGAGAAATTTTCATATGATGTGGCCTTCAGCCACATCACTGATTGCTGTGTTAATTCTGGTTTGTTGGTGACATAAAGTGGTGAGTGTTTCTCTTCCATGTCAGGAAATCTACACTGATTCTATGTCGGTTGTGCCAGTTTCTTTTTGAAATAATGAATGAAAATGCAGCTAGTTACACAATACCCTATGTTTAATCATAGGTCATCTTGATTTGTCTTTTATTTAGATAAAAATATTGCAATTGAAAGTTTACTGTCACTTGCTATTACTTCAAAAATAAGTTAAAAAAATTAAATTTCTTCAAGCATGTGGTATTTTAATAATTTTGTTCTCGATCCATCACCAGTAACTAAACTTATTGTTGTATGGCCTTAGGAAACTTTGATTTCTTGAAAAACAAAATATAAAGAATCCCTCAGAGTTCTCATGACTTTAGCATTATTTTTCTGTCTTTTGATGTCCTCAATAAATTTAGATTACATGTGTATATTTAGCTGCCTCAATTAGAAAATTTTGTCTTATGCAAACTTTGGTATCTCTATAATGCTTACTGAAGGTAAAATAATATTCAAAGAAAAAAGGTGATAAAATAAAAGAATTTTATTTATTAAAAAAAGCAATAAAATAGTAAAAGGCTAAGGACATAGCTACCAAATAAAATACTAATCATTTTTCAGGGATTGCAGTATTTGTTTTTATGTTTCAATGAAATAAAATACTCTGCCATTAACTTAGTTAAACTGTCTAATTTCGACAATGATAATAGTTGTTAAAATGTAAAAGTGCAAACATAATAGCCTCACATTACTATTTAGCTTGGATTTTAAAGACTTAACTAAAAAATTATCACTTACTGATGCATCACTGGTTGTTTTTGAAAACTATTTCTTTTTCAAGCAATTTCAGGTGAATTCATGGCTATTAAAGCAATTAAATATAGTGACATGCTGGGAAAATGGGGGAGGAAATACCATAAAATATTAATCTTTTAAGCAGTGTGATTAAAGTGAATGGACTGTGCCTGTAATATTCATTGTGACATATGTCAAATAATCTTAGAGTTTGGAATTTCCTTTGTGTATTGATGTTTTTGTTTTAATTTTAATTTTGGAGTTGTAATATAATTATAACATTTATCCTCTTCCTTGCATTACTACAAATACTCTCATATCGGTCTCATTAATATCTTCAAAATAATGTTCATTAATTGTTGTTTTATAAATTTATATGTTCCTAAGTATGGAAATACAATCCTCTCAGTCTGTATTATGTTATTTGTACACAAGTTTTCAGGACTATTTGATATTGGATAACCAATTGCTGTGCTCTTCCCTGGAGAGGAGGATGTAGGCTCTATCATTTTACCCAGGCTGGACTTAAAATCACTACAGCACAGAACTATATTTTTATTTAATTTTATTGTAATTGGGGTATAGCTTTCAAAAAATACCACATACAGCCAAATCATACAATTTGGTAAGTTTGAACATATTAGTATGCATTCATGGCATCATTATAATTAACATACAGAACATGTTTCTCACTCTCAAAAGTTTTCTGTGTTAATTTTGAACTCTTCCTTTTGGCTATAATTATTTTTTAACTTATTAATGAATGCTTCCAAGTGCACATGTTGATGAAATAACATGTAATGTCTTAGCATTAAACACATTTTACATAGTTAAAAAGATAAATTAAAGCATCTTTCTGTTCAAACACATTACTTATGATTCTAGAACACATGATTCTCATTTCTAAGACTATTTTGTTTTGAGATTAAAGACATTCACCATTACACTATTACATTCAGCTACAATCATCATTTGTGTGTGTGTGTGCATGTGTTTTTGTGTGTATATTAAAATTATTTCTTCTGGCTTTCATTTGTTCCTGTATATTACCACTTCATAAACAATTATTGTTTTCTCTTTGCTGAATCTTTAGTTCAGAGAAATCTTGCCACTATGACATCTGTCAAAATTTCTAGCCATGAAAACTTCAGCATCACAGGTATCTGAATGCAACTTCTGACACTAGTGACTTATTCAACCTTTTTGTTTACATTATAGTCTCTTTGAAAATCCAGCCTGAACATATTCCTATACTCATTTTTCTCATGACTGTTTTAAGATGACTTCTTCCTCTTCTTAGTATTACCAAACTACTTCAACCCAAGATGAAGGTGCTTTGATTTCCTTTTGAATAGCTTGTAGTCAAACAAAAATGCTTCCATCTTCTAGCTGATGAACAGAAATAAACAAAACAAAAAAACAGAATTCGGTGAACCTGATAAATTTCTTTCATATTCTGGATCTTGGCCTATGCATTTTCCATGAAAACTGAGGTCTAATCTCAAGGGTGATTTTTTTTTTCTTCTGGGGGTTTTATAAAAATCTACTTCTTGTAGGTAGTTTTATCACAGAGGGTAAAATAGGAAAAGAAAGCTCTTTCAGCTTTTGAGACAGATAATACATTAGTGTCATCCGTAGTCACCATACTGTGCAAATAGCACATAGAACTTCTTATTTCTGTATAAACTGTGACTTTGTAGTCATTGATCATCACTTAAAAGATAATTACATACGTATACAACTTACTGTAATTCATCATAAAAATAACTTAACATTTATAGAACAATGTCATTTGGCAAAGAAAAAAATGATATTTTTTCAAATTCCTCTGGGTGTGTGGGGGGTGTGCATTTGTGAACTTGTGTGAGTTTTATGTGTGCAATATGCTTGTATGTGTTCAAAGAGGCCAGAGTACATCAAATCCTCATAAGCTGGAGTTGTAGGAGCTCTAGGCTGCCTGATGTGGTTGTTGAGAACCAACCCAGATCCTCTGTAAATGTAGTATGTGCTCATCATTACTGTGTCAACTCTCCAATCCCAAGTACATATTCTTCTACTGCTACTGCCAAAATCAATATAGAAGATTTTCCCATCACTTCACATAGCTGTCCCTCAGCTCCTAAGTAGACTTTGATTTTCATCATAACCAATTTTACTGACAAGAAGTATAGGTGTGATTTTCTTTGTTTTACAAAATCATGCAAACATAGTCATGTGATAGTGTGTAGTATGGATGATGCTGATGATGCTAGTACAGGAGTTTATTTTGCACATTTTATATTGATCCTTAGTTAATAGATATTAGATTTACTTGTGGTATTCTACTGTTATGAATAGTGAATTGACTTGCTTTTGTTGGTCTGCTCTCATTGTTGTTTGTTTGAAATCAATCTTGCTGAGAGTCTAAATGTTCTCTGTCTTTTACTACAACCTGGATGAATCTTTGTCCAAGATGAATGACTCTTCATACTTATATCTCTTTGTAATATCTGTCGTGATTTCTTTTCTTTGGAAATGACAAAATGCTAAACAACTAAAAAGTAATACTTAACAAAGTTTGCTGACATACTAAAATGGCATCTGGAATAAAAAACATTATTTCTTCTCTCAAAATGGTCTAACTAATAAATAAAACTTAATACAAATCAATGGAATAGTATCTAAGTTAATGAATAAACAGGCTGTTCCATTAACTCTTATCTATATCTAATATGAGTAATTAGTACATTTTAATTATTGTAGATCTTTAGTAATGTTTTCAATTGGGATATTTAAGCATTTCAATTTTTTGATAAGGACTATTTATCTTCTGTTTTTAATGGTATATATAGTGTGTTTAATATAATGTTTTATACATTAAAAAACCAAAAATTTACTCTTTAATTTTAAATTTAACAATAATAAATTGTATTACAATGTAATAGGAAAGAGCCTAAAACTTAATTATAGACCTTAAGGAAAAAGCTTCAATGCCAGTTCAAATTATATCCTTCAACTCCTGTGATAAAATGTATGATGTCTTCAACAAAAGGGGACTTGCCTTTATGTTCTGAAAGGAGACCAAAGGCAGAAGCAGTAGGACTTATTATGTTGGAAATATATTGATATTCCTTCATCAACTTGAAAGGAGAAATGGGTTTTGTATAGTCTATAAGTCCAGTCAGAAGCATCCAAGTAGTATAATGTCTCAAAAAAGGGATATCTATATCTATAAAATGTGTGTGTAAAAACACAAAAATACATATGTGCACACACATACACATGAATACACACATATAGGTATAAATGTATATATCATAGATGTCATTTTTAAGCAAAAATAAAATCCTAGGTCCTTATGATCTTTTAGATAATTCTTATTTTTTTAAATCTTTTCTCTTTCTCTTTGCATTACCACCTTTTTTTTTCCTTTTCCCAGTTAACATCCTTTCCTCCCATTCACCATATTTCCTCTTTCTTGGCCTCTATTCTCTAATATCTCTACTTCTGTAGTTCCCCATCCACACGCACATTAGAGTCTGGTTTTTCTTCCCCAGTTTTTGTGGTTACATCAGATATTATATTCACATCTAAAGAATCAGAGCTAGGATCATACTACCCAAGAGAACATGCAATGTTTATCTTTCTGAGACTCGGTTTCAGTACATTTTATAGTTTCATCCATCTAACTGTAAATGTCATGAATTCAGGTTTCTTCACAACTGGATGGAATTCCAATGTGTATATGTACCACATTTTCAATACTTAATCATGATGTGAATACATTTAAGTTGTTTCTATTTCATAGCTATTGTGCTGAACTATATTCCAACTATACCAAAAATGATATGTATGCACACATCTTTAGGTAAAAATATGTTCATTATATCATAGACATTTCAGAAAGTCTACCAGATTAATCATTTATTTAGTTAACAATAAATGCTATCATAGGTTGTTTATTTTTAAAAAACGTGATTAGTCATCTTTATTCAGAGAACGATGCATTTGACTGAAGGTATAGAAATAAAGTTAAAATGAGTTTTCCAGTGCATTTATTTCATGATAGAACTTGCTGTGAGATAAACTTAAACTTTATTTTCGATCATATATGTTTATCTACCAACTGCTGGATAAAATACTGAATTTATTATGGATATTATTAGTTATCTGTTACACATCAAACCAACAGATCTCTAATTGGACTTAAAACTTGCTCAACAGGAATGAACCCATGCTTGGTATTGGAAGCCTAGCCAACTATTCTGGGCTAGACAGATCATGTACCTGGGAGGAGAACATACAACCACCACAAATTTTACTAGACCAGCATAGTCCCTATCTTCATTCTGAACACTTGTCCTTATACCCGCAGATAAGTATAGTTCTTGCCCTTCATCAAGGAAATTTCTTCTTGCATTCTAAGGAGTTCCCAGTTCAGAAAAACACAATCAGTCAAAATGCAGAGACATAGATCCCAGTTTCTATGAATATATCTACAAAACAAATGTCATACATAAGGCTCAGCAAACATTTTCGAAAGTGGCTGGAGGATCAGAGCTCTTGTTAAGAGATTGTATCTCCTAGTAATGTCAGAAGCTACACTATTAAAGTCTTACTAACAATAATTGGTATGTCCCAACCCCACACAGAGAACTACAAGAAACTAAAGAGAGCTGAGAGCAAGCGAAATCGTCTTCTTTAGGGAAGAGCACAACAGTTGGTTATCCAATACTAAATGATGAGTGCTGAAAACACACAAATATCATTATAAAGACTAAGCTGCTTATATTTATATTTATAAGTATACATACGTATGTGCATCCATATACATGCACATGAGGATATAGCAATAATTAATAAAAAAGAGGTCATGAATTTTAAATGGGGTATATAAGAATATTTATAACTAGGAAATAGAAGGTATAAATGGCAAAAGTATATTATAATTTTAAAAGTAAAAGAAAAAAATGTAAAAAGGTGACAGAAGGTAATCAGATCATATTTAGCTTTTTAGGTATTTTTAATTTCAAGTTTTTCTTATAATGTTTTATAATTTTATGCAGTAAAGTATATTGTCTTTTATGTTGTCTGATAACCATCAAAAACAGTCTTATCCTTTATAATTTATATTACTCTTTCAAGCTTCTTATTTAAATTTAAGAAAACCATGATTAAAAAACTCACTATTTTTCTTAAGTGGGTAGCTGTTTTCCAAACACTATTACTAATGCTTCATCCTCTCTCTGTTCAAAAACAAGTAACATTCTACAGACTGAGCAGTATAAACACAAAATAACATCCGTTAAAGGGAAAGAGTTTGAAAAAAGAAAAGGGAAAGTGGAGTGTAGAGAGCTGCATTGTGCAGTGCCATGAGGATGGTGCTGGTTTCTGCCCATCACCCCGTCTTGGGAATGTGCTCTAAGTCACGTACTATTCCCATATATGGCTAAGACTGAGAAGGTGGTCTCAGTCACATACCATCCCATATATGGCCTAGGCTGAGAATGTGGCTTGCTTTCGTGTACCTAGACCTATCCGCTTTTCCCACGTAGCTTGCTGGGGCTGGCTGACCAGGGGCTTCTTTAGCTATGGGTTGGCTTTCCCCATTATTCGAAGAATTGTTCAAGGTCCTGAATAAACTGCTGAAAGAAGAGTCTGGTGTTGCATCTTCTTTGCTGGTCCGAGGCAGACGCAACAGTGGAGTTTGGAGGAAGGAAAGGGAGGAAAAATATATTGTAATATATTATAATCTTATGCATTAAAACATAAAAATTAAAAGGACTTATGTACCATATATCATAGACAGTTTGCTTCTGAATACTTGCTACTAGGAAACATGTTGCTTACCTATGCATAGATTGGCTTGTGAGTGTTTGTAGTAGCTTAATCACAAAGTTCAAATAAAAAAATATACCTCAATAAACAAGTAACAATAAAATAATAAAGAAAATAGAATGCATCATCTCAGCAATTAAAATTAACTATAAATTAATTCATAAAATACATAGAAAGAAAGCATTGTTAGCAACAATTTAGAGCTGTATATAGTACACACTATGTGATTTTTATACAAATTTACACAAAATACTCACAACCATATAAAGACACGAAGCACATAAGTGGTTGTCAGGCAATTGAGCAAGCAGGCCTATATGAGGTAATATTTACAAAAGAGAACAGAAAAATTGCATTTTTATGATAATGGATATCTACATTAGCTTGGTTGAAAATGCATGTCTGTGTGTGCATGCAAGTACATGTATCTCCTCTTCTGTGTTTCCCAGGAACAAGGGTGACAAAATAAATGAGATAAATTAAGTCTGAATTAAGAAAACAAAAGCTTGCTAAATTCAACCAGTGCCATTTGTGTTTTAGGAGGAATCAAATTCAGGCTATGAGTTGGAAGGTTTACAATGGAAAAGATAAGGTTTCTTCATGGACTAATCAGAAGCAGTTGGAAGAGGAGAATCGCAATGGTTTTTTCCACGTGGTCATATGTTCCAAATAGGGGTAAGCTCTTAGTTATACATCCAGCCTTTACCACCAGATGGTGACTGCTGCAGGGCTGCTGGTCCACTGCAATGTTTTCTGTAGATTATGAATCTGAGATGGGGTTTTACCATGCTCTTGAATGTTGTTGCTTATTACTTTGTCCGTTCAGTACCTCTTCTCCCTCCCTCCCTCACTCCCTCCCTCCCTCCCTCCCTCCCTCCCTCTCTCTCTCTCTCTCTCTCTCTCTCTCTCTCTCTCTGTCTCCCTGTCCCTCTATATATGTATCTTTCTGTTCTTCATCTTCCACTTTTTGTATATAAAAGCATACATGTTTATAAGAATATATCTCTTTATATGTGAAATTGATGTGTTGAATTTTATATTACAAAACTTGTAATTTACAAGTAAATGCATGTAAATATCACAGAGGGACATAAAGTCATGCAGGAAGAATTATAATTAGTGATCAAGAAAGATAAAAAGCTCAAGACGTCTACTGGGTTAGAAAATTCTTAAAATGCTAGATTTTTGTGACTTTCTTTGAAGCTACCATTAACTCTAGTCTCTTTCAGAGTCTAACTCTAAACTGAAATTTGATTTCTGACCATGATTTTGAATATATTCTTTTACCTTTAAATTTGTGTTGCCATTATTGCTAAAATCATGTTTTAAAAGTTATATTTGTTTGTTTTTAATTTCATTGCAAGGAGATGCTAAATGATATTTAAGGAGGTTAATACATTTTATTGAGCATATCAAAAGTTTACAGTGTTTAAAATTAAATAAAATAAAAATAGGCAGTAGTAAAGAAAACTAGCTTGCTATAAAGATTATTATGAGAAATACAGATGATATAGTATTGAAAATAAAAGTCACATTACAACCACACTGGGCATTTAGGACACAGTTATGGGGCAGAAGAAGGCAAACTATTCAGGGCATGCTGCATGTAATTTTTTAGCGTTAATGGTTTTAAAAATCACATATGCAAATCCATAAGGTCAAATACTGACTTACAACATAAATGTCTTGACTGTTGCCTGCTTCAACAAGAGATAATTTATGACTGGTGTGGTAAAAGCAGTCAACAACACAGAGATAGTAAAGTCATGTATCTCATTATATAACCTACAGCCACGACTTTTCTAAACCAACAGAGCACCCTACTACATTTTAAACATTTGTCTCTTAACCTATAGATAAGTGTAGTGGTCACCAATCAAATAAATTTCTAATTGAAATAGACAGAGATCATTATGGAAAACTACAAACAATCAAAATGCAGGGTTGTAGAGCTTAATCCCAATGAATACATCTACAAATGTCACACCACAGTCTCAGGGAATGTTATAGAAAGGGTCGGAAAATTTAAGAATCTGAGGATCAGGGATTTTACTATGAGGTTGCATCTAATAGTGATTTCTGATGTCACTCCTCATATGTTTCACCAACATCACTGCCTAAATATGAGATGAATAAGGACAGCAATAAGCATGCTAAAGTGAATGCAGAAAGCTCACAAGTTCTCAACCCTACACAGAGAACTACAGGAAACTAAGGAATACTGAGAGCAGGAGAAATAATCTTTCCCAGGAAGAGCAACCAATTGAATAACCAACCAAAGGTATCATCTTGACAACATATACATATGAATAGCATTATATAGACTGAGCAGGCTGTGTTTATATATTTATGCATATATGCATACACACACACACACACACACACACATATATATATATATATATATATATATATATGCAACCACAATTACTATAAATAAAGGGTATGAATTTGACAAGGTAAATAGGTGATGGGTAAATACTATAATTTCCCAAGATGAAAATAAATGGCAAAATTCCTAATTTTTAAAATTTTATATATTTTCACTAATGGAATTTATTTAAACAATACTCCATACATTCTTCTTTCATTTTTACTCTCATTGTGAAACAATGCCTCACTAGATATAGTTGCCTAATCTGGCATTCATATGTAGACCAGGCCGGCTTTGAAATCATAGAGATCGATCTGCCTCTGTTTGCTGAGTGCTGGGATTAAAGGTGTGTACCAACATAACGGTCTTAAATTTATTGTTGTAGATGGAGTCAATGAGAAGCCGTGAAGCTGTTGCAGGAGACAGACCTCCACCAGAGCCCACCAAAGCTTTGGTCTGATGCACAGATTAATGGAGATGGGTTAGTTTAGGATATGCAAGCTAGCTAGAAATACGCATAAGCTAATAGGCCAAGCAGTGTTTTAATATGTGTGTGTGTGTATACATTGTTTATGTAGGAATCACTGTGTCCCAGGAGTACCATTTTGAATTTGAATTAACACATCTTATTCTAACAGCCAGTTTATGAGTGGAAATAATTATAATCATTTTAGTCTTATATAACTCAGACGCAGAAAGTGGAGTCACAGAAAGGTGATATGCCTGAATCTCATGGAGGAAAAGACAAGCAGTGAAATCATTGGTTTTCTTCCCTCATTCTGCTTTATGTTGCTTATTAAGACTTCATGAGATAGCACAAGGTTCCTGTCTCATAGAATTTGCTGATAGACACAGACTGACTTGTTAGATCTTATGGAAATAATATATTTCATGTTAGTTGTATATCTTGTACATATAAAATAATACTTACAACTTTCATTAATATTAGTAAAAGAAATTCATTCAAATATGATGAAACTAAATCATGACTGAACTCTAGTATTGGACTGCTATGTGATGATTTTGCTTGAGTGAAATTATATATTCTATAAAGATATATAATGTTTATACATACATTTTATAATCTTTCAATCTTTTCATTTTTACACTTTAAGTGAATTAAAATTTTATGTTTATATGTTTGATAGATTTATTTGCTGGTATAATTATTAGTTATTGTTTGGTAAGAAAAAATTAATGCATAGAGCATGCTAATATTTGTATACTTTACTCTGGTTAGATCAAATATATACTTTGCATAAAAGTATCAGCATTGTCACTACTGTAATTTTAGTGATAATTTTAAAAGCATGTACTATGCAGTACATCATATTCCTTGGTCTATCTTTTTAATTTTGATATATTTTTATCTTAATTCCTTTTTTTCTTTCATTAGTTCTAATTATAGAAATTCAAAACTTTTAATGACATTTTGAAGAAAAGAAGGGAGGGGTGCAGGAAGAGGCTATTGGAATTGGGTTGGACATTTGGATAGGGGTATGGAAATGTTGCAGTAGAAACTTCCTGGACTCTATGAAGATGGAGTCTAATGAGGAATCCTAGTAATGGAGGATATGGAGTCTAAATCAGCCATCTCTTGTAGCCAGGCAAATCTTACAGTGGGAGGACTAGGGTGCGTTTAATTGAGTTGTTGGCCAAGAGGTCTTATAGAAATCCCCAAACAACTCACAATGTTGCTAAGAAAAACAGGTTGCTCTCTGCCAACAGAGATCAAGGCCACATTTCTTAGGACAACACCCATGCAACTCACTGAACATGGAGAAGTCAAGCTGGTGCCTATATGGAGCTCTTACACCTATTTAAGTCTCTTTGGTGCAGGAAGATACTCTGCAGGCTGGTGGACACCAACCCAGCCACAAAACGATTGACCTACAGTCTGTCCTGCCTGCAAACTATGCTAGATAGAGCAATGGTGCCAAAGAACATGTGGGAGTATCCAACCAATGCCTGATTTGATCTAAGGTCCATTCCACAAGAAGGAACTCACATCTGACACTGCTTGTGTAACCAAGAAACAGAAACTATGAAAAAAATCAATAAAATGATTCCTAATCATATTCTGCTATACTCACAGATCACTGTCTTATCAAGCCATCATTAGACAGGATTCCTCCAGCAGCAGATGAGAACAGATGCAAAGACCCACACTCAGATATTATGTAGAGAGACAGTCTAAATAGGAGATCTTTGTGAAATCCCTCCTCTCAGAGCTCAGGGAATTCCATAGAAGTGGAACAGAAATATTTCTAAGAGTCAGAATGGAAATGGAAGACACCAGGAAAACATGGCCCTCTGAGTCAACTAAAAAAGGCATATATGAGCTTAGTGTTTTTTATGGCACTCCCCCAACTGGGAAAACCAGTATGTCTCTGATTCTTGTGCCTGCTCTTGGGAATCTTTTCCTCCTGTGGGTTGCTATGTACAACTTCATTGTAATAGTTTATGCTTCATCTTGTTATATTTTATTTTTGCCATGTTTGGCAGTTTTCTCTTAGAAGCCTGCTCCTTTCTAATAAAGGAAAGAGTGGGAGTGTATCCAGGAATAAAGGGAAGATAGGATGAACTGGGAGGAGTAAAGGGAAAGAAAACTATAATCAGATATATTTCATGAGAAAAGAATCTATTTAAAAAAAGAAAAGGGATAAAATCGGAAAAAAACTGTAATATAAAGAACATTTCAAATTTTTATACTTAAGTTTGAATAGAGCAAAATTTGTCTTTTATCAGTATTGTCAGTATTCTAATTTTAGGGATACTTGTAAAAGCATATTCTATGCCAAATATTATATATTTTGGTCTATCTGCCAGATACTAATTTATTTTTGTCTTAATATCTTTATTCTTTAATAAATTCTCATTATAGAAACTGGAAAAATGAATCAATAAATAATTGTCAAGTCTATTGTCAGAAAAATCTAAAGAAAATTCTCTGAAAAAAATACATGACTACATTTAACAAATGTTGAATAGGTTCAGGGGTAGATAGAATCAGCAGAAAAATGAATTATGAAACTAACCTGAAAGTATGTCTGAAGACACAAGAAGAGAAGACTTAGAAACAATCGGAGCTGCTTCTGCTTCTCCCTGGCCCCCCACTAAGTTCATTCTGACAAATAGCAGAGTCATTGCTAGCTGCTTCTGGCTTTCATCAGTCTTTGTTTTCTAGCTACATGATGCATTAGCTCACTGTGTTTAGAGAACAAAGACTCTGAACTACCTCAGTCTCTTATTGCACATAGAAGAAGTACATAAAGAGGAAACCTTGTATCTTGGGGAAAGAGATAGCAATCTTGCTGCATACGCATATGTTCCTAATGTGGTAAAAGTCTACCATCAGATGGGAACTTAGAGAGAAGCAGACTTGAACAAAAACTGCTCTAGAACAGAATAATATAATGTCATCTACCTCATTAGAAACACACAAGGGCAAACCAGATGCCACAGGCTAGTAAACATCAGAAACAGCATAAGGGAGGAAATAAAGATTCCCAAGAGAACAATATTCTTTCACTCACACTTTCCTATGTTCCATGAAAGTCCTGAAAACTGTATATTTAATTTTAGACAGCATTTATGTAATGATATATTAAGAATAAATCATATTGAAAGTATTGTGAAATCTGTAGATACCATAGAAAATGTTATTTAAATTATTGAGGTTAAATAAATATATAATATATAAACATAATTTATTATATAAATTCTTATTAGAAAAGTGCTAACATGCTACATCTATATCTACAAATACAGGTTAGAATTGTAAATCTTGTAATATTAGCAACTGGATCTTCTAATTCAATAATGACTAACTTTCAAAAGTATAACTTATTAGATCAGAAACAAAGACACAAGCCTTAGATCTGTAAGGAAATTAGACAACTGTAGGGACATAGCCCCACCCATTGGGGGTGTGTTCGCCTCGGGCTAAGGTTTACGGATAAATCTGCCGGGCGTGAGCCCAGCAGCCCTTTTTCTTTTGCTCTGCTTTTCCGGTACACCGCGGGAACCTTTGGTCCTGTAAGTTTATTTCCTTATTAAAGCTGTATATATCTATATAATCTGTCTACATTCATTTGCGACACCACATTTGGCGTCCCAACGTCGGGCTATTTTGCCCCCGACCCGGCACGGGGGGGGGGGGGGGCCGCAAGCTCCACCTTTCCCGGCTAGTTGCCTGAGCTCAGGAAGACGATTTACAGCGCGCTCCCAGCTCGCTTTCCCTTCCCCCACTCCAGGCCACTACAGTCGCAGAGCAGCGACCCCCCACAGAGCAGTTAATAGCTCCCTGCTTCTTCCAAACCCTCACTGCCTGATTTAAGTGAAGCACCTGCGGTTTTGAAGTAAAAGCCACCAACCCCTTCCCTTAACAGGCAGTACAATAATTTTTGTTTTGAGTTAATTGTTTCAGACCGGCTCTGGCTTAGACCACGTGGACTCAGGTGCATTTCTTTAGCCACCACTGGCAGGAAAACTTCATTACAGGTACATAATTTTCTTTTATAAATAAGAAAAATGTCTGAAAACATTACCATTCAAGACTTTAACAGCCTTTTCAGTTGTACCATGTGGGAGATTTTACAAGAAGTGTCTGTCAGCCCACAGATATGGATCTTTCTGGGATTCGTAGTTTTCCTTGGTACTGTATGGTTTGATAATAGAAATATGATAAAGTCTTTACGAGACGAGGTTGAACGCTTAAAAACAATTGAGAATGACAACAATCTTCTCAAAAATCAGTTTGAAGTTCTCCAGGCAGAGAACAGATCTTTGTTTAACACAACTCGACAAACTGAAAAAAATTTAGAAGAGGTACAGGCTGATGTTAAGGGGAAATTCATTACTATGGAAGAGGGAACAGCTGATTTGGATCGTAAGCTTCAGTCCCTTTCTGAAACATTAACGGCTGATATTAAGGAGAAATTCATTACTGTGGAAGAAGGAACAGCTGATTTGGATCGTAAGCTTCAGTCCCTTTCAGTAGGAACAGAAACATTAACTGAGAGAATCAAAACTGCTGAATGTGACAATCGGATTTTGTCTAAAGCTTATGACAGATTGACAGAAAGATTATCTATACAAGAAGGCACGGTATATGCTATAAAACTTATGTCCAAAGATGAGACATTATCTCTAATGGACAAACTTCATACTTTAGAATCCTCAATGAAGGCTTTAGAACATAATTCTGGACAGGAGATTCAGACATTAAAGAAGGCAATGGTGAATAGAATTGAAAAGATTGAGGAATTTCTAAATTCTGAGGAAGAAGAGCAAGAGGTAGAAAGGCATATTTTAACTAAATCTGTGGGTAAATCCCTCCGGGACAATTCCCACAAAGCTCTACCTACAGTTCTACCTGCCTTTCCAGTTGTAACAACTGAGAAAGTAGTTGGTTCCAGAAACCCTAGGGTCATCAAGGAAGATACATGGGAACCTGTCCGTATGAATGATCTCAAAGAAATTAAACAGGCTGTAATGACTTTTGGTATGAATGCCTCTTTTGTTAAAGAGATGCTAAGATCTTGGGCCACGACGAATAGGGTCACGCCCAATGACTGGTTTCAACTGAGCTCTGCTGTCCTTGAGAGTGGAACGCAATTGAAATGGAAATGCTTATTCAGGCAAGAGGCTAGACTTTTAGAACAGCAGGAAAGAGCAAAGGGAATTGAGATTTCCATAGATCAAATTTTGGGAGAGGGGCTATTTTCTGAGCCTCAGGAACAAGCTAATTTGGATGAAAACATACTCTCCGTGTGTACTACAGCAGCCTTAAGGGCTTGGGACAGGGTGCAAGACCCAGGACAGAGGATGGAATCATTTGTCAGAGTTAAACAGGGTCAGAGAGAACCCTTTAGTGACTTTTTACAAAGAATAACTAAAGCTGTACAAATAGGGATATCTGACCCAGAAGCAAGACGTATAATGATCGAGACTTTGGCTTATGAAAATGCAAATGTGGAATGCAAAAGGATTTTGGGACCTTTAAAGCTCAGATCAGCGCCATTAGAAGAATGGGTCTTGCATACACTAGATGTTGATACATTTGACTATGGCACTGAAGCATGGGTAGAAGAAGCAATTTCCAATGGTAAAAGGAGACATCAGAATACCAAATGTTTTAATTGTGGCAAAATGGGTCATATGAAAAGGAATTGTAGACAACGGATTTTCAGAAATAATAATAATGCATCTTCTAGAAATAACAGAAATAGGAGGACTCAGCCTTCAGGTTTATGTAGAAGATGTGGAAAGGGCAGACACTGGACGAATGAGTGCAGGTCTACAAGAGATAGACAAGGAAACCTGATACAGACGGGAAACGTGAGAGGGGGGGCCTCACAGGCCCCCATGGCAAACATGGTTCAGTCATTTCCAGTTACTACAGAGAACGTGACTCATCAGGACAATTAGAAAGCCCCATGCCTACTGTTACAAGCAATAATGATCAGAAAGATGAGTTCCGTGTGTTTTGGCAAACTTCTATAAATGACCAAAGACCAAAGCTGAGAGTGTGTGTAAATGGCATTTTTATTACTGGCCTGCTGGACACAGGTGCGGATGTAAGTATCATTACCCCAGAATCTTGGCATCCATATTGGCCTCTTCAGAATGTAAATGTTCAGCTCCTGGGAATTGGAACCCTATCTCGAGTAAGGCAGAGCACGAGATGGGTTGAATGTATAGGTCCAGAGGGACAAATAGGAAAATTAAGGCCATATGTAGCCAATATTGCAATGAATTTATGGGGTCGTGACCTATTACAACAATGGAATACCCAAATTAACATTCCTGCTACTTCTAGAGCCTATATTTCTGGGGATAATATTAAAAGATATTACAAACGGAGAAAACCGGCCATTCGGGCTGTACAAGAACAAGCAATTGATGTCCCTTCAGAGATACCAACAGCATTGCCTTTAAAATGGTTGACTGAGAAACCAATATGGACAAAGCAATGGCCTTTAGCTGAGGAAAAGTTACAGGCTTTAGAACAGTTGGTACAAGAGCAATTAGATGCTGGACATATAGAAGAATCTACCAGCCCTTGGAATTCTCCTGTATTTGTGGTTAAGAAAAAATCAGGTAAATGGAGAATGGTGACAGATCTCAGGGCTATCAACAAGGTTATTCAACCTATGGGCCCTCTGCAATCTGGAATTCCTTTGCCCTCTTTATTGCCAAAAGGATGGCCTCTCATAGTTATTGATTTAAAGGATTGTTTTTTCACTATACCTTTACAAAAAGAAGATAGAGAAAAATTTGCCTTCACAGTGCCTACTTATAATAATTCTCAACCTTCGAGGAGGTACCACTGGGCCGTCCTCCCCCAGGGTATGTTAAATAGCCCCTCCCTGTGCCAATATTTTGTGAATCAACCATTGCAAATAATACGCAAGAAATTTCCCAAATCGATAGTATATCATTACATGGACGACATTTTGTTATCCGATTCAAACATGGATACCTTGAACAGACTGTTTGAAGAAATAAAAATACTTTTACCAAAATGGGGATTGCAAATTGCTCCTGAAAAGATTCAGAAGGGAGATTCTGTTAATTATTTAGGTTATAAAATAGGTTTACAAAAAATTAAGACACAAAAGGCACAAATTCGGAGAGATCGCCTACGGACTCTTAATGACTTTCAAAGACTATTAGGGGACATTTCCAGTCTACGGCCAGCTATTGGGATAACACCTGATCTAATAATTCATTTGAACAAAACCTTGGATGGTGACAAAGATTTAAACAGTCCCAGAGAATTAACAGCTGAAGCAGAAAAGGAACTGACGATGATTGAGGAAAAATTACAACAGGCACATGTGGACAGGGTAAATCCAGAGCTCGACTGTATTCTCGTCATACTACCATCAAAAATTTCCCCTACAGGAATTTTAATGCAGAGAGATGATATTATCTTGGAATGGATCTTTTTACCACATAAACCAAGTAAGAAACTGAAAACTTATGTAGAAAAAGTCTCTGAGTTAATTATAAAAGGCAAGTTGAGACTTCGTCAACTATCAGGCATAGACCCAGCAGAAATTATAGTGCCTTTCACTGCTGATGAACTAAAGAAATTATGGGAAGATAATGAACCATGACAAAGAGCTTGTGCTAATTTCTTGGGAGACATTAATAACAACTATCCAAAAAGCAAGAGGCTTAACTTCATAAAGAGAACTTCTTGGATCCTTCCTCGAATCGTCCGTGATACTCCAATAACTGGAGCCCGTACGTTCTATACTGATGCCAATAAATCAGGGAAGGCAGGTTACAAATCAGAAGACTTGGGTAAGGTGGAACAAAGTCCTTATGATTCTGTCCAGAAGGCAGAATTATATGCCATTCTTATGGTGCTAAGGGATTTTAAAGAACCTATTAATATAGTTACTGATTCACAATATGCAGAAAGAGTTATTTTACATATTGAAACTGCTGAATTTATACCTGATGATACAGAACTAACCTCTTTGTTTATCCAGGTGCAAGATTTGATTAGGAACAGGCTTTGCCCTATGTACATAATACACATCCGATCCCATACGGGTCTGCCAGGTCCTCTAGCACAAGGTAATGCAGAAATTGATCAATTATTGATTGGTAGTGTGCTACAAGCCTCTGAATTTCATAAAAAACATCATGTTAATAGCAAAGGTTTGAAGAAAGAGTTTTCTATTACATGGCAACAAGCTAGGGAGATTGTAAAGAAATGCCCTACTTGCTCTTTCTATAACCAAACGCCACTGCCTGCAGGGGCTAATCCAAAGGGCACCCAAAGGAATGAAATCTGGCAGATGGATGTGTTCCACTTTGCAGAATTTGGCAAATTAAAATATGTTCATCACACCATTGACACGTATTCAGGCTTTCAGTGGGCAACGGCTTTAAGTTCAGAAAAAGCTGATTCAGTTATCACTCATTTATTAGAAGTCATGGCTATCATGGGTATACCTACACAAATAAAGACAGATAATGGTCCTGCTTATGTCTCTAGGAAAATGAAACGGTTTTTTGATTATTACAATATCAAGCATGTTACAGGTATACCATACAATCCTACAGGTCAAGCAGTCATAGAAAGATCAAATCGAACTATAAAGGATATGTTGAACAAACAGAAAGGGGTGGAAAACACCCCCAGAAATAGGTTACATAATGCTTTGTTAACCTTGAATTTCCTCAACGCTAATGAGAAGGGAACATCGGCTGCAGAAAGACATTGGATAATGGAAAAGTCTACTGAACTAAATCAACCAGTTTATTTCAAGGACGTGCTGACCTCACAATGGAAGCCAGGAGATGTGCTGCGTTGGGGAAGGGGATTTGCTCTTGTCTCCACAGGTGAGGAAAAATTGTGGATTCCAACAAAATTGATAAAGGTTCGTTTTGATGAAGAGAAGCCAGTTGGGAAAGATAAATAACAATTCAATCACATGGATGGCAATCATACTGATGGTAAGTAATACAGATAGGTTGGGGGCAGGGTTCTCTTCTTATCGCCACAGGAAAATATCCATCTTCAAAGAATTTAAGGTACCCCTAATATTTAATTACTGATGGAGGGACTTGTTCTGTAAGTATTAATTTATATGTATATATATATATATATATATATATATATGTCTTAAACTTTCTTTGCTTTTCCTCATATCTGTGTCTTTCTTTATATGTCAGTATATGTCCTTGTTGTTAATGTTTAAATTTCCCATAACAAGCAACAAATTTTCCTACAGTAATCTTTGAAGTTTCCAGGATGAAGATGGGGCCCCACAACATCAACTTCATCTGGTTTTTATGACGTCATGAATTTTTTTTTTTTAAAGCGCTAATATTAGACCTGTTTTTTGGTACCAACTACAAGAGACAATTTTGAATGGTGCACATTTTTGACAACACTCTGGTCGGACCTTCTCAAAACGCTCTGAGACTAGTTATAATTTTCTTAGGTCAAAGGTTAATTTGGGAATTTTACCATCATTTGCTTTCACAGGACCCCCTAAGAAGAACGTCGCCCCCATGTCAGCTAGAAGCAATCTTAGAGGACGACATCCCCTCTCCCAACAGAGTTTGCCCTCAGGGTTGGGGACATCTTTTAATGGTTGGTTTAGGGTTGAGGGGATGGGGTGATATTTTTTTTTTGAAAAAAAAAAAAAAGAAGAAGAGGAAAAGAAGGGGGTAACTGGTTTTTTGGGATGATTGGTATTTGTGAATTACTGTTTATAGAAAATTGTACTGGTACTGTTTCTTGTATACTGATATGTTGAATATTGAATGTGAGTGTTCCTACCTCTATTTTTGTATGAGTATGCTTATAACTTTGTCTATATTGTATTGATACATCTACCATATTACATTGTACATTTCTACCTCTGATACTATGACATTGTTTACAGTTGAAGATCATTGTCTTCATATATTGCACAGTTGTTTATTCTTTTAGTCTTCAAAGTTAGATAGGTATTGAGAATTATATGTTTGTCATATTTATTTTTAAGTTTATCAGGTCTTTTAGTTACATAGAGATTATATTTAGTATAGATAGTATGATCTTCAGCCTCTTCGAAGAGCTGTAGAAAATGGCCTTTAATCTAACCTAAAATTTCTATGCCAAAGAGACACAATTACTCCTGGCAACACCACTCTACTCCCGAGAGAACGTTGAGCACCAAAGACACTCCACTGGGAGCTTGTCTTCTTGGCAGAACTGGCCTTTGGGTTAAGAAAAGCCCATACCTCAACTTCTGACAAAGATACAGAATATCCCTAAGTGGATGAAACAGGATTGTCTTATCTTGCCAAGACAGGGTAGGATAGTCCTAAGAAAGTTCCTTGCCTTTAATAATGGTATGCCAGTTATGTTAGGCCTTAGCCAAAGTTGGTTGACTCAACATTGCAAACGAGACTTTGGGTGATTGCCCAGGTAGTCAGTTGTCTCTGTCAATTGTTGCACATTTTTGGATATCTCTCGATTGTTAAGTAATATTTATTCCCTTCTCAGATCTTTGATGGAGTTGAAGATTATATAATTGTAGTTACTCTCTATGTTATTTAGACTCCTTGAGATAGAATGTTTAGCAAAAGTTTTGTTCTCAATATTGTTGGTTATATTTATTATTTGTTATTATTGTATATAGTTGTATTTGGTTTGGTTCTATCTTATTTAGACAAAAGGGGGAGATGTAGGGACATAGCCCCACCCATTGGGGGCGTGTTCGCCTCGGGCTAAGGTTTACGGATAAATCTGCCGGGCGTGAGCCCAGCAGCCCTTTTTCTTTTGCTCCGCTTTTCCGGTACACCGCGGGAACCTTTGGTCCTGTAAGTTTATTTCCTTATTAAAGCTGTATATATCTATATAATCTGTCTACATTCATTTGCGACACCACAGACAACAACTTAATTTCTGATATTAAGTAGAAAAATAGCACTCAAATTTAGAAAGTGGAATTTTTTGTCTATCATTATATACATTAAAGGAAACTGATATAAAATATAAATTTAGATAACATATATGTGTGTGATCATTATATATATGTAATATGTTATTTATATATGATAGAATTGTTTGATAAAAGACAATGTTGCTTTTATTTGTGTCTAAATAAAAAATGGTTCATTGTGACTGTGAACCCTAATCACTGAAAATCTTACTATGGAAAATGGCATGTAAGAGCAAATTAGTTCAATGCCAATATTTTAAAATAATTAATTCATCTGTTTAGAAAAAGACTTTACTACTTTAATATGATAAGAAACTGAAGAACAAAATAGTGGACTTTCAGTTTTAGAGAAAAATTTGAATAAAGTTTTTGTGGGTTTTCTGCCTTTCCTTTCTGTATTTTGGGTTTATTTTTAAATCTACATTAATTGGCTGTAAAAGCCTCTTTCTGTGTTATGTGAAACAGCAAACAGGCTCTATGTGTTCTCAGAAAAAATAATAAATTCCCACAAAGCACTTTCCTGTAGTGCTGCCTACACAGAAGTGGCACCCATATTCTCTTTCTGAGTAGCCAAAAGCTGCCAAAAATCTGCAGTAAGAGTTTAGAATTAATACTGATCTTAAACTTGGCTATAATTGCAACTAAAGCTGTTAATTGTGGATAGCTGAAGTATAGAGAAGAATCTCTGCTAGAGAAGAATCAATATTTCAGAATTGCTGAGAACAATTACATAAAAATTCTCTGGATAGAGAAAGTGGAAACAAAAGGTCCATGTCCTCAGGGTTATTAAATTACCATGACAATTTGGAATTGATCTGAAATAACTAACATAAGGTTGAAAGGGAAATTCTGTTTGCCCCAACAGACATTGACAGTTGGCAAACAAATTCTGGTGTAGATGGCTCCAGGATGCTGGTATTGTGTCTCTGGGTATCTTTCCATATTAGAGTTTGAATCCCATGCCTGCTGAGGATTCTTCATGACACTTTCAAAGACCTGTGGAGTCATTTCTTCCATGTTGACCTTCTTCATGAAATTAAGTAACTGACAAGTGTATAAAGTTCTTGCACTGTGACCATGACACCTCTTAGACTACAGACACTCGAGAGGGTTTCATCAGAACTCTACACCCCAAGCAAAATTAGTAAAGGACTAAAAGGTAGAATAGATGGAACAAGCACAGAATTCCACAACTCACTGTACATTTAAAGCAGCATAAATCTAACTAATAGTTTGCATAACACTTCAATCTACATAATCTAATCTTAACAACTACCATAAATTATGAATTCTGGAGAAAACTTCTTTTCAAATAAGGAAATAAGTAACTGGATCCTTGCAGAGACCCATGATTTTGTCAGTGATGCAAACTCTGACTTTGGTTCCCTATGGCATGGTTCATCATGGAAGAGCAGTCTGTGAGAGACCCAAAGTCCTAGAAAATCACTGATTCATAGCCTCACACAGACCCGAACGGCTAGAATACAAGCCCCAACCCAGGAAAAAAGAAAAACACAACCTGAAGACTGGACAGGAGCCTCGGGAGTTAATATTTTGTGCCCAAACCTTGAGTCAGAGAAAAGCCCAAAACCCTGAAACTAGGACCAAAAGAATATAGTAAAGAGCAAGATTCGGGACATATCAAAGATACCTGCCTTGGGCTGGAAATTAGATAAATGGCAGCTAAGAAGTTTAATTTTGTTTAATGGATAAATAGAAAAATGTTTATACTACAATAAAATAGCATTTATATGCTCCTTTATCTTGAAAATATTTTGTTAATTTCACAAAAATGTAAAAAATTCTAAATCATAATGTAACACATCTAACAGAAGAGAAGAAGAAAGCAAAATTTTGAAAGCACTCTAAGAACACTATATTTTCCAGTTCATCTAGTTTATTCCAGTATTTATATTTATATTACAAACTTCAATTTAAACGAGGTAAGATTTTATGGTATTTTATACTGAAAAATGCAGATGTTAACATATGTATAACAAAGCACAAAAGTGTTTTATGCTATCTTATAAAACAAAGGCATTTGAATTACTCAATTTCAATTAAAAAATTCAATAGAAAATTAGCAATCCATTTGTTTTCAAAATTGAAATTCTGTATCTTTTAACCAGAAGCAATTGTGCTGTCATTTATATTTTCTTGCATGGTATTGCTTTGTGGTTGAAGTAAAGCTAGCATGACTTTGAGTAGCAGAAAAGGTTTGCAGCAGAATTTCTCATGCATGACATCAGTCAGGATTTTTTTTTCAAAAGAAAACAAACAAACCTGAATATAAATAACAAATAAACACATTAAGGAAGAGTTAAAATCAGCCTTCAGTGGGAGAGAGAGGCGACCCTCCCTTACACCAGCTGCAGCACTCTGGAAAGTGGACCCTGAATTTTTCCTTGGCAGCACAGCAGAACTGACACTGTAGACACATGTCTGGGTGTCCTGCAATAACCCAGGCCCAGAACCAGGGTTATGAGTTGGCCCACCCCCAACATCCACCTCATCCATGATGTGCAGGATCACATGATGAGAATGAAGGCATCAGTCATGCACTCTCAAAGCTGCGGGATCTCCACCACATAGGGCAACAACAGGATATCCATGAGGAGTCCTAGTGAGATCCCAGCATTGTTAGTGTAGCCGAAACCAGAGACTATGAACCGTATCAATGACTCTGCAATGAACACTTGCAAATAAAATATATGGACAAACGGGTTTATTGCTTGACGCACTATGTCACACTACAGCTTTCATGATGAGATGTTTTTCCCCTGTTTTCATTTTTCTTTTTTTCCTTTTAAATTTTATTTTATTGGGGGGGAGCAGTTGCAAGGGCAGAGGGTGGGTGCAAAGAGATGAGGAGTTGAATGGGATTGAGATGCATGTTATGAAAGAAGCAAAGAATAAGTAAAAGGAAAGTTTAAAATGATAAAATAAAATATTTAAAATCAGATCAGCCTTGCGCCAGTGTTGTTTCACTACTGGCCTTAATAAAAACATCTGGTTCATTAGTACTATATAAAGTGAATATTTATTGAATGCCGGGTAAGAGGTGTTTAAGTATGATTTATGATATTCACTTAATTTTTAATATACCACCATGAGGAATCCTATTTATTCTCATATGTTAAAAAATATCCTAAGGCAAAAGAATGCATTTAATTTGCCAAGGTCATATAGTAAGTGGTAGCCTACATTTAAAAGTTTGCAGCTACATAGCCAATCTTTCTAAAACTGCATGGAATTGCCTCTAAGATAATATGGTTGATAGCAATCTTTTACCAGTCATTCACAAGTGATGTGGGATTTTATTGGTCAATAAAGAAACTGCCTTGGCCCATCTGATAAGGCAAAATTTAGATAGGCGGAGTAAACAGAACAGAATGCTGGGAGCAAGAGGAAGTGAGCTCAGATGCAGGGCAGCTCCTCTCAGAGCCAGACGCGATGAAGCAAGCCACCATGTCAGACATGCTGAATCTGTCCCGGTAAGCACACCTAGCGGTGCTACACAGATTATTAGAAATGGGCTAAATTAATACGTGAGAATTAGCCTAGAAGAGGCTAGATATAATGGTCCAGGCAGTGTTTAAATGAATACAGTTTGTGTGTTGTTATTTCGGGTATAAAGCTAACCATGTGGGAGCCGGGCGGGACAAAACGCAGGCCCACAGCTCCTACTACACACAAGCACAGAAATAAATTGAGGTAATATATGTCATTTCAAGTTAATATATAAAATGTGGTATTTATAACCTCTGAAGGGAGGAAAATCACTCCTCTATTCTTTAGGCTTTGGGAATAAAACATGTAAACTAAACTAACAGAGCCAAACTAAGGAAAGAGCATTATACTTTGAATAAAATATTTCAATTTAATGTTCTCTGGATTGTACATATAATACTAGTCAAGACCCTAGAAAAGATAAACTTAGAGAGTTCATAAATAATCTAAATAAGTGATACTTTTATATAAATGATAATATAAAATGGTTTTGGTAGTCTAGGGAGAGTAAATTATGGAAGATTAACATGCAGGAACAGATACCACTGGATGATAGGATTACTTAGTAAAATTACTTTTACCCAGATTGATGACGGTGGTGGATTCCTCACCTATAAGAATACACTTACCCCTTTCCTGGAATGATAAAATAAGATGCAATAAAAGAACGCATGCCCTGCTTTCATTGGAAATGTAGCTTTTCAGACCTCCTGATTCTCAATTACCTCTGCTAAGTATAATTCCCATAACAATGCATATTTGTGGATGGAATGTTTTTATCTTCTTCACATGAAAAATGAGATCAAGCTGTTTCAAAATAAAAGCAATGTCTGTTAAATAGCAGACAGTTAAACAGCAATAGAAGTGAAATACTGGCTTGAGGGTTGTGTGTGTCTTAAAACCTATTGTCACTATTCAGAAAATGTCTTTCCTATTAATCAAGAAAAAAATGTGAAGAAATCAAGTTTCAAAGAGATGTTCTATGTTGTTGTACTACGTATTTGAGATTGGAAGTGAAGAGTGGGTTAGTGCGTATTGTTACTCCCAACATTTAGAGCTGAGGGAACTTCATGACTAAGGCAAGGAAAAACACCCATGTTGTACATCAGACCACACAAGAAATATAAGTGCACATATGGATAAGGAATCATAAACATAGTAACATCTGTCACCATTTTATACCCAGTCATCTGGAAGAATGGTGAGTTCTAAAAATACAGCAACCCATAGAAATTAGTCATGGTTGAGTTCCCTTTGTAGAAAAAATGCTGTTCCTCATGGCATCTGTGTTTACTGAAGAGGCATAAGTCACAGTAAATGACAGAGAGACTTTTGAAATCCTTGGTGTAGAGTTGCAGATAATCATTCACAGGGTAAAGTTAGTGATTGTAAAGTAGTTATTTAATAGTCATCCCAATTTTCATTTAATTGACTTATGAATTTAAACAGCACTCCCTAGATGATACCAGGCACACTGACTCTTTAGGTGCTCATATAATTCTTTATTCAACAGAATATTATATGCCTTCAAAAAATAGCATTTAAAGCACTTTTTGCCACATTGGCTATTATCAATATTCATATTTTCTTACTGTAATGATAGCATTTTTATTTGGATTTTATATTTTGAGAATATATAAAAGAGTCAATGTTTTAGGACAGGATGTCTTCATGTATTCATAGTTCTTTGGAAACTCACTTTATAGACAAGACTGGCCTTTAACTAACAGATATTCACCTGCCTCTGCCTCCTGTATTCTGGCTTTAAGGTGTGTGACACCACCCTCAGCAAATCAATATTTTTGAAAGGTTATTTTAATTAATACCTTTTGTACAACATGAGCTAATCTACAATTTATCACATTCCTACTGTGTATATCTTATACACATTTATTTTCTAGTACAACAGACTAGCATTTCTTTTCAAATGTCTTCAATATCACTTTCATATTGATTATTCATTGAAAATGGGAAACATATGGCCTCACCTTCCAGAAACACAATTAAATTTATGCACCTTATAAATGGCTAGCTATTCATTCTTTAAGAGTTATATAAATCATATATCACAAAACTGTTAATGTGCAAAAATGTGCTCAAAAATGCCTTTACTAGCATAGTTCCTATACTAATAACTCATGAAAATTTTATCCCCTCTAGTTTGCAATTTGCTTCATGTTGATTTTTCTGTATAGGCCCAACTAACTATAGGCATTTTTTTATACTTAAAATCTGTGACGTTTGCTGTAATTTCCTACTTTTGTTGTTACCAGATCATCTAATTGAAGAAAACTCAAACTGCAGTTATTTTAGAACTTGTTTCAATCATACCTTCTTTGTGTCAGAAGAATAAGGCACCTTTAATTGTATGAAAACACAACACAGCTAAAAGCGAATTTCTGTCTAGAAAATGAGATCTGCTCTACCAGGTCTCCAAGAGAGAATGTGACCTGTTATTATGACCTGCAACTTCTGCTTTAGAGCAAGTTCTCTTTCAATATCTCCCAGAAATCATTACATGGGGAAAAAAAACTCATCAAAATAAGTGAAATTTCATCATTTCAGGATGCTATTCAGAAATTGATCTGAAGTATATTCCTATTCCTATTCCAAGTACAAATATTTAAATATATCAAATATTTTTATGTTTACCTATGCACATATATATTTCTATTGCATAAAATATGAATATTTTAAATGATTTTACTTAGTAGATATATTAAAAGTGTTCATACTACATTAGTATAATTAACATGAATTTTCATTTTGTATGTTTGAAGAACAACACAATTTTATTCCAAATTTTAAAACTTGTGAGACACTTTATAGAAAGCCAATGATTAAGTTGTCCAAAGAATTGCTATTCTATATAAATGTTACATATTTTCTCTTCTTGAATAAGGTAATTTGATGTGGTATTCCCCTCTATATGCTGTGATTATGTTTTATTGCCATTGGTTAATTAAGAAGCTGCTTTTAGTCAATGACTTAACAGAATATAGCCAGGCAGGAAGAGATATATATATATATATATATATATATATATATATATATATATATATATGAAGGCAGAGTCAGAAAGATGCCATATAACTGCCAAAGGAGAAAGACTCTGGAACTTTACCCAGTAAGCCACAGCCACATGATGATACATAGAAACAGAAATGGGTTAACTTGATATTAGAATTATCCATGAATATGCCTAAGCTAATAGGTCAATCAGTGTATTAATTAATACAATTTTTGTGTGATTATTTTGGGTCCAGGAATCTGGGAAACAAACAATCATCTTTTACCTACAATAATTCTAGCATATATTTTATATGTCTGTCTTTCTTCCCTAGTATACAATATAAATCAAGAAAATATGCTATGAATTAAATGCTATGAATATTTGTCACCAAAGCATATATAAATGTAAATAACTGAGTATTTTCAAGGGTCTGAAAATTTCTTTTTTAAATCGTGAATAGGTAATGCATAACTATTTTCCTGGTTGCTTTGGACACTTTCTTGTACTTTCCTTAGTAAAGTGTTGGCCCATCATGTCACCCCATAAAATAGGACCAACAAGCATATTCTAGATGGAAGAACTATATAGATAAATATAGATAAGAAGGGGTGGGTCTAGAGACAATGCTTATAATCGAAAATCACAGGCATAGTTCCTAAAACTTATGTAGGCACTTCGGTCTATTCCTTTACATACACAGGAAAACTGAAATCCCTGTACAATAATTAAAATATCAATATCATGGTTAAGGTGGAGAGATGAGGCAGACTAGTCCACCACACATGATATGACAGACACTTCCCTGTGTTCTTGTTTGTTTGAGTTTCTTTCCATTTCATATAACATGTGTTTAGAGAAAGCTATAGCATAAATACTAACGATAGCAGACTAAAAATTAAACAAAGTGAACACTTCCCACAGAAGAGCCATCTCTCCCAATAATAGTTTTATTGAGACAAGAAAATCAGCTTAGAAAGACAGGGAAAAAATTAACAATCTCCTTCAAAAAAACAAAACAAAACAAAAAGAAAAACAAAATAAAACAAACAAACAAAACACTGCAAGGCAATTTCACACATCCCAGTGTAGAGAGCCTGGATTTATCTTCTCTAGAAAGAAATGACAACTCTAGGACTCAGTGAACCCCTTCTATGGAATCTGGGCCTTCATCATTGCTGGAGGATGACAAGGACAGTAAGGACTGAACAAAGAGGGATAGCAATTTTAGTGTCATCTGATATTCTGAGATATGTGTCTCCTCTGTAGGGTCAAGTGGGTATCACTAATGAGCTAGTTCACCCATCCTTATACAGGAAGGACCAGACACTGTGTGAAGCAAATATTGTTAGCTTACCTGAACAATGAATAATTGTCCCAGTAATTATTCAACATAAATAACAACAAAATAGAAAATATAGGTATCAATCCTCACCTGACAATTCTCTCCAATAAAAAGTGACTGAGTTTGGGAAAAGATCACAGAAGGAGAATTATATAGAAAATGTAGATATTATGCCAACTCTCATAATAAGTAGATTTAAAAGATACTACATTACAAACAAGAGCTAAAAAATACCAAACTGTGGGGGCAAAAGGTCATGAAAAAGCTATCATCCTAGATATAATAGAAATGTTAGAAACCTCTGATGAAGATTTTAAAGTGGCAACCAATACATGCTTACTCACATCAAAGATATATAATAAATGAGCACTGAACCCAATGGAAATTTTAGAATTGAAATATAATGCAATTAAAATATTAAAAATAATAACAAAGTTTGAACTAGTATTAATATAGGGCAACATAAACATAAAGAAATATCATCTATACTGGATATTTCACATTTTAGGAAAGTTCTACTCAAAGGAGGCTACCAAGTTAGAAAGGTATGCAACAGTCTTATCCAGTTTTAATCCCAACTAGTGATAATAATGATCTGTCTGCCAACACATTCATGTTGACATTCATATGACACAAATGTCATAGCAGTAACCACACACTTTCAAATGGCTTTAAGACCCATTCCAGGGGGCTGGAGAGATGGCTCAGAGGTTAAGAGCATTGCCTGCTCTTCCAAAGGTCCTGAGTTCAATTCCCAGCAACCACATGGTGGCTCACAACCATTTGTAATGGAGTCTGCTGCCCTCTTCTGGCATGCAGGTATACACACAGACAGAATATTGTATACATAATAAATAAATAAATAAATAAATAAATAAATAAATACCCATTCCACAAGATGAAACCCATAACTGGCACTGTTTTGGGGTCAAGAATCTGTGGATAGAATGACCCTAAGGGGGCATTACTATTTACTTACTGCTATTTCTTGACTAAGTAAACATACTAGTAAACCAACTCTTAATGACTTACTATCATTATACCCATAGATTATTGCATGTCTCAAGCCTCATCAGAGAAGTTTCTATATTCAGTAGGTGATAGTTAACAGAAGCCCATGATTGGTCAAGGTATAAGAAAATACACTGCAGAATATATATTTTATAAGCATAATGAAATGTTTTGTGAACTACTAAGAATTATAAAACAAGAACTAAGAAATTATGTGAGGAATACATACTTCATGCCTTCCTTAGTAATCTTTTATTATGAGTGGTCAGAGGGATTGTAAGAATCAGGGGTGATGGTGATAACTATAAGGAAACAGTATTTCCTTAAGGATACAGCAAGAATGTTGCACATATGCAATCATACTTGTTATGATATTCTCTTAGGGTTTTCTTACTGTGAAGAGACTATGACTAGGCAACTCTTATAAAAACGAAAGCATTTAATTGGGGCTGACTTACAGTTCAGAGGTTTAGTCCGTTATCATCATTGAGGGGAGCACAGCTACACAGGAACAAATACAGTGCTAGGAAGGCAGCTGAGAATTCTACATCTGGATTAACAGGCAGCATGGAGAGTGACACTGGGACTTGCTTGGGCTTCTGAAACCCCAAAGCCTGTCCCCAGTAGCACACTTCCCCCTACAAGCCTTCACCTCTTAATAGAACCTATGGGGACAATTGTTCTTTAAGTCATCCCCAGGATGGAGAGGGAATTTGGACACAGAGTCCTAGTTAGACAAAAAACCCTTGGCAATTGAAAGCTGTTGAAAGGGGGAAGAGTCGATTTTCCTTAAAGTGTGTTCTCTGATGAGGCAACCATACTCTGGTGGATGGTAACACATCCAACAGTTTATGTCAGCACAAATTGGACTTGATGAGTTTACAGGCAAGGAGCAAACACAAAGCTAAGTGGGAAGGGAAGGGGACCTGAGGTCTGAGAAGGGGAGAGTGTACATGTTCAAATTATGATGAATGAAATTCTTTTAAAAAACTAATAAAATAAGAAACATAAAGTTCATTAAAATAGCAAAAAGAAAAATATTAGCTGAATGAATGGATAAATACCATTGAGATTTATTCTCTTTGTTTTCTAAACTATAAGTTAAAATATAAACAACAATTGCTAGTACTTCCTGAAGCAGTTCAAAGTGTATGCTTGAGGAAATATTTAACATAGTTGTATACAAAAGAGAGAAATCATGAGCATTGAAATGAAGACAGAATATTTCTTCTGCCAGCTCTCATGTTCAGGCTTGTATTTCTTCCAAGCAATAATTATTCAGAATTTGTTACCAGTAGAAAAACACCTCTGTTTTAAAGAACCTGTTTTTAAATTTAAGAAATAATTGTAGCTGACTGATTTAAGGTCTTGTTCTTTCACTAAGCATCCTCCATGGAGCAAAAGTTTAATCAAATAAAGAAACATGACTATATGATCTTAAACTTCTAAAATGTAGAAATAATAAAGAAAAACTACAACATATTGTTCCTCCTTGACAGAGTTCTGTTCTATGTACAGGGATGCTGATGTATAGGAATGTTGCCTAGAATAGATGAGAGCCAAAAGAATTTATCTGCATGTGGTACCACCATCTCAGTTTCATTCTATAAAACTAACCAAGGAGCAAGAGAATAAAGAAAAGGCAGCTATTTTAAAAATAAAAGTATCTGTCTTGCAGCTGAAATCATTTTGTAAAATAAAAGATTTTTAACTCTACTATCCATTATAATAAACAAACCATCAACTGTTCTAGATAATAAAAAAGATCCATAATAAAAGTTATCACATATATTCTATCAATTATCAGTTTATATTACATTTGAGAAAACAACTATATTTTCAATACTATAGAAAATGAAATTAAATAGCCTTGAAAAATTCAACAAACAATTGTACAAGACACATTAGCAACTGATAAAGCAACGTTAATAAAAATAATAAATAAAAAGAAGTTACCTATGAGCTTATTGGGAGTCTTAATATGGCTAAGGTTGTAATACCTATAAAACTGATATACAAAATCAGCTTTAGTCCTATCAAATTTCCAGACACCTCTTGAGAAAGAATTATGAGAAGTCACATTTAAATAAAGAAAGTGTATAAATATTTACAAATTTCATGAATGAAAAGTGCTGTAACAATGATAGAGCAAGTCAAGAAGGAGGTAGCAAGCTTTTGGGACACACTACAGTATATAGCATGACCTTATCGGAGGTGAGAAAGAGAAGGAGCAGGAGTGTGAGCTAAAGAGAATGAGTGGGGGGGGGGGCAGAATCCTAGAATAAGAGAAATAGCCCAGGAGTGTAGTGGCATTTTATTTGTATTTTAATAAATAAAATTTTCCATCAAGCATGATTAATAAAAACTCAGAGGGAAATTGGGGTTCAAGCTGAAGGTCAGAAAAGCAAAAGAGTCAGCCATCAGATCTTACCTCAACTTCCATCTGAAATGGCGATCCTGTCTCCAGGAATCTCAGAATGAGACTGAGAGTAAGAGCTGTCTCCTCACATTTGACAATCCTCTCTAGGGCTGGGATTAAAGCTGTGTACCACTGGGATTAAAGGCATGCACCACCTGGTTTCTATGGGAAACTAGTTTGGCTACTGGGAGTATTAAAGGTGTGTATCACCACTGCCTTGTCTGTAACACTGATGGGTGGGGCTGTTTTACTTTCAGATCTTCAGGCAAATTTTATTCATTAAAATACAAATGAAATATCACTACACAGGTGCAGGCAAGAGGAAGAGTCCTAGATTGAGAGCCAGAGAGAGTACAGGAAGGGGGCAGAATGATAAAATAGGAGGATTAGTCTTCAGCTTACAGAAAATAATAACTAAAGTGCTGAATCCTCCCCCACTTTGACTTCACATGGCTATAAAAGTAGTAGACATATACTAGAAACAATATTTCAATATTATAAGCATGATTTCTTTTCCAAAACAAATGTCCTGTTTTCAATGCCGTGGAATCTGCACATTTGAGAGAGACCTCTTAATATTTTCAAAATGATTTTTCCATCACTTTCCCATTACTTCATGAATATTATCCAAGTTACATCCATCTACTAATGCTGACAATGTATTTATTAAGCAATAGCTTGGCAGCACCCTTAACATTTTCTCTCAATAGATGTCTCTTTTCATGTTGCCACCATGTATAGGATGGAATTATTTCCATATTTTTATGATTTGATTCACTTATCTTTAATTCATTTCATTTGCCTCATATTTTAACTCATTTCTTTTGTCTCCTGTCTTATTTTAAGCAGCCAAGAGAAGCCACACCAGATGTTTATGGCTTTGCTTAGAGATTTTCTTTCCAAGAATTCCATAATTCTCAAATGAATTTTAAACATATATTGGGACACTAACACAAACTGATCAATTACTTTACCAGTTTAAAAGAAAGGTCACATCCTTTACTTTCATTATAGCTTATTCCAGTATTATCCAAAACTACATCAGAATAGCATAAAACAATCTAGATATCTAACCCTATATTCACTAAGGAGATAAAAGGTAATTTTTGGTTTTGGTTTTCTTTTTCTTCTTAACCCTCAAAAGTCTAAGCTTTCTTCAATGCCATGAGCCTTAAAATTCTAGGTCCAATATGTAAAATCCTAAATGACAAGGCTTAAAGAACTTTGAGTTTGGGGAATTTGCCCCTTTCTAAGATCATAGTACAGCTCCAGGGAAATATGGGATCTTACACTTCAGAAATCAGGAGGTTGAATGACCCTTTCACAGGGATCATTTAAGACTATTGGGAAACACAGATATTACATTATGATTCATAACAGTAGCAAAATTACAGTTATGAAATAGCAACGAAACTAATTTTGTGATTGATGATCACAAACTGAGCAACTGTATCAATGGTTCACAGCATTAGAAAGTTGATAATCACTCTTTAGGCCATTGTTGATATTGCTTTGTGTTCTTTTTCATCTATCTATTTGTATTATTTAGTAACCTTTAAAATATAATCGTAACTATAAGAAAGCACTATTTTTTAAACTTTCGAAGTGGCAACACAGTGTTATGTAAACATCAGTTATATTCTAAGGGACTGGAACTTTGGCTGGACTTCACACACAGAGTTAATAACACACCTTGACGTTCCTTATGACTTAAGACTGCTGTCCTACTGTGTACTCAGCCCATTTTTTTAACCTGCTTTTAAGAATAAATGTAAAAATCAACCTTACTTGCCTTGGATTTCCCATGTAATCAACTTTTACAACCTAAGGTAATACAAAGTTGTAATCTTAAATTTTTTACAACCTAAGGTAATGCAAAGTATGTAATCTTAAATTACATACTCTTCCATGCCCCTGACCCAGTGCAATGCTTGTATATCATTTGCTGAATGCAGGAAAGCAGTGGTTGAAAGCAATCTTCTAAAACAAATTTCTATTGTAAATGTTGACTGAAACATTTGTTGATACTCGTTGATAAACAACTGTATTTGTAGTACCATTGGGTGTCTGGGACACTTGGGATCAGTTGGAACCAACAAATTACTCCATTATAAACTCTGTTAAGATTTCTGTAAAATAGTCCCCATTCTTTCCCTGTGTTATGTATTCTATGCAGTTTAATAAAAGATAGAACAAAGCTCTTTGTTAGGAACAAACACACACACACACACACACACACAGTCACACACAAGGACACACAGATTCAGAAGACAGTCTCCAAGGAAGTATAGATTTAGACTCATGCAATAAATGCATAGAAGACAAGAGAGACAACAGGAGCATAAAACAGAGAATTCACATCAAGATTTTCACTTGTTTAAGTGATTCAAAGGGGGAGTGTTTTAGTTCTTTCAGTAATGCCTTTAATTTATTCATGAAGCTATTCTAAAACATTATTATTAACTTCAAGAACAAGTCATGAAAGTGCCTCAGAATTGCAGATGCCCTAGACTTCCCATTAGTATTTGGAGATACCTCGGGGTGTTTTGGTGTATTTGTGGATGCATATATGTTGGCAGGTTTGTATAGACTATGTGTTGGTCTCCATGTGAAAGTAAAAGGACCATTGGTAGTGCTATGTTCCTAACGGTGTCATCTAACATGGTTTTTGAGAAAAATTCTCACTGAGACTTGAGATTAGCATAGTAAGTGATGTTGGGCTGACTAATGAGCTCCAAGAAGCCATGCTTTGTTGAAACTCAACTAGTAGATTACAAGTTGTCATTGCCATGCCTAACTTTTTATATATGTATTGAGGATATAGTTTAGATCATTATGTTTTGGTAACAAGGATTTTACTGGTTACACTATAACTACTGTATCCATCCCTGTACGTGAAGAGAGCCCTTTACTTCTATTGTCTTTGCAAATATAAGGCAGATAATATCATATATGAAATGGTCTTTTTGTATTAAATCGAATTCATATCAAAACATTTAAAAATTTATTTTGAAGGGGGAAATTTTCCTACATAGTATTAGAGGTATATATATAAGTACAGACACAATTTTCTATGAAGACAAAATACTCGGAAAGAATAGACAATCTGACTCATTAGTATATTATTTTTTTGTTCCTTTGTTTTGCTTCTCTTTTGATACAGGGTTAGCAGTTATAATTTTCATCTATGACATAGAAAAGTAAATGTTATAAACTTACAAACTGTGTGAGCAGACTTTTGTTATTATGATAGCCAAGGACTTGAAGGTAGAACAAACATCTTTTTATAGTGGAGTTAAGTTTTATAGTACAGTTGTGCCGTGGAAGACTAGCCTTCATAGAATTGCAGAAGTTGAAGTAAGCACACTAATTGTTTCATACTGATGATTTTATGAAACATTTTGTTCATTGACTCTATTGGAATATTTAGGCAAAGTCAAATTTCTCTCTCCACCTTGTTATACTCTGTTTACATTCATTTTCTTGAGAAAAAAATGTTTTGTTAAGTTTTTTAAAAAAGAAATGTTGTAATAAGAAATATATATGACTTACTTTAAGAGTGTCTGCTCTCTAAACACTTTCATTATGGCAGATTATCACATGACCTCTGTGAAGTAAGCTCAAATGCCCTCTTCATATTATAATTGAAATATCTGATATAGTGAAAACCTAAGTAACTTTCTCAAGTCACTCACATGTTGAAAAATGTAAAAGACATGATGACTAGATTGTCATGCTTCATCATCTGTGCCCTACACTACTTCACCAAGTTGGTTGGAAATCACTCTTTGGTAAGAGAAAGACTATGAACAAGACATTTGTGCTTGTCCTTATGTAATTGATCTGTGTTTGAAGTTCTAAAAAAATAGATTACAAATGACATTACAGGAGCCAAGGATGTATTTGACTACAACCAGGTGTGACATATATGGCATACAACCTCAGTCTAGGCACAAAGGAAGAAAAAATACTTATTGTATGGTATATTTTTATATAAAGATCACCTGCTTTGTCATTTATATTAATAGAAACAGTATTGAAATAATCTTCACATATTAGATACAAGATATAGCATACATTATCTATGTAATATCTATCAAAACTCCATGAGAAAACTACCATTGTCATTTCATCGGAGAAGATGAGATTGCTTTTATCAGCCTATTCAATCCAATTCTGCCTTATTCAAAAACATGCATGATTTCCTATATTTCTTCTTAGAAAAATACAACGAAGTGGCTTTGATAGGCAAACGTTTCCTAGAAAAATCTGCTGCATAGATAACTAAACATGTAAAAAATCACATGAAGAAAGCCCGAAGAGAAGAAAAATCCAGATCTAACCATTCAAAAGTAAGCTTTCTCAGCTATCGAGTATAAAATCAGTAATGTGTCACAAAGGTTAAACACAGCCATAAATATTAAAACAGAATATTTGTTTAGCAACAAAAGTACAAAAAATTATTAGAAATAAATTTTTTTCTTAAATTTTAAATTCATTGACTCCTTTAAACAAAATATTACTAATTCTGAAAGAAAAAGATCAAAAAAGCAATAACAAAGAAAGAAAATTGATTATCAGGATACATTTTTACAATGGCAAATGCCTTGCATACACATATGGAAATTCTATAATGAAATTAATTAAGTGGTAGAAAATTTATATACAAAAAAGTAAATGCTAGGGAAGACAATACATCCGAAAACCAAATTTAAGGCACTATATAAATTATCTAATGACCCATATACATTATCTAAGAGCACCAAACCTGCGTAAGGATAGGATCTCTCACTTGGGGTGTCAGTTTTCATTTGTTTAAGATTTAACATGTCATTGTTAACTACTTTAGATATTACCTCTGAGGACTCTAATCATGGTATTTGGTAGATTAAACCATGAAAAATTTTTAAATTTTGACTGAGAAGCCAATGATAATGGCACTGGGTTTTGAATCTACTCCATGTACTGGCTTTTTGGGAGCCTAGTCTGTTTGGATGCTCACCTTCTTAGACCTGGATAGAGGGGGGAGGACCTTGGACTTCCCACAGGTCAGGGAACCCTGACTTCTTTTAGGACTGGAGAGGAAGGGGGGAGAGGGAGTGGGGAAAGTGGGAGGGAAATGGGAGGAGGAGAGGAGGTGGAAATTTTTAATGAAAAAAAGAAAAAAAAAAGATCTCCACAATCCTAAGAACACTTAATTAGAAAGGGAATGCAGTTCTCTTAAGTACCTATTTATTGGGACAAATCAATAATCAACACTGAAAGTGAGCACCCAGACTGAAACAATTTAAATCCCAAAGAATATCGTGGTAATGGTATCAAAAAAATTTAGACACACCTTCCCAACACAGCAGATGAGCTCTTATTCTCCTAGGTGCTTTGAGTAAGTTAGAGGTACTTCCTAGCAATATTTAGTTGAGACAAAAACTAGATCATTCTATGAAAAAAAGCGCCTTAAAATGATTCTTATAGTTTACTCAGCAAAATCATAAAACATGATGGAAGAAGTAAAATATAGAGAATAACAAAAACTGATTCTTATCAGTGCTATGAGTGGATTGTGAAAAACAACCTGTTTTTATGACTTTTACCTATTTAATGGAATGTCCAAAAAGAAAAATGTTTATCGTGTGAGAGAGTTAAGCATATTCTCTAGTAATATCTTTAAAATCATCAGTTCATATGCAATCAACTTGAGAAAAGCAAATTATAAATTAGCTAACTTTTGTCCCTTTAACCAAAGGAATAAACAAAATGATAATCCAATTCGAGGTTCAACATTCAAAATCTTGTAGGGGCTCATTAATTATATCTGAAGATATGATTGTCTAAGGATTACATACCATAAAACCAACCCACATTCTTCACAACCTCTCTGGGAAATATTAATTTATCTTAAACACAATGGTGAGATAGTTGATAAGCTAAACAGTTTTCCTCATCTTTGAATTTGTTTGCAATCCTCGTTTGGGAATTTGGCTTATTATTCATGAAAGATTCTTTACCCATTGTAAGAGAGAAATGGAGTTCAATAGTTATATGTGATATTGTTAGCCTTACTTGTCTCAACAACTAGATTTTCTCCTTTCCTAAATTTTTCATCAAAACTTGATATTTAGTGTGCTCTGCTCTCTGACTTGAAAAAGTATCTATCTTTCCTCACTGTAGATGAACATGCCATCATACACCAGAGCCAATGTTTAAATATACACTTTATGTACAATGTGATCATTGTTTCTTATGCATCAAAATAAAATGCAGTGTGAGGAGTAGATGAAGTCTTGAGTGAATATATTATTGACCAAAGCACAGCCAGCTCAAAGACCCAAGTACTTTCACTCATGGGAATGGCAAGGCAATTCCCAAATCAGGCTCAGAGGAATAGCAAAGCCTTCCACCGGTCTGAATATAAATGCTGGAAATAGTTGAGCTTAAGTTGAAACTAGTGTGTACAGAGAGTAATAGCTGTGGGTTCCTCTTCCTGGCTGAATGCATCCTGGGCCAGCTGTCCTACTGAGATTGTCTACTATGTCCTGGATTCAACTGTATATGATTAATGGGTTAAGTTTCCAGACTGCTGTTTATGCATGTCCTTTAGTCTACCTAATCACACTTATATATGTATGTATGTATTATTATTATTACTATGTATGTATATATAGTATTTATATGTATGTATGTATGTATGTATGCCATTTTTTATTCCAAATGGCTCCAATTAGATCATTAACTAAGCCATATAGTTCATGGTAATACTGATATTGAAGAAAAAATTTATCAATGGCAAATGAGAGATAATAGGAAGATGTGTAGAGAGATGATAGATAAACAGACCCATAAATGAAAATAGAGAGTGAGGAGTAAAAAAGAAGATTTTTAAGAGACTTCCAAAGTTTAAAACCTCCAGAATATATGTCCAAAAAACTCTAAATGAACTGGTTCAGAAAAAAAGAAAAATGCTCTTACATAGAAACATTGGAATATAAAAAGAAATAAAGAGGAGGAAGACATATGCCCTGAAGTGGATAGACAAACACATGTTTCTAGTGTATAACACATTAAGTATTTTAGAATATGGGTTTTAGTGTTCTTTACTATTTTATAAGAGAACAATAAATGTCTGAATTATAATTTTAAAAGTTCTAATCTTAAATAGGATTTCAAAAATCTTAACTAAAGCCTTGATATAATACAAACTGTAATTCAATTTTGGAAGAAAATAACAGAAAGTTTGCTGTCTCATATTCATTGTTGTATTTTCAATCTTTCCCTTTGTATCAAAAATGTAGAAAACAGGGTAACCCAATTTTTTGTTGTCATATAATTTTCATGATACATCTATGAATGTTTCAGTGTACTTTTTAACTTACTTAGAAATACAATAAGTACCTGCAAAAAAAATCACTCCCCACCAAAAGAAAAAAAATTCTAAGACACAGGTATGGAGAATAACCCAACCTTCCCTCATGAATCCTCACACCTAAAATATTTCCATCAAGAGAAGTAATTCAATGAAGTTCTTAATCAAGATCTCCTTGTCTCTTTTTTATTTCATTATGACGCCTTAAAATAATCTCATCAACTTGTCTGTGTGCTGCTTTATGCTTCAGACTGTTATCTCTTTATGAACATAAAATCCATTTCTTGCTGATTCTAAATTTATTAGCACCTGGAACTATCCCAGCTATAACAAAAGAGTTTCAAGCCTTTCATTGAATCAGATATTAGTAAGTGTACTTCATTGTCATTTCTTGCATTCAGCACACTGATTGACACATGGACTTTGTCCACCTCTACAGGGATGACAGGATTACAATTGTTCTCTAATATATGCAAAAACATATACAAAAGCATTTTTCTTTTAACATTACATTTATTTAATTGTTTGTTTGTTTATCAATATGTATGTGTGTGAATACATGTGGTGCTTAGAGTAAGAATGGATTCCATAGGTTTACATATTTGAACATGCCATGCCATGCTGGTAGAACTGTTTGGGAAGGATTAGTAGGTGTGGTCCTGATGGACCACACTTGTGCCACTAGGGTGGACTTTGAGGTTTCAAAAGCCCATGCCATTCCCAATTAGTCCTTTCTCTTTGTCTTATTATTATAGACTCAACATATGAGCTCTGATCTATTGCCATAGCACCAGTCTGTCTGCCTGCTGCCATATTTGTTTTTGCCATGATGGTCATTGATTCCCCCTCTGAAACTGTTAGCCCCCATTCCCGTGATCATGTTATCTTATCACAGCAGCAAAAAAAGTAGCTGAGGTGTTTCATATATTATAATATATGTGTGGGAGTCAGGGAACAGTAGCAGGAGTTCATTTTCTCCTTCTACCATGATGGTTCTGGTATTCAAACATGGGTTATTAGCTTTAGAATTACGTGTCTTTACTGAGACGTCTCACTGGCTCCTTAGACATGTTGTTTTCCCAATAGCGAATTAACATCCTGTATATGTCAGTAAGCAAATGATTTATGCTTATATTTATTTGTTACTACTTCATGTTGTCATTTTTTACATAGTACCCTCATGAAATAATGAAAATAATGGAAAGATATTATGCAACTACAAGAGCAGCACTGACATTTTAAAAAATATGCAGCATTTTACAAAATATGGAAAATAGGCTATTCAGATCACTGCTTATAAATACTTATTTGTAAATTCTTCTTTCTTTACCATGTCCCAGCAAATGGCATTTAGATTTCTATCTTCTCAGCTTTATTCTAAAGTAAGATGCACATCTTGTGTGGCAACAAAATATTGTAACTTTATTCTACTTTTTGGCATTGATATAAAGTAATCCAGAAGCATCAAGATGCTTTAAAATGATAAAACGTCATCAAATTAGTTTGTAAATATGCTATTACTGGTAAAAACTTCATAATTACTAATGACAACTACTAGGTTCTAGTCAGCGAGGATGTTTTAAGATCTTCATGAGGCAAGAAATGAACTTTGTCACTAAAGTTCTACTGTAAGCAAAGTAATTCGATTTTTTTCTTTTTTTTCTTTTTTTTCTTTTATTCTTTTTTAATTAGAATTTCCGCCTTCTCCCCGTTTCCTATTTCCCTCCCACTCCTCCCACATATTGCCCCTCCCCCCACTCCCCTCCCCCCTATCCCCATTCCTTTTCTCCTCCCCCAACTCCATTCCCCCTCCCTCTCAATACTGAAGAGCAGTCCAAATTCCCTGCCCTGCGGGAAGACCAAGGTCCTCTCACTTCTATCTAGGTCCAGGAAGGTGAGCATCCAAACAGGCTAAGCTCCCACAAAGCCAGTTCATGTATTAGGATCGAAACCTAGTGCCATTGTCCTTGGCTTCTCATCAGCCTTCATTGTCATTTGGGATCAACCTTCCCCAAGATCCAGTAATACCACTCTTGGGAATATACCCAAGAAATGCCCTATCATATGACAAAAGTATCGGTTCAACTATGTTCATAGCAGCATTGTTTGTAATAGCCAGAACCTGGAAGTAATTCGATTTTTGAGATTTGAGAACTGACAGTTGGATGTCAAACTTGGAATCCACCTAGGTTTTACAGTGCCCTGATCTGAAGACCAGTCTTTCCTCTCTTCCAAAGTGTTCCATATGCCCTTTCCCATTTTCTTTGAAATTTATGGCAGTTTTCACTAATTATTATTAACTGCATGTATTTATATGTGTATAAATCCATTTTTAGTTCATATAATGTTACTTATGTTTTCTTGGCTAACCATTTGGCAAAGGACAAGTTAGCATGTTCTTCACTGGGGAGAACTTTCTTCCCTGATCTTAACTTTTCTAAGTTGACTACAGGTGAGGGCAAGTCTTGAGGCCTTGTGTCATTTTCCCATCTACTTTGTCAAACTGATTGGTGTCAAGCTTGTTCATCTAACATTTGTTGAGTCAGGTTAATGATACTTTATGGGTGCAACTTCTGATGCTACAAGGAGATAAAATATCACAGCAAACTTCTACAGGCTCTGGCTCTTGAAGTCTTTCTGTTCCCTCTTCTCTAATGATCCCCGAGTCTTAGGTGTTGAGGTAGTTTTTAGATCTTGTCCATAACTGCACATTTTGATTTGTTGTCATTTCCTGCAATAGTCTCAGTGTGTTGCAAAAAGAAGTTTCCTTGATTAGGGATGAAGACTACCTTTATCTGTGGGTATATCAGCTAAAGATGCTGTAGTGTCATGTATACCTTTGAAATAACTTTGAAATAACTAACAGATCTCTAATTGGACACAAGACCCACTTACCACGAGGAAAACCATACCTGACACTGGAAACCTAGCTAACTCCCTGGTGCTAGTGAAGTTATGGTTACTTCAGGAGAATGCACAACCACCAATTTCCTCAAGCCTAACTGGATCTAATTTGCTCATCTTTTACTGTCACTCTGACATATAAACTGTCTTGCCCCCTTGTTTTTTAATATCTGCATGTGCCTCTTCCTTTAAAACAAAATGTTTGCCTGTTACATGCATGTGTAGCTGACACTTATTTCAAAAGGAGCATAAACTGTTATTTTCAGGTAACTTTAAATTCACCTGTTTGCCTCAGGTAACACTGGTATTCCCAATCATCTCAACTCATTCTATGCTCCAATAGCTTTACTCTTCTCTAGTTCAAATCCTGCACATTTTCTGTGCCCTTCATCTTTTATTCATGCTTTTGCCTTTTATTTCACAGAGAAAAGTGGAAATAATCTAAGAATTACTTGCATCTGCACATATTTACCCATATCTACTAGTATATATACTTTAAATAATTCTCTTGTAATTATTTTGCCAATTGACTTATAATTTGCTTACTTTCATTAGCTTTAGTTTGATTTCAATATTTGTAAAATGCAGGACATAAAATTTTAATAAGATTTTTATATTGAAGCAATTATGGATTCACATGCTAAAATCACACAATGCCTTACAGCCCTTTAGAAAGATTGTACATTGATCATATGAATATAAACAGAGCTAATATTCAGAACAACTCCTTACCCAGTTCCTTTCTTATACAATAAAAATCACACTTAGCCCTCCCCCATTTTCCCAACTTCTAATTTGCTCCGATTTTCTGTCAACATAATTCCTGTTCTCATTCTTAACTTTCTGTATATAATAATTTATTTGATTTTATTCCTGGGTAGAGTTACAAGATATGGTGTAACATAGCTTTTCAATGATGAATTTCAATCATATAGAATGCAAAATTATTCTTAATGACAAAAGCATAATAACTAATGTTCACTAACATATTTTAAATGGGTTAAATATATTTGTAATAGTCTTAAAGAGAATAACTTATATTTACAGAAGCATTAATAATATTGACATAGAATCAAAAGAGACAATAAATCTATTCATTTCTATTACAGACATTAAATTATTAAGTGATTTAATAAGGTATATCCGCCCTAAAAAGGAAGCCAACATCAATCTATTATTGAGGACTAAAGTCCATGATCAGACTTATATTTTTATTAAAATTTCCTTCTTCTCTTCCAAGAATTTACCCATTGTACCTGTGGTAGCTTGAATGTAATCATCATCCATAATCTCGTAGGTAATGGTGCTATTAGGAGGTATGGCCCTGTTGGAGGAAATGTATCATTGCAGACATGGGCTTTCAGGTTTCCTAGGCTCCAAATACTGTCCAGTGTCTCAGACAACTTCCTGCTGTCTCCTAGTCAAGATGTAGCCAGCACCATGTTTGCCTATACGTTGCTATGCTCTCCAACATGATGATAATGCGTTGAACCTTTGAAACTGTGAGCCACCCCATTGAATGTTTTCTGTATGAGTTGCCATGCTCATGGTGTCTCTTCACAGCAATATAGCGCTAAGAAAGTATCACATTGCAATAATTTGTCGCGACTCAAAGGGCTTCAAAACATACTAGTTTTGCAGACTGATTTCTGCATTGTGTCAATGGATACTATGTGTAGTCCTACCCAGAGATTCTGTATAATGTGTCTCCTATGCAATTTGCCTGTAGCTTTTGTTATGAGTATACTAGAGCAACATGGTTTTAATAGGAAGGTCACAGAAATATATTTAGGGTGTACATTATTACTATGATTTCTCTACTGTCAACATTAACTTTCAATACACAATTAAGAGTGTTTTCATTTCAAAATTATTATGTATTCCTCTATGAAACACAAAAAGTTATCTTTGGAAAATGTTACTGTGATCTACCTACACATGATGGATGAGAAGTCAAACTTTTCTTTAAGGTGAAATAGCTGTCTGTATAGAGGTTCTAATAATGAGTAGTGTTATTTTCCTCTTCCTCTAGTGTCATTTTTATGTAAATTTTACAAATTTACAGGTTCATTTTACCTTGATTTGAACAGTGTTTATTATAAGTATAACTTAAGTATATATTTTCATATTTTTAATTACAATCTATATAAATTATTTTTGCTATAAATTGCTACAGAAATGTGTCGGAGGGGGCTGCTTGTTCATCCCTGCCACCCAAAGCCAAAATAATCACACAGAAACTATATTATTTAAATCACTGCTTGGCCCATTAGCTCTAGCTTCTTATTAGCTAACTCTTACATATTAATTTAACCCATTTCTATTAATCAGTGTATTGCCACGTGGCTGTAGCTTACCAGCTAAAGTTCTGGCAATATTCTCTGGTGGGTCTACATGGCTTCTCTCTGGCTCCATCTCCTTTCTTCCAGCACTCCACTTAGTTTTCCCTGGCTAGCTCTATTTCCCTATAGCTCTACTTTAGGCCTAAAGCAGTTCCTTTTTTAACCAATGATATTCACAGCATACAGAGGGTATGCCCACATCAGAAATGGACATAAGAAGTTTATTTATCTAGTTGATAAATCCACCTATAATTTTATTTTTGTTTAGCTTTTTTAGTGTCTCCCTCACTGAAGTAGGGGTAGGCTCATTCCATGTATTTGCTATGAAGTCCTACAATCTATCATCTCTTCAAGGAACCTTAGTATACATTATTAAATAATGTTGTTATAAATAAACATCTGTCTGAATACAATAACAGGTATCTTAGATTTCTGATTTTCTCATCCAAAAGAGCAAGAAAATATATGTGTGTGGGTATTGACACTCTGTACAGTTTTATTTTTATAAATAGTCCCCTATAGGGCAGGAAAATACAGCTCAGGTTAAAGAATAGTTACCTAGCATGTACAAAGGCCTAAATTCAATCCCAGGCATTATGTAAAACCAAGTGTGGTTGAGCGCATCTGAAATTGTAAAACTTGGAAAATAGAGGCAGAACTATCCAAGTCAGAGATCATTCCTGACTGCATAGGAGCCATTATAAGCCTTATAAGGCCATTATGAGGCATTCATAAAGTGCCTCATAATATGTTTTTCATATACAACAATTATATGTACATTAAAGACAACTTCCAATAGATGTCAATGCTGTAGCATATAAATATGTGAATCATATGAATTTTGTTCCCATCCCAACCCCTGTTTGTCTGTTGCTTTGCAACAGTGAGAACATTGGCCCCATCTCTCACTACCTAGTACACAAGTGGCAAGCATATTCTAAGATTAAGTTACATAAACATATATTATATAATGTTTCAGATAGTTAGCTCAAGTCCCACGGTGAACAACCTTGCTAATTAGCATGTGTGTATGAAATTGCATTTCCTCTTAATGGTTTTCCAACATTTCTAGTGTTCTTCAGGGTAAGGCATTTTCTAAGAGATGCTAGTTCATTCATTTCTAATAATTATTGTATTGTTTAATTAAATCTGCATTCCATCCTGAGAACTTCACATACCTTAAACATTTTTCTTTTCTTAAATGTGTGTGTGGTGGGGAGGAGGGGATAGTGGCTGGTATTCCTACAGGCATCATGGTCAGCAACAAAATTTTGATCTGCAAGAGGTGAGAATAAAACCTTGGTTCAGACTGACCTAGTCAGTCTAGCTCGATTAAACTAGAGAGAGTCTGATTCCAGGAGGTTTATTCTATGTATTGATCTGCAGGCAACAGGAGTGAAGTGTGTGCCACACTGGGTGTAGTTTGAGTTTTGAAGACTTCAAAGGTCATCTCACAGTGGCACACCTTCTCAAACAAGGACAACACACCTATTCCAACAACGCCACACTTCCTAATAGTGTATTCTCTACAGGCCAAGAATTCAGACACATGACTATATGGGAACCATACCTATTCAAACAAACCCATTAGTGTTATACAATCCCTAGTGTACAATGAGGCATAATTAAGAATTTCAATTCAAAGTACATGTCATTTCTTCCAAGAAGATGGGTTCTAGAGATAGGCTACACATATTAGTTTAATTGCCTAGAAAGGGTCTGCTGTGGTCTTGATCATATAGATAATGTACAGGTCATTTGGTCTATTAGCCATCTCTTATCGTGGTTATGGGAGGTTGGGGGAACCCCTGTGGTCATTTAGACTGCTAGTCATCTGTGGTTGTTGGAATTTAATAAGGTCTTGCCCAACAGATCATGCATGTATTAATCACCATGAATTTCCAGTTTTCTAATGAATTTCTAGTTTTCTAGGTGGAAAAACAGGTTTTACATGCTTTCATTTGAAAAGATAATCCTGCATGCTTAACATTCCTCATTTCCCTTGTGCTGTGTGGACTCAAGGATTTTCCTGTATATTATTTGAGGTGAAAGCCTTCAAGCAATTTTCACATTAGATTGTAGGAGTCAGCCATGATAAGCTAAATAGAAACAGACTACCCAAAGGAAGTTCTTCCAACCATTATCACCTGCCAGAGTAGGACTCAGCCACAGATAACTTTAATGGAGGCCTGAGTCTGAGTAGTTTTCCCAGAAACAATACTGGGTTTCAGGAAGAACCACAAACTGAGACTACCTGAGCCCCACTCAAAAACAGACCATCAAAAGGAAATGCCTAAGGTTCCAACCATTGTAGGTAGGATCACCTGCCAGCATACTCATCAGGACACTCCGCTAGACAAATGTCAGCCAATCAGGAGTCCTGAACTTTAGAAACCCCTCACCCCACGTTTACTACTATAAAAACCCAATTCTAACGGAGCTCGGGGCTCTCTTTATTCCAATACATTGGACACACAGAGAGACAAAGTTTGCAAACTTGGTCTTTGCTTTTACATATGGGACTCTGTCTCCTTGTTGGTTTGGGGGGAACTTTGTGGAACTGGGCATAACAAGATCAGTTTTGATTCTATAATTAATTACGTCTTCTTTCTATGGTGTTCAAAGACTACAATAATTTGTAATTATACATTCTTAATTTTTTCCTAAAACCTATATTTTTCCCTTAAAATCACAATTGAATCTTCTACCTGGACCCGATGTATTCCTGTTTGAAAAATTGCTGATTGCAATTTTTAGAAGAGAAATTGGGAATGTAAGCATATCTAACTCCCCTTGCACACATTTGGTAGTATATTATGTTTCAAAGAATTGACTGATTCTATATAAGTCATCAAAGTGGTAGTATACAGAAATTCATGTCATCCAATATTATCTTTTCAGTGTCTTTGGGGATAGCAGTGATGATTTGACTTTCATTATGATACTGATTATCAATATGCATTCTTCTTCAATAGCTTAAAAAGAAAAAAAATTGCATTAGATGATTTTTTCAATTATTTTACTATTTGTATCTTAATTTAATTTTATCAATAATTGCTATAATTCTAAATTCTCCTAATGTCTTTGCTTATATATTTCTTTAACTTTTCAACATATAATGTAAGTGAACAAATTTAGAGCATGCTTAACTGTAAAAAATAATTTTATGCTAAAAATATCTGCCTAACTTTTATTGTGGCTATACCAAAAAATTTTTTAATTATACTTCTATATTTATTTAAACTAAACTACTTAAAATTATTTTAAGTTATTATTCAGTTAGAAATGTTTGTTCAGTCTAAGTATATGATGATTTACCAACTTTCTGTTGTTAATTCTACATGATTACATTTTGTTTTAAGAATGCATTTTATGTGACTTCTAGTCTTTAATCTTATGACACAGTACTTCATGATATAGGACATAGTTAAGATGAGACTGAGAAATGTTATTTGTGCCTGAAAACAGATGTGCATTCTAAGGTTGCTTCTTTTTTCTCTCCCAGTTGTGCTTTTTTCTCTCTAGTGCTTTTTTTCCTCCCATATCAATTAGTTAGTTTGTCCCCAGTCCATCTGGAATTTGTAAGTCCTATAATTATGTCTTCATTTGTGTGCTTGAAATAAATTCAGAATTGTACAATTATGTTGAACAACAGAAAGAGAGAAATCTAGGGAATTTGTGCTAACTTTTGGTACTGATAAATGGCACTTACAATAGACATTGTTTTATCATACCTTTCACAATTGGAATGAATTATTATGTTGTAATCTACATGATTCTTAAAGCTATGAATTAGTTAATTATTGTGACAGGATCTTCTTACTCCAGACTTGCCTTCAACAAGCTATGCCAAAAGTCTAGCCTTTCTGAACACCTGATCTTTCTGTCCTTCCCTCCCAAGAACTTGAGTCATCACAACTGGCTTGAATATTTCTTTTTAAACACAAACAAGCAAAGAATAGATGTCATGCCATAAAGAAACTGTGCCATTATGTGCTATCTTCAGTATCTTAGGAAGTAATTTACTTAAATAACTATAATGAAAATTAATCCACCTACATCGCATTAGTAAACAATTTTTCCCCAATAAACTCTCTCAATGAGATCTAACCATCATATTTCAAGTTCTCAGGAAGGAAAAAAGCCTTTTATCCACTCTAGATATTGCTATTATTATGACTCAGGTTTTTAAAGCAGTATTTCAAGGAGTATAATTAATCAGAAGTTGCACAAACATAAATGATAATAATGGAAGCCTTAGCAGTCTTACGAAAACATGTGGGGAAATTACAGGAAATTTTAGAATGTTTGTGATTTTGAAATCCTGTTATGCTTGGCCTCCAACTGTGCCTTGCAAGTGCCTACTTTTCATAGTGAGTTGTTCACAGCAGGAGAGGTAGCCAGGGGAAGATTTAATAAGCAGAAATGGCCAGGCACATAAGAGGACTGCATTCTCTAAGCACTGTAAACAGTGACTATTCCTGTATTAGGGTTCTGTACATATGCTCAGATTTTTCAAAATTTCATAAATGACAGTAAAGCCATTGAGGGCTGATTTACAACCAATCAGAAAGCACTTAGGTTTTGGCTTTAAACTCAGCTTTCAACAACATAATCTGCAGCTCTTTGCAGTAGCTGAAAGTCATGATAGACATTTGCATGAAATAAACTATTTAGGCTGTGACAAATGGATGTGGATGTTAGTCGTGTCTCTTGTTCTGCTTACCACTGCAGTCTATAATGACTCATACATGATTTTCTTTGACATTTGAGAAAGGATCTATGTATAGGAAAAACATAACTGCCATTTATAGCTTTACAAATATACTAGTGGATGTTTTTGTAATTCTAAAGTTGTATATAAAAGTTATAAAACATTTTATTGTTTTGGGATAATCTAAGACCCTTTTTTGGGAAATACAGTAACATATTTTCTTAATGTAATAAAATGAGGATTAATAAGAAGGAGGGCATACAGAGTAAAAAAAGTTATATAGACAACTCTTAAAAACTGAAGTGAAGAAAACATATTTGCTAATTTTGAGCTTAAAAATTATTCTCTGCTTAAATATCAACCTTCTGTTTCTAATCAAGGTATCATCAAAAAGTAATTAGTAATTACATGTGAAAGTTCAAATCTTTAAGCAAACAAAGAATGCCAGGTGCCATGAGCAGTTGAGAGATTAAACCTTTATTTCAATTGAACACATTCCCACCCTGTGGTGATATCTGTCAGTTGCTTTTGGTTTCTTTAACAGGAACCTCAATACCATTTAGTAAAACTGATAGAGACTCTCAAACATTCTTTTAAAATTCATATGTGTTTTGACTGTCCTTTATTTTTGACTGACCTTTGAACTCCAAGGACATTTGGCATTATGCTACATGTTAGCATGTGCAGTTTGTATTAATTTTTCACTAATGGAAAGAATATTAATGTTGGTTCTCTAAAGGAGAAGAACTAATAGAATGAGTACATATACATGTATGTGTGTGTGTGTGTGTGTGTATATATATATATATATATTGTGTATGTGTATATATGTATATATTGAATAATTACTGTGGTTTGGATAAAAATAGACCCCATAGGCCTATAGGGGGTGGCATATTAGGCGATGCAGCCCTGTTGGAGTACATGTAGATTGAAGCAAGTGTGTCACTGGTGGATGCCCTTTGAGATTTCAGAAACTCAAACCAGGCCTAGTGACTCGCTCTCTTTTCCTGTTGTCTACTGAGCCAGATGTAGAACTCTTGGCTCCTTTTCCAACACCATGTCTGCCTGAGTGACACCATGCTTTCTGCCTTACTTCCTAACATGATGGCAAAGGATTAAACTTCTGAACTGTAAACTAGCTCCAATGAAATGTTTTCATTGCTAAGAGTTACTGTGGTCATGATGTCTCTTCACAGCAATAAAGCTCTAACAAAGACATTATATATATATATATATATATATATATATTTAAGTATATAAGGATGTAAGTATATTTATTAAATTATCTTGCAGGCTGTGGTACAGCTAATTCTAAAATGACTATCTATTATAGTGACTTTTTTTTTCTTTTTTGTTTCTCCGAGACAGGGTTTTCTGTAGCTGTGGGTCCTGTCCTGGAACTAGCTATTGTAGACCAGGCTGGCCTTGAACTCACAGAGACCCGCCTGCCTCTGCCTCCCAAGTGCTGGGATTAAAGCTATGCACCACCACCATCTGGCTATAGTGACATTTTATTTGGTTTTAATAAATAAAACTTGCTTGAAGACCAGAGTGCAGAGCTAGCCATATTAGTCAGCCATACAGGCCAGGCTTGGTTGCACATACCGTTAAGACCAGCAGCCTCACTGGTTAGCCATGGAGTCTAAGCACTGGTAGTGCACACCTTTAATACCAATACCAGAGATAAATGTAAGGAGGGATGAGACAGGAATTTGCTCTCTTTTCAGTCTGAAGATTCCATAGTGGTAACAATTCTCTAGTGGCTTTACTGCTGTGCTTTTCTGGTCTCCAGTTTGAACCCCAATATCTATCTCTGGGTTTTATTATTCAAGCTATATCTGGTGCCCAAATTTTGGCGTACAAATTTACAAAAAAAAGCCAATTGCCTGTGGCTTTATAGCCACTGGCATAGGCCAGAGCTGCATATGACTGGAGTCACCATCCTACCAATTAGGTTTTACTTCCTTCTCTTCTGGTGGGCTTTCCCTGAACCCCCTTCTTGGACTGCTGCCAAAATAGGTAGCTGCCTTAAAATACAGTCAGGCTTTTACTGTTCTTTGCAGCAGTAATAAGCCTCATATTTTCATTGTTATCATTGGTGACAGATTTGGTGGGAAAATTGGGAATTCTTGGCGGAGGAATAACTTAAGAGTTTTTTCCCACATTAAAAAAAATGAAAGTTGCAATTATGATAAAGTTAGATCTCTGCATAATACATAATACATGATTTAAAAATGGAACAATTAAATGAAGAGATAATTTTACCAGGATTGGCGTACTGTTAATTATCATTTTGATAATACCTGTTGTTGTTTTGATAATTCTTAGTTTATCTTTTTAAAATTTGTTTGGTGTGGCTGCCAAGATACATGCCTTAGAAAACTTAATAAAGCAGATCACATAGATAGTCAGATCCGGACAGAAGAATTTAATGGAGAGCCAATTTCAGCATTGCATTATAAGTTTAGAGAGGGACAGCCTAAGGTTTTCATACAACCAATCTTGATTAAATCCAATAACCTTAGAGGAACAACTGCCAAATAATAGATATGTCCAAGACTATGCAAGAGCTAAATGGACTCCTGCAAAAATGTCGAATTTAAGGAGATTCAAGGAAGTGATGTCTCATATGTCATGCATTCACCTTATGTGAATCAAGTGTTAAGCTCATGATCAGTTTGTAGTAAACATATCCCTAAAGACTGGATAGACTTGGTTAAAGCTGTTTTAGAGCCTGGTCTACAATTACAATGGTGGACCTCATTCAGAAAAGAGGCTAAAACTATTGAATAATGGAGAAAAGCTAGAGGTATGGAAATCTTTCATGATCAAATCTTAGAGGAGATTCTGCTACTGTAGAAAGGCAATCTTCATATGATGACCATATATTAGCTTTATGCCACACAGCAACTTTGAATTCTTGGGACAGAATTGGAAATAATGTTGTGTCATTTGTTAAAGTTATACAGAGCCCTAAGTAAACCTTCATGGATTTCTTACAAAGATTGGCTTCAGCAGTAAATAGAATATCAAATTCAGAAGCTATAGAGAAAGAGTTGTTTTGCATATTGTAAGCTCTGCATTTATAACAGATAATAGAGAACTGAGTTTATTATTTATTCAGGTACAAGATACAATCAGGAATAGGAATCATACTGTATATATAATATATATCTGATCCCATACACATTATCTGTGTCCTCTAGCACAAGATAATGCAGAGATTGATCAATTATATATGTGCTGAAGTCTTCAAAATTAAAAAAAAATCATGCCAATAACAAAGGATTAAAAAAAGACTTTTCCATCATGTGACAAGAAGCCAAGAAAATGATAAGGAAATATCCTACTTGATCTTTATACAACCAATCACCACTACCTGCAGGAAGTAAACCAAAGGGTACTCAAAAGAATAAAATCTGGCAAGTGGATTTGTTTCTTTTTGTAGAATTTTGAAAACTAAAATGTGTACAGCACACCATTGATACCTATTCAGGTTGTCAATGGGTAACTGCTTTGAGTTCAGAAAAGGTTTATTTGAAATCACACGTTTGCTAGAAGTTATGACCATCATGGGTGTCCCTGTACAAATAAAGACAGACAATGCTTCAGCACATGTCACTAAGAAAATGAAGCAGTTTTTTGTTTGTTATAATATAAAACATATTATACATTTGTATGTCACAAAATTCTACAGAGCATGCACTTATACAAAGACTAAATCATACTCTAAAGGATATATTAAATAAACAGAAAGGGATGATAAGAACCCCCAGAAATCGATTACATAACACTTCATTAATTTTAGCTTTTCCAAATTCTAATGAGAAGGGATCAGCAGCTACAGAGAGACAGTGGATAGTAGAAAAAAACTACAGAATTAAATCAGCCAATATACTTTAAAAGATGTACTGACCTCAGAATAGAAACAGGACATGTGTTTTGCGGGGGAAGGGTTTTGCTTTTGTTTCCACAAGAGAAGAAAATCTATGCCTATGAAGATACAAGAAGCATACAGAACACCAAATAGACTGGATTTAAAAAAGAAAAGTCTCCTCACCACATAATAATCAAAACACTAAAATACAGAATAAAGAAAGAATATTAAGAGCTGCAAAGGAAAAAGGCCAAATTACATATAAAGGCAGACCTATCAGAATTATACCTGACTTCTCATTTGAGACAATGAAAGCCAGAAAGTTGTGGAGAAGCATTATGCAGACATTAAAAGACCATGGATGCCAGCCCAGAATATTATACTCAGCAAAACTTTCAACATTGATTTACCAGTATTTTATTTAGTAATTTTGCATCAATGTTCATGCGTGAGATTGGTCTGTAATTCTTTCTTAGTAATGTCTTTCTGTGGTTTGGGTATCAGGGTAATTGTAGCCTCATATAAAGAGTTTGGCAATGTTTCTTCTGTTTCTATTGTATGGAATAATTTGAGGAGTACTGATATTAGTTATCTTTGAAAATCTTTTAGAATTCTGAGCTGAAACCATCTGGTTTTTGGCTTTTTTTGGTTGGGAAACTTTTGATGACTCTTTCTATTTCTTCAGCAGTTATAGGTCTGTTTATTTGCCTATCTGGTTGTGATTTAATTTTAGTAAGTGATATTTATCCAGAATTTGTCAGTTTTCTTTAAGTTAACAGTCATGCCAATATTGCATTAGTTAGTACATCATTCATGGTATGTCGATATTGCTGCAGGCAGGATGGTATTCTTGGAAAGAATGTTAACGTCTGTTTCTAGTACAGCAGGTTGCAGGACACCTTCAAACACTGTTGAAGATAGCCTGCAGAAAAGTTTTGTGGTCAGTTTGAGATTGAACAAAATTTCATCTCCTCTAACCAAAGAGTGTGGTGTCATTGGCAATGGAGTCTTACTATATAGTCATGGTGAGTAAACAAAGACAATAACAATAGCATGTATTGTTGCAAGATCTCTAGGGCATACCTGACCAATAACTCATAAGGAGCCCAAGACTTTCATTGAAATTGTCATTTAATAGTCACGGGTTGTGGCGGCAGCACTATCTACACTTTCAGGGCATCTGAACTAATACTAATTTAAATATATTTTAGTATGATTTAATTAACTAGTTGGTTTACATTAAGCATTTTCATTTAACCTTTATTTTGGTTAACCTATAATTTTATTTTCTATTGTCAGTATTCGACTGTATCCAATTATATTTAACTGGGGTGTGAGGCAACAGGTTTTGATGTGGCCTTTTCATACACACTTTATTTTGGTTCTCTGTACCACAAACTAATTTTTCTTGAAATCCTATACCCTTCTCTGTTTTAACCTTTGTGACCCTAATTATTCAACTTCCCTGTTTTTATTTTACCTATAATATGTTTCACCCTCTCTCAACAAATCCCCGGGATGTCTCCCTTTCTAGTTGCCTGCCTTTCCCTGGTGCTCTAAGTTAAACACTCAAAGAATTTGAAGCTAGGATTGACATCTGAGAGAGAACGTGGAGCATTTGTCTTTCTGTGTTACTTGACTCTATATTTTTTTCCAGACTCGTGCACTTATCTTTAAGATTCATTAATTTATTTTTTAAACCTGAAGAATATCTCATTATGGATGCAATATATTTATTACACCCATTCTGATTAACATTTAGAATGATTCAATACCCTAGATGTTGTGAACAGAGTGGAAATGGTGTGCATGAACAAGTGTCTGTAGTAGGACATAAAAACATTTGGGTATGGTTTCAGGAATGGTCTGACTGGGTAATATAATACATCTAGGTTTTTTTGTTTTGCTTTGTTTTTTTTTTAGAAACTTCCAAACTGATTTCCAAAGCAGCTGTATAAGTTTTTGCCATCTCACCATGAGTCTATAAAGGATTCCTCTTTCATGATGCTGAAAGCATTCCTTGCCATTTGTGTTCTTTTTATAGTCATCTGGCTGGGGTGAGAAATAAATTTAGTCTTCATTTCTGTGACCACTAATGTTGAATGTTGGACACTTTTAAAGTGCTTTCTATCCATTCCTATTTCATGAGGGTGGGAATTATAAGAATTTTCAACTTATAATGTCTTGCTATCAAATTTCTTTCTTAAGGAGTACATCTTGAAAATGTCTTTCCAGTACTTCTGTTGACTATACCAAAAATTGTGAAGAAACATCTTTGTATTCAGGGTGGCTTGCTGCTAATGTATTTATTACTATGCAGTCATTAGGGTTTGGCATTCTACTCTTAAATCTCAATTATTATTTGATTAGAATGTACGTATAAGTAAGTATTAATTTTGCTGTTATAGGCACTTTTTCTGTATTTTGTTCCAAATTTAATTTACTCAGTAGTTCCAGTAGACAATCAATCTTTACTTTGCTAGTCAAGTTAATCTTGCTTTGTGAGGTCTCTTTTTGCCTTTGAAATTTTTTGGAGAATACTCAAATGCAGAAGCAGGGATGATCAAGCATATTTATTTCATTGGTCTAAAAGGTAAGCATTGTGTGTGCTCTTCTATGTAGCCCTGCAATAGTTATTTTGTATGAAAATCCAATTATACTTTTTTGTGCATCAAATACCCATAACTTTAGTGTAAAATTGAAAATAGATGTAGATTTTTAAATGTAAGAATTAGAAATTATTTTTTAAAAAATAAAATAATATACTGGAATAAAGCAAGAAATCATATAGTATTTTTCATAAAAAACAAAAAAAGACAAGGAGACAAAGATCTTTCTTTTATTTTCTACTAGATTTTATGGGAAACAGTATGTTTCCAAAACAGAAAATATCTCACAGAACAGATCTCTTTACAAAGTCAAGGTGAATTAAAATGAGTTTTAAAAAATTGAACAGAGAAAGTAAACACAATTTCAAATAGCATATTCTAAGAAAAACATAAAATTAGATTAAGCAAGCTCAAAAACAGAATTTAAAGGCAAATGACAAAAAAACAAAGCTTCAGAACATACTGTGCTAATTTTTGAATGTTCTACCAGAAAAGAACAAAACTAGAGATTACAGAAAAACAGAAAGAAAAGATTATGTCATAAATAGTTTCTAAAACTTTTGGTTATAGAAATTCTAAAATATTTGGTTATAAGTTCAAAATGTTCACAATTTGTAATGCATAATTGTGAATATTATAAAAATTTAAAGACCTATGATTGAGAACAGTGAGAATAATCAAACAGCATAAAAGCATAAGAAATAAAGAGTTATAAAAGTTTGATATAAAAATACTAAAATTTGGTTATTTCTATAAACATCTTTTCATCAGATATGCATAGTTCTTTGTGTTCAAACTGAAGTATAAGCACTAAGCTCACACCAGGTTGTGGTGTTGCATGCCTTTATTCCAGAACTCAGGAGGCAGAAGCAGGCAGATCTCTGTGAGTTTAAGGCCAGCCTGTTCTACAAGAGCTAGTTCCAGGACAGGCTTCAAAGCTACAGAGAGAAACCCTATCTTGAAAATCAAAAACAAAACAAAACAAAACAAAACAAACAAACAAAAAAACTAAGCTCATAGTCATCTGAGATGGCTGAGCCAGTAAAACGTATCTACTATCAAAACTAAGACCTTAGCCGGGCGGTGGTGGCGCACGCCTTTAATCCCAGCACTCGGGAGGCAGAGGCAGGCGGATCTCTGTGAGTTCGAGACCAGCCTGGTCTACAAGAGCTAGTTCCAGGACAGGCTCCAAAACCACAGAGAAACCCTGTCTCGAAAAAAAAAAAAAAAAAAAAAAAAAAAAAAACTAAGACCTTAATTTGAATATCTGGGACCCACATAGTCAAAGAAGCAAGCATATTACCCAAAGTTGTCATTTGGCTTCCATGTGGAATGGTTCAGAGAGAGAGAGAGAGAGAGAAATGAAGAGAGACAGAAACAGAGACAATAAGACAGGGAATAAATTAAAATGTAAAAAAAGTTCATAGAAATAATTAAGATCATATGTGTACATTTCAGATCACATTATTCAAGAACCCAATATATCCCTAATGGTATAATAATCATGCTCATATGTTGGCAGTAACAAACTTATGTCTTACTGGTTTTAAGGCCTATCCAGTAGCAAAGAAATCACACCTGGCACTAGAAACCTGGTTAACTAACCCAATTAGTGTGATTAGAACAATACAAAATTGATATATCCATGAAAATATCATTATGAAACCTGTTATTTTGTTTACTAACTAAAAGGTGAAAAGATTTGAGTCAATATTGTGCATGCTTTCGCATACAGGTATAGATTGCCTGTGTATAAGATACAGAACCCCTGACAGATTACAGCATTAAGAATGCACATCACTAAGCCTAAAGAATGTTAAGCCAGAGAATGAGCCACTGTAATGTAGCTATTTAGGAGACAGCAAGCTATTTAGGAGAGTTTATAAGAAGGCATAAGGGAAGATCAATGCCAGATATTTAAGCCTGCAACAAGAACCTTTCCAGCAATAATATTTTTGAGTAAATTGCACAAAGAAGTAGTCATTCAGGAGATAAAATTTTGAATTCTTTTAAACTTATTTTCTTAGGACTGAACGATAATACCCAAGCTAAATAAATTACCACTATCTAAGTTTGACCTTGAAACTAAATTCGTGTGACAATCTGCTTGATTCTGCCATTCTGGAATAGCCCTGAGCAAATGAATTGAAAATTTCAGTATTGGTCATTGGGATTCACTAACACTCAAGGAATAGAAACACTTGCTCCTACCACTCCAGGTGTTAAGAGGAACTGAGATCAGCATTCCCATGCCTCACATCTGCTAAGCTAGAAAAACAGACTCCTCTCTGTGCTGGGTAAATTCTTATTCTGAGAAAAGCAACTTCTATAAACTTTAGAGATATTATGTAAGAATTGGACAAAATTAACCATGAAACTCAATTCAGAGCAATAGAATTATGATAAGTTACATGAAGCATGGTTTGAGGGTTTAAAAAGTAGATAATGTAAATAATAAAATCAATGAAAGGAATTAAACTCAGAGTTAACATCACCTGTGCCCTCAGCTAATGCCTTACTTTGGCAAGGCTTTTTGTCTTCTCTTTATGTTATTTTGTTTTGTTTTGTTTTCCCCACAAAGGCCGGAGGGCAGTTAGATTCTCTGTCCATTTGTGCCTGCCTTGGCACCACCCTGAAAATGTTGTTCCTTGCCTTTGGTATGAAGTTGTACTTGAAGCTAAGGTCAAACCATTTCCTTTCACTCTTTTGGAAGTAACTTTATTTGCATTTTGAATTTATTTCTCCTAAAAATGCTTTAATTGGAAGACAAAATATATTTATCAAGGCTTAAAAACATTAGTGAGGACGGATTATTCCAAGTCCTCTGGCTCTTATGATCTTTCTGCCTCCTCTTCCACATAGCTCTGTGAACCCCTAGGGGAGGGATTTGATGAAGACAAGTCATTTAGTTCTCTAACAGAAACTCAATTGTGAGTCTTTGTGTTAATTACTCTAAGCAGCAAGAAGAAATTTTTCTGATAATGGCTAGAGAGTGCCAATGGACTGATGCACAAATAAATTTACAGAGACTGTGGCAGCACAAACAGGGCCTATATAAATACAAGAAATACAAGCCATATGAGATTCCAGTGTTGTGAGGGAGTAGACATAGGTCCAATGCCTAATCTGGAATCTCCCTGCAAGTAACACCCACTTGTAAAGAAAAAGTTACTTTTCTCTGACAGAGTCTCATTTGATATACTAACCACACTTTAAAAAGATCCCATGGCCAACAGTAGATAGGCAGCAAAAAATGAACTTAGTAATATGTTTAAATATTTGTCACATATTGCTAGTTTGACTCTGTGTGTGTGTGTGTGTGGTGTATCCACTATTTTTCTAATATGTTTTGTTTCTTTGTCTGTTTCTTTTCTTTCTAAAGTGTGGGAGGGAGCATGCCCATTAAAGAAACTGCTGACATGATGGCTACTCCATAATACGGTTAAGGCCTTTTTATTGTATATATGAGAGAGACAGCAGACAGAGATTCAGAGCAGAGAGAAATAGAAGTAGGCTGCACATTGCAACTTGACAGGACATGGCTGGGATTAGGGAAGCCGGGAGTAGGAAATAATTGTGGAATTAGAGAGATAGTATAGTGAGAGAGAATAAAGACAGAGAGGAAGAATACTAGGAAAAGTGGGGACAGGAGGAGAAACCTTGCCTTTATGAAAAGAACAAAGAGTTATCTGGGAGAAAAGGAGCACGAGGAAGTGAGGATGGCTACGTCACACCTGTTGACTTGGAAATGTGGAACAGAAACTTGTGATATTGAAGGAGCCGAGGTACTGGCATGGACTTTAATATATAAACTACAGGTAGCCATTTGTTCTTCTGCCAGAGGAAACAGAAATGACTCTTTTGGCAGATTGGGGACTTGTTTCACAAGTTCTGAGGAAGGTTGACTTTTATCTAAGCCCCAGAAATTCTAAAGTCTAAGTTTGATCTAATAGCTGGGTATTTGCACTGTCAGTGAAACTGAAGAAGAAGGGCATAGAGTTGTGTGAGTGGGAAGTTTGAGAAGAAGGTGGGAGGTGTTTGCAGATGAAAGTTGTGCTCAGAACATACTGTATGAAAAATATTTTCATTAAAAATGTCTAATGTCTTTTTCCACAGAAAGTTCTGACACCGAACACATCTCTTAAGTGAAGAAATGAATTCACAAAACTGAACACAATATTTTTTTATTTAGAAAAAATAGAAAAAGTTGAGAAAATCCTATAGTGACTCTATTCAATGACCAAAATACCTTAAACAGTAATGACTAATTTTGCAGAATGTGTTAACTATTTCCACACACCCCTTTCCCATTCACTCTTAACTAAGACTGATGGAAGAATGCCTCCTGGAGATGCTGACTGGTTGGACAAGCTGAAGAAAAGGCAATGAAAATGTAGATTGGTGTGTGGGTGTCACAAAGTCTCATCATATATTCTCATTTCCAAAAACAAGTTTTTACTCTCATCATATATTCTCATTTCCAAAAACAATAGTTTTTACTCTCATCATATATTCTCTTTACAAAAACAATAGTTTTTAAAATGAAACAATCTTTACTTATTAGGTGATCTTTCATAAGACAAACATCAAAAAATGCTTGCTTAAAGCCTTAGGATAAAATGAAGATTTCAAAGACACAGTCAAAAAACAAATACAAGGCAGGCATTGACAATGAAAACCTTTTCTTTCATAAACTTATTTTTTATATAAGTAATAACACAAAAAATAAGAACCTAGGAGCATTAAATCCATCAGAGTAAGTTTATGAAATAAACATTTATGGAAGGTAATTTGTACCAAATTAGATATTAGTATTGTAAAGTAACTATAACCAAGGCAATTTTATAAATGATAACTGGTATCATATTCTTCAAATATGCTTGCTCCTGAATGCCATGACAATGAAAGATTAGCCATAATCTCTTCATGAATAGAAAGTTTCTCAAGTGGGTTTAAAATTGCTATAGTTTATGTAGACTTAATACATTAAAGATTCCTCACATGAGATATCAAAATGTGTCCATTTGAATGTGTTAATGATAAAATTGAAGTTACCAATAATTCATCACTGTTGCATTAAGAAAATACATGAAAAATTTTTTCTCTGCATGCAACTTAACCAAGAGTAAGTGCAGATTTGCATTCTCTACTTCTTTTTCTTTGTGTCTTCTGTCATTTCCTACATGATACATGAGTCTTAATCTGTGCTGGCCTACATGCTCTCTTGTAAATCTGTCCCTATGTCTGTGACTCTGGCTGTCCCTAAGAGAGTCGTGCTCTCACTTTTATTGAACAGCACAGAAAGCATCACATGGGGGAAGAAATGAGGAATACTTTACAGAGCTCTTTAACAGAGTTTTACAAGAGATTCAGTCACTAACTCCAGCTGACCCCAACTTACCCAGATAACAGACACATCAATGCTACGAAGTACTATCTGCATGTTGTATTGAATGTGTATGGTAGATATTCATTTTATAAGACTCCTTTTATTCTATTTTCTGTTTTCAGCAAATACACAAGCATTACACATGGGTCAGGGACGTGGAAGAACATATAATTTAAGATTGCAGCTATGTGCTATCTTAGTTGCAAAAGTTGATTATGGCAGGAAGCCCAAGGCAAGTAAGTTAATCGCTCTCTTAAGACAGGTTAAAACAAAAACAAAACAAAACAGGCTGAGTTCACAATAGAATAGCAGCCTTAAGTTTTAAGTGATCTCAAAGTATATCATCAACTCTGATTGTAAGGTCCAGCAAAAGTTCCAGTCTTTTAGAATGCAAGAGATATTTTTATAAAAATGTATTCCCATAATACTCTTGTTTTAATTGAAACAAGGAAGTTTTCTATTTGATTGGTATGTAACCATAGTAAAAATGCATGTGTTCATATATAAAACAATGATATTTGTAGTAGAGTATTCCACTTAGATGTTACCAACATAGATATTATTATAATATTTTTATTAGTTAACAGCTAATATAAAATATTTAAAAAAATATGTAAAAGATGCTAAACATTGAGATACATGTAACACAAAATTTTCTACTCCAACAATAAAACTCAAATGATCTAAATATGAATGCACTCTTAAGAAAATGAAGAGTTTTATGTAGCTTCAAAATATAGCTTTCCTTTCCCTTTTATGACTACCTAATCAAATAAAAAATGCCCACTATAATGTAAAGAAGTATGTTCACAAAATAAAGCAGGAAGTATCAGACAGAAAAGCAGCAGAAGATATATGCATGAAGGAGTAAGAGTGAGTTGAAGGCAAAGGCGTAAGTCACAAACAATCCCATGCTAGTTTGGAATTATGATTAATATAATGGTTATTTATTTAAAGGGGAAAAAACTTACAGATCTCCGTCCCAGACAACAGCCCTCTGCGCAACCAGGAAGGTAGTCTAGTCGCCGAAGCAGAGCAGGAAGTAAGAGAGAGCGAGGAGGGAAGTGGCTGCTTTTTTAAAGGGAGAGAGACCACGCCCCAATGGGCTGGTATCTCAGCGGCTATTGGCTGGAGGAGAGGAAGGACCTCCCGCAACAGTGAGTTTTTTTTTTTCTTTCTTAATTTGAAGTACAGATTCAGAGAATTATTAGGACATGGCCACCTGGACACATAATAAAGCCCCGATAATGATCAAGAATATATGTAAGAAGATCATTAGTATGTAGATTACTAGTGTCACATGTATTTCTATAGCTATTACCCATTCTCTCTCTCATACACGCACACACATACACACAATAAACCACATACACACACATACTCACACACCTACACACATATATACCATGTATATGTATATACAACACATATATACACAATATATGCATGTATATACGTGTGTGAAAGGCAATATGTGATTTAATTCAAAGTAGTAACTTTTTTATGAACTTGTGTTGCCCTTGTGTTTGGTGCATAGATGTTAAGACTTGTAATGTCTTGCTGGTAGTTACTTTGTTGGTGAATATGGAATGTCGTTTTCTATCTCTTAAGATTAGTTTAGGTTTGAAGTCTAATTTGTCAAATATTAAAATGACTACACCATCTTGGTTCTTGCATTAATTTGCTTAGAATAACTTTTTCAATCCTTTTACCGAGAATATGTCTATCCTTGAGGTTAAGCTGTGATTCTTGGGTGCAGCAGAAGGACATATCCTATTTTCACATACTTTCTAGTTTATCTTGAGATAATTAGTATTGAGAGATATCGAAGGGTAGTGTTTATTGATTCCTGTTATTTTGTTATTGCTGTTGTTGTTGTTGTGGTGGTGGTGGTGGTGTGTCTGTAACATAATTAATAAAAATTCAGAGACAGATATTGGATTTAAGCTGAAGATCAGAAAAACAAAATAGTCAGCTACGGACTTTTGTCTTCAGTCCGAAATGGCGTTTCTGCTTCCAGGAATCCTTAGAATGAGACTGTGTCTGAAAGCTGTCACTTCCCATCTTATAATTCTCTCTACACCTAGGATTGAAGGTGCGTACCACTACCACCCGGTTTCTATGGCAAACTAATGTGGCTACAGGATTTAAAGGTGTGTGTCACCCACTGCCTGGCCTTTAAGGGTGACCGGGGGGCTGTTTTACTTTCTGATCTTCAGGTAAGCTTTATTTATTAAAATAAAAATGAAATATCATGTGTGTGTGTGTGTGTGTGTGTATTTCCCCTCTTTTGTTCTGATGATCAGGAATAATTCATTCCTTGTGTTTTCTTGGGTGGGAATAATCTCTTTTGGTTGAAGATTTCCTTGTACCTTCTTTAGGGTAGAATTTTAAGGTAGACATTGCTAAAATTTGGCTTTATCATTAAATGTCTTATTTTCTCCATCTGTTGTGATTGAATATTTTGAATGTCACTTAGAAAACTGACATTTCACGGCAAAGGTGCAAGCATCCCCAGAGATGGCAGACCATTGCTGCTTCTTTGCTTCAAGCTACAATCCTTATATCAAGTTATCAAGTGTGATTAATGCAACTTAACCCACTAGTCACAGTATGCATTCTATTCTTCATAGTGTATTGATAATTTACCTATATTTGGCCTTCATTATTGTTATAGTAATCTCAAGTCTGTATCATAAGCTATACTCACATCTACTTAGAGATGAAACTTATTTTGACTACTCAGTTGTGAGGCAAAGGAACAATACTAGATTTTATTTATCCTGAACAGCATCCTGGATCATTGATCTTGACCTCAGTGAATGCTAATATGTGCTACTAATTCCTAATGTACATTTTAATAAATACTTAGTATTATTTCCTGTATATCAAAGATATTATTTTGAATAATCTTACCAAGCAGACAAGGACAGTGTTTTGTCCTAAAAAAACTTCAGGGTAAGCCAAGAAATAATAAAATTATTGGAAAAAGCAACAACAACGAAACATGCTTATAATACAGAGAATGTTTCAGAACAAGTTTTTCATGTTTTCACATTTGAGAGTCTTGGCATAAAGCTCAGAAATACCCTACTGCAAAATGTGGATATTGTCCATTGGATCTGTTTCAAGTTACTTAATTTGAAAGTGAGGTCATTGATAAGTTGTTTATCCAGAGAAGCTTTAAATCTAACCTTTAAATAGAATAATGTATATCAACAAGCTTTCTGGTACTCTGGGGAGTTTGTAGAATAAAGAATCACATGGAGTCTCCTGTAACCCAGTGTGAATACAACACCTCAAAGAAAAGCATCAGAAAGGAAAATGAGACAGCCCAACTACGAATGTTTCAAACTGAAGCCTTCCACCAGCGGTGACTCTGGAGGAACAAAATGCAGACTGGGACTTTAGTCCCTCTCTCTTATAAAGATGGTCATTTCAATATAACATAAACACAATATAATGATTTATTGTTCCTAAAAATAGATAAGAATTTCTTAAGGATTCAGAAACTGCAAATTTTCTTGAGTCTTTTCATCCAATAGACAAACAATGCAACATTCAACTGCGCTGTGACCAAGGTCTACAGCAAAGATTCAGTTTTCTTTATAATCTCCTTATAATGTAATCTGTAATACAGTAATTAGAAATATTAAAACATGAGATAATCAACCTCATCAGCTCTCTTACAGAAAGAAAACAAGGAAATTATATGTGCAGTAAGTGTGCTAATTTTCATGGCTAAATGTTAAAGTTATTATTCATAAATTGTTTCACAGATTTCTCCACCAAATATTTATGAACAAAACAAGAGGGACAAAGAAAGCAGAGTTGTTAAAAAATCAGTTTTATTTCTACATAAAAATCCTAAAATTAATACTGTCAGTTTTCTAGGATATGGTATATTAGGGATAAGTCAACCTTCACATACTCAAAATAGAGCTTCAAAGAATTCCAAAATGTCCAAATAAGAATGCTGTAGTCATACACATTACATATATCCTGAGTTTTGTAATTTATGATTTTTCTCCAGTCTTAAATCTATTCATTTAATGCAATTAAAATTGGAAATTTCATAGTTTTAATAAGATGGTAATGTGAGCATACTGAATCGTGAAATTCAGACTATGCAAAAAATCCATACTTTCTGGTGCCATTGCCACCACAATGAAGTATTTACATGAGATAGATAGAATCTGATTAGATATCAGAACATCTATGATTCAGTCAGTGATTTTTTAAAAAAAAGTCTCATGGTGTTGGCCAAATATTTTATACATTTTTATCATATATTTCTACAATGTATGTTAATCAATTGATTGCAAGGTTATTGTTTTTATTATCCATTCTGCTGCCTTTGCGGAATTGGGGGAAAGAAGAAGCCTTATCCAAAGGTAAATCAGGAGACTGTGGTGAGAAATGACTTTCAATTTTATGTTCAGGATATAGAACATCCCTTACAGACTTAAATTCAGATTTCCACTTTGCTGACAGAGTTGTTCAATTAGTAAATAATTCAACAATAGGGAAAAAAGTCCTATTTTGTCATTCTGTGTAACTCATAAGAATAATAGACAGGCACCAACTTGTGGGGTACCTTACAGTTTAAATTGAGCTAGTCTGGGTTAGGGTGGAAGAAAGAGTTCCAAGTCAGAGAACATAAAGACAACCTGCCATGGCCCCAGGAGGAGAAATTTCCTTGGAAGACAGCCATTGAGAACAAGGAAATGGAAACTCCAAGTCAAAATGTACAGACAGTGTGAATCTCACCTGAGGTAGAAAAGTGCTGAGGGAAAGATCACTTACTCACAGTGGTAAAGGGCAGAGTATGAGAACAGCTCTCGAGTTTGATAACATCCAGCCTAGAGATGAATTGGTAACTAGGAGCTTTGTGCCAACCACCTGCTAGTCGGTGCTATAAAGTTGGACAGTTCTAAAACTCCAGTAGAACTTTTAATGCGTCTAACTATATCCTCCCTGCAAGATGATCAAAAACAATACTATGTTTGGGAGGTACAAAGAAAAGTCCCCCATTTGCGCAGATCTTTGTGTTCTGTTTGTTTTGCCCATCCCCAATCCTCACGGTATACATCACACTCAACCTCCAAGAACCTCAGTTACTGCAAGAAATATGTTCTGGAGAGTCTCAAAAGAGTCTAAGACTAGCTCTCAGACTGCAAAGGTGATTGTAGCCAGCAGAGACTCCTAAGATGCAAGACAGGGAAGCAGTGGAGTTACTAGAGTTGGGACAGATACAGTTCACATAGGCTTTAGTTCAATGCAGGATCGGTGATAGCATTGACCAGAGGAAGCAGGACCCAGTAATTTATTCAAATGACTTCTCCCTTCTGCATAGAGTGGCAATCTCTACTCTCTGTCTATTTCTGTATGTCTGTCTCTATCTCTCTTTTCTTCCCCCTCAGTCTTCTTTTTTCTCTGCCTCTCTGTCTGTCTTTCTCCCTTTTTCTATCTCTCTGTGCATATGTTCCTTATTCTCTCTCTCCTTGCCCTCCACCTCACCCAACTTTTCTGTTTTACATAGTTTTAATGGCATTTTCCAATTTGTTGTGCATTTTAAAAATCATGATTTTTTAATTCTTAAATTTATTTAATTTGTTATCAAACTCACCCATTTTTGATGGATAGTTTTTAATCTGGATTGATTTTCTTTTTTATTTCTCTCTCCTATTTTTCTTCTTCCACTTTACCACATTAATTCCATTTTCCTCAGTTTTCTGTTAATTATTTCTTTTTCGAGACAGGGTTCTCTGTAGTTTTGGAGCCTGTGTGGAACTAGCTTTTGTAGACCAGGCTGTACTTGATTTGAACTCACAGAGACCCACCTGCCTCTGCCTCGTGAGTGCTAGGATTAAAGGCCTGTGTCACCACCGCCCAGCCCCTGGATTAATTAACTTTAAGTATTTGTATATGCTTTGTGTGATTTGAATAGTTTTAGGCTTTAAAATCTGAGGAGAAATCATGCACATAAGGAAAAAACCCACATATATAGATGTGGCAATAGCATCACAGAAACATAAAAAACAAGAAAGAGAAAAGCAGCATGACTACACCAAAACATACATCTTTAATCACTCTGTTCCAAGATGCAGAAGTGAGCAAAGTGTCAGATGAAGGCAATTAACAAGGATCAGCCTCCCTTCTTTATAAATGACATTTGGAAGAAAAGAAATAAATCACAGGCTGACAAGGTGTTTCAGTAGATTAAGGCACTTGTTACCAGGATTGACAATCTGAAATCAAGCCAAAGGACTTGAATTGTGTAAGAAAAAAACTGTTCTTTTGTAATGTTGTCCTCTTACTGACCCATCTGTGTCTCAGCATAAGCATATATGCACATATTAGTCACAACCCAACAATAATAAACAAAATAAATATTTTAAAAAATTAAGTAGACATATCTCCAAAAAATCTATATATATATGACAAACATGAAGCCAGTATTTAAAGAAAGGATGGGAAAACCATGTTAATGACCAAATTAAAAATAAGTCGAAGGTAACCAGTCATTGTTCTTATTCAAAACAGTGAGCAAATCTTAGATCAAACTATAACACAAAATAAAGAACAAAGCAATTTCAATTAGGAAATGAATAAGTAAATTATCCTTCTTTGTAGACAACATAATAATATCCTGAGTTGCTAAAAATTCCATCAGATACGCAATATAAACAAGATTTCAGGAGAAAACTGTTAGATGTGATAAAGTGATCAAGTAATAGGCTATAAAGTCAACTTATGAAAATTAGTAGCTTTTCTAGATCTCAGTTACAAACTTGCAGAAAAGAAATTGGGAGCTGGATGGTGGTGGGTGGTGCATGCTTTTAATCCCAGCACTGGAGAAACAGGGGTGGTGAATCTTTGTAAATTCAAGGCCAACCTAGTCTACAATGTGAGTTTCAGGACATTCAAGACTGTTATACAGAGAAAGCCTGTCTTAAAAAAGAAAGAGAGCCGGGCGATGGTGGCACATGCCTTTAATCCCAGCACTTGGGAGGCAGAGGCAGGTGAATCTCTGTGAGTTCGAGACCAGCCTGGTCTACAGAGTGAGTTCAGGACAGGCTCCAAAGCCACAGAGAAACCCTGTCTCAAAAAACCAAAAAAAAAAAAAAGAAAGAAAGAGAGAGGAAGAGACAGACAGACAGAGAGACAGCAGAGACAGAGAGACACAGAGACACAGAGACACAGAGAGAGACAGAGACAGAGAGAAAGAGAGAAACAGACAGAGAGGAGAGAAGGAAGAAATGCAGGGAAAATTCTTTACACAACACTTTCTCATTTAAAACATTTTTCTTTCATTTTATTTACTTCTTTATTGGGAGGACATGAGTATGTGATGATGGTGGTGGTCACCATGTGTATTGTGTGTATGTATGTTTTGCTCAGGGGACAACTTGAAGGAGTTTATTCTCTCATTCCACCATGTAGGAATCAGGTAATCAGGTAAGTGGCAGACGCCTTTACCCACTGTTACATCATTCAGTCTTCTCAATAATGAAACAACAATAAAAGCTCCTCGAAAAAACTAACCACACGTGTAAGAGTGGAAAGATTTCTACAGTGACTACTTTAAGACACCGAAAATAGATATCATAGAAAACACTAGAATATAAAATGGTAGCCTACGCTCATAGATTGGCAGGAATAATAAAGTAAAAATGGCTATATTATAAAGCATGAGTTTACAGGTTTGACAAGATGCACCATCAAAATTCAATTTCATTCTTCACAGAATTCAAATAAATCCTATATCCCATAAAGAATCACAGAGACCATCAAGTGGCTTAAATACAAAGATATGCATAAAATGTCATAATAAAACTCATTACTTATTTGCTGACTACATGTTTTTTATCTTAATTTGGGGATTTTTTTCACTACTGGCTTCAGTGACATAAATTTTACAAAGTTAGACTAATAAACTTAAAAATAGAGACTTATTTGAGTTATTTCTATAATAAGGTAAATGAATTATCTAATGTTCAGCACATGAATTTTATATAACCCCATTCTCCATTTGAATGCTCTTCATTTATTTTTTTTTCTTCTTCTTTATGCCTCACGCTGCTTTCTGTAGTGTTGAAGAAGTAATAGAGTGGTTTTGTTGTACCATGAATGAGTGGGAACTACAGGGGAAAGATGGATATTCATCAAAGAGAAATTCCTATTGAGAACCTGCAGATCTTTGCTTTCTTTCTAATTTTCCACTTGCCACTGTTCCCCAGGTATAATAACATCTTTACTGTCTGCATGGGCAAAAATGTGAGAGTTATGTGGCTATTCATTTTAAAGAAAGAAAGTAAAATCATGCAAGTTTGTCTGAGCTGTGTCCGAGAATCAGCTTCACATGGCCATTTTCCCTTTTTTTTTTTTTTCTTTCTGACACCAATTCATTTCACAACACAGTGACTTCTTGCTAAGTGGTTTGCTGAATTATGCAGAGAGTTTTGAAGAAACTGAGAAGCCTCAGGAAAGCAACTTTGCGTGACATGAATTTTGCCAGTGTGTGCTCTTTATTCAAATCTCATCTTACAGGTACATTGTTCTCTGTTCTGCCCAAGGTACTTGGAAACTGGAATTCTTTCACCTTTCTTTCAACATTTGTTGTTATTTTTTTCACACTCACAAACAACCAACTATGATTCATATTTTCATAGCTAGTTCAGAATATTCAACACTTGTTTTCCTGAACAGTCTAAATGACTCAATAATCTCCATCCTTCCCACATAATCTAATACGTAAGAAGCTAAACTAATTGTCTACTGTCGTGATTTTTTATGGACAATTACTACAAGGAGCCATTTTAGTGATTTTTGAGCTTATAAGAATATAGATTTGCTTAAACTTTTAAAATTTATTATTATTTGTTATTTATTTATGTATTATTATTATTATTATTATTAACCTAGAGATTGAAGCCAGGTTTCATGAATGCCACACAAGTACTCCACCTCTATGTCACCACAGCTCTTTGAAGATATCAGCTTCAAGCCCGACCATATTGATGTGTATGAATACAGTAAAGGCAAAGAGAAAGATGAGACTCTCCTAGTAAAGCTCACACTTGTGATTTTTGTGCATCTTAACTTTCTAAGTGCCTTGCCTTTTCTTTTAACCATACTGCTTAATATCTATATTTTAAAAGGTTTTTGGGAGCTTGAAAGATGACTCAAGGGGTAAGAGCCCTTGCTGTGCAACTATGAGAACCAGAATTCAAATCCCCAGGTAGTCATGCCTTCCTGGCCTGTATCATGAGAATTGAAAGAAGAGGGCAGACACAATTGGACCTGTGGAGTTTGGAGAATAGTTAGCCTAGCCCAGATGGTGAATGCTTGCTTCAGTGAGAGACATTTTCTCAAATGTAAGAAGCAGTAGGGAATTACACTGGCATTGTCTTTTGTCCTTTGGATGCTTATGCATGAATATACACACACAAAATCATGTGAATGTATAATATACACATTTACAGCACAATGTCATATAACACACACACACACACACACATAGTGTGTGTTTTAATAAAATTATCACTGAAACAGAACAGGTTCACTAGTCCCATACTTCCCCAAGCATATATAAGCTGTATGGATTGATGAGAGACACTGTTAGATAATGCAACTGTTTAGAAAAAATAAAAATGACCAGCTGAACTGTCTGAGAGAGGCTCAGAGTCACTAAGCTACCTAGAGATGGTACTCTTCAACCTCCTGACAACTGTAGTCTATGCAGAAACTCCAGATCCTCAGCTTTCGTGATCTGGGATAAACTTTGGTGTTGCAGTTAGCATGAAGTAATTTCTATTCTGAAAGTATCCCCCCTCCCACATTCTTGTTACTAACTCCAATAAAATGTTTCAATTAAATGGTTCACCTTGGTAGTGTTCTTATTAAGTCTTGTATTACTTCTATCCCTGAGTTTAATAGATATTTGTTCACATCTCCCCAGCAATAGTATCTCTCAGTAACTACCAATATTTCTACATAATCATGGTACTATTTAATGCTCTCCAGGCTTATTGTAGTCCATCCTTCTAAAGATTTTATTCATAAAATTGCAATCCACATTTTATGCTGTCTCCTATTCTATACCTATATGCTTAATCTTAATAGTATGGTCTCCTTAAAATAGTGTTAGATGACCTTAATGACTCTTTCTCTAATTAATGATGTTTAGAGAAGTTTTAAATAAGAGAAGAAATGTCTAATCTTAGAAATAAAGGATATAAATACATAAATTCTAATTTGTTTCAAGTTTAGAATGGAAGCACACATTCCAGTTTGTTCTTTCTTCTGAGAAGTCCTTTATTTGTTCAACAGTGCACAAACACATATACGATTTTTCATTAAATCAAAATTTTAATAGTTGTGGGATAAAGTTTATAAATTTTGAATGAGAAATATCTGAGGCAACTATAGGCATTTTAGAGTTAGACATTAGATTTTAAGCTCAAAATGTTTATATTCTAGAGACTAAGATCAAAAACAAACAGTAAAAACATCAAGTCCCACAATATCTCATTTTCACAGCAAGACTACCTTTATCTGGCCAGCAGGGTATCTCTTTTATCTCACTTCGTTAAATAACATTTTTTTCCTTTTATGAGTTGTTCAAATTTTCTAATCTTAGCAGGGATATGTAAGTATCTTTTCTACAGGTGACCCTTACTCTGAAGTAAGAATAAAAGAAAACAGTGCATATAGACATATCTCTCTGTCTTTGAATGGGTGTGATATTGCTGAAAAGAAGGCCTGAAGTATTGGTAATAACCTTTTCTAGGTTCTGGTGTATCATTTACAGCACAAGCAGGATAAAATGTTGCCAGCAAAACCTCCAGCTCACAGGTCTGATAAAATGCAGCCACTCTTTATCTAAAGGGGAATCATCGAAGCACTGCGAAATTCACTTGTAGCTGTACCAGGGGTGGGAGTTCATGAAGTGATTAAAATGGAAGACTTAAATGGTACATAAATGGGCTTGCCTTTGGAAAATAAAATTACTGTCTTTCTTTCTTTCTTTCTTTCTTTTAATCAGAGACATAACAAATCTGTTCTTTGACTTAACCTTGTAAATATGAAGATACATAAAGGACTACTCTTTAATATAAAAGTCATGAAAGTCCTAAGATTATTTCATTGATAAATATGCAAAATATTATTAGTAATTGTTTTGGTATGCAGATAAATGTACTTTTGGTTGTCAAATATTTATTAGTTTGTTTTTATGTGTTTAGACAAGGTCTCATATACCTCAATCTGGTCTTGAGGCTACTATATAACTGAGACTGGTCTTAAACTTTTGTAAACAGAGACTGTTCTTCATTTTCTGACTATTCAACCCCATGTAATTATATAAAAACTATAGTAATTACAACATTGCTTGGCCAATGACACAGGCATATCATTAACTAGCTTTTACACTTTAAATTTAACCCATTTCTATTAATCTATGTAAAAGGGAGATTTGGACAGAGCTACCCTGTATAAATCAATGATGATGCTACCTATTGCAAGCTATGATCTGTTAAAATAAAATTTTAAATCTAGATATCGGACATATCCTTATTTTCTGCTTGCCAAGGAGGTCTTTATTGATAAATTGAATAATAGAGAGCTAAAACTTACATTTGGCCACCAAGGTCAAGCCAGTGTCAGAGGGACAAGAAATCCCACCAGGTCATGCTTTGAGCTGCAGAGTTTTGATTTCAAGGTAGTTGCATACAGCCAGTCGTTAAAATAGCAGTAGATTGGGCTGGTGAGATGGCTCAGTGGTTAAGAGCTCTGCCTGCTCTTCCATAGGTCCTGAGTTCAATTCCCAGCAACCACATGGTGGCTCACAACCATCTGTAATGAGATCTGGTGCCCCCTTCTGGTGTGCAGGTGTATATGGAAGAAATGTTGTATACATAATAAATAAATAAATCTTTAAAATAGCAGTAGATTTAAATGCAGTCACTAAGATGGTACAATAACAACATTTGACACCCAAAGTGAAGGTGTTTAACATATCTTGTGGCAAGAACTTCCACTGCTACCTTCTAACAGGTTGTGAATTGTGATAAGTGGGTACCATGAAGGCAATTTCTTCTCTTCCTGTTCTTGTAAATGTATAGTAAAAAACAACAACAACAAAAAAAAAACCCAGTCTTTTAAATCAATCAGTATAATAGATCAGATCATCCCTTTGATAAGAAAGAAAGCAAAGGAAGTCCAGGCTGTTAGGATCTGTATGACTGGATGGTCTTATTAATAGCTCTCTGATCTGTTGTCATTTTCCATTTTCAAAATTCTTTTTTCATAACAAATATCAGAATTCCACTGACTGGTTGATTCTTCAGTGTGTTGAGCATTTAACTTCCTGTACCAGGTGTCCTAAGGCTTGCAATTCTTCTGTTGTCAAAGACCATTTTTCTACCCACACAGGCTTTTTTTTCTTATTTTCATTAATAATCTTTCTAAGGCTTTTATGTTATCAATAATAAGCCTTCCTAAAGCTTTTATTTTTCAAATTTTCTTATTTGGCACAGTTATCAAATTACTCTTTAAGGATAAACTATGAATTACCAAACTGATAGAATTTGTAATCAGCATTATGTCAATCCCATCTAAAACAGGTATTACGTCAATCCCAGCTAAACTGGTTATACCTTCATTTATTTTTCATTTTCTGCCTCTTGAAGAGGCCAGTTTGGATACGATTCTGGAGTAATAATTCTCATGTCCACACCTGTGTCTGTCAAACCCACAATTACAAGGCAACTTATATACACTTTTAGCTTTGGTCTTTGGTCATTTATAGAAGTCTGTCAGAATATACATTTCCCACTCCCTATTAGAATTTTTGATTAACCCTCCATGTTTATTCAGAACAGTGTTGTCTTTTACAGAAGGCTCTAGACTTTTCGATTTTCCTGGAGAGACATGTACTTTCCAGTGACTTGGCAAGACTGGACCACTTTTGACTTGGTGGTCTGTGAGAGCCCCCTCCCCCCCAAGGAGTTTCCTAATAGTATTGATTCTGGCTTGTCTGTCTTTTGTTGATCTGCATTCATTGGTCTGATGTCAACCTTTGCCACACCTTTTACATAATCCAGAATGTTGATACCTTTTATTTTTGCCATTCCCAGAGAAGACATTATTTCTAGGAATTCCTTGTCTACAATCTCTTCTCAGATGTCCTATTTTATTACAATTAAAACATTTAGCTTTTTGGTGTCTCCTCACTCCTTGGAAATTGCTTCTCCTACCCAAGATTCAGTATTAAATTCAAATGTCTCAATGTTCATTGTATGCAGGATTCATTCATCCATTGGTGTAGATCTAGCATTTAAAGGCCCAAGTATCTGTTTTGCATTCTAAGTTGGCCTTTTCAAAAGCCAGAGATTCAATAAATACTTGTATAGCATCTAGATTTTTTTACTCCTATTTGAACAGCCTTAGTTAATCTTTGTAAAAAGTTGCTAAAGAGTTCTCTCTGGCCATGTTTTTCGCTGGTATATGATTCAATTCATTTTTGTAGTTCTTGAATCCTGTCCCAAGCATTTAAGGCTGTGTTGTAGCATAGGGACAAGATTTGTTCATCGTAAAGTGCTTGAGCTTGTGGGTCAGTGTAAGTGCCCTCATCAAAAATTTGATCTTGGGTAGTCTCAAGTTCTTTTGCTTTTCCCTGCTCTAAAATTTTAGCCTCTACCCTGAAATAACATTTCCACATCAGTTGAGGTGAGTCATCCAGGACTGCTGAAACTAACTAAAGCCAGTCATGTGGTATGGCCTTAATGCTAGAAGCCCATGTCTTTACCATCTCCATAAAAAATATGGAATGCAAATCATAAGCTACAACAGCTTGCTTAATTTCTTTTTGATCATTCATTCTTACAAGTATCCATCTACCTTCTTTGGATTCTTTTTGGTCTTTAGAACTTGATTCTTTGTCAGAGTAGATTACAGGGTAAGAAGCTAAAACCCTGGTTAAGTCATCTCTGTCAGGAACTGGTGATCCTGTCCTTGTATCTTCTTTTCCTGCTCATTAACTCTAATAATTTCCTCAATTGTTTCAAATCTTTTTACTAATATCTTTTGAAAAGCCTGAATCTTCTGACCTATGTATACTTCTAGTAATTTCATTGAGGCATCTAGCCTCTGATCCTCATTCTGCATTTATGATTCCAAGGTCTGATGTTTTTCATTTAAAATAATACTTCATTCTTGGACATTATTTGGATTGCTTGCAGATTGCCTTCCTAGAGAGATACTATATCTGCTTACTTATCATATTTCTTTTAACAAATTTTGATTGTCAAATTCAGGAGTATAAGTTCTTTCAGATAATTTCTCAGTACATTTTGACATGGATTCAATTTTGTCTGTCAAATTAATGTTACCCTTTTTAATAGTATTAATTTTTTCAGATAATTTTTGAAAAAAGCATCTAGGTGCTTCTGTACCAGCTGTTCTAAAGCCTGCAATTTTTCTTCTGTTAAGGGCCACTGTTTCACTTGTATTGATTTCTCAGTTAACTACTTTAAAGATAGAGCTGTTGGTACCTCTAAAGGTTTGCTAGATGATTGGTGTTCTTGTACAGCATGAAAGGCTGGTGACATTTTTGATGGTATTATTCTTGTCAGCTACCTGTTCATTATTAGTCTGTAAAGACTGTATCATTTCTAAAAGTGCCTCATTCTTGGCTGTGTTTTTTAAACCATTTTTCTTAATAATATAATGAAATCAATTCCATACACGGAGCATGGAGCCCAGAACTCAGGAGCAAAGAGCACAAACCAGAAGCTGTGCAAATAGCCATGCAGCAGGAAACACGGCAGTGGGGGGAAATGCATGCAAGCTTGGGAAATTTCAAAGTCACTGTGTGCATTTAGCTCCACTGTGGTGATAGCTTTACAAAACAAACAAACAAACAAAAAGGCTTAGTAGGTGAAAGCAACCCAAGCAGGCAGGGGTAGGAGACTTTCTGTGCTATGGACCATTTAGGCCTTTTAAGCCATTCCACCCAGTTGGTGTGGAGTTTGGATCCATGTGGGCACCAGATGAAAAAGACACTGAAAGGAAATTCCGCACTAGCTCAGAATTGAGTATAATAAAGGGTTATTTAGGGCCGGGTGGTGGTGGTGCATGCCTTTAATCCCAGGACTCGGGAGGCAGAGGTAGGCGGATCTCTGTGAGTTTGAGACCAGCCTGGTCTACAAGAGCTAGTTCCAGGACAGGCTCCAAAACCACGGAGAAACCCTGTCTCGAAAAACCAAAAAAACAAAACAAAAAAAAAGGGTTATTTATTTAGGGGTAGACTGACAGATCACAGTCCTCTGCCCAAAAGGGGAACAGCAACTGAATCCTGTACCTGGAAGAGAGATTGACCGCATACTTTACATCAGCATTTATAGTATAAGAGGCCACACCCAAGTGGGCAGGCATCTTAAAGGCTACTGGCTGTAGGATTTTGTCCAGCAAAAGACAGTGTCTTCAGTAAAGCTCTTAGGATATGGAAGTGTTGTTTAATAAGAACAAGAGGATTGGCAAATTGACTGGTAAGAATAAGAGTAGCATTAGGCACATTGTACAACACTCAAAAGCTTAAAGTCTGGGGCCTTTCTTGAACTTCCATTCTACCTCTTATAAAATTCATGCAAAGAAAGTGGTTACACTTTGGGCTGGAGAGATGGCTTAAGAGTTAAGATCTCTAGCTATTTTTTAAGAGACCAGGATTCAGTTTCCATCACATATTTTGATGGTCTGTTCTGGTTTCTCCTACTTTGGGCCTTTGCAGCCATCAAGCATACACATGGTGCCAATACATACATGCAGGCAAGTCACTTATACACATCAAAAACGACTTCAATATTTAGTTCTCTTATACTTAGAAGTAAAGTTTAACAGAAATTCCCAATGTATGTGAGAAAAGCAGACATATGGAACCCATAAGATGACAATTGGAAGTAGAGCTACTTAGCCAGGAATATCTATGTTGACAATAATAGAATCAAATGAAATAACATTTTATTGTATTAAATCCCTTATTTATGGTATTCCTTATGGCTATTGAACAACTTTGGCAAAAATGCTAGTTTAAATTAGATAATTGACAAGTAGGTTAGAGACATAAAGATAAAAAATAGAAACCTGACAGTCACACACTATGTGTCACTCAGAGAACTGCATTCCAAGAAACATTTCATTGAGCAATATTGTCATTTTGGAGATAGCATAGGCTGTACTTCAAATTAAAATGTGTACTGTGTGACATAGTAATATGATTCTGTTGACACCCATTGTATATATGTCCATCATTAACTGTATCCTGACTATACTGTCTGTAATACTATGTTCTAATGAACAAAGTGCACATTCTAATGAACAAAACATATGTAGACTTATAGTCAACTTAATTTATGCCTTACTGATTACTGATATGATTTGTAGGCTCCCAACACTTTAAAAAATAAAATCTTGTCCACAGAGTTTTTGTATTTTTTTATTCTCAGAAACAATTTAAAAATGAATACCTCCTGCTGTCTTTAGCAACAAGCATATCAGTGTTGTGAAATTGACTATTTCACAATCTTTAAAAATTAAGTGTCTTTACTTTCCCCATTATAATGTCTGACATGAAATATCAACAGCCATTGGACAATTTCTCTTTTTAAATACTTCTTTATCTTTGCCTGCCTATTTTTAAATTATTTTAAAGAGCCATTTGAAGTGCTTAAAAATTAATGTCAAGTGCCAAAATTACATTCAAAACAAGAAAATTAATCTAATGCTCAAAATGAAGACTTTAAAATCCACTACTGTTTCATTAAATGATTTTTTTCATAGCATATATGTATTTGATATAATTTTGGAAGTTTGTTTATAATTTTAAATTTCCTTCATAATCAAGATTATTTTACTTTAGATGTAAATTCACACTTAATTTAACAAGATTTTGTTGACATGTTTCATTTTTATAGAATCCACTTTGCTATATAAGTTGTAACAAAATTGAAAATAAGCTATTTCAAAAGTCTTGGTATAGATGTTAGAAATGAATATTGCAATTATTTTTCTTTTGGTATGTGTGATATTTTTCAATGCCCTTGGGTTTATTCAATCCTGCTTGCTGCTCAACTGTCATGAATCTCTTTAAAATGGAATAGTGAGTAATTTCTCATGAGCAATTGCCAGTCACATATGAGAAATGACATCTCAGGAATCAAATTCATTTGTCGCACATTTCTAACTTCACAGTGGTGTGGATTTCTCTAAACAAATAACCCATCAATTATGCTACTTTCAAAATTCATAAAGTTGGAATAAATTCTTTGAAACATCAACGATGTACAAAGAAATATTGAAATAAAAATAAAAGCATGAAAGGGTATATTAAAAATGTAATGACCACTCCAATGAATGTTCACACCATCTGCCTATACCTAAGGTTTGTAAAGTTAATTTCTATATGGAATTCTCATTACATGTAATCATTTTTTCTAAATTTATGAAATATATTTTCATATACTTTTTATTTATATTTTGAAAAATGACTATTTCTTTTAAAAAGAAAGAATAAATGATAGGTATTGATATATCATGAAGAGTTTTTGATGTGACTTGTAATAAAAGAATAAAGAAAGGATTTTCTCATGTGATGAAATGTTGAAAATGTGAGTGACTGCAGAAGCTATGTTGACAGGAATAGATGATGAATAAACAGTTCTTTGACTGAATAACAGGAAGATTGTATAGCATCCTCTTCTGGAGATTTAGCAAGAAACTTATGTATTCTTGCCTCTGTCACTCTAAAGCCAAGGGTCTTTGATTGCTAGAATAAAGGCATAAGCTAGACTTTTTTCTGTTTACACCTCACTCAACGCCCCCCACCACATATCAATATTCACTAGACCTAACTTGTATTAGCACAGTTCTTCTACCTCACCCCTATCTAAAGAACATGGCTTTCTACATTTCTAAAAGGAATCTTGACCTTAAACTGAAACAGTAAACTTAGTTATTTTACTCTGAGGGAATTACATTTCATACATTCTAGGGTTAACAGGCACACAGGGTGGGGAGTCTAACCAACAGTGTGGAAGTTATGTAAAGATCATTGGCATTAGTTTTAGGATGTGATGTGGGATTTCCTTCTGTATGCTGTGATTACCATTAATGAATAAAGAAAACTGGCTTGGCCTGTTGATAGGGCAGAGCTTAGCTAGGTGGAAGAAACTAAACAGAATGCTGGGAGAAAGAAGGGCAGAGTCAGGAGATGCTGCCGAAGATAGATGTGCTGAATCTTTTCTGGTAGGCCATAACCTCATGGTGAGATACAGATTAATAGAAATTGGTTAAATTAAAATGTAAGAGTTAGCCAATAAGAAGCTAAAGCTAATGGGCCACATAGTGATTTAAGTAATACAGTTTCTGTATGATTATTTTGCCACTAAACAGCTGGGAACCAACAAGCAGCCTGCTGCTACAAATTGGTGCCCACTTGGAAAATGAAAATCCACTTAAAACATGGAGAAGGCTTGAAAAGACATTCCACACATGCACGCACGCACACACACACACACACACACCAAAGTTTAGCCTCATTTATTTTTCAGCTGGCGGCTTGCCACAGCTCCTGTAAGAAAGGTTTTCCTGATTCAGCTGTAGCAAAAGAAAAAAAGCTGCACTGTTTTTGAAATGCTGGCTTTCTGGGCTGTGCTGCCAGCACCACCTCTGGCTCTTTCAGGAGACCAATCATTTGAATGGGGTTCATGATCAACGTGCTATGGCTTGCTTGACGGAAATGTGGACCAGCTGTGTACTTGGAAGTGTGATGGTGTACATGGCTCTCAGAAGCAGCAAGCAGCTCCACCATGTTGGGATGGGCAAGGCAAGCAGTCAGTACCATCTATACCCTAGCAATAGCACAGCTTAGGTTCTTAAGCACTTAGTATTTTAAGAAGTGCTTCTGGTCAGACAATAATTGCAAATATACAATAAAGGCAAATCCAGATTTAAAAAAAGACTTCTAAATGGGTCATAGTGTTGGAGAAATGCACATAGGCTTGGGAGAGAGAAAAAAATTATAGAGAGTTACAAAAAGAAGTAAATGTTTTATTTAAAAAAAATGAAGTGTTTAAAAAGATGGAGTATAGGCAGTCATACATTAAAGGAGTAAAGATAATAAAATTAATATTAAGAAAGGCCACATAAAGGTGGAATATGCAAGAAGAGTTTGGAATGTGTATATTATTATGTTTTACTTGAATTTTTGACTATGAAGGAGCTAAATATAGAAAGACATTTCATTGTATAGACTGTTAAGCTAAACCAGCATATATGTTCTAAAGGTATCTTGACTTCAGAATTTGTGTCTAAGGATATGTTACTTTGGAAAAGAGGTTCTTTATTTTGTTTCCACAGATGATGAGAACCTTTGGATTCATTTCAGGTTAATGCTTGATAGACCAAGACCTCCTGAAAGATCACCTTAAACACCCCTCAAAAAATTACTTTGCTCATCTGCTGAGATGAACCAAGCACACAAGCTATACCATAAAAGACCTGATTAACAAAGCCCTGACTCAGCAGGAAGTAGTCTACAGTACTACACCAAAACTGCCATATATTATTTACAATTTTTATATTAAAAGTGTTGTGATTGTATAGTTCATTTAAAAAATGCAGTGTATAATTAAAAATATAGGTTAATAGATAATCTTCTATAATAGTCAATCTTATCGTCATGTTAGTTAGATTTTCCTAGATGTATAGAGATACATTTCATTTAGATAGGTATTTTTCAAATTTTTCAGAGACCTTCAAAATATGATGTTTAAAATGTTTTAAGAACTTAAGCTTTTCATGACAGTGAGACATGTCTACTCCTGGCAGCACCAGTAAAGTAAAAAATGTTACTTCAAGAGAAAAATAGGCATAGAAGAGGCTCCTTATGGAGCTTGTTAGCCATTTGGGCAAGAAACTGCTCTTGCCTTGACTGCTTAACTGGAATGCAGGATCCACAGAAAAATGACTGCTGAACTTGCCTAAAGGTGAGATGATCCTTCAGGGTTCCTGCTTCATGAAATTTCCTGCTTCATGGAAAAGTCTTCTGGATACTATGGGCCTGTAGGCTAAAGATGGATACCCAATGGTACAGAAGAACTTTTGGTGACTGTTAAGGTAGCACCATGTCTCTGTCAATTCTAGGGTTTTGAAAGTTGCTTACAATGAACTTATCGTTTACTTAGGTAATCTTATATCTTTCTGGAATCTTTGATGGAGTTGAAGAATAGATAGTAACAGTATAGTTTTTCTTAGTTATAATAAATGATAAAACAGATATATCTGTAATTCTTGCTAATAACTGTTTTGTTGTATGTAATTTTACTATGTGAAAGATAAAGCTTTTTGTATTAAAAAGAAAAAGGGAGGTGATGTGGGATTTCCCTCTGTATGCTGTAATTACCATTAATGAATAAAAAAAAAACTGGCTTGGCCTTTTGATAGGGCAGAACTTTGTTAGGCAGGAAAAACTAAACAGAATTCTGGGAGAAAGTAGGGCAGAGTCAGGAGATGCCATGAAAACACCACTAGAGATAGATATGCTGAAGCTTTGCATGTAGGCGTCATGGTGATATACAATTTAAGAAAAAATGGTTAAATTAATATGTAAAAGTTAACCAACAAGAAACTAGAGCTAATGGGCCAAGCAGTAATTTAAATAATACAATTTCTGTATAATAGTTTTTGTGCTAAACAGCTGGAAACCAATAAGGAGCCTGCTGCTACAGGGATGAATATGGGTGGGACACTTATGCTCTCATCCAAATTGAGTCTTGTCATCTACCACTTTCAAGTGCTGCCATCTCAATTGGCAAAAGGTACTTAAGCTTGTTAAATATGGGATCAGATTGGAAATATTTGAGACATGTGAATCAACTTTAGTATTCTCATAGAAAATGAGAAAATGATTAATTTAGAAGGATAAGATCTTTTCCTGGCAATGTAAAATAGATTCCATAGGAAAATGTGGTGGTAACACAGAGGGTTGGAGTGGTTTGATGGAAAAAATATTACTTGCATCAAATGTCTTACATTTCCAAATTTGCTACTATACCTGAAGATATTTTGATTATGAAAATATGATAGGCTAAGTGAGAAGATAGCATTATTTCTCAACCAGACCATGAGTTTATTTTATTGTTACTTAAGAATCAGAGAGAAAGGTAAAGAAATGGAATAACAGAGATTAATTTAAATGTTCTATGAAAGCTACCTGAAGAATGTAGAGTTAGGCTTTCTCTAATCCCTTAATCATTTGATCATCTTAGAATACCAACCCCACATTGATTTAGTTTATAATAATTAAAAATATTGTGTAAGCTGTTAAACAAAACTTAAACATACTATTAATAAACTGCATGAGGCAGCTCTGCCTGCGCCCTACTTCCCTTGGTCCCTGGCTCATTGGGACTACCAGGAGTCCCTGTGTAGGTGCTGAGAAGTTCCACCTGGACGGGTGAGTGTGTGCTATCCTGGGGCGAACTGTCCCTGTAGAGAGCACAAACGCCCCTCCCCCAGCTCCTGCTGCAGCTGTGCCTGTGCCCTACTTCCCTTGGTCCCTGGCTCATTGGGGCTACCAGGAGTCCCTGTGTAGGTGCTGAGAAGTTCCACCTGGATGGGTGAGTGTGTGCTATCCTGGGGCGGACTATCCTGGTAGAGAGTACAAATGCCCCTCCCCCAGCTCCTGCTGCAGCTCTGCCTGTGCCCTACTTCCCTTGGTCCCTGGCTCATTGGGACTACCAGGAGTCCCTGTGTAGGTACTGAGAAGCTCCATCTGGATGGGTGAGTGTGTCCTATCCTGGGGAGGACTGTCCTGGTAGACAGCACAAAAGCCCCTCCCCCAGCTCCTGCTGCAGCTCTGCCTGCGCCCTACTTCCCTTGGTCCCTGGCTCATTGGGGCTACCAGGAGTCCCTGTGTAGGTGCTGAGAAGTTCCACCTGGACGGGTGAGTGTGTGCTATCCTGGGGCGAACTGTCCGTGTAGAGAGCACAAACGCCCCTCCCCCAGCTCCTGCTGCAGCTGTACCTGCACCCTACTTCCCTTGGTCCCTGGCTCATTGGGGCAACCAGGAGTCCCTGTGTAGGTGCTGAGAAGTTCCATCTGGACAGGTGAGTGTGTGCTATCCTGGGGCGGACTGTCCCATTAGAGAGCACAAACCCCCCTACACTAAGGCTACCCAACCAGAGCAGTAAGTGCCTGCCTAGCGGGCAGGCCTCAGCAACCCCAGAAAGGGAACGCAGGCACCTCCAGCTTGTACTGCAGTGTCGCCTGTGTTCTACTCGACCCCGCCCTACCCCCTGCATTTGCCCTTCTTTCCGCGGGTCATTGGAATACCAGACATCCCTGTTTTGGTGTTGAGGAGTTCATCTGGTAGGGAACGGTTCCTGCCCCTACACTGAGGAGATACACCCAGAGAGTTAGTCACAGTAAAGACTGGTCCAAGACACCAGGCCTCTCCTGGCTCCATTTGAAGGAAGAGATGGGCAGGCGCCAATGCAAGAATCCCCCCAACAACTTGAAAGGCAACGTGTCATCACCACAATCCAGGAATCCCGAAATAAGAAGTGAACACCCTAATCCAGAAGAATTAGAAGAATTCGACTCAAAAGTGAATTATACGAAAATAATAGAGGACCTTAAACAGGAGGTGAAAAACTGCCATAATCAATTAGAGATTACAAACAAAAAGGTAGAGGAAATGAATAAATCTCTCAAAGATACCCAAGAAAACCAAGAGAAACAAGAAAAAGTAATCGAACGGGTAAGGGAAACGGTTCAAGACTTGAAGAATGAAGTGGAAGTAATAAAGAAAACACAAACCGAGGGAAGGATGGAGATGGAAAATTTGGATAAACGAACAGGAACTACAGAGACAAGTACCACCAACAGATTACAAGAGATAGAAGAAAGAATCTCAGACACTGAAGATACCATAGAGAAAATAAACACTCTCATCAAAGAAAACAGCATAACCAACAAATTCTCAACACAAAACATTCAGGAAATCTGGGACACAATAAAAAGACCAAACCTAAGAATAATAGGGATAGAAGAAGGAGAAGTACAGCTCAATGGTCCAGAAAATATATTTAATAAAATTATAGAAGAAAACTTTCCCAACCTTAATAAAGATATTCCTTTGAAGGTCCAAGAAGCATACAGAACACCGAATCGACTGGATCAAAAAAAAAAAATCTCCTCGTCATATAATAATCAAAACACAAAACATACAGAATAAAGAAAGAATATTAAGAGCTTAAAAGGAAAAAGGTCAAGTTACCTATAAAGGTAAACCTATCAGACTTACACCTGATTTCTCTATGGAAACCATGAAAGCCAGAAGGTCCTGGATAGATGTACTGCAGAAACTAAGAGACCATGGATGCAAGCCCAGACTACTATACCCAGCCAAACTTTTGTTCACTATAAATGGGGAAAACAAAATTTTCCAGGATAAAAACAAATTTAAACAATACGTAGCCACAAATCCAACCTTACAGAAAGCAATAGAAGGAAAATCACAAACCAAGGAGTCCAACAATGCCCACAATAACTCAGACATCTAATGACCCTTCACCAGCACAACTTGAAGAAGGGAAACACACAAACTCTACTACCGAAAGAAAGAAAGAAAGAAAGAAAGAAAGAAAGAAAGAAAGAAAGAAAGAAAGGAAAAATGACCGGAGTTAACAACCACTGGTCATTAATATCACTTAATATCAATGGACTCAACTCACCTATAAAGAGGCACAGGCTAAGAGATTGGATACGAAAACAGGATCCAACAGTCTGCGGCTTACAAGAAACACACCTCAACCACAAAGACAGACATCTACTCAGAGTAAAGGGCTGGGAAAAGATTTATCAAGCAAACAGACCAAAGAAACAAGCAGGTGTGGCCATACTAATTTCTAAGAAAGTTGACTTCAAACTAAAATCAATCAAAAGAGATGGAGAGGGACATTTTTTACTCATAACAGGAACAATTCACCAGGATGAAGTCTCAATCCTGAATATATATGCCCCTAATATAAAAGCACCCACTTATGTAAAAGAAATGTTACTAAAACTCAAGGCAGTCATCAAACCACACACACTAATAGTAGGAGATTTCAACACTCCTCTCTCACCAATGGACAGGTCAATCAGACAGAAACCTAACAGAGAAATAAGAGGATTAAGGGAGGTAATGAATCAAATGGACTTAACAGACATCTATAGAACATTCCACTCAAATAAGAAAGAATATACCTTCTTCTCTGCAGCTCATGGAACCTTCTCGAAAATAGACCACATACTCGGTAACAAAGCAAACTTACACATTAAAAAAAAAAATATCGGTAACCACCTGTGTCTTATCAGATCACCATGGATTAAAGTTAGAATTCAACAACAATGCTATCCCCAAAAAGCCTATGAACTCATGGAAACTGGACAGTCAACTACTGAACCACACCTGGATCAAGGAAGAAAGAAAGAAAGAAATAAAAGTCTTTCTTGAATTCAAGGAAAACGAAGACTCAACATACTCAAACCTATGGGATACTATGAAAGCAGTGCTAAGAGGAAAGTTCATAGCATTAAGTGCCCACTTAAAGAAAACGGAGAAAGCACACATTGGAGACTTAATAGCCCACCTGAAAGCTTTAGAAAAAAAAGAAGCAGACTCACCTAGGAGAAGTAGAAAACTGGAAATAATCAAATTGAGGGCTGAAATCAACAAAATAGAAACACAGAAAACAATCCAAAGAATCAATGAAACAAAATGCTAGTTCTTGGAGAAAATCAATAAGATTGATAAACCCCTTTCCAAACTAATCAAACGGCAGAGAGAGAATACGCAAATTAACAAAATCAGAAACGAAAAGGGAGACATAACCACAGACAAAGAGGAAATTCAGAGAATCATTAGATCTTACTACAAAAACCTGTATGCCACAAAATTAGAAAATGTAAAAGAAATGGACACTTTTTTAGAAAGTACCATATACCAAAGTTAAACCAGGACCAGGTGAACAATCTAAATAGACCTGTTAGTCGCGAAGAATTAGAAGTTGTTATAAAAAACCTCCCCACCAAAAAAAGCCCAGGTCCAGACGGCTTCAATGCAGAATTCTACCAGAACTTCCAAGAAGACCTAATACCTATACTCCTTAATGTATTTCACAATATAGAAACAGAGAAGTCATTGCCAAATTCCTTTTATGAAGCTGCAGTTACTCTGATACCAAAACCACACAAAGACACAACCAAGAAAGAGAACTACAGGCCAATCTCACTCATGAACATCGACGCAAAAATACTCAATAAAATACTGGCAAACCAAATCCAAGAACACATTAGAAAAATTATCCATTATGATCAAGTAGGCTTCATCCCAGAGATGCAGGGCTGGTTCAACATACGAAAATCTATCAATGTAATCCATCATATAAATAAACTGAAAGAAAAAAACCATATGATCATTTCATTAGATGCTGAAAAAGCATTTGACAAAATTCAACATTCCTTTATGACAAAGGTCTTAGAGAGATTAGGAATACAAGGGTCGTACCTAAGTATAATAAAAGCTATTTATAGCAAGCCGTCAGCTAACATCAAATTAAATGGAGAGAAACTCAAAGCTATTCCACTAAAATCAGGAACACGACAAGGTTGTCCACTCTCTCCATACCTCTTTAATATAGTGATTGAAATTCTAGCAATAGCAATAAGACAACATAAGGGGATCAAAGGGATTCAAATTGGAAAGGAAGAAGTTAAACTTTCATTATTTGCAGACGATATGATACTGTACATAAGCGACCCCAAAAACTCCAGCAAAGAACTCCTTCAGCTGATAAACACCTTTAGTAGCGTGGCAGAATACAAGATCAATTCCAAAAAATCAGTTGCCCTCCTATACACAAAGGATAAGGAAGCAGAGATGGAAATCAGAGAAGCATCACCCTTCACGGTAGCCACAAATAGCATAAAATATCTTGGGGTAACTCTAACCAAGGAAGTGAAGGACCTATTTGACAAGAACTTTAAGTCTATGAAGAAAGAAATTGAGGAGGATACCAGAAAATGGAAGGATCTCCCTTGCTCTTGGATTGGGAGGATCAACATAGTAAAAATGGCAATTCTACCAAGGGCAATTTATAGATTCAATGCAATCCCCATTAAAATCCCATCAAAATTCTTCACAGATCTTGAAAGGACATTAATCAACTTTATATGGAGAAACAAAAAACCCAGGATAGCCAAAACAATCTTATATAATAAAGGATCGTCTGGAGGCATTACCATCCCTGACCTCAAACTCTATTACAGAGCCTCAGTATTGAAAACAGCTTGGTATTGGCATAAAAACAGAGAAGTCGATCAATGGAACTGAGTAGAAGACCCTGATTTTAACCCACAAACATATGAACACCTAATTTTTGATAAAGGAGCTAAAAGTATTCAATGGAAAAAAGAGAGCATCTTCAACAAATGGTGCTGGCAGAACTGGTTGTCAACCTGTAGAAGAATGAAAATAGATCCATATCTATCACCATGCACAAAACTCAAGTCCAAATGGATTAAAGACCTCAATATTAGTCTGAACACACTGAACCTGATAGAAGAAAAAGTGGGAAGTACTCTACAACATATGGGTACAGGAGATCACTTCCTACGTTTATCCCCAGCAGCACAGACATGAAGGACAACATTGAATAAATGGGACCTCCTGAAACTGAGTAGCTTCTGTAAAGCAAAGGACACTGTCACTAAGACAAAAAGGCAACCCACTGACTGGGAGAAGATCTTCACCAACCCTGCAACAGACAAAGGTCTGATCTCCAAAATATATAAAGAACTCAAGAAACTAGACTTTAAAATGCTAATTAACCCAATAAAAAATGGGGCACTGAACTGAACAGAGAATTCTCAACAGAAGAAATTCAAATGGCCAAAAGACACTTAAGGTCATGCTCAACCTCCTTAGCGATAAGGGAAATGCAAATTAAAACAACTTTGAGATACCATCTTACACCTGTCAGAATGGCTAAAATCAAAAACACCAATGATAGCCTTTGCTGGAGAGGTTGTGGAGAAAGGGGCACACTCATTCATTGCTGGTGGGAATGCAAACTTGTGCAACCACTTTGGAAATCAGTGTGGCGATTTCTCAGGAAATTTGGGATCAACCTACCCCAAGACCCAGTAATACCACTATTTGGAATATACCCAAGAGATGCCCCATCAAATGACAAAAGTATCTGTTCAACTATGTTCATAGCAGCATTGTTTGTAATAGCCAAAACCTGGAAACAACCTAGATGCCCTTCAATGGAGGAATGGATGAAGAAAGTGTGGAATATATACATATTAGAGTACTACTCAGCGGTAAAAAACAATGACTTCTCGAATTTTGCGTGCAAATGGATGGAAATAGAATACATTATCCTGAGTGAGGTATCCCAGACCCAAAAAGAGGAACATGGGATGTACTCACTCATAATCAGTTTCTAGCCATAAATAAAGGACATTGAGCATATAATTTGTGATCCTAGAGAAGCTAAATAAGAAAGTGAACCCAAAGAAAATCGTATAGTCATCTGCCTGGAGAGGGGAAGTAGACAAGATTGCAGGGCAAAAACTGGGAACTTGTGGGTGAGGTGGCATGGGGCAAAGGGGAAATGGGATGAGAAACATGAGAAGGGGAGGATGGGAGGAGCTTGGGGTATTGGGATGGTTGGGATATAGGAAGGGTAGATACGGGAGCAGCGAAGTATATATCCTAACTAAGGGAGCCATCTTAGGGTTGGCAAGAGACTTGACTCTAGAGGGGTTCGCGGGTGTTCAGGGAGATGTCCCCAGCTGGTACCTTGGGCAACTGAGGAGAGGGAACCTGAAATGATCCTATCCTATACTGATGAATATCTTACATATCACCTTAGAACCTTCATCTGGCGATGGATCGAGGCAGAGACAGAGACTCAATTTGGAGCAACGGTCTGAGCTCTTAAGGCCCAAATGAGGAGCAGAAGGAAGGAAAACATGAGCAAGGAAATCAGGACCACGAGGGATGCACCCACCCACTGTGACAGTGGAACTGATTTATTGGGAGCCCACCAAGGCCAGCTGGTCTGGGACTGAATAAGCATGGGTTGAAACTGGACTCTCTGAGCATGGCGGACAATAAAGGCTGATGAGAAGCCAAGGACAATGGCACTAGGTTTCGATCCTAATACATGAACTGGCTTTGTGGGAGCTTAGCCTGTTTAGACGCTCACCTTCCTGGACCTTCCTGGACGTAGATAGAAGACCTTCGTCTTCCCGCAGGGCAGAGAATTTGGACTGCTCTTCAGTATCCAGAGGGAGGGGGAATGGTGTGGGGGGAGGAGAAGAGGAGTGGGGATAGGGGGAGGGGGGTGGGGGGAGGGGGCAATATTTGGGAGGAGGGGAGGGAAATGGGAAACGGGGAGCAGGTGGAAATTTTAATTAAAAAATAAAAATAAATAAATAAACTGCATGAACTATCAGTAAATTAGTCAATCTTTAGATAGTCAAAAATGGCTTCTTTGACCAGGAAACAATTGAGCCAGATTTAGCCATAATGTGTTTTCTATTCCTGTGGCAGCTCATCTCAGACATATGAGACAAGGCAGTCTTTGGCATGAATATATTCACAATGTCTGCCACATGGGGAGAAACTTCAAAATGTCCCATGATAAGAAAACAAAATTATCAATAAAATATTGTTAAATAACTGTGAATGTCACCATTATTCAACAATAGTATCACCAAACATATGTCAAAGATATATTATGTTGCCCCTGAATTAATCTAGAATTGTCACTCATCATATTTGTTATTGTGCCCACAAATAAATACCTAGAGGCCATAGAAGAAATGGATTCAAAATGAGAAGCCATTACAAATTTATAGTGACTCATCTTTTAATTCAGTGTTTTATTATGAAGACTATAAATATATTCTTATTGAATATGTAAAAAGCATCAAAGATCTTTTTATAGCCTAAAAAAGGCATACATACTGTCAAGATGTCAACAATATTCAAGCAACCCAATGTTAAATGAGAGCATGCACATGCATAACACGGCTACAGTGGTACATTGTAAAAATAATTTATGTGACAGCAAGTTATTTCATGTTCTTATTTTCTCCATTTAAATGTTGATTGTTTCCCTAAATCACAGCATTTAGCACCAACTCTGGAAACCACTATAAGCATGTTTACTACCTTTATGATCTTACCACCAAAAACTGTGATATTTAGAGGTTAGGGAATTTTGTTTTTGCAGGAACAAAATAAAATTTAGTAATAAAAGCTACTAAATAAATCATCTAAACATGGCTATGTTTCTAGGATTAGTAATGCTTATCATTACTACAAAAATCCACATTAGTTCCCAGGGTAATAGCTGCATCCCTTACATCAGGGTTTTGATTTTCACATTCATCCACAATACACCTAACCCCACATAGGCAAATTCTAAATGTGAAACCTTGACATCACCCCTTTTCCTAGGTCCTTTATGGTATGTAATTTAAAAGTCTTGCAAGACTCATGAACGTTTACAGTTACATTGCTGAAGCCTACCCTCTCACAATGCCATCAATATTTTTTTTTCAATCTTAATTCTGAAATGACCTTCCTATGTAGGCCTATCTATGTTATTAATTCAACCATCAGGGCTGTTTAGAAGTTCAAATGTCCCATATAGATTGTTCTTAGAGAAGATATATAAAAAAGCTTGATGAATGTTTCTCACTCTTTTTGGCAAAGTATTATGTCTTGAAATTTAATAATGATAAGTAAAGTTTATTTACATAGATTAATAAACATTTTATATCCTTGCCATATTAATCCACGAAATGACTTCATGTAAAACAAATAACAAAAACAAAGCCTTAAAAAGAGTTGAAGTTCTGTTGACAATTGTTGATTGTTGTTTTTGTTGTCCTATTTTACAATTATATTTAATCATCAGATTTTGCAGATAAACAGTGTGACTATTCTTGTCCTCAGAATGGCAGAATGAGAGTCCTATTCATTTCCCTTGTTAGCAGTGGATTCTGCAGAGATTGTTTCAGGTGTCAGGTATACCTGCAAGTCTAATAGCAAATGAGCCAACAGGTGCTGTGACGATATCTTGAAAATTCTCTCATCTATAAACTTATCTGGAGGAACACATGGGAAAGTGAAATAATATTTGGTATTTTCAGGAAACTTGTTTTAAAATTAAAGACATTGCTATTCTATTTTTTAATGGACATATAGAAGGTATTACACTACCATGTGATTAAAAAAAGAATTAAAATAGTTAATAGTAAGAGGAATTTGGCTATTGGGTTTTAAAATATTTTAAAAGTTTAAAAAATGAATATGAGGAATAATTAAAATATAAATTAAATAACAAATATAAAATAGACTTCTTTAGAAGTCCCCCAGTTTCTTAGAATTTGGGGTGATGGATGTAGACATATTAAAATAATACTGTAACCTAGGGATAACTCAATTGATGTAACTATGGATTGAATTGTCTTTACATAGATATTTTAAGTCAGGAATACTTTTGAAATTTTGGGGCATTGATATCAACTTCATTCATAGAACAGTTTCTAATTCTGTTCTTTTAAAATTGTTTTTACTGTTTTATTGAGCTCTACATTTTATTTGGCTTCTGTCCTGTCTCTCCCCTCCCCTTCAACCCTCTCCCATCATCCCCATGCTCTCAAATTACTCAAGAGATCTTGTCTTTTTCTACTTGCCATGTAGATTAGATCCATGTATATCTCTCTTAGTTCCTCATTGTTTTCTAGGTTTTCTGGAATTGTGATATATAAGCTGGTTTTATTTGTTTTATGTTAAAAAACCACTTATGAGTGAATCTTTTTAGTTCAGGATTACTTCTCTCAATATGATATTTTCTAGCTCCATCCATTTGCCTGCAAATTTCAAGATGTCATTATTTTTTTCTGCTGTGTAGTACTCCATTGTATACATACATCACATTTTCCTTATCCATTCTTTGGTCAAGGAGCATGTAAGTTATTTCCAGATTATGGCTATGACAAACGATGCTGCTATGAACATAGTTGAGCATCCTTTGGATATATATCCAAAAGTGATATTGCTGGGTCTTGAGGAAGTTTGCCTTCTAATTTTCTGATAAATCACCATACTGATATCCAAAGGGGCTGTACCTGCTTGCACTCCCACCAACAATGCAAGAGTGTTCCCTTTACCACAAAACCTCTCCAGCATAAGTTATCAGTGTTTTTGATCTTGGCTAGTCTTACAGGTATAAGTTGAAATTTCAGAGTTGTTTTTGATTTGTATTTCTCTGATGACTAAGGATTTTGAACATTTTCTTAAGTATCTTTTAGCCATTTTAGCTTCCTCTGTTGAGAGTTCTTTGTTTAGGTAATTTTTTTATTGGATTACCTGTTCTTCTGATGACCAATTTCTTGAGTTCTTTGTATATCTTGGAGATCAGCCCTCTGTCTGATATAGGGGGTAAAACTCTTTTCCCATTCTGTAGTCTGTCATTTTGTCTTCTTCACTGAATCCTTTACTTTTGAGAAGCTTCTCAGTTTCAAGAGGTCCCATTTATTGTTTCCCTCAGCGTTTTTGCTATGGGGTTATATTTAGGAAGTGGTCTCCTATGTCAATGCATTCAAGTATACTTCCCACTTTCTCTTCTATGAGGTTCACTGTGGCTGACTTTATGTTGAGGTCTTTGATCCATTTGGACTTGAGTTTTATGCATGGTGATAGATATGGGTCTATTTTCATCCTTCCACATGTTGATATCCAGTTATGCCAGCACCATCTGTTAAATATGCTCTCTGTTTTCTATTTGCTTTTTTGTCAAAAATCAGGCATTCAAAGGTATGTGGGTTAATAACTAGGTCTTTGATTCACTTCCATTGGTCCTCTTGTCTGTTCTTATGATAATACCAGGCTGTTTTCAGTACTTTTAGCTCTGTAGTAGAGTTTGAAGTGAGGGATTGTGATACCTCCAGAAATTCTTTTTTTTTATACAGGATTGTTTTGCTTATTCTGGGTGTTTTGCTTTTCCATATAAAGTTGAGTACTGTTGTTTCAATATTTTTTAAAAAATTTGCTAGGATTTTGATGGCATTGTATTGAATTTGTAGATTGATTTTGGTAATATTGCCATTTTTACTATGTTAATTCTACCTACCCAATAGGAAGGAAGATCTTTCCACTTTCTGGTGCTTTTTTTTTTTTAATTTCTTTTTCAAAGATTTGAACTTCTTGTCATTCAAGCCTTTTGTTAAAGTTACTCTGAGATATTTTATACTATCTGTGGCTACTGTGATTTCTTTCTCAGCCCAATTATCATCTGTGTAAAGGAGGGATACTGATTTTTTGGAGTTAATCTTGTATCTTGCTACATTACTGAAAGTGTTTATGAGTTGTAGAAATCCCTTAGTAGTCTAATTCTGCACTTCAACATATTTATGTTCTCTACTGTTTTAGTTTTTCTTTTGTTAGCAAGATTATTTTCAGTATCTCATACTATGATGTATGCATATTACCCTCCCTCTATTGAATTAGAGACACTCTGAAAGTGGAGTCTAAACAGTTTAATCTTTACAACCACAACACTACATGTTGTTTTGATTAGACTAGATATTTAGTACATTTCTATTTATGAAAATAGTTCACTTGCCTTATATATTTTATGAAGTAAATGAAGAAAAGAAATTATCTAAAATTGGCATTAATTTAGGAAAGCTGTGTCCTTGTAGAAGTAAAAATTGGGAAGAAATTAAATACCATCTCTTTATACCATATAAAATTTCTATTTTTAAATACATTAAAAATCAAATCTTTTTATTTCCTTTTGTGAAGCTATTTATATTTATTTATTTGGAATAAAATTATAATTTATATCACTACTCCATGTTTCTTAAGTATGTTTGTTCTTTTTTTCCCCTCAAGTGTGTGTAAATGAGTAACATATGCTACTAGCACATAAGAAAAATCTAATTCTTCATAAAATACTTAATAGTTGTAAATGACACGTTTAAACTCTAATATTAAGTGATATAGCATTTCATGGTGATATTAATTCTTTCAAAATAAAATAATTTACTACTCTAATAAAGACTTAATGGAGTCTCAGCAGGGATGGGCTCAGCATACAGTAAATTCCCAATGAAGTCCTCCCAAATACAGTCAAATCTCAAAACTCTTTAATATATTTGTTGACAAAAATAGTTACCATAAGAAAATCATATAAATAAATGATTTCTGCTGTATTTCAAAATGTTAATATTTTCAATAGAATATTGTATGAAGTATTTATGTAGTAATGTGGCAGGCATTAGCGTACTCTAAATCATGACAGACTTCAGTACAAGATTTCCAAATATAAGCTCCATGATCATATCTAACAATCTAGTGAACACGTTTAGCTTTCTCTGCTAAGAATTTGTGTGTGTGTGTGTGTGTGTGTGTGTATGTGTGAGTGTATGTGTGTTTGTGTGTGTGTATTACATTTAGAGCTGGACATTATCAAGTCTCTTATTTTCTGTACCTTATTCAGCTATGTGTTTGTATATTTATCATGATCTATTGTTAATAAAAGTTTCTCTGACGAGGGTTGAATCATGCCTTAACCTATTGGAAGGAGGCTGTTTGTTAGTTCCTGGCCACTTAGCCCCCAAATAATCACACAGAAACTATATTATATAAATCACTGCTTGTCCCATTAGCTATAACTTCTTATTGGCTAACTCATATATCATAATTTAACCCATTTCCATTAATCTGTATATCACCATGAGGCTATGGTCTACCAGCAAAGTTTCAGTGCATCTCTCTGTGGTGGCACCTCCATAGCCTTTCTCTGACTCCACCCTTCTTTCTGCCAGCATTTACCTTAGTTTTCCCTGCCTATCTCTTTCTGACCTGCTCTGCTATAGGTTAAAAGCAATCCTTTATTAACCCATGGTATTCACAATTTAAGAGGGGAATCCCACATCACCTCCTCTTTTCTGTTTAAATAAAAAGAATGTAACAGTACACGGATTAATAGAAATGGGTTAAATTAATATGTAAATGATAGTCAATAAGGAGTTAGACCTAATTGACCAAGCAATTATTTAATTAATATGGTTTCTGTGTGATTATTTTTGTGTTTGAGCAGATGAACAGCTGGGAAATGAGCAAGTAGCCTCCTTACAACAAATTGACATCCACATGGCCAACTAAAATCCACTTAAAAACCTGAGGGAGCTTGAAAAGGAATTCCAGACACAAAAATATAGAGTTTAACACAGCTTCTTGCTGTTTGCTGGTGGTGTGTTGCAGTGCCTTTAAGACAGGTTTTCCCGACTCAGTGGTAGTAGAAAAAGAGTTACACTACTTTGAAATGCTGGCTTTCTGGGCTGTGTTGCCAGTGCAACCTCTTGCTCTTTCAGGAGACCAAGCCTTTGAGTAAGGTTTGTGAGCAATATGATATGGTTTGCTTAGTGGAAACGTGGACCAGCTACGTGCCTAGAGATTGGGCACTGTGCATAACTCTTGGAGCCAACAAGCAGCTCTGCCATTCTGAACTGCATGAGCCAAGCAGGCAGTGCTGCAGTTCCCCTAGCAATGGTACTGTTTAAGTTCATAAGATGAGCTTAGAATTTTAAGAAGCACTTATGGTCAGAAAACAATTACAGCTACACAATAAAGACGAATTTAGATTAAAAGACCTCTAAATGGGTTACAGTGTTGGATAAATGTATGTAGGCTTGGGAGAGAGAAGAAAAAGAGAGTATAGAGTTATAAAAGGAAATAAATTGTTAAAAAATAAAACAGTCTTTAAAGAGCTAGAGTACAGACAGTCATAGAGTAAAAGGAATAAATAAAAATAAGCCATGTAAAGATGGAATGTACACAGACAGTCTCAATTTTGTATATTATTGTGTCTTTGAATTTTCTGACTGTGAAGGAGGTAAGAACAGAGAGACATTTTCTTGTAGAGGTTGCTAAGCTAAGCCAATGTAAACGTATCTTGACTTTAAAATTTGAGTCTAAGGATATATTGCCTTGGAAAAAGAGATTCTTCTTTTGTTTCCAAAGAGGGCGTTAGCCTGTGAATTGCTTCCTGACTAATATGGTTTGATGGACAAAGATTCCCTGAAAGGTTGCCATGAACATTCCCCAAAAATTACTTCACCCAACTGCTGACTGAGATAAAACTAGCACACAGGATATACCATGAAAGACCTGATTAACAATGCCCTCAATCAGCAGTAAGTTGTCTTGAGAACTATACCCATATTCCCAAATATTTTATATAAATATTTTTTATATTTAAAGGGGAATATGCTATAGACATGTATACTTTGCATTGGTATGCATCTTGGTTTATTGATACAAATTTAAGATCAATTCTCTTATATGTATATTTCTATTCATGATTAAGGTACTGTGTTTGTGCTGCTCATTTAAAAATGTAATGTATAATTAAGAAATATAGGTTAATAGATTATCATCCATGATGGTCAAACTTGTAGTCATGTTAGTTATGTTTTTCAGATGTACAGAGATGTATTTCAGATGGATAAGTATTCTTCAAATCTTTTAGAGACCTTCAGAATATGGCATTTAAAATGTTTTAAGAAGCTAAGACTTTTCATGACATGAAACACATCTGCTCCTGGCATTACTAATTACTTCAAAAGGAAGATGGTCATTGAAGAGTCTCCTTATGGAGCCGATTAGCTGTTTGGATAAGAAACTGTTCTTGCCTAGACTGCTTGATGAACTGAATGTGCAGGAATGACAGAGAAATGACTGCTGAACTTGCCTAAAGGTGAGACGATCCTTCCTGGTTCCTACTTCGTGAAAGAGTCCACCAGCCATTCTGCAGGACACTGAAAAAAGTGACAGACAAACTGCCAACATAGGTGGAACTCTCATTGAAATTTCCTACTTTGTGGAAGTCTGCTGGATACTATGGGCCTGTAAGCTGAAGATGGATGCCCCAAAGGTACAGAAGAACTTTGGGTGAGTGAGGTATCCCAGACCCAAAGAGAGGAACTTGGGATGTACTCACTCATAATTGGTTTCTAGCCATAAATAAAGGACATTGAACATATAATTTGTGATCCTAGAGAAGCTAAATAAGAAAGTGAACCCAAAGAAAGTAGTATAGTCATTCGCCTGGAAAGGGGAAGTAGACAAGATTGCAGGGCAAAAACTGGGAACTAGCAGGTGAGGTAGCTTTGGGCTAAGGGGAAATGGGATGAGAAACGTGAGAAGGGGAGGATGGGAGGAGCTTGAGGGATTGGGATGGTTAGGATATAGGAAGGATAGATACGGGAGCAGCGAAGTATATATCCTAACTAAGGGAGCCATCTTAGGGTTGGCAAGAGACTTGACTCTAGAGGGGCTTGCAGGTGTCCAGGGAGATGTCCCCAGCTGGTACCTTGGGCAACTGAGGAGAGGGAACCTGAAATGATCCTATCCTATACTGATAAATATCTTACATATCACCTTAGAACCTTCATCTGGCGATGGATCGAGATAGAGACAGAGACTCAATTTGGAGCAGTGGTCTGAGCTCTTAAGGTCCAAATGAGGAGCAGAAGGAGGGAGATCATGAGCAAGGAAGTCAGGACCACGAGGGGTGCACCCACCCACTGTGACATTGGAACTGATTTATTGGGAGCCCACCAAGGCCAGCTGGACTGGGACTGAATAAGCATGGGTTGAAACTGGACTCTCTGAACATGGCAGACAATGAAGGCTGATAAAAAGCCAAGGACAATGGCACTAGGTTTCGATCCTAATACATGAACTGGCTATGTGGGAGCTTAGCCTGTTTGGACGATCACCTTCCTGGACCTAGATAGTAGTGGGAGGACCTTGGTCTTCCCGCAGGGCAGGGAATTTGTACTGCTCTTCAGTATCGAGAGGGAGGGGGAATGGAGTGGGGGGAGGAGAAGAGGAGTGGGGATAGGGGGAGGGGAGTGGGGGGAGGGGCAATATTTGGGAGGAGGTGGAGGGAAATGGGAAACGGGGACAGGTGGAAATTTTAATTAAAAAAGAATAAAAAATTAAAAAAAAAAGAAACAAAAAAAATAAAATAAAACCATACTAAATTCAAAAAAAAAAAAAAAAAAGAAGAAGAACTTTGGGTGACTTTCCAGGCAGCAAAATGTCTGTGTCAATTCTAGAGTTGTGCAAGTTGCTTACAATGTACTTCCTATTTACCTAGGAAATATTATATTCTTCTGGATCTTTGATGGAGTTGAAAAATATATATTTATAATTATAGTTTTCCTTGGTGATGATAAAGATAAAGTAGATATAAATATTGTAACTATAATTCTTGATACCTGTTTTGTTATATGTAATTTATTGTGTTAAATTTAAAACCTTCCTTTTTTTAAACAAAAAGGGGAGGTGATATGGGATTCCCCTATGTATGCTATGAAAACAATTGGTGAATAAAGAAACTGCTTCGGCCTTCTGATAGGGCAGAACTTTAATAGTGGTGAAAACTAAACTGAATGCAGGGAGAAGGAGGGAATAGTAAGAGAGAAGCCATGTAGTCATGTGTAAGCTTGACAGAACTTTTCCCAGTATGCCACAGTCACGTGTCGATACACAGATGAATATAAATGGATTAAATTAAGATGTAAAAGTTAGCCAATAAGAAGCTAGAGCTAATAGGCCAAACAGTGATTTAAATAATACAGTTTCTGTGTGATTATTTCAGGGCTGAGCAGCTGGGAAACAACAAGCAGCCACCTCCTATAATAACCTATAAGTATAGTGATAGGTCATTAGTAATCAGTTTAATATTACTTCAATTTAACAAAGTAATATTACTAGATTCTCTGCTAAGGTTTATGATATGTCAAGCCATGGGTACTTGGCACAATGATGGTGCCAGGTGGTGTTTTTTTCTTGTAGGGCATACCTTAAATCTAATCAGAAAGTTTTTGATTATTCTCATGACATTTGCGCTACTGATGTCCCAGTGGGTATGTCTTGCCAGGCTGTCACTGTAGTTCAATTTGTGTCATAATTCCTTGGTGAGAACCAAACAATTATGTTTTTGACACATTCTTGGGCAAAGTAGAAGGTGGAAAATTGTAATAAGGAGACAGCTTAAGAAAATAACTGAGTGCTTAGAAACTTTTTTTTTTAAAAAATGGACTTGTATTTGACTTAAAAACTTTGTACCTATGCCATGGAAATGAAAATACAGATCCACATCTATGTAAAGATAATATGATATAAATTTTTGAAACAAAAATGAGAAAAATATGTGTAGATTCTAATCAATGAGATTTGTCAGAAGAGTGAATAAATCAGAAAGACTAAATTTTATATGTATAAAGTGATCATTATAATCCTTAATTTCAGCTTATATTTTTATGAACCATAATTTAAAATTGGGATTTTATTTCGTAATTTTTGACAGTCTTGTAAATATGTGATGCTTCTGACCTATAATCTATATCCATATCTATCTTTCTGTCTATCCTTCTATCTTCTATCTAACTCTCTGTCTACCTACCGATGTGTGTATGTGTGTGTGTGTGTGTGTGTTTGTATTGCATAAGAGACAAAGCCTGGCTGTTTTGTTATAGAAACAATTGTGAGTACTCAGGCAAATTCCAGTGAAATCTTTATATTTTGCTAGGTTAAATAGAATACATTTTAAATATGAAGAAAACAATGATTGAGAAATGGCATGTGTTATAATAAATAGTACATTTAGTGTATATATATATATAGTGCAAAAAATAACAAAAGCAATAGAATTATCTTTAGAAAACTGGCTAGTAAAAGGATTTAATTTACTAAAAATTCAACAGAAAAGTTAAAGTTTCTGTTTTTCTGAAAGTAAAATACTGACACTGGACAATTTTGTACTCTGTACTATGCAGACAACAATAACATCTATCCCATTTGTATGTAGTTACAGTGCATCAATACATAAATATATAATTTAGTTTACATAGTTCCTTAAATTTGTTATTAAAACAATAATTTATTATAGCACCTTTTTGTATGTATTCTGCAGGCCAGAAGAGGGCACCAGATTTCATTACAGATGGTTGTGAGTCACCGTTTTTTTTTTTTCTGGGAATTGAACTCAGGACCTTTTTTAAGAGCTGAGCCATCTCTCCCACCTTGCTACAGCATCATTTGTATTTTACTTTTAACTGACATAATAACTGATACTATATTATAATTTAGACAACTATAAGGCAAATGATACTGCTTTCAGATTTACTGATGGAATAAGAAAGCTATTCAGTATGCTTTATTTATATTTGTATTTATTTGTTCAAGATATAGAACAAATGGGAAATACAAATAATATGTACATTATTCATGTCATTAAACTGTCATCAAAGGTTTAAATCAAATTATTGTACAATCTCAAGAACCATGTATCTTTAAACCAAAAATGAAATAATTAATAAATGTAAATTGTAAGATTGTTATAAGGCTACAAACTTTTACAATCAAAGCATAATGAATGAAAAAAGTTGAAATGTTGGTTTAAATTAAACTAAATTCATATATGACTAAATAAAATTATTGATATATTGTAACATATCAACTTCTAATACACGCGTCTATGTTAGACAGAATCTTAATATTTTTCCTTAATAGTACTAGTGGAATAAATATTCCAACCACTGAATTTTCATATTTTACAATCTACACTTAGGCGCCATTATTGAAATTATGTTTGATACACATAATATGTGTCTTCTCACAATAAAAATGACTGTGAGAGGAGCAGAAGAAGAGAGAACATGAACAAGGAAGTCAGGACCATGAGGGGTGCACCCAACCACTGGGACAGTGGGGCCGATCTATTGGGAGCTCACCAAGGTCAGCTGGACTGCTACTGAAAAAACATGGGATAAAACCGGACTCTCGGAATGTGGCGGACAATGAGAGCTGACGAGAGGCCAAGAAGAATGGCACAGGAACTTTCAACTGGCGATAGATCGAGAGAGAGACAGAGACCCAAATTGGAGCAATGGTCTGAGCTCTTAAGGTCCAAATGAGGAGCAGAAGGAGGGAGAACATGAGCAAGGAAATCAGGACCACGAGGCGTGCACCCACCCACTGTGACAGTGGAACTGATCTATTGGGAGCTCTTCAAGGCCAGCTGGACTGGGACTGAATAAGCATGGGTTGAAACTGGACTCTCTGAACATGGCGGACAATGAAAGCTGATGAGAAGCCAAGGACAATGGCACTAGGTTTCGATCCTAATACATGAACTGGCTTTGTGGGAGCTTAGCCTGTTTTGTTGCTCACCTTCCTGGGCCTGGATGGAAGTGGGAGGACCTTGGTCTTCCTGTAGGGCAGGGAATTTGGACTGCTCTTCAATATCGAGAGGGAGGGGGAATGGACTGGGGGGAGGAGAAGAGGAGTGGGGATGGGGGAGGGGAGTGGGGGGAGGGGGCAATGTGTGGGAGGAGGGGAGGGAAATGGGAAACGGGGAGCAGTTGGAAATTTTAATTAAAAAAGAATAAAAAAATTGCAAAAAAAAAATGACTGTGAACCTGTAGAAACTGAAATATCCATCAAAACTCGGCAGTAATAAAGACATATGTCTTTACTTAAAATTTCATATTAAATAGTTAAAAATGATTACCAAATCTATAGACATATCAAAAACATAGAAGCTAGTTATATTAGGTGACTTGATATTTACTTAATTTACTTAGAAATTGAGAGATCTGTGTTTCAATTTCCTGTACATACCTGTAATGCCAGTACTTGGGGGTAAGAGGCAAGCACATTGATGAGTTACCTGTTCTCCAAAGATATACAGTCTCCTAGTGTCTAGTAACAGTGATTGTGAGCCAGCCTTTAATTTATAAAGAAAACCTAGCCAATAGTTATTTTCTTATTTTGAATATACCATCATTTCACAAAGCATCTGTAGTTCTTAAACTTCTCTATTCAAAATGATCTTTTCAAGCTCATTGTTTCTACTAAGATGAAATAAACTTGTAATTTCTAAATTAATGAAAATAAACTACTATTTGAATCTATTTTAAGACTAACTTATTTTATGAGAAAATTCTGGATATCATTTATTATTGAAGATTTATTTGTAGCTTTGTTTGTCTTACATTGTCAATGTTCATTTTCAATACAACAAGATTGCAAAGATAAAAAAATTGGCAATATTAATCCAACATTAATTTTCTATCAATAAGGATTTTAATAGGCAATACTTATCAAGAAAATTATTCAGTATTGTTAAATTTCAAACATGTATGTTATTTGAAGCTAGAAAGGTTAAAAAAATATCTAGGTAGACAGAAATCCCATAAACAGGAACATTAATATATAGACACTGTATCACTACTTGTATCATATTTTTATAAAATCCAGTGAAATCAGTATGTGACATCAGAAAGATTTATTTTTATGTTTACATGATATTTTTCAAATGGAGTCACATTTAACTTATATGCAAAAACTGTATTAATTTTAATAACATTTTACAAAAAATAATATGCATGTTATATATTAAGTAAAGTTTTAATTTTATTATAGATGAAATAAACCTTCCTCTATTTCTCTATGTTTCAGAATAAGCTTGAGTTTATACAATTTTTGTTGACAGGAAATGTAGTAATTGTTGTTAGAAGTTAGTTTTTTGTCTGTTATGTTGTATCACAAATGTCTAATTTCCTAGATCTAGAAACACAGGTATAATCTGTTGAAATGATATTACTTGATTTATGATATTTTATATGATAGGATCACATAATATTTTATGATAAGTGGCAGCAATGATTTAGTTTAAAATATTCTGTGAGCTAATTGGGAGCATATATAATTTTCTGCCCCATTCCATTCAGTGTAAAAATGAAACATCATTGCCAAAGATAAGTTATAGATATAAGTCCTATCAATCTTTTAATAAAGTATTAGCAATATTTTTTTTTCATTTTATACACACGCACACACACACATATAACTTAAAATGTAACTGTTTTGCTTTGTTTTCTGTCTTCAAAATACTTCAGGTTAGAGCAAGTGTGTGTACGTGTCAGAAAATTCTTTCCCAAAAAGTCAGGTGCAATCCTTTGCTATGTTTTTCAATTTCTAAGTTTCTAATAGATACCCTCATTCTGAACAATAGAATGCAAAGGCACCTCACTAATTGGTATATTCAATTGATGTGCCTTGTGATGATTCATTTGAGACAGAGGCTGAAATAGCAGCTATTTATATGTTAATTAATAAAGTGACATGCAGAGCCCTGTGATTACACTATGCACATAACCTATTGAGCATATTGCCGCTTTCGATTTTCTTCCACAAGAAGATGAAGAGATCCGCATCCAGCAGCTTTAGTTTGGTTATGCAAATGAACTCTTTCTTATTAATAAAAATCACTGTCATCATTGAGAATAATTCTTACGGAAAAATAGCAACCACTTACATATCTTCTTGCTTATATTTGTCAGTGCTTTAACAGAATCTACTAGAAGTTTCTTTCAAATGCAAGACTACACTTAGTACTGCATTTGAGAAAAGAGACATTGCACTATTTGATAGAGGTCCAATTCAAAGGTGAAATATTTTCTACGGCATCAAAGATGATAATTCAGTAATTGTAAACATTATTAAGCTACATAGTATATGTTGATAACAATTCATTCTTCCTCACTCAATACATATGGAGAACATACTACGATAGGATTTCTGTGTGATAATGAAAAAAGTGGCATGGAAATATTCTCGGTTCCCTATGAATTACTATATTACAAATCATTTGAAAATTTCTAACATAGCAAAGCATTTACCTTCTTAAATTTAAATATGGGAAGAAATGCTATGGAATAATACCTCTGTACACTGTGAAAATTTATTGCTCTCACTGGTTAATGAACAAATGACAGGTCCATAGCCAAACAGGAAGTATAGGCAGCACAGTCAAACTGAGAATGCTGGAAGATAGAGCAGAGTCAGAGGAGTTCCACGAGACACAAAAGGAGCAAGACATGCTGGAGGGCAGGTAAAGCCAAAAGCCACACGGCAATATATAGATTAATAGAAATGGGTTTATTGAAGTTGTAAGAGCTAATTAGCAATAAACCTGAGCTATATGCTATTAAATGTACTTACCCAAAGGAGAAAGTCAAGCACTCTTCTTATCCATGAACCCTGTTAGCTACAATAATGATCTACCTGATAAGATATTCTCACCGGTGCAAGAGTGTCACATATGTGATGGGGTTACGAAGAACTTTCTGACTGGATATAAAGCCCATTCTAGGAGATGGAACTCATACCTGCAACTGGTCACTATTCAAAGAACCTGTGGCAAGACTGGACTCATGTTGTAGGGGAAGAACCTATAGCATTAAAAGAAGGCCCAATGTCCTATTGTTGTGTCCTTAAATCAATGTACCTCTTAACACTCATAAGAGAATTACCTTCCTGCAAAAAATATCAATTAACACAGAAACCCACAACTTCTTGATATGAAGCGTAAGAGATTTCAGAATGCTCAGACCTAAATGAGATGTAGATCTTCATGCAAGAGGTTACAGAAAGATGGTAAGATCTAGACATGATAGATGTCTTTAAGAAAATAGAGTTTTCCAGACACAATCAGGCACATACTCATATGAATGAACTAATATTGTACAGAACACTCAAGACCTGTGTGAGTCAAGATAGACAAAATCCCAGTGATAGGTGTACAAACAATCTTATACATAGTTGAAATGCTATGGACACTTTATAGCTTCTGCGAAAGGTAAAGTCAGTTTTCTTAACAGTGTGACCTTAATGTACTAATAATACTCACGGGCAATCCCCAACTGAAGCATAGTTGACCAAAACAAGATGATTTGATAGATTTCAAAGGAAGAGAGAGAGGGCATGAAATTGTTTGGTTAGGGAGATGGATTTGAACCTTTGAAGAGTAGGGGAAGGTAGAGATGAATATACATAAAATCAATTATATGAAATTCTTAATGAATCAGCAAAAATGGCTTTGTAGAAGTCGAGAATTTTATCTATTACTGCCACTTTCTTGTTGAATAGGAAAACTTCTTAGTAGGTCTAGTTATGCAGTCTGAAAGTGATTGTCTTGTTATTATAGTCTGTTCCTCTTGATTTTTTTATCTGAGTTATTGGATTCACTCATATACCTGTATTTTCTACCATGTAAAAATGATCGTTGTGTCAAAACAATAGTTTTTCTTAACTTAGAAATTTTTCTATAACTTGAGCCAATCTTACTAAAGAATTTGATGAAACTGTTTATTAGTACAACTACCTCAAAATGTTTGGAGGTTTTATCCGTAATATTATGTCCCATTTTATATTGTGAATAATATATTATATTCTTTTGAAGGTAAAATATATTATTAATAATATATTAACAATTATTTTGGAGGTAATCAAACCTTTCCCTGGAAATTTGTGTCTCCTTTGTACAAATATAAAGCCTTTGCAATGATTTTGCCATTCAGGAGACAGTAGTTTTTACATTCTCTATCACACTCTTACTTTTTTGGCTGTCACTTTTACCTGTTAGATCATTTTTCCTGTATAATAAAACACATGTACTTTTAGTGGGAGAAAAAATAACAAATGTGTTTAGCTCACAGTTCAATGGTCATCAACTTGGCCTGAGCACAATAAAATGATCTTTCAGCATGTATTAGATTTTGTTTGTTGGTTTTGTTTTTCATGAGTCCTCAGTCAGACACTGCTTGTGGTATTTATCAAAGAAGTCTGCCTGTCAGCTTGTTCAATAGAGCTGAGTGGGTGAGAATTCTCTTGGCACAGAGTTGGCTGTTGTAACAGCACTAGTAGAGGAAGTGTTTTCAGATCTATCTTCCTTTCAAATGGTTGAAAGTGAAACATTTTTATAGAAGAACAACACAAACAATATGGTCATGTGAGGATTCAACTTAGGAAGAGATTGAATATATGTAAAAAGAAGCACAAGTCATTCCACCTCATTACATCATGAAGAACCACTGTTTATTCTGTTTGTTTTCTATATTAGGTTAAATAAGTCTTTGTTAGCCCACAAACATACATATATATTAGTATATACATATATTTGTATATACATAAATATATGCATATATATACACATATGTGTGCGCACACACATATATGTATGTGTGCATATGGTACACAGTATGGTACAATATGGTACATAGAATAATAAAAACATGTATTATGAAAAATATCACAGAATAATGATTTTATAGTTTGATAATGCAAGGTTGAAAGCTATAGACAGTTGATCTCCAAGTATAATTTCAAAAATATCTTAATCAAAATTTAGTGGTTTATTTCCTGGTCTCTAGAATCACTCTTTAACACACCATAAATTTTTGACCTCCAAGTGTAATTGGGTTCTAGTACCTTTTATAAACTTATTGTATATTATAGTAATAATATGCATGAAACTGCAAAAGTGAAATTATGGTTTCCTGCTATTATATATTCAAAAAGCAAAAGTTAAAATGTGGAACAGTTTCTTTTAGGTCAGGAGAATCACCTTGTTTTACACATTGTCTTGGTAGTTCTGAGCTTAATTGATTTATCATCGCAAGTACTTTATCAATGCTCTTATATAGCAAACCTCCTGGATAGAGGATAAATCAAATGAGCCAGGTAAGAAATATTTTTAATAATTCATGAAACTTGTGATATATCTCAACTCAGGTAATTATTATGTTTCCAATGACTTTTTGGTCAAGGAGAAATCATTTCTAACACTAAAAAGTATCTAAAGACAATTAGTCTTCTCCAAAATGCAGGCATTAGACAAATGTGAACAACAGGGAAGAAAATATTTGTAGTGGCATTTTATTTGTATTTTAATAAATAAAGCTTGCTTGAAGATCAGATAATAAAACAGCCTTACAGACTAGGCAGTGATAACACAAACCTTTAATTCTATAGCTATACTAGTTTGTCATAGAAACTGGGAGGTATATGCCTTTAATCCAAGTTTAGAGAGGATTATAAAATGGAAGGACACAGTTCTCAGACACAGTCTTATTATTCTGAGATTGCTGGAGGCTAGTGCCTAGCTGCTTTGCTTTCTTATCTTCAGGTTGAGTCCCAGTTTCTCTCTCTGAGTTTTATTAATCATGTTTCATATATTTATAAGGCATTTTCTTTCCTCTTTATTTTCTTTTAATTATAAATAGATTCTTCTCTCATATAACACATCCCAATGACAGTTCCCTCTCCCTCTATTTCTCCCAGCTCCTCCCACCTCCTCTCTCTCACAGGTCCTCTTCCCCTCCATTCATTCACCTTCAGAAAATGAGAACACAATGAAAGGTGACAAAATAAGATACAATAAAACATAAAACAAGGCAAAAAGCCCTCATCTCAAGACTGGACAAGGAATGGGAGGAAAAGAGTCCCAAGAACAGACAAAAGTGTCAGTGATACACCTGCTTCCACTGTTAAGAGTCCCCCACATACACCAAGTTAACAGCTGTAACCTCTGCAGGCCCTGTTCATGCCCTCTCAGTCTCTGTGAACCAAAATTAGCCTTAGTGTTGTCTTTATATACATTATTTTTATTTTAAAAATATAGTGAACATGAACCTTTTTCTTTAAGATTCCAGGTACTTAAATTTTTCATAGTGTTTTTACCAAAGACTATACATCTTTAAATCACATTAACATTTTCCCTTGGAGCTTTCATTTTGAAAGTTAAAAAACAGTAATAAAATTCATTTATCCAGTTTCATTCTGCCACAGAGATTCTTGGCAGTGCTGCTGTCTTATTTCATTAGAAATTCTAAAGGTAATTTTTAACATTATGCATTAATATTCCACTCAAGTGGAGAATTAACTGCCTTAAAAGAGAATTTATCTCTATCCAGATTAAATTAGGATTGTTGCTCATAGCATTTGGAGGGTCCTATAAAACATCTCAACAGTATTTGGGATGTTCTCTGATTACAACAGTATTTAGTCATGTTCAAGGCATGAGAACCAAACAGAAGCAATCCACAGTTTATACAATATAGTAGTGGTGTTTCACTATTCCTTAGAATCAAATGCAAATAATTAGATGTGAATTACGGGGTTATTTTAAGACTAGTGTATTTAGCACCATTTGTGTAATGCTGTTTTTGAGAGAATATCTTACTGGAAATGAAATGAATGTGAGTAATGTACACAATTACCTCCTGTTAGGAATAATGAATTGGAGACCCCCATTGCTACATGCCAGGCTGCCAATTCATACATTGTCATTTTAGGTACAAAACTGTCTATGACACTTACAACTTCTGTGAATTTTTATGGAAATTTCACAGTGGCGTGATGCACCTAATAATCACCATAAAAGCACAATCAGATTTACTTGTTTTGTTTATAATGTTTTAACCAATAAAAGAAGAAGAGTCAGCAGTACATCCCAGGGTGCTAACAGACAGTGCAGATGATGCATGCACAGAATCTTTTTAATTATATTAATTCAATAAAGTCTCCCATAACTTCTATAATTTCACATATATAGATGTGTTATCTATGTATGTGATGTGTTCATTTTTACATCTTTCTAAACTATTATTTTCTTCTAGATTTAAGCTAAGCAATTTTACCTGCTTTATAAGCAATTCTAGTCAAGAAGCATACTTAAAATTTTATTCAGTATTCTGTTTGCAGTTTAATTCCTAGAGTAGCCTAAAAAGGAGAAATTATATCAACACTAGCTTCCTTTAACTCACTCTTCATAACAACTTTGCTTCAAGGCTTCTCAACTCCACATTCCTGGAGCTGTAAGGATGGTTGATTGTGGCAATATTTCTTAAGAAGTAGCATTATAATTAGCATCATAAGGTATCCTTCCTTAAAAAAATTATTATGTTTAATAGTGTGCTTAAGTATCAAATAGATGAAGGATAGAGAATAGGTGGTAGACAGATAGAAGATAGATAGATAGGTGATAGGTAGATGACAATGATTAATGATTGTTGATAGGTAGATAGATAGGTAGATGATAGATAGATAGATAGATAGATAGATAGATAGATAGATAGATAGATAGACAGACAGATAGATAGATAGATGATAGATAGACAGATAGACAGATGATAGTATGTGTGTGTGTACACATGTGACTGCAGTGCTCCGAGGAGGCCAGAGGTTAGAAACTACAGCTTAAGTTACAGTGTTTTGTGAATCAATTAACATGGTTACAGAACCAAGCTCTGGTTCTCACAAAGAGCATTATTAGTTCATTTGTCCAGCCCCACAGGAAAACTTTCACATTTCCAAAATCAATATCCAAGTTGCATAGACACCATTGGAAAACACATCACTTTTGTGTTTACCAATTTACATGACACCAACACTCTGAGTTGCTAGAGGCAATGAAATTTTTAATCTCTTATCCAGAAGCAAGAATTAGACTTGACAACATTAAAACCAATAGGCCCTGGAGCAGTCAAACTATGCATCAGATGTACATATAAATGTGTATATATATATATATATATATATATATATATATATATATATATATATATTGCCTTTGGTAGAACTGCCATTTTTACTATGTTGATCCTACCCATCCAAGAGCATGGGGGATCCTTCCATTTTCTGGTGTCCTCTTCAATTTCTTTCTTCAAAGCCTTAAAGTTCTTTTCAAATAGATCTTTCACTTCCTTGGTTAGTGTAACCCCAAGATACTTTATGCTATTTGTGATATTTCTCTGATTTCCCTCTCTGCTTCTTTGTTCTTTGTGTATAGGAGGGCAACTTATTTTTTGGAGTTGATCTTGTTTCTGAATGGACCTTATCCTGTAGTCAAACTGATGGTTATCTTAAATAACACCATAGAACCTTCATCCAACAACAGATAGGAACAGAGGCAATAACCCACATCGGAGCACTGGACTGAGCCCCCAAGACGCCCTTAAAGAGTAGAAGGAATGAGAGTATGAGCAAGGAATTTAGGACCATGAGGGGGTCATCCACTGAGAGTTTTCTTGAGCTAATGGTAGCTCACCAACTTCAACCAGACTGGGAGTGAACGAGCATGGGAACAACCAAGCCCATCTGAAGGGGCTTGAGAGTTGGGGCAGACTGAGGGGCCACTGATAGTGACACTGGGATGTGTCTCTACTGCACATACCGGCTTCATGGGATCCTATTCTCTTTGGATGTAAACCTTGCTCAACCTAGATGTACTAGGGAGGGTCTTGGACTTTCCTCAGGGCGGGGTGCATGGCACTCCCTTAGGGTTGGAGGGGTGTGGGGAAGGGTCTGTGGAGGGAGAGGGAGGGGACTAGGAGGAGAGGAGGGAATGGGAATTTGGATTGATATTTTTTAAGTAATAATTTTTTAAAAAAAGAAAAAAAAACTTGTCTGCCTTTTGTATTGCCCTGGCAGCTATCACTGCCATGAACCCATGATAAATTTCACCTGCCTGGTAAGTTTACAGTCTCCTCAACTATTTGCAACAATCTTTAAGGCAGTTTTCAGCAACAACCATCACAAAGGAACTTAATGATACCATGAAACAGTTAATTATTTTGTTGACATTGTAAATGCAGAATCTTAGCTCTACTTTTGATAGCTATAACAAGCTACAGAGAAATAATATGCTTCAGTGTATGTGAAAAACTTTCTGCCTACACTTCAGACTAAGAGAAACCCCAGGTAGATCAACTCTGGTAGTAAGAATTCAAAGATTTTCATGTCATCACCCAACAATCATGAAAGCGTGAACAATACATTTGTGACTTATTTCTACGTACTTTCCACATTTTTTTGCCTATTATCAACATTCAGTTCCTCAATTCTGGGCTTCCATGCCTGCCTCTAGATTTATTTTCAGCGTGTCTATTTATTTTGGAATTCTTGCAGAATGAACCTTTGGTGTCAGAGCTCAGCACATTTTCTGAATCACAGTGTGCTCCTGTGCCTGTGAAGATCTCCGCCTGTGAGTAATCTTTCATTCCTCCTCCTGCATAATCCTCCCTATGCCCTTCACATTTTCTGTCTTCTTGAATCATTTGCTTGCTTAAATTAAAAATATTTTATTCTGTTAGGCCTTTTGGCATACTCTTAATCTGCTGTCTACATGGCATTCTCTCTCTCTCCTCTTTATCTGAATACTTTTCCAATGACGTTATCATGCTTAATTGACTTCCTAAAAGCCTCTCCTGACCATACACAGGCTGTCTGAATCACTGCAATTGTCTTGATAGAAATACTCAGTTGCATTTAGAACCCTGCATAGTGTAATTGTTTGCTTTGCCTTCATTTTGCCAACCAGTGCACTGCAGTTGAAACAAATATAATAAATTAATAGAATGTCAGTATTAAGATGACAACCGTAATGTCTTAGTCATCTAAGAACCAGTTTAAAGCTGTTCATTAAGTAATAAACAATTCTAAATCTGAGTTCACAGGGGATGCTTCCCCTCAGTCAGTGCACTGGATACTTAGGTTGACAGATTTAGAGTAAGTACTAAAACTTCTGAAGCAGCTTAAGCTAGAGCACTGGAGAGGAGATGCAAAACCTGGGGCATATCTGAGCTAAGATTTTACAGCACATTCTGTCTGTTATAGCCTGAGAAGGTACAACTCTATAAGGCCCTGCTCATCATTCTTTTCACCCATAAAATCATCACCTTACTTTATGACTAATTCTCAGGGGTGTAGAAGGTTCATGTGTTCATTTTGACTATGTATAAATTGATACTTTTTAAATGGAGACATTCTAAATCCAAAGCATATTTTATCATTAGCCCCGATGCCCTACCACAGTCCAATCTATTTTATTCCCTACTACCAAACAGCTGCTGGCACCCACCAAGAGCATCTGGTTCCATTTCCTGTTGGCAAGGGCCCCATTAGCAGTAAAACAGCTAATGCCTTTTAGATGGCCTCATGATTATAGTTTTTATTGGTACCCCAGGTAATTGAGTTAATAAATTTAATTGCTAGTGCTGACACTTACTCCCACCCTCCTCCTTTCCTTAGCATCTTTCCCAGCTACTCTCAGAAAAAAAAAGATGGAGAGAGAGGGAAATTCAGAGAAACCATTAATAAGAATATGCATCTAATGGGACAGATGACCTCACAAAACACTTCTGAATGACTTGAAAATGTCACTGGGTCCACCCGAGTTTGTTTATGACAGCAGGAGGTACCATGACTCATGATTACTACCCTTATCCTTTCAAGATAATTTATAGGACTCTGCACATGACGCTGAGCAGCACCTAGAGTGTACAGTGTGCTGCCACAAAAGTTTCCAAGGCAGTATTTATAGTAACATAGAAGAATATGGGCACAGGTTTCTGCATTTCTCAACGAATAATTCATATGCCACACTGTAAATCATAGTGAAATATTCCATATTACCCAATAAAAGCACAGTAGAGAAAAGACCACTGATAACTGAAGTCTTCTCTTGGGAGACATTTTTAAGATTTTGCTGAAAGAGAAAAAGATCTTGAATTATAAAGCATATTTATCTCAAGATGGCAGTCTCCTAGATATCTTTATCTTTGTTTTGTTTTGTTTGGTTTGTTACTTCATAAAACATCCCACCAGGACCACTGGCTAATACCATATGCCACATTACTTCTCCATGCCCATATTAAAAGCCTTACTGAAATATTGTAAAACATCAAAAACTGTGCTCATTATCTGAATTAAGAGCACTTGGTGTAAACATCAAGGACTCAAACATTCAGTGTCATGATTGATATCAGCCAACAAACAGGCATTTTCCAGATTGCTTTCATGGCTGATTGCAGCTTAATGACCCCTTAAATTCCTTATAATGATCACCAGACTTCTGCCTCTCGGCTCACCCCTTTGTATAGTTTCCTGTCACTGTCAAAAAAACCATAAACTCATATCAGAATTTGATGTGATGTCCCACAGTGCATCAATCAGCAATTTTCATAACTTTGTTTCAAAATATTATGTTTAGGTCTCACATCCCATAAGATATTGCATTGATTGCCAACCAGAAGAAGTTCCTCCTGCAGTTTATTTGGCAATGTATGGTGACATTTTGGTTTGTGGTAGAGGCACCCTGGCAATAAGTGGAGTGTGTTGAAGACATTGTTGAAAGCTGAGTACATTTCAAAGCAAAAGAAACCCTGATGCAAAGAAATAATAATAATAATAATAATAATAAAGAATAAAGAAAAGAAGAAAGAAAAATTAACAAAACCTATATAGACTTTATGAACAATCATTGATCAGAATTATCAGACCTATCAAAAGAAAATTTTTTTTTAATTTATAAAAGAGGAAACAGAGGCTCACAGGCAAAAGACCTTACGATCTCCTTGCAAGGGATGCAAAGGACAGGCCAGGAATATATGTTCAGTTTATTTGACTCTAACATTGGTCATCTTCTTATAGAACAATCTAGGTTCCAGGAGTTTTTAGAAATTAGAAAATTATGGGGAAATGCAAATGCAAAGACTTTTAAGTGTTACATATCCCAAGTCATACCATATGAAGAGAACTTTGTTTGCTGAAACCATGATAAAAAGAAGATAAAGAATAAGAGGAGGAAGAAAAGTAGGAAAAGAAATCAGTGCTATTAACACCTGAGGCATCTCTACAGGCTGCTCTTAATTTTTTTTTATTTTTACAAAAAATTGTCTAGAATTAAGTTTAAATATTTTTTCTACAGTTTACAGAATATGGCCATGTAGTGTGACTAAATTTAAAAACAAATTAACAAAATGTTTCACCTTTCTTTGGTGCTAAATTATTCAAATGCTGGATTTGCTTCGATTAGGAAAATCATGGTAGGAATAAGTAGAGGACAAGACTAAACCAAGTGACTGGTGAGCCTGAATCAGGAGGAAAAGGAAGACGATAAAACAAGACCACTCAAAGCAAAGCGCATTGAAATCAAAGACTAAGGCTAAGCCAGAGTTCTGTAAAGCAAAGCGAATCCCAGGAAAGAAGCTAGATAAAAATATCAAGTATAAGGTGAAAGCTAATTACTAAAATCCACAAACTGGGGCAATTGACGTCGGACAAACATCTAGAATAAAGTCAGATGTGAGGAAATGATGAGCAGGACAGAGAGAACCATAACATCCTGAACCTGGAAAAATGTGGCATCATTGTCTTCAAATTGCAAAAGCAAGAGGATCTTGTTCTTTGCGTTGCGAGAATACAAGGTGCAGAAATAGAGTGCAGATGCTCTTCTCTGCTTTGATCCAGTGTATTAAGCAAAAGGTAAAAGTTATTCACAAGATTGTCTAGACTATGCAAGGACCTGGGTTCTTCTTGAGTTGCTCACAATTACTATGGAACTCTACCAGAAGACTCTCAATCTCAGGCCTATGTAAATGTACTTGAATGGACATTTAATTGAGACTTCTTTTTTTTTTTTAATTTAAGCTTAGTGTTCAAATCTTTCCTCTTAGCTGTTGCTATGGTTCCCGTAATATGATGAGTGTGCTCTCACACACTTTCACTTGCTATGCAATTTCTCCTCCCTGGTCACAGTCCAACAGGTATCTGTATATGCTCTGCTGCCACCTAGAGGTGAAAGTTAATATAACTTGCCTGCTACGGGATGTTCTACCATGTTAAGGTGTTATTTATATGAACTCATTTAATTTTCAGCCGACTTTTCCTAATATTTTAGGTAAAGAGAATATGATTTTCATTAACACTATTTTAACTATTAGGCATGATATTTTACCCTTTATCCAACCTTCATTTTCCAAAGAATCTAGAAAAAAAATTTAAAATAGTTAAATTTATTTTTGTTTTTTGATTTTACATCCCGAGGTCAGTTTCCCTCTCTTCTCTCCTCCCAGCCCTTCCCCTGTCCTATACACTTCTTTTTCTCCTTTTCTCTTCATAGAAGGGCAGGCCTCCCATGAATATCAACTAGTCATTATATATCAAGTTACATTGAGACTAGGCACTTCCTTTCCTATTAAGGCCGGATGAGGCAATTCAATAGGGTTAAATAGTCCCAAAAGCAAGCAACAGAGTCAGAATCTCACTGTTAGGCTCTCAAGACGACCAAGCTACACAACTGCAAGTTTTGTGCACAGGGTCTAGGTCAGTCTCCCGCAGGATCCTTTGATATCAGCTCAGTCTCTCTGAGGACCTATGAGCCCACGTTAGTTAATTTTGCGGGTTTTCTTATGGTGTCCTTGACCCCTTTGCCTACTACAATCCTTCCTCCCCTTCTTTTTGAGGATTTCTGAAACTCAGCTTGATGTTTGGGTTTAGGTCTGGGTTTAGCATCTGTTTCTACTAGTTGCTGGGTGAAGCCTCTCTGATGACAGTTGGGCTAGGCAATGATCTGTGAGTATAGAAAAATATTATTAGGGATTATTTCATTGACTTTTTTTTTGTCAGTCATGTTTGGTCCTATCCTAGGTGCAGTTATAACTTAGGTAACCAATAAACAGCCCTCAAATGCTCAGAGATCTGGGGAATATGACATTTAAATATTTAATTATTAAAAGACTTTTTTTTATAACAGAGAGACAGATTAGCTCCTAGAAGCAGCACCCCATTTTCTCCAAAGAAGAGAGTAGACAGATGGGAACAAAACAACATCCATCAAGTGGAAGCGTTAACCACTTGGCGAAATGCCTTTCATCTAAAATCCAGAATTTCTCTAGATAGTGGACAGAATTGGCTGGAATCGACAGGCTAGCTGCTCAGGGTGAGGTCAGCTTGTCTTCCTAGAGATGTCCTAACCCACAGGATCTCCTAAAACCTGTCAGTCCTATGCTAAACAGCAGGAGGCAATTACAGACTTGATGCCCCTGTCCTCAGTGACATTGGAGGACCCTGAGGAGTGGCTCTAGGTAGTCAATTGAGTAAATTCTCTGCCGTTTTTTAAATCAATAACTCAAGTAAAATTTTTACCCTTCTCAAAAATCCCTAACGTGGTTTGATCGCTGAGAATTTTTTTCCAGTTTAAAATAAGCAACCTCGCCAAACAAATGTCACTATAACCTCTTACCATGTTCAAAATAAATGGTGTTTTAAGATGTGCAAATAGAGATTATTAAGGTGTGTGCCTACAAGTTATAAAGTTCTGAGGACAAATGCAAGTTACTAAATTTCTCTCTCATGCTGCCTTTCATAGTCTTAACATTATCAATAAAATGCTGATAAATCCAGCTCTGGCAGAGTGCTACTACTACCACTGCTGCAAGATCAAGATTTTAAATTCTCTTTGGTTGTTTTCTAAGGATACTTTTCATACATCAGTCACAGTCATTCTGGCATAAATATGCTGCTGTTTATACAGTGTACATGTCTAAAACTTATGTTTTACAAACTCAAGGATTTTTGTGAGTTCCAGAGAACCAAATTGAAGGAGTCACCTTTAGCAGGTCTGATATACCACTCTCTCAGTTCCCTGATCCTGACACCCTCATTCTCAATTAGAAGGAAGCAAAAAAAATTTTTTCTTTCTAAACTTAACCTTTTCCTCTGCTCTGCCAACACCTTGCCAGGTCCAAGATACATAGCATATTTTGTATTATTTTAGGGCTAGAGTACCTGGAAAGAAATGGGGGATAATGGAGTTTATCTGTCTGATTTCTGTCTCTTTTCTTATTTCCTTTCCCTCTTTATCTCTTTGTCCTTTCAATTCTCTATTTTTTCCTTTCCAAGAATGAATACAAGCAAACAAACATGAATTATGCTTCAAATATAAAATGGTTAGTTGGTGAAGAAAATAATTAAGTATGTTTTTGTATACAGTTTTTTATAACTTCCTTCTTTTCTTGAAATATAGCAGAAGCAAGAAAGAGAAATATATTGCTATGATTTAAAAATTGTTATTAATAAAATATCACTTAAAACATATTTTGTACAATGTTTAAACATTAATTTGACAAAATCTTAGCTCCCAACTTCAACCTTAGTCGGACTGCTGGGTAGTTCTCTGGAACAGAGGACCTATCTCACAGCACAAAGGACAATTTGGTCTATGACAGGAAGTGAGAGACAGACCTGGAGATGAGCCTAAATTATTTGCTCCATCACTTTGAGGAGATAGTCTTTCCTTTGGTGTTTACCCTTGGAAACTTCAGGAACAGTAGATAAGATAACCTCCTTATCTGAACTAAGCTGCCTGAAATATAACTCACATAACAATGTACAATGAGTCTTTGATATCTATGGCTACTTCTCTGGATATATGTGGTTGACAATTGGGGCAGACTGAGGGGTCAATGATAACGGCACTGAGATTTGTCTCTACTGCACTTACTGGCTTTTTGGGATCCTATTCTCTTTGGATGCATACCTTTCTAAGCCTGGATGTAGGGGGGCAGGGCCTTGGACTTCCTACAGAGCAGGGTGCCTTCCCTGTCTTAGAACTGAAGGAGGTAGAGTTGGGGGTAGGGGAAAAGGAGGAAAGTGGGAGAAAGGGAGGAAGAGGGAATTTTGATTGGTATTATTTATAAAGTAATAAAAAAAGAAAAATATGTAAATGGAGGTTTCTCTATCCCACTCTATCCATAGCTGGTTCTAAGTAATCACTCCAAGTCTTAATATTAATTACAAACTGTTTAGCCTATAGTTCAAGTTTAATACTAACTGGCTCTTACATTAAACTAACACCTCTTCTATTACTTCATCACTTGCTACATGACTGTGGCTTTTTCTGGTGTGCTGGCATCTTTTAAATTGAGTGGCTGGCTCACATGTCCCTCAACTCAGTCCTTCTTTCTCCTTGCATTCAGTATTGCTTTCCCACCTAGCTATATTCTGCCTTGCCGAAGGCCAAAGCAGCCTATGTTATCAATCAATGAGAGAAACACATATTCACAGTGCACAGAAGTGCTATCTCACAACACACTCCTTGTCTTATAGGAAGCTAGAGGGTGTCTTATATGCAGTGGCCATAAGCAGTCTATTATGAGCATCATGCCTTTGGATTTGAGGGCAGTTGATTGAGCACTTTCCCTTTTAGTCATTTTCATTTCCATGAATAGTCTTTTAAAATGCAGGATTTTGCATATATTTTCTTAAGAATGTATCAAATCAATGTCAAACAGCACAGAATTTTTCAATAAGATAGCAAGATGAAAAAAGCAGAGAATGGACTCCAAACCATCCACAGTATACACTTTTCCCCAGGGATTTAAACTGTAATTTAAAACAGAGGAATGTTACTATAATATCTATTTTTTGCATTAACTTTTTTATTGATTTTTATTGAGTTCTACTTTTTTTTCTGCTCCCCTCCTTGCCTCTCCCCTCCTCTTCAACACTCTCCCAAGGCCCCCATGCTCCCAATTTACTCAGAAGATCTTGTCTTTTTCTACTTTCTACTTTCCATGTAGATTAGATCTGTGCAAGTCTCTCTTGGGGTCTCTTTGTTGTCTAAGTTCTCTGGCATTGTGGTTTGAAGGCTGGTTTTCTTTGCTTTATGTTTAAAAACCAACTATGAGTGAGTACATGTGATAATTGTCTTTCTGGGTCTGGGTTACCTCATGATGGAGGAGTTACTTTCATTGGTTAATAAAGAAACTGCCTTGGCCCATTTGATAGGACAACAGCTTAGATAGGCAGAGTAGTCAGAACAGAATTCTGGGAGGAAGAAGGCAGTGAGCCAGACGCCATGCCTCTCCTCTCCAGGCAGTCACCATAGTTCTCCTCTCCAAGATGGATGCAGGTTAAGATCTTCCAGTAAGCCACCAACTTGTGGTGCTACACGCATTATTAGAGATGGGTTAATCAAGATGTGAGAATTAGCCAATAAGAGGCTAGAACTAATGGGCCAGGCAGTGTTTAAAAGAATACAATTTGTGTGTTGTTATTTTGAGTAAAGTTAGCCATGTGGGAGCTGGGTGGCGGGACGCAGCCCCACCACTCCTATTTCTACAACCTCATTCAGAATGACATTTTCTAGCTATATCCATTTGCCTGAAAAATTCAAGATGTCATTATTTGTTTCTGCTGTTTAGTACTCCATTGTGTAAATGTACCACATTTTCCTTATCCATTCTTCGGTCGAGGGGTGTTTAGGTTGTTTCCAGGTTCTGGCTATGACAAACAATGCTGCTATGAACATAGTTGAGCACATGTCCTTGTGACACAATTGATCATTCTTTGAATATATTCCCAAAAGTGATATTGCTGGGTCTTGAGAAAGGCTGTTTCCTAATTTTCTAAGAAATCTCCATACTGACTTCCAAAGGGGCTGTTCCAGCTTGCATTTCCATCATCAATGCAAGAGTGTTCCTTTTACACCACAACTTCTCCAGCATAAGTTGTCATCCGTGTTTTTGATCTTGACCCTGCTTACAGGTGTAAGATGGAATCTCAGAATTGTTTTGATTTGCATTTCTTTGATGACTAAGGATGTTGAACATTTCCTTAAGTGTCTTTCTGTCATTTTAGATTCCTCTGTTGAGAGTTCTGTGTTTGGGTCTGTACTCCATTTTTTTTATTGGATTTTTGTTTTTTGATGACAAATTTCTTGAGTTCTTTGTATATTTTGGAGATCAGACCTCTGTCTGATGTGGGTTAGTGAAGATCCTTTCCCATTCTGTAGGCTGTTATTTTGTCTTGTTGACCATGTTCTTTGCTTTACAGAAGCTTTTCAGTTTCAGGAGGTCCCATTTATTAATTGTTTCTCTCAGTGTCTGTGTTACTGGAGTTATATTTAGGAAACGATCTCCGTGCCAATGTTTTCAAGTGTACTTCCCACTTTCTCTTCTATGAGGTTCAGTGTGGCTGGCTTATGTTGAGGTCTTTGATCCATTTGGACTTGAGTTTTGTACATGGTTATAGATATGGATCTATTTTCATTCTTCTACGTGTTGATATCCAGTTATGCTAGCACCACTTGTTAAATATGCTTTTTTTCCATTTGATATTTCTTTGCTTCCTTGTCAAAAATCAGGTGTTCGAAAGTGTATGGTTTAATATCCGGGTCTTTTATTCAGTTCTATTGATCCTCCTGTCTGTTTTTATGCTAATACCAGGCTGTTATCAGTACTGTAGCTTTGTAGTAGAATTTGAAGTCAGGGACTGTGATGCCTGCAGAAATTTTTTTACTAGATATGCAGGGTTGTTTTGGCTATCCTGGGTTTTCTGCTTTTCCATATGAAGTTGAGTACCATTCTTTTGAGGTCTGTGAAGAATTTTGCTGGGATTTTGATGGGCATTGCATTGAATCTTTAGATTGCTTTTGGTATGATTGCCATTTTTACTATGTTAATTCTACCTACCCAACCAAGAGCATGGGAGATCTTTCCACTTTCTGGTGTCTTCTTCAATTTCTTTCTTCAAAGATTTAAAGTTCTTGTCATACAAGTCTTCCACCTGTTTGGTTAGACTTATTCCAAGATATTTTATGGTATTTGTGGCTATTGTGAAGGGTGATGTTTCTCTGATTTCTGTTTCAATGCATTTATCATCTGTGTACAGGAGTGCTACTGATTTTTTGATTGAAAAGAAGGCCCTGTAGGTGCGCACTAGAAGAATGTTCTGTAGATTGTTTATGACTTTATAATAAAGCATTTAATCTGAACCATAATGTCCTTTTTTAGTTTTGTATAATCTCTATTAAAAAAATATGATTTGGTGAAAAGACATAAAACTTTACTTACATGCTCCTAAACCCAAATCATTTTCAAATAAAGATGTGGAGGAGAAACAACACAACTTTCTTTTGGTCTCTGACTTCTTAGCCACCTCCTCTTTTGAGTTGTAGGTGGAAAGATAAATTTGTATATTACATAGAAAACAATACATTATGCTTTTCTGAGAAGGACTTTTAAAAAATTTTCATTAAAGGGATGCTAATATGATACAGTGGTTCTTTTTTGGTAAGTATGTATAATGGCATGATAATTGGCTTCCCATCTCCATTTTAGTCTGGGTGTATAGTACTTAGTAGAGTAATAGTGAAAATTGCACTGACTTTGGAGAAGTCTTTTAGATTAGGTTGGCCATGTATTAAAATGCATGGCTTCTGGCTATCTATAAAACAAATCATTTCTATTCACATGCATTACTCATAATTAACAATGCTTTTGCCTCTTCTGAAACTATGAATTACAATAATTCTAATGTAGCCATATATGTACAGCCTTTAAGCCTTTTTTTAAAACTTGCTGAAAGACAAATTCTATCACTACTACAAGTATTTCACCATCCCCATAGCATACCAAAATCTATATATTTGCATACTAGAATTCTAGAAGAAACAGAAAACCTAGTTTTACCCAAGAAGCCGAAATATGCATTCCATTCTAGAATATAACCTCAGTATTGGCATATGCTGCTAAAAATGCATCCAAATGACAATGTGAAATACATCAAGAGTTACAGAGTGAATCATCACTTTGATGTATTTTGCCCTTTAGGCATAAAACTTTCAAGAGTTATTTGATATAAAGCTCATTGCATAGAAAAAGCTCACATATATTCTCTGTCATTAAAAAAAGAGCACTGTGTCTATTGGAGTATGAGAAATGCTCTGACACAGCTTATAGCTTAAACCTGAAGCCTCCAGTAACAGAAGAGCTAGAAGATTTCCCTATGTTTTAGTGTCTAGGTATTTCATACTAGAGATGAATTAACTGTTTATCCAAAGCCATACTATTGATAAATGAAAGGATAGTAGAAGAACTCAAATCTGTAACTCTTATGTTAGTGGTCATTCAATAATTCCTTCTATCATTACTGCTTATTTGTTTCTTTATTGCCTTAGAATTATATTATGAAATTACAGCTACTAGTTCTTAGTTATTGTTTTCCTCAAATTAAAACAACACAAACTTGGGAGCTAATAATTCTGGTGGGTCAATAGTTCAGGCTTCGTGGTCATAATGGCCTTTGTTCATGATCCTCATGGTCTTAGCAGGTTGGAAACCAAATAAGGACTGGGAATTGAATTCCTACTGAAAGTACCTGGGGTTACTTTTAATGTTCTTTAGATAGTCATCATTATGCATGTCCTTAACTACATAGGAAAGGGGCTTCATTTTACTGCCTACTTGTTGCCTGATCTCATTCTCAGCACAGACCTTAGAACTCCCTTATTAACCTCCCCATATCAGTTCAAATCGATGCTATGGGGTCCTGACAGTTGCCAGCCCGCATAAAGAGTTCAATTTGAGGGTTCAGCATGCCTTTGATCTACCCAATGACTCTTTTCAGGTAGTATGATGGTCTTCTCAGACTCTCCACAGCTTTCTTTAAGTATAGTATACAATAAATCATGAAGTGGAGAGGAGGGTTCAGGAACAATATCTAAGCCATAAATTTTCTTTTTCTCATTCTTTCATTTAAGAAAACTAAAAGAAAGAAGAAAGAACATTGCATTTACAAAACATTTTAGACCTGTTAAAATTTTAGAAATGGAGAACAGATTTGTGATTGCAAGGGACAAAGATGGAAATTGTAACAACAACAACAACAAAAAAAAAAACCAGAGAGATGTGTGTGTTGAAACTGTTCAGTGTTTGACTTTATGGAAGACACAGGAATGTACACAGGAGAAAAATACACATAATCAAGTCCATACAGGAGCTAATATTCATCACCAGCTGGACTAGGTATACATGCATGAGGAATCTCACATCTGTGTGATGCTGAGGGTCTTTCCAGCAAGGTTTTAACTGAGAAAGAAAAGAACCATCATGAATGTATGAATGTGGAACTGAAGGGGTAAAGAAAGAGAAGTGTGCAGAATACCTTCCTCTCTCTCTCTCTCTCTCTCTCTCTCTCTCTCTCTCTCTCTCTCTCTCTCGTAACTGAAGATAAAACATGTTCTGCCACCATGAAAGTACCACCAAGGCTGGATCTCCAAACTGCTTGGTATACTTTCCGTTTCAAAGTTGCTGTTGTGAGATGCTCTGTCACAGACAGAAACAGTACTACTACAGTAAAAAGTTCACAAGCTCTTGGGCTGAAATGTTGTGCAGTTGTGTGGAGAAACATGATTCTCAGGTTTTCAGGACTGGAGTTCCACACCTAGAGCCAGAATTTGAGTTCCCATCCTCAGAGAAGACGTGTTGCTCACCAATGGGCTGCCGCTGATCTGCAGATGCTCAGGCCATGGATCACTATGAACTGATGCACATGCTTTCTTCAGAGCCCTAACCAAACTCCTCAGATACATCCTGCAATATCAAGTCTGAATTACTGTTGCCTCCTGACTTCATCTTGTTTTCAGATCCTGAGGATATATCCTTTAAAGAGAAGATGGTATTTCCAAATCTCTCCTTCCCTGCTTTGATAATTTCTTATATGACGTTCTAACAAAGCAAGCTATTGTTTCCAGGGGCCAGATAAACTATGGAAATCAGTAACTTATGAACCTTAGATCAAGACACCACAATTTTCCAACAAGACATTCTGGGCAACAAAGAGGTGATAAGGAAAGCTGAAGACACACATGTACTTTGCGGAAAACTACTAACATAAACTCTGTACTATCTTATTTATCTTATGCTGCCATGTTCATCCTTTCCAAAAACTTGGCATAGAAACAGTACACTGAAAGTCATCGGTAAGAATATAAACATGCTACATTAGAGTTTGTGTTTTCTTTAACAACCGTTTCAGCCAAAGCCAAAGCTATGTCTGCTTGTGTGGTTATGTACTCTATTTGTGCATATGCCAGAGACTCTAAAATTCTGGAAAAAATATATTCAGTCAATCAATCATCTATATCTCTAATCATTGGGAATTATAACAATGAAAAAAGGCTTCAGGCATGTATTCAAGGACAAGATATTAATTACTTAATAAATGATTTAGAGATAAATTATTGCATAATTTCAGGAAAGTAATGATGTCTTCAAGGTTCCTTTGATTAAGTTTCCTGTTCATTCATCCTTCAGGAAATAAAGTCTGTCCTTCCTTGCCAGTCATGGAAACTATAGCATATCATCTAGACTAAGAAACACTGCCTTCATTAACATAAAAGAACTATTCAGAGTGAATGTTTTTCCAACTGTATTTAACTATCTATGGTAGTTTGGATGATACGTGTCTCCCACAGGATCGGGCATTTCAATAGTTTGTCCCTAACTGATGTCACTGTTTGGGAAGGCTTAGGTGATGTTTAATTGGAGGAGGTTGTGGCAAGGCTGCAAGAGCATGTAGTATTTCTTATTTTCAGCTCTCTCTCTGCTTCATGATTATGGTTGAGGATGTGATCTTTGAGCTTCTTCATCCTCTCATCTGCTTTTCTACTTGCTACTCCACTTTCCTGCCATGTTAAATTTATCCCTCTAGAACTTTAAGACAAAATAAACTTTTCCTTTCAGAAATTGCTTATGGTGATGATCTTGATGTTTTATCGCAGCAATAGAAACGTAACTAACATACCAGCACAAGGGAAGCAGGCTCTAGAAGTCTTGCTGCTGAGTATTTTTTTGTTAGTATACTGGCACATTCTGTAAACAGATGTCTGTTCTCCAGATATGCTTTCTCTTTTACAAAGATATCTCTTTGTTCTATCCCAGTGAGTGCCTCAGAACAAAAACAAATGTGGAATTCAATATTTCAAATGTATATTAAGAGACATGAGTTAATCTTTAATTAAATGTTTTTAAAATGGCATTCACTCAATCTTTATATGACTTACATTGTGATTGTTAATGTGTTTTATAAAATTAGTTTTAAAACTTTCATGAATTACTTCCTGATTTGAAGTGTTTAATATTTGATTTAGCCAATGTTGCATTTTGCTTCATTAGAAAGTTAATTTAATGAATATAAAAATAATGTTAGATTCTTTTGATCATTGTTTTTCCATGATTATTACAAGAGTTTGGCATATAATGAACATTCAGCTAAAATGGTTGTGTAGGAAGAAAAGGAAAATATGGAAAAGAGAAACAAAAGTAATGAAAATATACAAAAATTACAATGAGATGATTCTGCATGAGAATTAAGATAATAATGATTTTAGAAACGTGACATCACTCCATGTGCCAAACCCTGGTAAAGTGGCTGTTAGTTCAATGAGTAAGTATTGCACTACTTCCCAAATAGCCTATCTCTACCCCTTGCTATATGGTCCAGTTTATTTGCTGTTACTCACATGTTACTTACATAGTTGAAGGGTTGGTAAACTTATATGTAGATACTGTTACATTTTCTTTGATGCTGTAACCTTCAGGGATGTTTGGCCACACTCTGAACACACACATACTCTAACCACATATGCATATTGCTCTATTACTGATTGATTACGCTAACAAGAAACATTTCCTTCCACCTTCTGAATGCTGCTTGTGAGATTATGTGGAAACTCATTTCATTTCTGTGGATTAGATACAGTCAGAGTAACATTTTTTTTCTGCATAACAAGAAAGAAATGACATTATAGAACGTCCAAGGTGAGGTTGGCAGCTTCTGCCTGGGTGTTCTGAGACATTTATTTTGATAGCCTAAATATAGAATAAGTCAGAAGGCTTCACTTTTCTGAAACTGACATACTGTGAAAAAAAAAAAAACCTAAGTTTCTCCTCTAGAGAGGTGGCATCAGGAGTTGTATGTCCAGCCATCATCCATCAGTCTACTACTCCTGCTGAGAGACTAGATATGCAAGTGGAGGATACTGGCTCCAGACTTCAATTTGCACATGATTCATCATTCAGCTGAAAGGGTAAGAAAAACTTCAACCATGTATTGCCCAAATGAGTTCAATCAAACTACAGTATTGTGAGTGATAATGAATCATTTTATAAGCCCCAAAGTTTTAGAACTCATTGGCATATAGGGTTATATAATGAAAATACTGAGCAAACTATTGTGGAGGAAACATTTAATTCTAATGCTCAGGCAAAACTATGACATGATCATTAATATATATGGCTAAGCATTGCTTCAAGAGGATTATCTTTATTATAATCTACAAACTATGAATGGCATAAGATCTGCACTTGTGTATAGACTAGTCATGTACTCATCAGGCCTTCCTCTTTTCCAGTGAAAAACAGATTTCTTCAGACCAAACAACAACTTTCTCTTCACTTTTGCATTTCTCTTGGTTTCAGCTGAGGCACCAGTCAAGATAAAAGCTACTAGTCAACGACTTCAATGTGTTATTTTATGAAAAACCATTTTATTACATTCGCGCGCGCACGTGGGTGTGTGTGTGTGTATAAGGGTTCATATGTTCCGAGGCATACACATATGAGGAGAAGAGAGGACCCCTTGCAGAAATTGTCTGTTTGCTTATGAATCTGTGTCTCAGAGACAGAACTCAGATAATGAGCCTCAGCAACAAATCCCCCCTTTCTGCTTAGCTGTCTCACTGACTATGCATGAGTTAATCTTTTTCATGAATCCTAACCTAACACCTCAGATATTTTTAGAAAAATAGTTTCTCATTTCCACACTCCAAAGTCATTCCCGCTTCTTTGTAATGCTCATATTCTAATGCCCATGTCAGACAGAGTATTCAAAATAATGAAATTATATATATTCTTTACTAGAGAATATTAAGATATACGTATTCAAACGTATACCTGTGTTGTCAGGCTGGGCTTGATATTTTAAGCAGTACACTTGCCCTGATCTATTGCTGAACAGCAAATTACTAATAAAACTCTCTTCTACACATTCATTTGCCGCCCTGTGGGGCTGCCCCTACTCTTAAGCCTGTCTATGTACTTTTCTACTTCTATGGATTGTTGTTTCTAATATAATTGCCTGGTTTTAAGATGCTTTTGAAGGCTTTCCAATTTTAAATTATCTTCACAATGCATATTAGACACAATCCAAAATTTGTTGTTTTGGATTACAACAAATGAGTTGACCTAAAGATCATCCATATTCTTATATTTCCTGCCAACATAAGCAACTCTTGCTTCCTACCATCCCATAATTTCTTCTGCTAAGTAATTATCCTCTCACCAGAGCACAACAGAGTTCACAGAAATTTTGGCTAAATATACCTTACTGATGACAGGAGATTTTAAAAAATATGAGTGAGGATGCCCATTTCATTAGCTAGCACATATTTTGAATATCTGTTCACTTTTAGGGAGAATGTTGGAGCCAGAAAGGTTTGCAAGCCAGGAAAACAAGCTAAGTTTTTCAAGGGATTCCAACACTAGAACAGCAGTGATAAAACAATTTGAAAGCAAAATTCAGTGATCATGGAGTGGAATTAAATAAGATTCTCAGAACAGAGTATATTTGGGATGGAATCACTTCCTTTGAGTATATGTGGTTTTATGTTATACTTTATGAAGAAAAAAATAGTCACTCCAAGTTAGAAGCTTTGACAGTAACACCTTAAAATTCCACAACTGTAAAAATAATGTTAAAATATTAGTAAAATATGTCATCACATCATTTCAACTAGTCAAAAAGCTAAAAATCTATAATTAATATTTTAAATGAAAATAAGATATATTCTGTGACACTGTATAATCTCTTTTAGCTCTCATTAAAGAAACAAAAGATAGGCTTATTAAATAAATTTATTTGGATGCCGATCTTTTACACTGACATAATTTTCAGCATTGGTATAAATGAAAACAGTGTCTTCACTTGAATCCTCGAATTTGACAGCCTAATCCTTGGCTCCTTAAGCATCAAGTGGGGCTTGATTTCTCCACTTAAGCTAAAGTTTGTTTTTGCTTAGAAAAATGCTTCATAAATTGTCAGCACAAATTATCAGTAGATGCCAATTAATAACATAAGATCCAGGCTCAACCCTGCTTTGCAGAATATCTGAGCAAACAACTGCTAGGAAACACTTTATTCACACATTTTCCCCTCACACAAGAGCTATCTCAATTTCTTATATTTAATAAACTGGCCTATTTATTCAACTGGTTGTTTTATTCAATAGCCAGTAAAGATTTGCTTTTCATAAGCTAAGTGAGAGTTTCTCTAATTTACTTATAATCTTTATTTAGAGAAAATTTTCTCCTGCTAATAATAAAATATTAGCTCAAGCTAAGGCAAATATGGTACCTAAAGTCAATATCACTGGTTTTCCAAAGGTTACAAGGAAGAAACATTTTTTGCCTCTCTTTTAAACTTTAACTACTTTGTGAGTCTTTGTACTCCAACTTACATAGTGACTCAGAGCATTGACCTATCAAAATCCCTGCTTTATATAGCTTCACATTTTTCAACCCTATTAGACATATACCTGTCTTTAGTCTCAACTGCTACCAGAAATATTAAAGATAAAAATTCCATCATTCAAATATGAATTTAAGTTTTTATGACTAATTATGGAACAAGATTAATTCTATTTAAAAACAATCAAAAATATAGATGAGTACTATGAAGAAATAAACTGTGAACCATAAATGAGAAGCATAGATGTAAATCTGTTCTCTTGCATGGCCACACGAGATAAGAAAATCAATTACCTGAAAATTTTGACAACAAAAATTTCATAATATGTAGGCAGAGACTGCTTGTTCATTCCTGGATGCCCAGACCTGAAATAGTCACATAGAAACTGTATTAATTACATCACTGCTTAGACAATAACTTTGGCATTTTCCCGGATAACTCTTCTATCTTAAATTAACCCATTGCTATTAATCTGTGTATTGCCATGTGGTTGTGGTCTAACAGTAATGTCCCATCCAGCATCTGTCTCTTGCAGCAGCTACATTGTCTCTCTCTTTGACTCAACCTACTCTCTTTATATATCTTTTCCAGCCTGACTTTATTTTGCCCTGCTATAGGCTGAAGCAGCTTTTTCTGATTAACCAATGGTAGTAAAACACATTCACAGCATACAGAATAAAAGTCCCATTATTCAATTATAACTTTACGTATTTGTGACTATTTATAGAACAAAATTAATTCTATTCAAAAACAATAAAAAGTCTAGATCAGTACTATGAAGAAATAAACTGTGAGCCATGAATGAGAAGCATAGATGTAAATTCTGTCCACTTCCATGACCACACAAGATGAGAAAATCAATATGTGAAAATTTTGGCAATAAAAATTGCATAATATATCCAAATTCTACTAATGCATTAATATATATTTTATATGTATAATATATATTAAATTTATCCATTGCATTTTCTACATTCATTGTTTCTCAAAATCAGTTCTCAAATCTATCATGCATATTCTGCTTGAAACATGACTCAATCTTAACTAGACATGTTTCAATCACTTAATGGTCTCATAGGGCTACTGTATTCTACAGTGAACTCTCAGGAACTCTTAGGGAAAGAGCACATTCATAAACAAAAAGTTATTTTCCTATAACTACTATTTTTTATTACAGATATACTTAATAGCATTCATAAAGTTCAGTAATTCCTAACATCTAAAGCAAACAACTCAAGAAAAAAATGTTATTTGTAGGTAATTTCCATGGTGTAGAAGAGATAACAGTCTCATGAGTAATTTAAAAATTTCATATTATATCTTTTCAGTATGCTTCATAGACAGGACAGAGGTTTAAGGTTATGTGGCTGGGTTGGTGTCCCAATCTCTCCACTGGAATACTTGTCTGGCCACAGAAGTTGGCCAGTTCAGGCAACAATTCTTCCATTGCTTGTAATCTTAACTGGGGTCATAGATTCCTAGGAGTTTTGCTTGCATCAGGTTTCTGCCTCATCCTGAAATGTACCCCTTTTCAGTCATCTCTTTCAGAACTCTCCACCTCAAAATTCCCCACCGGATCCCTCATGTTCCCATCCTCTCTTGCCTCCAGTGTCCCACGGAATTTATTCTATTTTCTTTTCCCAGGGAGATCTAATTGTCTCACCTTAAACCCTCCTTGTAACATAGCTTCTCTGAACCTGTGAATTGTAGCATGGTTATCCTCTACTTTAGAGAAAAATGTCTATGTAATGATGCCTAATGATATTCTGCTATATTCATAGATTGTTGCCTATCCCAGTTGTCATTAGAGATGTTTTATCCAGCAGGTGATGGTAACAGATACAGAGACCCACAGTCAAACACTGGGCTGAGGTCACAGAATTCTGCTGAAAAAGGATGAAGGCTTGTATGTGCCAGAGGGTCAAGGACATCAAAATAAAACACTCAGAATTGACTAACCTGGGCTCACAGGAGCTCAACAGAGACTGAACTGACAACCAGGGAGCCACATGGGACTGACCTAGGTCCTCTGCTTATATGTGGTAGTTGTAAATCTTGGTCCTTATGTGAGACTCCTAACAGTAAGAACAGGGTCTATCTTTGACTCTTTTGATGGCTTTTGGTACTCTATTTGTCATACTGGGTTGCCTTGCACTAGCCTCAATAAATAAGGAGGTACTTAGTCTTACTGCAACTTGATATACCATGTTTTGTTAATGACCTGCCATTTTCTGAATAGAAATATTGAAAGAGAGAATGGGGGAAACACATGAGAGGTGGGGCAGGAACTTGGAGGAGAGAAGGAAGGGGAAACTGTGGTCCTGATGTAAAATAAGAAATTAAAAATTTAAAAAACTATCTCTAATTGAGTTTTTTTATTTTTAAATTTGTAATTAATTCATTTTACATATCAATCACAGTTCCCACTCCTCCCACCACTGCCCATCCACTCCCCAGAGAGGGTAAGGCCTCCCATGAAGAGTAAACAAAGTCCGGCATATCAAGTTGAAGCACAACCAAGCTCCTCATCTCCTACATCAAGCTCAGCAAAGTATCCTAACATAGGGAATGGGCGCTAAAAAGCCAGTTCATGCACCAGGGATAAATCTTGGTCCATATTTTCAACAAATAATTTCTACTTGCTGCTCCTTTTTAGTCTACTATATCTCTGCATAAGAATAATCAACCATAATCATGCCACAGAGTCAAATTTTGATATATTGAAATTTTCTGCCAAATATATGTATCCATTATTATTTCTGAGATTATCATATACTTACAAGATTGTTCTCTTCTCTTTTCTCCCTCAAAACACTCCTATATACCTATTCTGGTGCTCCTTCAAATTTTTGGGCTCTTTTTTTATTGTTATTCTATTCATATATGTATTTGTATATACATATAAATACTCAAATATAACTTGTTCTATCCATATAATATTACTTGCATGTATGTTTTTCTGGGTTGACCATTTGATATTGGACAACTAATTTTTTTTTTTTCGAGACAGGGTTTCTCCGTAGCTTTTGGTTCCTGTCCTGGAACTAGCTCTTGTAGACCAGGCTGGCCATGAACTCACAGAGATCCGCCAGCCTCTGCCTCCCGAGTGCTGGGATTAAAGGCATGGGCCACCTCCGACCAGCTATTTGGTTTGTTATTTACTGGGAAGGCCACCTCTTCCTCTCCCAACTTTTCTAAATTTCCTGTAGTTCTTTTTGTAGGATAGAGACCCTGTGGGTTTTACCGTGTCCACTTTGGCATGAACATTGGTATCACCACAGTCCATTATTTTTTCAATTTAGACTCACATAAATTCTAAAACATAAATGGTAGAATGGAACTAAATTCATTGTCAAAATATTATAATAGTATCTAGCCTAGTTACCATAGTGTTCTTTTATTTTATACAAAACTTTATGAGTTGGACCCTATTGTATATAATATTATAATATATGAATATATTTTTCTCAAGCTACTGTCTTCTAGGCTTCTACTAAAATGGTCCTTTAAGTTCTGTTTATGTATTTGAGTGACTTTCTTATCCAGCATTCCAAAAAATTCTACAATCCCAGCCCTACTTTCCCAAATAATAAAAGTAACTAGTGACCACATATTCAAATAATTGAGACATTTCTTATTCAAAAACGATCCGTGCATATCCATGTTTGTTGTCTCTGTGAGTACTATATGTCTATCTTCTTTCTTCTTTACATAGAAATCTAGTCTTCTCACCACTAGATGTATATTTTTTTAAAGATTTTATTTATTTATTATGTATACAAGATTCTGCCTCCATGTATGCCCGCATGCCAGAAGAGGGCACCAGATCTTGTTATAGATGGCTGAGAGCCACCATGTGGTTGCTGGGAATTGAACTCAGGACCTCTGGAAGAGCAGCCAATGCTCCTAACCATTGAGCCATCTCTCCAGCCCCTGTATTTTTTTCTTTTATCTAATACATATTTTTGACAGTTCTTGAAAATTAGGTCACTCTAACTATGTGGGTTTATTTCAGGATCTACCAGTCAATACATTCATGTTTATTTAATACAGCCAGGAAATGGTATCAGTATTGATATCTAACAATAAATGCAAGAATAAAGAAGATATAATTTAATATAGTCACAAAAGGACTGAAGTTATGCCATTTCAGGAAAGTAGATAGAACTGAAAATCATTATGTTAAATGGAAAAACAGATTTACAAAGGCATATATTGCAAATTTTTTCTTAGATGAAAGATGTAGAAAATATGTATACATATATGTGTGTATGTTTGTGTGTATGTGTCTCATAAAATTAGAAAATGGGTAATGAGGTTGAGAAGTAAGAGATGGTAAGGAAATGAGAAAGACAAGCTAACAGAATCTATGTGATTCCCAGGTTCTATTTGAACTATATGGACTAATTTGGGTTACTGTACTCAAGAGATAAAAAACTATGGTAGTGATTGGGCCTTGAGACTATCTATTGCCTTCTCAGAGTTTTCCAGCTCAGGGTTGGGGCCTAGTTACAGTTTGATGGATCCTCAGTGCCAAACAACTGTCCTCTTGTCACAAACAGAAAACAGAGAGCCTAGCAGCTGGAACGAAAATCAAATGCAAGAGAGAAAGTGCACAGTTCTCACTGATTTTTAAAGTATAAGAGATCATGGCCCAGTGGGCTGGTATCTTAAAAGCTATTGACTGAAGGAGCAGAATGTGCTCCCACAGCAAGGAGAAACTTTCTGGGGAAAATATTAAATATAACCAGTGGTAGGTGGGGAAGTAGGGGAGAGAAGAGATGGCAATGTTTAAGATAAAAATATGATAAACAGCACATATAAAAATACCATAATGAAAACCACTACTTTGAATCCTAATCTATTTTTTTTAATTAAAATACATGAAAGCCTCCTACCTTTCCTAATTATTACTCCCAATAACCAGCAAATGCTTTTATTTGGTCATAAGTACAAAGCAAGGGTCTTCTTAATAATCCACATAGAATTCAAAGCCATGAAAACATTACAAAATATTCACACATCTGATAATGTGAGTCATAATCTTTGTATTGTAACTTTTTTTAAAAGTCTTCCTTTCACTTTTGAAAGTATTTGTATTTGTTTAGTTTTTAATATTTGTTTGTTTATTTGTTTATTATTTTCTGATGAACAAAATTATATAGTTCTTCAGACTATATAGATGATAATATTTTATTAATTAGTTTTATGATGTAGTATTCCCCTCTGTATGCTGTGAATACCATTGGTTAATAAAGAATCTGTTTTGTGCCTATCGCAACTCAGAATAGGGCAAGAAAGGAATTCCAAGCAGATAGAGGAGGAGACAGTCAGTGGAGTCAGGAAGAAGCTACCACTGGAGACAGACGCCTGATGCCAGACGCCAGATGGAACCTTACCATAGGTAGGACACAACCTTGTGGTGATACATACATTAATAAAAAAGGGTTAATCGCTAGAGTCATTCACAAAGTAGTGTTGCAAATAGTTTCAGTGTGATTATTTTGAGTTTGGGTGGCCAGGAAATGAACAAGCAATCTCCATCTACAGTTTTACTGTCAAAAACAACAACAACAACAGCAAAAACCCCGTACAATTAAAGTTTTACTATACTTTTATACTTCTTAAGATATAATCATTTCTGTTTACTTGGTATTGTTGCCAGCCATTTTAACTCTCTAATAAACACTTTGGGGAAAGATTCTACTATTTTTGACTCATAGTTTCAGAGGCATCAACTCATGATTTCCTTGTTACAGAACATCATGTCTGTAAGAGTTTGTGCTTGAAGAGGGTGTTCTTTACTACTGGGAGACCAGGTAACAATGAGAGAGACAGAAGAAAACTAGAAAAAAAGAAAAAAAAAACAATAGCCACCCAAAACATGGTTCCAATGACAAACTTTCTTCAACTTTTACCAGACTTCAAAAAGGTCCATTTCCTCCCAATACTGAGAACAAATCATAAAATCCATGAATAGGTTTATTCATTTATTAAATTAAACTCATCATTTTCCTAACTTTATCACTGGTTAAATTCACCAATGAGGGAGCAAACCTTCAACAAATGACCCTTGGGACAAAAAATGACACCTCAGTTTTAATGATAATGCTGTGCTCAATATCCATAAACCTTAAAGTTTATGGATCAAAAAGGGATTTCAAAGCTTGTATCTCTACTACATACACACACACACACATATGTGCATATATATGTATATATATATATGTACAGATATTTTTCCTTGTAATTATTACCTTTAATAACATGTATAAACAATTGTTTATATATATAAAAATTTCTCTGAATTTTAAAATGAAAATGGATTTCTTGAACACAGTGAAAAAAGAGTAGGTTGGGTAGTAATAAAAGTTCCTACCACCTGCACTAAAATTTGCAAGTAATTTGTTGAAGATTTAAGCATACTGGTGAATATATATAGGTTATATGCAAATATTGTACAATTTAATCTGAGACATAAACATTAATAGGTTTTCATGTCCTCCAGCAAGCCTGACAGTCCTTATCGCAGATACTATGAGATAACTGTATGTTCAATATAGAAGACAATTAACAGTTAACTTAGCATGGAAGCAGAAATTTTCCAATCACAAAAATTCAGCAGGTATCCTGTGGAGATAGCATTGTTGGCTTTCAGCATTTACATTGCTCTACATATGGAAATTAGGTCATGCATCTTTGTACTCTCCAAAGCTTAATACTTTTCTGTGTGTGGATGAGGTAAAAATTCACAAAGATCTTCTACATGCAAACTAGTTTCAATTAGTGCCTAAGATGCCCAACTGAGAATTAAATTAAACTATGCATCATTCAGTCTGAAAGACTGATTTCTTCTAAATGCAATTTTAAGAAAATAAATTCTGATTCTCATTCTTGGTATCACTTCACTCCAGACAGTGGCTAGTGTGTTAACATTACGAAAACTTTCCACATTCCAGGTCTACTGGTTCATGAAGACCTGCCATATCGAAATATGTTGGGAAATTCCTTTTTATAAAAGGCACTGGCCATGGATTTGGAAGTTCTTTTATGAGTTTTAAGTATTATTTTGATTAGGTGAAGTCTTGTTTATGCTGTCCCAGTCTCTGTGAGTTCATCTGTGCATTGGCCCTCTTCTCCCTGACAATGTTGTTTCACTGGAATCATTCACCATGTCTGGTTTTTAAAATTCTTCTACCTCCTCTTTCATCTATAGATGTATAGATCCTGAGCTTGGGGAGGGGGGAAATATGAAAATGTCCCAAAGCAAAGAAACAGTTTAAGAGTGCACATAATATTCTTTATGGTAGTTTTATTATCTTGCTTGTTTTTTTCAATCATACTCCCGACTTCAAAAATTAATCCAAAATTGAATGTGACAGATACAAAAATGACCATTAATTTAAAAATCACAATTTGATATTTATGATTATTAGAAGCTTTGAAAATACCCTGAGATAAATAAAAAAGGCATACAAATTCAAAACTATGAAGTTGTGGTTAATTAATTTTTCAAGGTTAATGAGTTTTCCCTCTCTACCTTTACTCTTACAATGTCAATGATCTTGTTATGGCTGATGGCTGGATTCTGTCTTTAGTACGCATTCTAGTTAGCACAAACCATAAAGATGTGATAATTCTTTTGGTTTTGGTTCCACTGGACAATTAGATAGTAATGATAAGGAAGAACAGGAAAACTTGTTTCTTAGTTGGAAAACATCTCAGTACACAGGAAGATGCTCACATGTGATGAGTATCAATAATATCATGTCCCACAGGAGCAGGTATTTGATTAACTTGAGGGATATATTTTCTCTTTTAAAATTGATCACAATATGGTAGAAATTCTCAGAGGCAATCTAGAATTTCTACACAGAATTCAGGATTACTATTTACTGTTTCAAGTCTAATATTACTAAGGAAATCAAAATGTAGGTCATTAATGCTATAGTTAAAGATTTCTAGTAGCTATATGTTAAAATGTACATATTTAATAATAGATTGAAGAGCAACTGAAGGCTTTGATGCCACCTAGGTATTTATAAACAGGCTCATTCTCTCCACTGCTTAAAGTATTAAAGTCAAGAATGAAGTATCTCTTACCAGCAACCTTGGGAGTATCAGTGGAGGAAATTCCTTCTTTTGTTTTTAATTTTATTAGTAAAAGATGTAAAGAAATGTCTCAAAATGGCATTTGAAGGCAATTTATTGGAGTTTAAAATAAAAATATATGGGCAGGCATACAAAAATGTTACAACTGCCTAGAGGAATAAAATAAATCACCAAGAAGGTCAATGACATGGGAAGGAGGGAAGAAGGTCCATGTCAAATGCTATCACCAGATACCATTTGGAAGTCTGTGATTCATGCTCCTTTACTGCAAAGGACAAGAAAACTACTTGAACCATGTTACTGAGGACTGCAGACTTAACCGTTGGGAAAGAGGGGCATAAAAGGCTTCTGTGACAACCCCTACCATCACCCACTCTAACCTCCCAAAAGTAGCAGCCTAGACAGAGCACCATCTAAGAGAACTCTCAGAAATTATGATAAGGATTCTGAAGTGTATTTCTCCAGAACTGATGGCTCCTAGCAGAGGTCCTGGTGGGGAAGGACTCAGTTTTTTTTATGGTGTTGGTCAACGGGAATTTGACCATGCTCCAGTGAGTATGTAAGCAACACAAATTGTACTTGGTTCTTCTTTTTTTTCTTCTTCCTCTTCCTCATCCTCTTATTCTTATTCTTATTATTCATCATCACAATTGTGGGGAAATAGTCTGGGGTGGATTGGGAAGAGAGTGTAATGAAAGTTCATAATGAGAGTTCATAATGCAAAAAATCTAAATAATCAATTAAAATGTTATGTTAAAGAAAGAAAGATAGGAAGGAAGGAAGGAAGAAAGAAAGAAAGCTCACAGCATTAGGGTGTTTAAATGCATCCTTACACTCTGTAGAGCTAAATAAATAAAGAAAAGAAAAAGACTAGGTATACTGGTGTAGGACGTCCTTCTCTCTATGTGTTGCTTGTATTGGTTAATGAATAAAGAAACTGCCTTGGCCTGATAGGGGCAGAACTTAGGTAGGTGGAGAAGACAGAACTGAATTCTGGGAGGAAGAAAGCAGAGTCAAAGGAAAACCATGGAGCCTCCAGAGACAGACATGCAGAATCTTTCCTGGCAAGCCACTGCCATGTGGCTATATACAGATTAAAAGAAATGGGTTAAATTAAGATGTGAGCATTAGCCAATAAGAGGCTAGAACTAATGAGCCAAGCAGTGATTTAATTAATACAATTTCTGTGTGGTTATTTCGGGGCTAAGCTAAGCAGGTGGCTGGGACAAACAAGTGGACCCTCCTTCAACAGTATACTGTTCAGCTGGGGGTCCAAGCCCCTTCCCCTGGGAGTAGCTGTAGTTCAGACTCCACCTCCAAGAAAGCCTGCCAAATGGTGATCCCTCCACAGAGAGGGTCAAGACCACTCCCAAAGGGTATTTAAACTGCCCCCCAGAGAATGAACAGAAGAACAGGTGGTCTTTCTGGTTCTCCTTTCCTCCTTCCTTGTTTTCTCAGGGGACACCCAAGGGCACTGGCATCCATTAAACCTGGGCTTCTTCTAATTAGGTCTGGTTTGGTTTGATTTGGATTATTGCATCAGTGGAGAGGCTAACCAGGCAGGAACAAACTTAGCATTTGGAGGTCCCATGCTGGGGGCTGTTTTTCCCACTGGCCCATTGCTAAGTAGCGGAAAAAGCCCTTCTCACATATGTTCTACATTAGGCTAAGATCAGCTTTATCTGGGTGAGTTCCTCACTGAGGTGGGATTGCTTTGGACTGAGATGTCTGCCCATGCATTTCTCACAATCCTCTGTTTTTGACTCAAGAGTCTTATCACAGTGAACATATTGTAGTAGGCACTGAGTCCCAAGACTTGGAATAGACTTGTAAAAATGGGCTCTTGTAATTTGAAGCCAAATCCTCTATTGCCCTTGGGCTGCCTTCTACAGAATCTTTATAAATTGGGATTTTCTGATATCATCTGTCCCAAACCGTTAATCTCTCCATGCACTAAGATCTGGCCTCAATATGATCTTGACAATGGGACAAGATGGCCATGGAGAAATTCTTGAATTTTCCATCCTGCTGGATCTTAAAAGTTTTTGCCAGCTTGGGGATAAGTGGACAGCACTCCCATATGTCCACAGTTACTGGGTTCTGTGCTCTCATCCCTCCCTCCGCAGTCAGTGTCTTACAGCACAGATTTTGGTTGCCAGGGTCATGGAACTTCCAGATTAACAACTACCTGGGAATTGGGACCATGAAAGTTCTGCCATGACCATGTTGCCAGAGATACTAGCCCCTCTCCCAACCTCTTAAACCTTTACTACTCAACCCCCTCCTGTGGAACAACATTCTTCACATTTTTCACTCTTCCCACCCCTCCCCTCACTCTCCTCAACCCGCCCCAGCCAAAGAAAATGTTAAAGGCCAACTTCCTTCTCCTTACCTACCTTCCTCCCCTCCACTTCCTCCTACTGTCTCTCCCTACTTCTCCAGGCCACAACCCACCTTTTGGACTCCTCCACACTGGCCTAACCCCTCCCTAATCATTTCCTGTCTCCTCTTATACCAAGCCTCACCATAATCCTGCCCTTCTCTGCCCTCTCTGGGAGGTAGTGGGAGCTGATGTTATTAAAGTCCATGTTTCCTTTTCTCTTCCAAACTTCTCACAAATAGAAAAGTGGTTGAGTTCCTTCTCTGCTAATCCTTCTGTTTATATTAAGGAATTTCACTATCTGTCCCAGGCCTATGATTTAACCTGTCTTGATTTCTATGTCATCCAGGCCTCTACTCTCACTCCTGAAGAACGAAGTAGACTTAAGGCAGCAGTAAGGCAGTATACCAGACTCACCTAGTAGAAAATACAGTACCTGTGGGGGAATTGGCCATGCCACCCAGAGAACCCTACTGGGATGATCAACCAGGCCAAAATGACTGACAAAGGAAGGACATTATGGTCAGCTGCCTTCTTCAGGGTATGGAGATGGTCTCGGAAAAAGTTTTTAACTTCCACAAACTCGAGAGATCACACAGCTATCTGACAAAACTGATTTACAAACAACCATGGTTCAGTATACTAGACTGGACTCAGCCTCCTCAGTGGGAGCCATGGTTCCAGCTACCTATTTCCTTTCTCAGTTAGCACTGGATATTAATAAAAAATTTAAAAAGTCTGAGAAGGGTTCCCAAACCCCCATATAGGAATTGGTGAAAATGGTCTTTAAAGTTTTTAATGTCTGAGAAGAAGCAGGTGAGTCCTCCTAACAGACAAGGCTGCAGCAGGTGGTAATGCTCTAAGCCTAAGCCCTAGCAGCTGCCCTGAGTCCACTGGGACCCCCAGCAGGGAGACAAGGGAAGTCGATCATAAGACTCCATCCTGCTGGAGCTCAGCCTAAGTCAGTCTCTCCAGGAGCCTACTACAAATGTGACCTTAATGGCCATTTGGCAGAATTTTCCTTTGGGCCTCCACAGCCTATGAGGCTGTAAAACTTTAAGACAATTCTGAGGACAATTCTGAGCCCTCTCATTCTCAGCAGTAGTGCTCCTCCCTCCCTGGGAACCAAGGATCTAACAACTACATATGCATGTACTGAAAGGTTAGGAATTTTCCATCGTCTCCCTGAGTCCTTGTGAATGTTCTTCAAATAGAACTCAGTTATTGAATTGGGGCAAGATAATCCTTAGATTTTTACTCAGTTACTGGTATTTTGACTAAGTTCCTGGGAAGGGGGCAAAGTAACTCTCAGAAGTTTCTTCTTACCTTATGTGATCTGGCAACCCCTTTCCAGCCAATTATTGGTAATAGCTCTTTTGAATAAGTCACTCATAATAGTTAAAGAATAACCCCCCCCCCCCGCACACACACACTCTTCTGTGGTTTATTTTCTTTAAAAGTAGCCTATACCAGCTATTTGGGGTCTTTTTGGCCTCTCTAATGCTGAAAGACCCTGTCATGACAGAATTTAAGAATCCTTATGCTTTTACATCAGCTGTGGGGTGAGAGATGGTCTCTTAGGGTGACTACTCCTCGGTGATTGGACTCGAGGGTCCAACAAGGCCATGCCCTACCTGCCAGCAGCCTGGACACTGGAAATCACAATGCCAACATGTGTGCTCATCCTCAATGCCTTGCCGCAGAGTTCCAGCCTTTCCAGTATCGACAAGTGAGACTGTGCCAGCCTTCAAACTACTCAGCCTGGCAGAGGATTGCCATGGCCCAAACTTGACTTCCATCACCCTCTCTGAGCTTAAGATAATTCTACAGGTAGCAGGTAAGTCCGTTGCTTTTCTTTTGAACACAGGAGTTGCCAACTCTGTTTTAACGTCTCACTTGGGCCCTACGTTCTCCTCACCAATTTCAGTCATGGGGGTAGATGGGACCTGCTCTTTCCCACTTAAAACCCTGTCACTCCCCTGCATTCTGGCAGGGCGATTCTTTTTCCATCCTTTCCTAGTCATACTTGCTTGCCCTGCACCTCTACTTGGTCGAGATACTGTCAGCCACTTCAGGGCCACACTCACCTTGGCCTCCACCCCCTCTCATGAGTCACACTTTCTTCTCACCTTAATAGCCTCACAGGTTCCTATCCCAGGCTGTTCTGTCCTTACCCTCCCGAATCCAGCAGATCCCCAAGTATGGGATTTTTCCACTCCTATGGTTGCTACTCACTGCCAGCCAGTTCTAGTTCACCTTAAAGACCCTTCATCCTTCCCTTCCAGACTCAAGTTTCTTGAAACCCACCACCTATTATCACCCACCTCCTATATCTCAAGGGCTTTCAGTTCCTATCGACTCACCCTGTAGCACTCTCATCTTTTCTAAGTGTAAGACTTCTGGTGCTTAACATTTGGTTCAAGACCTCTGCCTCAGAAATAAGGCAGTTATTCCAATTCATCCAGTAGCTAACAACCCATACAATCTCCTGTCTAACATCCCTCCTGCCACCTCCTACTTTACGGTTCTGGACCCGAAAGATGCCTTCTTTACTGTCCCTTTACTCCATGACCTATAATTCCTCTTTGCTCTCACCTGGGAGGACCCTGACTTCTGGTCCTCCAGACAGCTTACATGGACTATTCATCCTCAGGGTTTTCAGGACAGCCCCCATTTCTTTAGCCATGTTCTGGCTTGAGATCTCCCAAATGCTAACCCTAATCCTAGCACACTTCTCCAGTATGTTGATGAACTCCTTCTCTGCAGTCCTACAATTCCTCTGTCCCAACAGGTCACCTTTCATCATTGGATTCCTAACTTTACCATTACAGCCAAGCCTCTGTACCAGACAGCCAGAGAGACCCCCTTGTGGCCTCTCACCCACCCAGCCGTAATTCGCTGTCATTTTTCTGCCCTTCTAACAGCCCCCTGCTCTTGCTCTTCCAGACCCCATGAGACCTAGTCATCTTTATACAGATGAGAGGTCAGAAGTGGCCATGGATCTTCTAACCTAACAGGTTGGTCCTTCCAATCAGGCTGTTGCCTTTTTATTCAAACAACTAGACCTTACTTTCTGTGGATGGTAGCCATGCTTAAGAGTTCTGTCAGCAGTAGCTGAACTCACTTGGGAGGCTATCAAGATCATCCTGTCTAGGCCAATCATGGTATATTCTACCCATCACCTCTCAGACCTTCTGAGTCATTCCACTCTCTCTCTCTTCTTGGGCCTTCACCAGTTCAGGATTTTTACTTACTGTTTTTAGAAAACCCCCAAATTACTTTGGCCTCCAGTCCTGCCCTAAATTCTGCAATTCTTTTTCCTGTTCCCTCCCCCTCTGGTACCTCCTTTTACTCTTGCCCACAGGCTTTAGATGCCATAAGCTCACCTCGGCCAGGTCTTCTGGACCAGCCACTTACAGATCCCCAACTCACCCTGTTTGTTGATAGAAGGTCCCTAATAGACAAATCAGGAAACCACCAGGCAGCAGTGTATGCAGTGGTCACTTCCACTAACACAGTTGAAGCGACCTGCCTGCCTATGAGAACCTTCTCACAAAAGGCCAAATTAATTGCCTTGACTGGAGCACTCCAGATAGTCAAGGGCCAATGGGCTAATATTTATACTGACTCTAAATATCTCTTCTTAATAGCCCATACCCATTTTGTACTATGGAAGGAAAGGGACTTCCTTACTACCAAGGGTACTCCTATAGTAAACAGACCCCTTATAGCTAGCGTCTTGGAGGCCCTCCAGCTCCCTGAAGAAGTAGCCATAATTCACTGTCAGGGATATCAATCCTCAAAGGACTCAGGAACCTTAGGAAATGCCAAGGCTGATTCAGTGGCCTGGGGGCTGACCTGCTCCTTTGATTCCATGGAATATAATTTGCTCTTGATTAGCTCCTATCATCCAAGTTACCAACCAAAAGAGAGGGACAAGCTCATAAAAAGGGGGGAGGGGCAAAAACAAAGAATGTACAGTTCTATTTAAATAACTGTCTCATTTTTCCTCAAAACCAGGCATTGTTAGTCATTTCAGATATCCACCAGACCTTATTTTTCTTTGTTCTGGTCTTCTTAACTTTAAATGAACTTCCTTCTCCTGATATACATGTAACAACGATACAGATACACAATTTGCTTCATCTCATTAAAAGAAAGAAGCACTTACTCTAGCAAATTTTGCAGTGTCACACAGTCCTCTTGAATATTCAGCTAATTTTGTTCTCCATGTGATAAAAATTTTATGATTATTACAATTACTAAACTTTCTAGTTACATAAAATGTTGTAAAATACTTTTGCCCTTTAATTTTGAAAATTCTGAATACTAGTTTATTTTGAATAACCACATGTGTATAAGAGTATGCATGTGATGTTTTTAAGGTCTTTAAACAAAGAAATATAAAATTAATTCTTATTTCTAAAATTAAAATATCAGATTGTAAAGATAACTTTTTTTGTGAAAAAATACAAGTTGTATTTCCCTTAATACAGGAAGCTGAATTTTGCAACTTGAAGTTTATAAAAAATCTCTTAAATTAGATAATAGTTTTAATTATTACTTGTATGTAGAATATGGAAAGGTAATATTTAAGTCTCTCTTGAATAAAAATTTAGTGATTAAAGATAAAAAAATGGCACAAAAATGTTTTACAAAATAATCAAAAAAAAAAAAAGAATTTCCAGCTACTAATTAACTACAATACAGTCATAAAGACACCATGATACTTGTTTTTCTTAAGATACTTCATGAAACTTAACCTTGAGACAACTTCCTTTACATTTACATATATGGAAACCAACGACAGCATATTTTGGCACTAGGTTGGCTTTACTTTCATACGAACCATACAGCATAAATTACTGACTGAACTCTAAATACTAGGAAATTGTTGAAATCTTTCTGTAATTAGAGCCAATGTTTCTGTCTTTTTATTGACTTTGTTTTTTTTTGTGATTTTATTTTATTTTATTTTTTTGTTTTACTTTTTTTTATTAATTAATTTATTTAATTATTAAAGATTTCTGCCTCTTCCCCGCCACCACCTCCCATTCCCTCCCCCTCCCCCAATCAAGTCTTCCTCCCTCCTCAGCCCAAACAGCAAGCAGGTTTCTCTGCCCTGTGGGAGGTCCAAGGACCACCCACCTCCATCCAGGTCTATTAAGGTGAGCATCCAAACTACCTGGGCTCCCACAAAGCCATTACCTGCAATAGGATCAAGAACCCATTGCCATTGTTCTTCAGTTCTCAGTAGTCCTCATTGTCCTCTATGTTCAGCGAGTCCGGTTTTGTCCCATGCTTTTTCAGACCCAGGCCAGCTGGCCTTGGTGAGTTCCCGATAGAACATCCCCATTGTCTCAGTGTGTGGGTGCACCCCTCGCGGTCCTGAGTTCCTTGCTCGTGCTCTCTCTCCTTCTGCTCCTCCTTTGGATCGTGAAACTTCAGTCCAGTGCTCTAATGTTGGTCTCTGTCTCTGTCTTCTTTCATCGCCTGATGAAGGTTAATATTCAGGAGGATGCTTATATGTTTTTCTTTGGGTTCACCTTCTTATTTAGCTTCTCTAGAATCACGAATTATAGTCTCAATGTCCTTTATTTATGGCTAGAAACCAAATATGAGTGAGTACATCCCATGTTCCTCTTTTTGGGTCTGGCTTACCTCACTCAGGATAGTGTTTTCTATTTCCGTCCATTTGTATGCAAAATTCAAGAAGTCATTGTTTTTTACTGCTGAGTAGTACTCTAATATGTATATATTCCATGCTTTCTTCATCCATTCTTCCATCAAGGGCATCTAGGTTGTTTCCAGGTTCTGGCTATTACAAACAATGCTGCTATGAACATAGTTGAGCATATACTTTTGTTTTATGTTTGGGCATCTCTTGGGTATATTCCCAATAGTGGTATTGCTGGGTCGAGAGGTAGGTTGAACCCGACTTTCCTGAGAAACCGCCACACTGCTTTCCAAAGTGGTTGCACAAGTTTGCATTCCCACCAGCAATGGATGAGAGTGCCCCTTTCTCCACAACCTCTCCAGCAGAGGCTATCATTGGTGTTTTTGATTTTAGCCATTCTGACAGGTGTAAGATGGTATCTTAATGTTGTCTTGATTTGCATTTCCCTGATTGCTAAGGAAGTTGAGCACGATCTTAAGTGTCTTTTGGCCATTTGAACTTCTTCTGTTGAAAAGTCTCTGTTCAGCTCAGTGCCCCATTTTATAATTGGATTGATTAACCTTTTACGGTCTAATTTCTTGAGTTCTTTATATATTTTGGAGATCAGACCTTTGTCAGTTGCGGGGTTGGTGAAGATCTTCTCCCAGTCAGTGGGTTGCCTTTCTGTCTTAGTGACAGTGTCCTTTGCTTTACAGAAGCTTCTCAGTCTCAGGAGGTCCCATTTATTCAATGATGTCCTTAGTGTTTGTGCTGCTGGGGTTATACGTAGGAAATGTTCTCCTGTGCCCATGTGTTGTAGAGTACTTCCCACTTTCTCTTCTATCAGGTTCAGTGTGTTTGGACTGATATTGAGGTCTTTAATCCATTTGGACTTGAGTTTTGTGCATGGTGATAGATATGGATCTATTTTCATTCTTCTACAGATTGACATCCAGTTTTGCCAGCACAATTTGTTGAAGATGCTCTCTTTTTTCCATTGTATACTTTTAGCTCCTTTATCGAAAATCAGGTGTTCATAGGTTTGTGGGCTAAAGTCAGGGTCTTCTATTCTATTCCATTGGTCGACTTCTCTGTTTTTATGCCAGTACCACACTGTTTTCATTACTGTAGCTCTGTAATAGAGTTTGAAGTCAGGGATGGTAATGCCTCCAGACGATCCTTTATTGTGTAAGATTGTTTTGGCTATCCTGGGTTTTTTGTTTTTCCATATAAAGTTGATTATTGTCTTCTCCAGATCTGTGAAGAATTTTGATGGGATTTTGATGTGGATTGCGTTGAATCTATAGATTGCTTTTGGTAGAATTGCCATTTTTACTATGTTGATCCTCCCAATCCAAGAGCAAGGGAGGTCCTTCCATTTTCTGGTGTCCTCTTCAATTTCTTTCTTCAAAGACTTAAAGTTCTTGCCAAATAGATCTTTCACTTCCTTGGTCAGAGTTACCCCAGGATATTTTATGCTATTTGTGGCTATCGTGAAAGGTGATGCTTCTCTGATTTCCCACTCTGCTTCCTTATCCTTAGTGTATAGGAAGGCAACTGATTTTTTGGAGTTGATTTTGTAACCTGCCACATTACCAAAGGTGTTTATCAGCTGTAGGAGTTCTTTGGTAGAGTTTTTGGGGTCGCTTATGTATACTATCATATCATCTGCAAATAATGAAAGCTTAACTTCTTCCTTTCGAATATGGATCCCCTTGATCCCATTATGTTGTCTTATTGCTATTGCTAGAACTTCAAGCACTATATTGAAGAGGTATGGAGATAGTGGACATCCTTGTCGTGTTCCTGATTTTAGTGGGATGGCTTTGAGTTTTTCTCCGTTTAATTTAATGTTAGCTGTCAGCTTGCTGTAAATAGCTTTTATTTTATTTAGGTATGACCCTTGTATCCCTAATCTCTCCAAGACCTTTATCATTGACTTTGGTTTTTAAATCCTAAATTGTCTCCATGATTTCATTCAGCATAATTCGTATTTTCTTGGTTGCCACTCAATTTTTTTGTTTCTCTCTCAGAGTTCAATGATGCGTTTATTCCTGTCTTTTAAAAAATTTCTTGCATTCTTTGTTAAACTTTGATAGTTATCTTAAATTTTGAGTCTTATGGTCCATCTAGGTGGTTCTCTTACATTAGGTTTCATGGGAGGCATGCTGTTTTGACCATTCATGTTGTTTTGGTTTTTGGATTTCACCTTAACTTGTGAACTTCTTTCTTTGGTTGTGTATCTGGTTGACAATATGGCCTTCCTTAGATTGGATCAGTGCAGGAGGTTGATGATTTGAGATAGGTCAGGTAAAGCTAAAGGATGAACTTTTTGATTGGATCATCAAAAGATGGATCCTGACCCACCTATGAGGCATTAGACCAGCCAGGCAAAGGGAGTGCAAAAATGATGAAATTTCATAGCCACAGGTGTGACTAATATTATATCAGTTTGAAGATGGCAATGGGTTAAGGTAAGGAAAGAAGAAAAGAAAAGGAAGTGTCTTACTTATTTCAAAGAAATCTTTTCATAAAGCCGTGAAACTGGCATCACTTATATACTTTGAACCAAGGAGCAGTTTGTGTATTTTTCTCTGCTATTGTCTATTGCAATCCTGGTTCATATACATTAATTACATTTACATGAGAATTTAATTCTGAATTTAAAGAAATATTTTAAGTCAATAAGTAAAAACAATGCATTCTGTCAATAAGTAGGTAATTATACTAGAAAAGACTATGATCATTTTCCTGAAAATAATGCAAGTTCTAAGTGTTTGGAAATATTTTTTTACTTACATTTTACTTTATTTTTTTATTTAAAAAGAATTTCCACCCCCTCCCAGCCTCCCATTTTCCTCCCCCTCCACCCACTCCTCTCTCCCTCCCTCTCCAGTCCTAAGAGCAGTCAGAGTTCCCTGCCCTGTGGAAAGTCCAAGGTCCTCCCCTCTCCATTCAGGTCTAGGAAGGTGAGCATCCAAACTGGCTAGGCTCCCACAAAGCCAGAACATGAAGTAGGATCAAAACCCAGTGCCATTGTCCTTGGCTTCTCATCAGCCCTCATTGTCCACCATGTTCAGAGAGTCCAGTTTTATCCCATGCTTTTTCAGTCCCAGTCCAGTTGGCCTTGCTGGGCTCCCAATAGATCAGTCCACTGTCTCAGTGGGTGGGTGCACCCCTCAAGGTCCTGACTTCCTTGCTCATGTTCTCCCTCCTTCTGCTCCTCATTGGGACTTTGGGAGCTCATTCTGTTGCTCCAGTGTGGGTCTCTGTCTCTATCTCCATCCATTGTCAGATGAGGATTCTATGGTGGTATGCAAGATATTCATCAGTATGGCTATAGGATAGGGCCATTTCAGGTTCCCTATCTTTAGCTGCCCAAGGAACTAACTAGGGACATCGTCCTGGGAACCTGGGAGCCCCTCTAGGTTCAAGTCTCTTGCCAATCCTAAAATGGCTCTCTTAATTAAGATATATACTTCCCTGCTCCCATATCCATCCTTCCTTTATCCAACTATTCCATTCCCCCAAGTTCCCCCCATCCTCCCCTTCTCACTTTTCTCTCCCCATTTCCCCTTACCCCCATCCCACCCCACCCCCAAGATCCCAATTTTTTGCCCGGCAATCTTGTCTAATTCCCACATCCAAGAGGATAACTATATGCTTTTCTTTGGGTTCACCTTCTTATTTAGCTTCTTTAGGATCACAAATTATAGGCTCAATCTCCTTCATTTCTGGCTAGAAACCAATTATGAGTGAGTACATCCCATGTTCATCTTTTTGGATCTGGGTTACCTCACTCAGGATAGTGTTTTCTATTTCTGTCCATTTGCATGCAAAATTCAAGATGTCATTGTTTTTTACCACTGAGTAGTACTCTAATATGTATATATTCCACACTTTCTTCATCCATTCTTCCATTGAAGGACATCTAGGTTGTTTCCAGGTTCTAGCTATTACAAATAATGCTGCTATGAACATAGTTGAACAAATGCTTTTATAATATGATAGGGCATCTCCTGGGTATATTCTCATGAGTGGTATTGCTGGATCCTGGGGTAGGTTGATCCCGAATTTCCTAAGAAACTGCCAAATTGATTTCCAAAGTGGTTGCACAAGTTTGCATTCCCACCAGGAATGGATGAGAGTACCCCTTTCTCCACAACCTCTCCAGCAAAGGCTATCATTGGTGTTTTTTATTTTAGCCATTCTGACAGGTGTAAGATGGTATCTCAAAGTTGTTTCGATTTGTATTTCCCTGATCATTAAGGAGGTTGAGCATGACCTTAAGTGTCTTTTGGCCATTTGAACTTCTGTTCAGAATACTCTGTTCAGTTCAGTGCCCTATTTTTTAATTGGGTTAATTAGCATTTTAAAGTCTAGTTTCTTGAGTTCTTTATATATTTTGGAGATCAGACCTTTGTCTGTTGCGGGGTTGGTGAAGATCTTCTCCCAGTCAGTGGGTTGCCTTTTTGTCTTAATGACAGTGTCCTTTGCTTTACAGAAGCTTCTCAGTTTCAGGAGGTCCCATTTATTCAATGTTGCCCTTAATGTCTGTGCTGCTGGGGTTATACATAGGAAGCGATCTCCTGTGCCCATATGTTGTAGTGTACTTCCCACTTTCTCTTCTATCAGGTTCAGTGTGTTCAGATTGATATCGGGGTCTTTGATCCATTTGGACTTGAGTTTTGTGCATGGTGATAGATATGGGTCTATTTTCATTCTTCTACAGGTTGACATCCAGCTGTGCCAGCACCTGTTCAATATAGTGCTTGAAGTTCTAGCAATAGCAATAAGACAACATAAGGGGATCAAGGGGATTCGAATTGGAAAGGAAGAAGTTAAACTTTTGTTATTTGCAGATGATATGATAGTGTATATAAGCGACCCCAAAAACTCCACCAAAGAACTCCTACAGCTGATAAACACCTTTAGTAATGTGGCAGGATACAAGATCAACTCCAAAAATCAGTTGCCCTCCTATACACAAAGGATAAGGAAGCAGAGAGGGAAATCAGAGAAGCATCACTTTTCAGTATAGCCACAAATAGCATAAAATATCTTGGGGGTAACTCTAACCAAGGAAGTGAAAGATCTATTCGACAAGAACTTTAAGTTTTTAAAGAAAGAAATTGAAGAGGATACCAGAAAATGGAAGGATCTCCCTTGCTCTTGGATTGGGAGGATCAAAATAGTAAAAATGGCAATTCTACCAAAGGCAATTTATAGATTCAGTGCAATCCTCATCAAGGTCCCATCAAAATTCTTCACAGATCTTGAGAGGACAATAATCAACTTTATATGGAAAACCAAAAAACCCAGGATAGCCAAAACAGTTTTATACAATAAAGGAACTTCTGGAGGCATTACTCTCCCTAACTTCAAACTCTATTACAGAGCTACAGTAATGAAAACAGTGTGGTATTGGCATAAAAACAGAGAAGTCGCCCAATGGAATTGAATAGAAGACCCGGATTTTAACCCACAAATCTATGAACACCTCATTTTCGATAAAGGAGCTAAAAGTGTACAATGGAAGAAAAAAAATCATCTTCAACAAATGTTTGGAAATACTTATACCCACATAAGTGTAGTTTTCATTCCATATCAAAGAAATTTCTTTCTGCAGCAGATGGAGTGTTATAGAGAAACACAATTGGTCAAAACACAGAGAATAAGGAACATTGGGGTCAGCAAAGCCAACTGTATACTACTATATATTTACCTACATGAATGGCTCGGAAAAACTTGTGGAGAAGTGGGAAAAAAGCAAAAACCAATTGACACTTGCTGTCATATAGTGTCTTCTATAAATAAGAGGTAGACGGCAAATGTGAAACTTCTACAAAATGGTAGACATGGTTGTTGAAGCAATACTTCTGTAATAATACCAGATGACACACCAACATTGATTGGGGAAATCACACAAGACCACTCACCTAGATGATGAGCTAGCTATAAACAATTAATACTGTGAGAGGGAATATCAGTTTTATTGAGGGATGATCCCGCTAGGTTATCCAATCCCATGATGTCAGACCTTTATAATACATCAAGATGAATTGATTGATAGAATACAAGCTAGAAATAATTAAAAGTACATATGAGCAACACTAAATATAATCTGTAGGTAATATGTATAATGTTTAAAGAAGAAGGGTCATGATTTTGAGAGTAGCTGAAGGGATATTGGAGATCTAGGGGAAGAGGGAGTGGTGAAAATGATATAAATACAATACTCATAAATGAAACTATCAAAAATAAGATAAACAACTACAAATGGAAAGAAGGAAAATGGTCATTACATAAATACAAAAAGGATGTATTGTCTAATATGTCTACTATGACATGACTAGTGAAATTGTATCCACCAAAAATATAGCTGCTATTAAGTTTATAGCAATACAAATGCTTTAAAATTTATTAATATTTTTGACACAATATGGATATAACATTAATAGGTAATTATGTATTTATTTGTTACAAATAAAATCATCAATTTGATACTCGATATTTTAATAAGATTATTATACGATTTTTAAATGACTGCAACAAAATGGAGTAATAGCCGATGAAAACTCTTAATTATAAGAAAACATGTTTGAAATATGGCACATCAAGTTGAGGCAGAACTGAGCTCCTCCACTCAGATTGAGGGAGGAACAGATAGTCCAGTAAGGGAAACAGGCTATCAAAAACCATCTAAGTGCCAGGGAGAGATCCTGTTCTCCCTGTTAGAAGCCTTACTAAGATTTCAAGATACACTGTTGTCACACACATGTAAAGAGCCTAGGTAGGTCCCATGCAGGCTCCTTGACTGTTAGTCCAGCATCCATGAGGTTCCACAAACTCGTCAGAGGCCTGTCCCTTTCTGAATGGAGATGGAGGAGAAATGTATGGGAAAGAGGGTAGATGGGAAAGGGGATGGGCCTGGATGAGAGTAGGGAGGAGAAACTGCTTGGCATGTAAACAAATGAAAAGTGATATTTAAATTAAAAGAGAATGGAACTAAGAAAAGAAAACCAAAAAAAGAAAAAAAATACTTACGTTGAAGTTTCTTTATAATTTATGAAGAGTGAATTAATGGATAGAATACAAGCTAGAAGTGCCAAGTAGAAATCTAGCATTTGCTACATGCTCAACTATAATCAAGCAGGTCACTGGTCCTTGCACAAAAATGGTTAAATAACTGAGTTTATTTTCAAGGTCTTCAAAATGTTTATGTGCTTTAAAATATATTTGAATCTCTTTTATCTTTCTTAATATAAATTGTGATCAATGATTGATTTGATAGTAACCTAATCTGTTTCACTATATGTTTCATGATCATGCATACATGCAGTCACATCATGTGCATAGATGTACATCATATAGATACATATATGCAACATGTTCATTTTCATATAAATATATTTATTGGAAATTATTATGGTAGTATCCTAATTTGAGAGAAAATCAAAGCCTTCAGCATGTAGAAAACTGAACTTCCAATAGAATAAGTATGATGTTAATATATATTTGGCTAAGAAACGTGATGAGACTAATAATCTCTGTTGCTATGTGCCATTTGTGACATAGCAAAGAATTATTGCTCCAAGATAAAAAACAATAACAGCAAAGCAAAATGCCAAGTTAGATAGACTCTAACTTATCCATAAATGATTCCATAAATTACATAATGTAGAAACTAATTTTTTAATGTGTTTAGTGTAAGGTTAATAGCTTTATAGAATTTTACAGTGTGCCAAGTGCACATTGCTTGGAATGTCCATGTGCTTTTAATTTTATTCTGCATATTAAATGGACTTACACTTGCCCTTATGTCACACAGAGGTGATGATGTGTAGGCCCAGAGTCAGTTCGCATTATTACTGAGGTGAATCTACAAGTGAAAGACAGAAGGAGCACACTCTTTTCCTGATGGGGGATTCATTACCATATCCTTCGAGTTTCCTCATCATAGAGAAAAGTCCTGGGAAAAGAGCCTGTAGGCCTGTGAATTCTTAGTTCAGACAGCATGAATATGCAAAGATGCCCAGGATCCATAGTCGTGCTTATGTTTGCCTAACATCAAAAAGTATAGATGACTTTGAACTCCAGTATGCTTTATGGATTTAGGCTAGCAGTGGCAGAGACTTGGAATTAACTTTTTTATATATCGTTTATCTGTTATTCATACATCATATTGCCCTATCTCTCAATCTTTTGTATTATTAAATAAAATTATAATTTAGTAACTTTAATGAATCATTTTAAACTATTAAATATAAATTAATTTTTTAGTAATAATAATTCCATTCTGAATCAAAGGCTTTTTGACAAGTGACTATTATTCTACTTAAATAATATAAGACTATATAGAAAAACCAATTTCAGTAAGAAACAACATTTTATTTTATAAGTAAGGGAATACATCTCAACTAGAACATGTCTAATGTCTAAAGTTTAATGTTGACATCAATATTTGACAGAGAATGTGGGTAGCACCAAAGTGGCAGCTGGCTCCTTGCTGAGGAGAGAGGCAATAGCTGCCATGCCACTGGGATCAATAACTTCAATAAAAGATAGCTGCGACACCAATCAACATGAAATTGGGGAAAGTAATATATTTGTTGCCCTCACTCTTCTGAATGGGTGGCCGATGCACACTTAACTTGGGCTGTTTCGCTACATTTTAAGCCTTAACCCCACAAGCAAGTGGCAGAAAGCCCAGGCTCTCACAGTTAAAAATAATCTTCTTTCTAATTAATACTAGACAATTTCTTCCATTTAAATAAACAATTTAATCCGCAATTTAACTATGTTTTCCTCAGGGTTTTCTGGCTGTTCCTGTTACTTATAATGCTGTAACTCTGCAATAAACTTTCATAATGGAGTTCAATAAAGTTGAGAGTGGATACACAATAGGAACCATACATCAGTGATGCCTATACAAACTCATTGTGGCAATCGAAACACCAGTGGGCCATCTTTTGCCCTGACCTCATGTGGTTAGCATCATTATGGCGTGTCTGTTGTTACCCAGCCACTGCGGAAGCAAATTAAGTTACAGCTTTCTTTCCTTTTCAATTATCAGAGCAATCCAGATTTACATGAAGTTCTATTTTTTTAACACAGGGCCTGGATAAGCTGAAAGAGAAATAATAAGACATAAATATTAAATCACTGGCATCTAAAAGTGTAAGCTTCTATTTTCCTGGGCCTCTTTGAATTAAAGTGGCAGAATCTCTATAGACCCGCTGAGAGATGATTTGCCGGGTTTCTTACTTTAATTAATAATGCGATCAATCACTGTAAACTGCCAAATGCAAGTGATCACTGTAAATAGTAAGATGTGTTCACTTTACCAATGTCAAGTGTGTAAGTCAGTCATTATAAATTTACAATATAACAAACACATTTCAACTAAGCCAGGGTGAGGTATCTATAGCACTTGTTTCAGCATGTGTTCCTTGGGCCAGAAACAGCACTACCGCCCAGGCTTCATTAGAAAGGTCCACTATCTGGCCCCGCTGTAGGCCAAGGGAAGAAGAAATTGGCAGACTTCCACCCGGCAACTGCATTTCCTAACTCTTCCCTGTGACAGAGTTTGAAGATTTGAAGATCTCTGGATAAAACATCTAGCCTCTGCTCAAGAAAGCTCTCGCGATAATTGGTGATCCATGAGTGCTCTATGATCTGAAATAAGGAGAGGATTCACACAGCCCTAAAAATCTGTGAGTTGGTGTCAGTCTGATAAATTGTGCACTGCACAATACCAAGAGATGATAAAACTTTGATTGTTTTCTACTTCTGATTCTAACAGGGGCAGAAGAATAATAGTGGAGTCAATATCATAATAGTGAGTTGATTTTTTTGTCATGTGTTGTATGCCTCATTTTAGGTTATGTTGTTTACTCTTACACTTTATTTTACTCATTAATTCTTTTTTCTAAGTTTTCAGGATAAAAAAATCCTAAAGGGAAATTTTTGTTCCATATCACAGTCTTAGAACAGAGAGCTTCTTGCCAGCTCACTCCAGAAAGAGGACACTCCAGAAATGAGATATACCTGCTTTTGCCTGGTCTCTTTCACATTCCTGGATTCATAACTGGCATGGCATATCTCTGCTAAATATTGATAAGAAGAGAAAAATCAATCATAGGTTTTGGATTTATTTTCAGCCTCTCTCTCTTTTCACCAGTGTTCTATCCTAAACCAGTCAAATATCTTGCTTCGTGTAACCTTCTTTCTTGTAAGGTAAAAATAAGTGCAGATATGATGCTAAGATTAAAAGTATATAGAAATTTAAGTTTATTCAAACAAGCACATTGAAAAGATTGTGTTAACACATTTTGTGCATGGGGAGATGCAGAGAGTTTTTAAATTTCAGGAAGGCAAGACAGCAGATAGCAGCGGAAGAAGAAATAGGAAGTAGTCAAGAAGGATAGGAAGCCTTTTTCCCTTGCCCAATCAGGAAAGACAACATGCTTAAAAACTGAAATATTTTGCCCCACCTCCTTTCTTTTCCTATTTTCTGGCAATGAAGACTGTCATGAGAATAAATTGGAGGAAAAGATGAAAGAAAGGAATGTAAAATGAGAAGAGAAGATGGTGACCTAGACACAAATTGGTGTTGCCATTTCCAATCCTGGAAGTCATCATAACTGGAGCATACTGGAATCTTGCTGTTTTCAAGTGACACAAGAAAATCTCATGTGACAACTGATGAGAGTATAGTGCCGAGTTTTTCTTTTATGATATTTCAATAGAAAGACAAGACATGGAAGCACACATTTACCTAAAATTATTTTCTTTTTTAACTATGAAAATAATTTAATCCGAATTAAATTTTACAAGAAAACAAAGAAAAATAAGACATTAAAAATTATTTATGAAGCTAAAAGCAGCACTTACCTCTTCTTTACATGGATACTAAGCATGCAAACTCAGAGCCTTATGTTTTCACCGAAAAGACGTTTGTCACCATTCAGAAAACTATTTCCGTAGCTGAAAGTTTATTAAGTCAATGTCATATACCCAAAAATGTTGCATGCAGTAACATTCATTTAGAATTTTATACCGCACACACATTTTTATATCTTTTAGCTTTCTATTTATTCTTCTCTTATACACTGCATCCCTTCTCCCTCCTCTGTTCCTCCCATCCCCACCTCACCTCTAAGCTAGATCCACTGCTCTGCTCCTTTGATCCCATTCAAAAAAGAACAGTCCTCCAATGAATATCAACTAAACACAGCATAAAAAGATACAATAAGGGCTGGAGAGATGGCTCAGAGGTTAAAAGCACTGCCTGCTCTTCCAGAGGTCCTGAGTTCAATTCCCAGCAACCACATGGTGGCTCACAACCATCTGTAATGAGATCTGATGCCCTCTTCTGACATGCAAGCATACATGGAAGGAATGTTGTATACATAACAAATAAATAAATATTAAAAAAAAAGATACAATAAGATTAGATACAAACCTTCACATCAAAACCAGGTGAGGGAACCTAGTAGGAGTAAAAGAGTCCCAAAAGCAGGGAAAAGAGCCAGAGATACCTCCACTCCACTTTTAGGAGCCACACAAGAACACCAAGCTAAAAAGCAACAATAGCATATATGCAGACACCTAGTATAGATCCATGCAGACTCTGTGATTGCAGTTTCAGTCTCTGTGAGCCTCTATGGCTCCTGCCTAGTGGATTTTCTGGGTCTTATTTTCTTGGTATCTGTGGCTCCTATGATCCTTCTTCCCACACATTCTTAATTCCATACAAATACATGAAAATCTTTAAGGCTAACTAAGATTTGTTTAGCTTGTTTATTTTTAAATGGAATTGAAAAGTCAGTAGTTGACCATGATCAAAGACATTGGAAAATTCATTTTTTAATCCTATATTGTAGATCTATATAACGAGCTAGCTTGATCTCTTCCTTCCTTCCTTCCTTCCTTCCTTCCTTCCTTCCTTCCTTCCTCCCTCCCTCCCTCCCTCCCTCCCTCCCTCCCTTCCTTTCTCCCTCCCTCCCTTCCTCCTTCACTCCCTCCCTCCCTCCCTCCCTTCCTCCTTCCCTCCCTTCCTCCTTCACTCCCTCCCTCCCTCCCTCCCTCCCTCCCTCCCTCCCTCCCTCCCTTCTTCCCTCCCTCCCTTCTTCTCACTCTCTCCTATCTCTCTTTATCCCTCCCTCCTTCCCTCCCTCCCTCCCTCCCTCCCTGCCTCCCTCCCTCTCTTTCGTTATGTGGACTGACTTGTCTGAAACTTGCTATATAGACAAAATCTGCCTTCTTTTCAGTCCGGAGTGCTGAGATTAAAATCAAGCAACATGGTGATTGGCACTCAGCTTTTTAAAGGTGAAAGTTAATAGCTACATACAAGTTTGCATGTCTGGAATATTTCACAGATAGATTGCGTATATCTTGTGAAAGTTCTCAAAACAATTTTTGGTGGTATTTTAAACAATTTCTTCCCAGTAAAGATTAAGTGAGATGCAGAGACTTTTGCCAAATTCTTGTTTCTTTTTTTCCCTAATTTTGTCTTGCCACTCGTTATATAAAAGAAATTATATAAGCAACATTTTAAGGGTGCTGTATTTTTGCTTTTCTAATTGAATTTATGTTATTTGTATGGGGAAGGGAAAATATGCTACAGTATGCAGGTGGAGAGCAGAAGGCAGTTTACTGCAATTGATCCTCTCTTTCCATCATGCTGTCCATCTGCAGAAGCAAACTTACACCCATACACTTGTTAGAGCTTTTACCAGCTGAGCTCCCAAGGTCCAGTTGGAAGGCAGAAGGAGGGAGAAGATGAGCAATAAAGTTAGGACCGCAACGGATTGGTCCACCAACTGAGGCAGTGTGCCTGTTCTAATGGAAGCTTACCAAATTCAGCTGGACGGGGTCTGAATGAGCATGTGCTCAAACCAGACTCTCAGATTGTGGCTGACAATGGAGGCTGACTGAGAAGCCATTGATAAAGGCACTGGCACTTGTTTTTACAGCATGTTATGGCTTTTGGGGACCCTAGTCTATATGGATGCACAGCTCCTTAGGCGTGGATGTAGGGGCGAGGGCCTTGGACTTTCCACAGGGCAGGATTCCTGGCCCTCTCTCAAGCAGGGTGGGAGAGGGAGGAGGGGGTTTGGGGGAGCCGGAGGGGATTGGGAGGAGGGAAGGAAGTGTAAATAATTGAATGGAAAAATAAAAATAAAATTAAAAAAGATTTTTATATTATACATGAAACTGACACTTTAAGTGCAATTGTTGAGGACATGGAAATTATGTTTATGATAATGAACTTGGTGAGCTTGTATCAATTTTGTTAATTTATACACCATGAAGAATTTTTCTCTCATAAAGAAGCAACTCTTAGGAGCATCTGATAGAAAGATAAAAGAAATTCCTAGGTCAGTTAAAGTACTCACATGAAAATGAATTTTCTTCACTATGCAGCCTGCTATATTTTTAAAAGATATGGGAATTACGGTCTTAAATAAATCATGACAATTATATTCCTTGTCACATAAATCAAGTAAATAGGTACCCTGTCTACCTAGATCCTGCACGGGGTCATCAACACTCAGTCATTTTACATAGTGACATATTTATTGCATGGCTGCTATGTTCTTTGTGGAAAATATGTGTCCTTTTAGTAAAATTTTCCCTATATATTACATGTCTAAGGCCAGAGATTGGAAGCTGGTGGGAAAACGTGTGCTGTAAAGAAAGAACTTTCCAGATTGAGGCAGATCTTTTAATACTGACACTTCCCTAGTGAAGTTCCGTCTTCATACTGCCCCTCCCTTGATGCTTTTGATGAGGGCTAGCCCTGCAAAAGCTCTGTTTCTGAAAAAATGGATCTGAAATAATAGGGAGGAAATTCAGAAGAATAACCCATAAAGTGTTGTCAGGAAAAAAATATTAAAATAAATAGTAATTCCAGTTTATCTACTGACCTAGTCAGCACTGTGAAGATATGTCGTACGTGGTACATTCTTTAGAACATACCAAATGTTAATATTTTGAGCCTTATGAGCCATTGTTTGCATTGAGTAGGGGTTATTCTATGCTTTGGAAAATATCAGAGTTGCTCTCAATTCTAGAGAAGGAAGAGGTAACTCCACTTGTGATTCTACTAATGAAATCTATCCCAGTCCTTGCAAGTGTGGTCTGGAGAAAATGTCTTGGGCAGAAAGTTGCTGCTTTTGTGTAGGAAATAAGCTCTCTGATTTGTACTCAATTACCATCCTGCTATCATCACAGAAGGACCAATTTGATTTCCTATTGCTGGAAGTCTATTTTATTTCATAAACTGGATTAATTACCCCCACACGTATATGTGTTTTTGTTGTCTTCAAACTTGTAAAACATGTATTATCGGTAAGAAAATGAAAATTATAAGAAGTTAATTGATTTTCATATCTTCAAAGATAAGTGTTTGTGATACTAAGTAACATAAAATAAAGACAATAAGGAATTTTATAACCTATTGTAGGTATTCTAACATTACATTTAATGTTATGTTTAGCATGAGCAGGAGTTGTCTGGGGAGAGAGAACCTCAACTTAGAATATGTCTCCATCAGACTGGCTTGTAGGCAACTTTGTCAGGCATTTTTCTTGATTTGTTATTGGTGTGGGATGGCCCATTAAACTGTGGCTAGTGCTACTCCTTTGTGGATGGTCCTGAGTTGAATAGGAAAGTAAACTACATAAACCACAGGGAGCTAGGTTCTGAGTAGTGTTCCTCCATGGCCTCTGAGTCAGGTCCTGCCTTCAGGTCCCCACCTTGAGCGCCCGTCCTGACTTTCCTCACTGATGGACAATACGAAAGTATAAACCAAGCAAACCCTTCCTACTCAAGGTTCTTTGTCACAGCAACAGAAAGCAAAGCCAGGTAAGTTATTTAGCATCACATTTGACCTTGACCTTATTGCTACAAATATATTCTCCAACACCTGTATACCGATTTTGTCCTTCAGAAAAGAATTGAGGTCAAGAATGGGGCAAAATTGGAGGGATAATTATATGCACACTAATATTTATGTTAAGAAACATAAGAATTAAGAATGAAACTATTAGCAAATAGGTATGTCTATTTAGAAAACAATACTTGACTCTCATGTTCAAACAAATAACCTAGCAATCCTATGGGGCACACAGTTTAATTTTAGACTTCCATGATTGTTGACCAAAATAAGAGGCCAGACAAGCAGTGGCGCTGAAAAGAAAGTCGTTTTGCTGTAGAATTTAGATTGGAAATGGGATAAAAATAAGTTTGGGATTAGATGTCACTTCAGTGACTGATTTTTCATGAAGATTCTTTATCAAATTAAGTAATTCAATTCCAGCTCACATTAGCTGAAAACAATTACTTATTTTTTTTACCTTCTTTGAATTTCTCCCAAATTATTTTTCTCCTTTATGTTTTAAATGTATCAAATTGCATTGACTGATCCACATTCCTAGTATATAGCACCATTGACCATTTGTATATATATATATATATATATATATATATATATATATATTATAATATACTGATATAATAAAATTTTGGTAAAGGTGTAGGCTTACATTTTTCTGTGTTTCCATTGTTTGGTTCTGCAGTATTGAATCAAGTTATAATGTTATAATCTTTTATTTGCAAGTTGAAAATAATATTCTGTTCTCTTATTTCTTTATGTGAGATTATTTTTCTTAAGAATTTTCTTAATTAACCACTTAAGTTATATGTTCCTGTGCTTCCTTTCAAGCTAAGTTTAGTAACTTTAATTTATCTAGCAAATTCAATTTTTTTGCAATATTATACAAAGATTTGTAAATTTTTTTTAACAATTGTCTATTCACTTATATGATTTATTGGCATACAATTTGTTGTTGTGACTTATTTTTGATATTGTAATTTAATTTCAACATTTCTCTCTTCCTTTCCTCCTTCTGATTCCTTCTATATATACATTGTCATATTCAAATGTAAATTCACAATGAAAATAATAAAACTTTAAGTGAGTGATTTTATTTTTATAAATTCCAGGTGACAAAAAGCGGACTTGATTTAGGAATCTGCTAGGAATGAATGTGATAATAACAGAATCATTAGTGCGAGAGAAAGTAGTTTTTCCATGCTTTTAGCCAAAGTAAATTTGGTACTCAAGTTTATTTTTTGTAAAAGAAAGAGCAGAATACTATTAATAGTTTCACATAGTGAAACATATTATGTTATCCAAAATATACCCTCCTAATGAATATGTGCTAGTGAAATATGCCATAAAGCATATCCAAAATCTTTCTACTACTGCAGATAAATCTGCCTTATCAGTTTAGGAGTTCCTCATTATTTTCTGTATGCTAACTTATTTAGGCTCTTCTTTCATCTGAAAACTATCTTAGCAAACATAATTACTTCTTTTTTTTCAAGAAGTTATACTTCTGTATTTTGAAATATTAAATAAAGTTATATAATAATATAAAAGCTAAAGAAAACGTTACTTTTATTTTTGCTACCTGGGAGGTAATTAGTTACATAAGAAAATTTCTCCACAGAGTTCTTAAATATAGACAGAGTTCAGAAATGTGATTGAAGCCAGAGTCTCATATTCATGACAAATGTATGATTATTTTAAATCTATAAGCTGTCATACAAGGCTTCTTATGCTATTATTTTTAGCATAAGAATTGAAATTTTGAGTCTCTTGTTCCACAGTTTACAAGATTAATAGAGTTTCACCCAACACGAAGGTCTGTTACATAATAATATATGCTAAACCTAGGTCTTTATTCCATATTTTATCTCCTTTCCATATCTGTTAAACAACCCTTAAGTCAGCTCTAGACAGTAAATTATTTTCTAATTAAACTACTGAAAGCAGATTTTTCTTTTTTTTTACTTATTGTTTTTATTGAGCTCTACATTTTTATCTTTTTCCCTCCCTATCTCTTCCCTCCCATTCAACCTTCTCCAAGGTCTTCATGCTCCCAATTTACTCAGGAGATCTTGTTTTTTTCTACTTCCCATGTAGATTAGATCTATGTATGTCTCTTTTAGGGTCTTCTTTGTTGTCTAAGTTCTCTGGGATTGTGATTTGAGGGCTGGTTTTCTTTACTTTATGTTTAAAAACCACTTATGATTGAGTATATGTGATAATTGTTTTTCTGGGTATGGGTTATCTCACTCAAAATGATGTTTTCTAGCTCCATCCATTTGCCTGAGAAATTCAACATGTCATTATTTTTTCTGCTGTGTAGTACTCCATTGTATAAATGTACCATATTTTCTTTATCCTTTCTTCAATTGAAGCGCATTTAGGTTGTTTCCAGTTTCTGACTATGACAAACAATGCTCTATGAACATAGTTGAACACATGTCCTTGTGGCACGATTGAGCATCCTTTGGATATATACCCAAAAGTGGTATTACTGGGTCTTGAGGAAGGTTGTTTCCTAATTTTCTGAGAAATCATCACACTGACATCCAAAGAGGCTGTACCAGCTTGCATTCCCACCAGCAATGCAGGAGTGTCCCCTTTACCCCACAACCTCTCTAGCATAAGTTGTCATCAGTGTTTTTGATCTTGGCCATTCTTACAGGTCTCAGAGTTGTTTTGATTTTTATTTCTCTGATGACTAAGGATGTTGAACATTTCCTTAAGTGTCTCTCAACCATTTCAGATTCCTCTGTTGAGAGTTCTCTATTTAGGTCTGTACACCATTTTTTTTTATTGAATTATTTGTTCTTTTGATGACCAGTTTCTTGAGTTCTTTGTATATTTTGGAGACCAGACCCCTGTCTAATATGGGGTTAGTGAAGATCTTTTCCCATTCTGTAGGCTGTCGTTTTATCTTGTTGACTGTGGCCTTTGCTTTACAGAAGCTCTTTCTAATGGTAAGTGAAGTCCATTTCATTTCTCTAGTAACTATAAAATATTTGGAAAAGACACCTCTAAACTTATGTACAGTGGTAAAATAATAAGAATCTTAATAGGGAAATATACCAATATGTTCCAATGTTTAAAATTAATTGCTTTTCTAAAATTATGAAGTCATTTAAGGTATGTCAAATCAAATATTTTTCCTGAAAAATGAATCTCTAAAATATTTAATGCTACATTATTTGAGTGAAGTAATTTCCTTCCCTCTCAAGTTTTATTGACAAATACAAATGCTTGTTAGCATTCTATGTGGAACATTTTCTTAATTGAATATGCATTTATTAAAATCTTTTAGGTGCTAGCATAATTTTCTAAGAGAAATAGTATAGATCCAGGATGTTGTCTGAATTATGTTCAGTTTTTAACCACTCATACAGCTTATTGCAACCTTGTCACAGACATAATAAGACATCTTATTCATATTTATTAGTATATTATAATGAGTTATTGGGAAAATGACTTTCTACCAAAATAGAGACATCCAGCCAAATGAGAGGCAGGCCTACTGGGACTAACAATTCAATGAGTGTTGGCAAAGTATGTGCTGACAGCACATCCCTTTATCAATTGAGAAATTATTAATGATAAGCCCAGCAGTTGTGTGACTGTTGAAGAGGCTATGACATTGGGGAAAAACCCTGCTTTCAGCTAGATAAGGACAGCACACAGTACCCATGTTCTCTGAGTTGACACATTCATATAATTTTCTTGCCATGTATCTAATTATCTATATAAGAGGGGAGGAATAAGGAAAGGTGATGGGGATCAGAGGACAAAAAGGATTAAACTGCATAGCATTGAGCATAGGACAAGACTGTGTTCTCTCATAAATACTGAATTGAAAACCATGACCAGCAAAGGTCATTCACTTTGTCTAGAAAAAAAAAAAAAACACAATGTAAGCAATGTAATTTTCTTAATCTCTCACATGATTTTCTTCCATGCATTATATATCCATCCCTCGCTTCTTTTGTCTCATTCCATGACTTCTATAATAGTGACTTTAATATGCGTACTCCCAAATCTCACATTGGCTCTGCCTCAAATCATTTATTGTAGGTAATTAGCTTTATTATGTCTGACTCTATGTTGCCTCAGTCGACTCTGTTCAAGGCAGAGTTTTTTTTTTTTTTATGGGTTTCTGTCTTGTTCAGAGTATAAATGATTTAGGATACAATCAATGTCTGCTGAGAAGTATATGGGCTAGCTTGCTCATAATTTCAAGGTACTAATTGCTCTGCTTCATTTTCTTGATTAAAAAACACAAATCCAACAGCAATACTCTGTTTAATTAAAAATAATGAGTGAAGACAGACTAAAATTAAAAAGAGTAAGGGATTTCCATATAATTTTAATCACTAAATATTAAAACAGATGTGAAACAATTGTAAAAAAGGAAAAAAAAATAGAGAGAACAAAATATCCTTACATAGACCTCAGGGCAATTGAAAATATATCATCAGCTTTACTTTCCCCATATAAAATGAAATGATGGTAATAGTAAATCATATGTCAGCTACCCACCCAAATGACTATTTCAGAGAAGAGAGGTAGGAAAACAACATGGCATGAAGTTTGAAGTTAGTAAATCAAATAAAATCACATGCAAATTATATCACATTTCTAATTTAATTCGATATGCCCTTTCCTGAAAGGTACAGAGGATTAAAATGTGCTTAGAAAATCCAGAGGGAATCAGAGAAGCATCACCTTTCATGACAGCCACAAATACCATAAAATATCTTGGGGTAACTCTGACCAAGGAAGTGAAAGATCTATTTGAAAAGAACTTTAAGTCTTTGAAGAAAGAAATTGAAGAGGACACCAGAAAATGAAAGGATCTCCCTTGTTCATGGATTGGGAGGATCAACATAGTCAGAATGGCTAAAATAAAAAACACCAATGATAGCCTCTGCTGGAGAGGTTGTGGAGGAAAGGGTACTCTCATCCATTGCTGGTGGGAATGCAAACTTGTGCAACCACTTTGGAAAGCAGTGTGGCGGTTTCTCAGGAAATTCGGTATCAACCTACCCCTGGACCCAGCAATACCACTATTGGGAATATACCCAAGAGATGCCCTATCATACAACAAAAGTATATGCTCAACTATGTTCATAGCAGCATTGTTTCTAATAGCCAGAACCTGGAAACAACCTAGATGCCCTTCAATGGAAGAATGGATAAAGAAAGTATGGAATATATACATATTAGAGTACTACTCAGCAGTAAAAAACAATGACTTCTTGAATTTTACATGCAAATGGATGGAAATAGAAAATACCATCCTGAGTGAGGTAAGCCAGACCCAAAAAGAGGAACATGGGATGTACTCACTCATATTTGGTGTCTAGCCAAAAATAAAGGACATTGAGCCTATAATTCATGATCCTAAAGAAGCTAAATAAGAAGGTGAGCCCAAAGAAAAACATATAAACATTCTCCTGAATATTAACCTTCATCAGGCGATGAAAGGAGACAGAGCAGAGACCCACATTGGAGCACCAGACTGAAATCTCAAGGTCCAAATCAGGAGCAGAAGAAGAGAGAGCACAAGCAAGAAACTCAGGACCGCGAGGGGTGCACCCACACATTGAGACAATGGGAATGTTCTATTGGGAACTCAACAAGGCCATCTGGCCTGGGTCTGAAAAAACATGGGATAAAACCAGACTCGCTGAACATAGCAGACAATGAGGACTACTGAGAACTCAAGAACAATGGCAATGGGTTTTTGATCCTACTGCACTTACTGGCTTTGTGGGAGCCTAGGCAGTTTGGATGCTCACCTTACTAGACCTGGATTGAGGTGGTTGGTCCTTGGTCTTCCCACAGGGCAGGAAACCCTGATTGCTCTTAGGGCTACAAGGGAGGGGGACCTGATTGGGGGAGGGGGAGGGAAATGGGAGGCGGTGGTGGGGAGGAGACAGAAATCTTTAATAAATAAATAAATAAATAAATAAATAAATAAATAAAATAAACAAAAATCCAGAGGGTTTTCCATGGTACTAACATAGAGAAAACCCCACATGCTGTAGGACCAAGCTTACGTCTCAAAAGTGCCATAAAGAAAATCATCACAATGAGGTTTCAGTTAAACAGGAAAGAGTTCTCTAAGATAAGATACCTCTATCCAGTGTGTCTGTCTAAGGTAAAATAAAAAGAGGGATAATGGGTGGGGAACAGAGAAAATTAAACCATTAAATATTTGTATAACAAATTACTCTAAATAATAAGTAAGAATCTTGACAATCATACAGCCTTTTAAGAGAGGAGTATTGAGCTTTAAACTGGAGAAGTACGTAGAGAATCTAATGTAATTTGCCTTTCACCCACTACTCCACAGATGTCTTCAATACTTTCCCCTCCATACTTTTTCCTTTGCTGAACAAAATAGTAGTATCATCAACAAGGGATATAATCTAATGAAGTACATATGGATACTTATAGTTTCGGGGTTTGTAAGTTAAATTAAAGAATTACTACCTCACTGGATGAGGAGATCTTCCAGCTTCAGTGAAGAGGATTTTGGTGTAGCATGTGTATTAAAAACCCAGAGATAGATATTGGGGTTCAAGTAAAGATCAGAAAAGCAATGTGGTCAACCACTAGAGAGACCTTTTAACTCTATCAAATCTTCAAACTGAATGGCTAAGATTCTGTGTCCATGAATCCGCAGATTGCACACTCCACTGAGTTCCTGTCTCTTCCCGTTTATATTCTTCTCCCTGCCCAGCCATATGTCTCCTTTCTCCACCTCCCTAGTGCTAAGATTAAAGGCGTGTGATTCCAAGTGTCCCAAGTACGAAGATCACCTTTGTATTAACTCTGTTTCTCTTTTAAACAGATTCAATCTTGTGTATCCCAGGGTAGCTTTGAACTCACAGAAGTCCATCTACCTCTGTCTCCTGAGTTCTGGTATTAAAGGTGTGTGCCACTGCTCCCTGGCCTGTATGGCTGACTAATATGATGTTTTTCACTCTGATCTTCAGGCACAATTTACTTATTAAAACACAAATAACATCACTCTTCTTTGTTTTAGAAAAGGTATAGGATACATGAATGTTTTAATCCAATATGCTTAAAGTCCTCCTAAGAGGCCAGGCAATAGGGAAAACCGACACTGAGAAAGTTTCAGTGAGGATATAGTGGGAAGATAGTCATCTACAAATCAATAACAGAGGCCTCCAGAGGAAATTCTGCATACACTTTGATCCTGGACACCTAGTCTCAGGAACTATAACAAATTCTGCTATATTATATTTCATATGTCAAGCCTGGCAGACCTTTGTTTCCTGGTGTCAAAACATTTATGTTCTGCACTTGACCTTATTTTCTGCCCCTTTCATTAATATTGGTTTGGTTTCATTATCATTCTTCCTATCTATTAGCCTTTGAGAATTTCAGACATCCTGAGTTTCATGGCTTGCACATGATACTTCATTTGAAGATCGTACTGCGACTGGATCATTTTTGTCAATCCACTCTCCGTTCAAATTATGGACACAATGAGGGAGCATTCCTGGTCACTCTAGGTAACTCAGAGAGTCTGTGTCTTTCTTGAACATGGCCAATCTTTGACAGATAGTCACTGAAAGAATGAAGGATTATAAGAGAATCAAGAAAAGTTCAGGGGCTGGAAAAATGGCTTAGTGGTTAAGAGCACTGACTGCTCTTCCAGAGGACCCTGGTTCAATTCCCAGCACCCAAATGGCAGCTCACAACTGTCTGAAAATCCAGTTCCAGGAAATCTGACACCTTTACACCAATGCACATAAAATATAGATAAATAAATCATAAAAAATAAAAGTTCATCCAAAATATAGAATTCCAAACAGAAACATGATGGGGAGATATAGTATATTAGCACAATGATGGAAGGAAGGTACACAAGAAATAGAGATAAAGAATTTAGGAGAATATGATGAAATGGCATAAAATGTATCCATCATGTTAGTCAAAATCAATAGTGATCATAAACATGACTTACAAATTTCCTCTCATGTTAGAGGAATTTAGAAAAAAAACAAATGGACATTGAAAATAAAAGGCTTGCTATAAATAAGAACTGGACAAAGTGGTAAGGTAAGTGAGGATAATATAGGAGGAATAAAATGCATTTATGTGCATGTATGAAAATCTCATAAATCCAATGAATTTGTACAGTTTATTTATGTGTGTTCAGATAACCTCTCACTATCAGTATACCTAATGTGAATATAAATACAATAAAATATGTGCATAAAGGAAAATGTTTAATGAACACAATAGGATAGATATAAGCATTGTTGGGTCTTCCACACATAGTTGAGAAGTGTAATGCTTATCCTTTTGTGTCTAGCTTCTTTCACTTACCTTTTTACTCTTCAGCTCCATTCTACTGCAAATGACTGAATCACATTCTTCTTAATACCTCTTATTTTGTATTTATTAATTGTGTAAAGTGTCTTATAATGTCATTCCCTGTATAAATTACTTTAATCACACTCATACCTGTATTATTTTCAAAATCCTCCTTCTCTCTCTCTCATTCTTCATTCCTAGAAATGTCCCTATTACTTTCATCTTTTTTGTTATTCCCAGATACCACACATGAGAGAAGCATGTGGTGATACCACATATGAGAGAAGCATGTGCTATTTCCTTTTGGGGTCCAGCTTATTCTGCTTAACATGATGACTCTTGGCTCCAATTATTTGAAAAATGCAATTTTGTTCTCCTTTATGATTTAACCAAAATATATTTTCTTTAATTCATTGAACATCAAGGTTGATTTCATAACTTGGCTATTTTGAATAATCTGTGACAACACGCATATGATAGCATGTTTCCTGTGTTCTCCCTTTTAGTTTTTGTGTTCTCCTTCAAATATAAACAAAGGGGTATGATGGCTGGATCATATGTGAGTAAGGAAAATGTCAAGTCTATGTTTAAGATTCTGCAGACTAATTGGTGAATCTCCATGTTTGTGGAATGTTAAAATATTGCACATGGAGACCCCGAATGATCTTGAGCTACATTGACCCCTTTATTAGATATTTATACATCATCTCTGTATCTGAAATAAAACACTTTGGCTGTGAGCAAAATGTTTGTGATGCATTGACATAGGACATTATAGCTTCTTAAGACTACAACACTCAGAATGCTTTTGAATGTTTTGTCTTCTCTATTTTTATTAATTTTTTTCATGTAATACATTTATTCTGATAACAGTATCCCCTCCTTCAACTGCTCCTAGATTATCTAGCTCCTGACACACTCTAATCCACTCACGTTCTTTCTATCATTAGAAATAAACATTAAAAATAATAATAAGGCAAAATAAAACAAACAAGTGAGAATAGAATAAAGCAAAAAGGTGGGGAGATGAGAAGCAATGAAAAGGATGAAATGTTTGTGTGATATTTTGTTTGTGTTCTGACAGTTAAAGCTTGCTTATGGTCAGAGGGTGAAGCTAGCCACTAGTTAAACCTAGAGGTCTGGGAGGTCTCTACAGGGAGGAGAAAAAAGTGATATGGAAGGTGTTTAAAATGAGGGCCAAGAGTAGACATCTCCAACCCTAAATAGGAAGCAGATATCAAACTGTGAATGAGTCAGAACTTTGAAAACTAAAAGGCTGTTCCCAGAGACATACTTCTTCCATCAAGGCCACACTGCCTAACCCTGTATAAATAACACTACCAATTAAGGACCAGGTTTTCCAATGTCTTAGCCTATGAGGAACTTTCTTGTTCAAACCACCAGCATTAGTTTTATTCCAGTGTAATTTTGAGGTTACTGTGAATGAAGTTATTTCCATAATTCTTTTCCTATATACATATAAAGGCTACAGATATGAATATGTCAATTTTGCACTCTCTTATTTTGTTAAAAATGTTGATCAGTTCAATGGGTTTACTCATAGAATTTTTGGACTCATTTTTGCATAGTATTATACCATTTGCAAATAGAATTGACTTCTTTTTTATTTGTATTCCTGTTATTTTCTTCTCTTGTCTTAATGATTCAGCTAGGACTTACCTCAAACAATATATTTCAATAGTAATAGAAAGAGTGACAACTTTGTCTGTCTTTTACTTTCAAAAGAACTGACTCAAGATTTTTCTCAATTTAGAATGGTATTGAATATGGGTTTGTCATATATACTTTTTATAATGTTTAGATATCTTCTTTCAAGTCCCATTATTTTTTAGTACTTTTTTATGAAGCAGTTTAAATTTTTCAGAGGCCTTTCTTACATCTATTGAGATGAATTTAAAAGTCAATAAGTAAAATTTAACACATTTTTTACTTGCATAAATTGAATCAAAGTGCATTTCTGGGGAAAAACAACTATTATTGTAAATGGTAATTTTACTGTGTCTACATACTTAGTATGCAAGTGTTTTGGTAAGAGAAATTGCATCTATCTTCCCCAGGGATACTGGCAGTTTTCTAACCATGACTTTAACTGGCTTTGGTATTAGAGTATCAGAAATTTCATAGAATTTGGAAGTATTCCTTGTATTTTGATTTTGTAGAATAATTTCAGAAGTATTGGTTGTAACTCTTCTTTAAAAACCTAGTAGAAATTTGCAGGGAATCATCCATTTGCACCTGGAAATAGACCTATTTTACTTACATTTTTGATATTATAGTTATAGCATTTCTTCCTCCCTTTTCTGTCTTCAAACTCTCCCAAATGCCTCCCCTTGCTCTCTTTCAAATTTATGGTCAACTTTCCATTAATTGTTATTACTTGAATATTCTTATATCCATATATATTCCTAAATATATGTACAATCTAACTAATTCCTAAAACTAAAAATACCTAACGATGATTCAAATCTCTAAGGTCTACAATGATTCACCACTTTAATTACTTTCAGATTTTATAATGATTATGTAGTGTTATTAATATCTTTACTTGTTAATTTTCTTTATGTTAGGCACTTACAAACATGCTATATAAAATGTGATTTGCTCATAACATATATGGGTTATATATAATGTGATATATGTTGTACATATAAATAAATTTCTTCTAAAATTATAGTTTTATTTCAATATTGAAAAAAGTATAGGATACTGAATTATATATATATATATATACTTATTTTTATTTTACAAATATATCCATATATATACATTATCTATGTATATGTATTTGCATAGTACATATGAACTAATATAATTTCTATATGTACATTCATGTCTCTTGTTTAATGAAGAAACATGGTGACACTTAAAAGAATTTCATTTCAGTATTTATTTTCTCAGGTAGAGATTTTTGCTGTCTTCATGGGAAAAAATTAATCTTGTCTTATCATACAATTGATTTCTATTGTGATAATTGCATTCTTTTATAGCAAAGTTCATAGTTTCCTCAAGTCATCCTATTGGTAATGATGGCATATTATTTATCAGGAATCTTTGGTAATTAAGGGAATATTTCTTACAGAGCTCTTAAGTTAAAAGTCTTTCAGTGGCAGAGAAGGTATAATGAAGTTATAATGTGTTCTCCTATACGCCTTAACTATATTGAAAGAAAAAGCATCTCATTAAAATTTGTTAAAACTTTAATCAGAATTTAAAATGAAAGTTATAATTGAGATTTAATCAGAGACATGACTAATACATTTTACATTCCAAAGTATATAAGACCAGAAAAAGTAATGTTTATTTGCTGACTATAGATTGCCCTACATAAAAATAAGAAATAGCCACAAGTTTTAGGAATTTTAAGATGAATGCTGAAAATAACAACATAAAACTTAAAAGCCATTTTTTTTTTATCTCCTGAAAGAAATGTCACAAAAAAGCTGGCCATGATAGCTCACATCTATAAAACCAGTACTCAGGTGTCTGGGGCAGGAGAATGGCTGAGAGTTCTAGGCAACTGGAGCTTCCAAATAAGTTCCACAATGTTGCATATAGAGTATAGATGATTAAAAATCACATTAGTAAGAGAGGAATGAATAATTTTATTGCCAGGTGAAGGCATAAGTAGACAAATGGTTATTTTATAGATCTATGAGAATTGTGTCATTCATAGATATACAGTGTCGTTCCTTGGAGCTAATATACTAAAGAGAAATTATTTTATATCTCATTTTCCAAAGCATATTTTCGAAAATTCTCAAAAATATACAAAATTAAATTTTTCTTCTAATTATAGAAAGAGCAATAGAATCCTCATAAGGAGTTACTGTTAAACTATGTACTGAGAATTAGAGGGAAGAAGATGCTGTAGATGTGGTAAGGAGGACTTGTTAGTGTGAATATGTGACATTTTATAACAGTCCTCAAATTTCAGGTCTCAGTAATGAAATCCCTTCACAGCATTTTCTGTGGAATGGATAATGTACATTCAAAAATAATAATTAAATTTTCAATAATCTAGCAAAGGAATGCAGATGAATAAATTCTAGCATAACTCTGTTCTAGCCTATTTAATGTTGCAGAGATGCATCTCCCCAACATAATCACACACTTATGCATAGTGATGTACCTTCAATATATGTCACTTTCCTGGACTTGGGTGTTAAAAAAAAATCACAATGTCTGCCTAGATGTGGTATAGTCAATTTAATTCCCTCAGGCCAGAAATATCCAGATTTCTAGCTCCCAGGTGATTTAAAATTTTGTCAAGCTGGCAATTAATAGTGAACATTTCAGAAATTATTTAGAGAAGAGTTCCAGGGAGAGAGAGATGAATCCTGGAAAAAATTTCCATTCATCAATGAATGATGGTATAAAATACATAAATCACAAAAAAAATTTTAGCAACCTGTTTTTTTGTTAAAGCTGCCCCAGGCTTTCCTGAAAACACTATAGAACAGATTCAAACAGCTCCTATAGCATTTTGAAATTCATTCCAACTCTAAGAAATGATGTATAGGCTGGAGACCTGCTAATATCCAGGAGACCCAGCATTTCCTTAACTGGCTGTTAGAAGAAGATAAGTTACATGCTTGAGAATGACAGCGTGGAAGCAATGGATAAAGGGAGATTTTTTTTCATGAAAAGAAAAAAATGACAAATACAAATGACTGGCACGTTTGGAAGAAAGTGTCATTAGAAGACTGCAACACATTATAGGAGACTATCAGACAACTAATAAAACAAATATTTTAAGTGAAAAATAATTAGAAGAATACTTCCTGGAGGCCATACATTGAACCATTTAAGAAAATTGTTTTAAGAATAATATACAGAGTCGGAAAAAAAAAACACAGAGAATGAAAAAGAAGTATGAGAATGTACTTCTGACAACACAGCAATGTAGTCAAAACCTGGGAGCAGAGTCCAAATTTTCAAACTTAAAACAAGACTCAAAGAAATGAATGTATATTCAGTATATATATGGATTGAGAAAAGAACTGAGATGGGAGGAATATACTTGCCTTCTTTCTTATTCTTTTCTTTGAGATTGTAATTTAATTACATTTTTCTCCTCTCCCTCATTCTTCTAAACCCTCACATATACCCTTCCCAATTCTCCTTTAGATTTGTGAACTCTATTGTTCACTAATTGATGTTATATTCATATATGTATTTGTATGTACACATAAAATCTTTTTTTTTTTAAGTTTTTTTTTATTTATTTATTTTTATTCTTTTTTAATTAAAATTTCCACCTGCTCCCCATTTCCCATTTCCCTCCCCTCCTCCCAAATATTGCCCTCCCCCCACTTCCCTCCCCCTATCCCCACTCCTCTTCTCCTCCCCCCACTCCATTCCCCCTCCCTCTCGTTACTGAAGAGCAGTCCAAATTCCCTGCCCTGCGGGAAGACCAAGGTCCTTCTATCTACGTCCAGAAAGGTGAGCGTCCAAACAGGCTAAGCTCCCACAAAGCCAGTTCATGTATTAGGATCGAAACCTAGTGCCATTGTCCTTGGCTTCTCATCAGTCTTCATTGACCGCCATGCTCAGAGAGTCCGGAATCAACCCATGCTTATTCAGTCCCAGACCAGCTGGCCTTGGTGGGCTCCCAATAAATCAGTTCCACTGTCACAGTGTACACATAAAATCTTAAGTATCACCTGTGGAATCCATATAACTTTAATTACGTATATGTTTTCAGGGATGACCTTTTGTCTATGGACAGTCAATTGCTCTTCTCAGCCCTAGTGATATTCACCTCTCCCACTTCCAGCTTTATTCAGTTACCTGTAGATCTTTTTATAAGGTGGAAACCTAGAAAAGCTTGTGCTGACACCCTTGGCATGTACTTTGTTGTTCTCCTTATTCAGTGGTCTTATTGGTGAGACTTTATGTGTGCAGCTTCTTACACTGAAGACACAGTCTCACAGCATCTCCACAGTCTGTGTCCTGTGGTCATTCTGCCCTCTCTTTTGCCATGTTCCCTGAGTTTCACATGCCAGAGTTTTGTAGATGTACACACCAGAACTCTGCTTATCAATTGGTTATGTCTTTCTGTAGTGATTTATCTCTGTCAGTTGCAAAGAGAAATTTTCTTGATGAGGATTGAAGACTGTCTGTGAGTATAAGGAGAAATATTTATGGATTGTTAGTAGGGATTGTGCTGGTTTGGTAAATTAGTGGTTGTAGATTCTCTTCCAATAACCATTAGTTTACTAACATTGAATAGATAGCTATGTTTTCATCACCAAGGATTGATGTGATATTTCCCTCTGTATGTGATTACCATTAATGAATAAAGAACTGCTTTAAGCCTATAGTAGAGCAGGGCAGGGAGGAGCAGGTGGGGATGACTGCAGACTGGGAAAAATGGTGGAGTCAGAGAAAAGTCATGAAGCCACCAGAGATGCTGGGAACTTTACCTGGTAAGTCACAGCCACATGACAATATACAGATGAATAGAAATGGGTTAATATAAGAGTTAACCAATTAAGAGGCCAAAACTAATGGGCCAAGCAGTGATTTAATTAATATAGTTTCTCTGTGATTATTTTGGGTCTAAGCTAGCAGAGTGGCCGAGAACAAACAAGCAGACTTTCTTGCAACAAATTGGTGCCAATGTGGTTTACTAAAATCCACTTAAAATTGGAGAGGGCTTGAAAAGGAATTCTAGACACAAAAATACAGAGTTTAACAAAACTTCATGCTGTTTGATGGTGGTATGCTGCAGTTCCTTCAAGAGAGGTTTTCCTGACTCAGAAGTATCAGAAAACAGAGGCAATGTTTTGAAATGTTGGCTTTCTGGGCCATGCTAACAGTGGGATCCCTGGCTCTTTAAGGAGTCAGAGCATTCGAATGGGGTGTTTGAATAATGTTCTATGGCTTGCTTGGTGGCAACATGGACTGCATTCTAAGAAGCACTTCTGATCAGAAAATAATTACAGATACACAATAGGACAGATTCAGGCATAAAAGACCTCTAAATGTATTACAGTTTTGGATAAATGTACATAGGTTTGGGAGAGGGAAGAAAAAGAGTATAGAGAGTAGAAAAAGAAGTAAATGGTTTAAAAATTAAACAATGTCTTCAATGAGACAAAGTAATAGAGTAAAAATATAATAAGCCATGTAAAGATGGAAAATTCACAGAGATTCTGGATTATATATATTGTTTTATTTGAATGTTTTGACTGTGAATGAGCTAAGTAGAGAGAAACATTTTATTGTATGTATTTCTAAGCTAAGCCAGCAATATGTTCTAAAGGTATCATGACTTCTAAATTTTGGTCTAAGGATATGTTGCTTTGGAAAAGATGTTATTCTTTTGTTTGCACAAAGGATGAGAACCTGTGGAATCCTTATAGACTAATGTGATTGGATGGATGAAGATGCCCTGAAAGGTTGCCTTGAACACCCCTCAAAAAATTACTTTGCCCAATAAATATCAGGAAGAAGTTTGTAAAGAACTATACCCATATTCCCAAATATTGTCTATAAATGTTTGCTTACATTTAAAGGGGGATATGTTATAGAGATTTGCATTGGTATGAATCTTGGTTTAGTGATACAAATTTAAGGTCAATTTTGTTATATCTATATTTCTGCTCTTGGTTAAGGCATTATGTTTGTTCAGCTCATTTAAAAATGTAATGTATAATTAAGAAATATATCTTAATAGATAATCATCTATAACAGTGAAGCTTATGGTCATGTTAGTTAGGTTTTCTAGATATAGAGAGTTATATTTCAATTAGATAAGTACTCTTCAAATCTTTCAGAGACCTTTAGAATATAGCATTTAAATGTTTTAATAACTTAGGACTTTTCATGGCATAAGACATATCAGCTCCTGGCAGCACCAATTACTTCAAGAGTATGATGGGCATCAAAGAGGTTCCTAATGGAGTTTGTTAGTCATTTGGGTAAGAAATTGCTCTTGTCTAGACTGCTTGATGGTATGTTATATGTATTGACTTGCAAGACCCACAGAGAAATGACTGCTGAACTTGCCTAAAGGTGAGACCATTCTTCAGGGTTCCTGCTACATGAAAGAGTCTGCCAGACATTCTGCCAGACACAGAACACAGTGAATAACAAACTGCTAATATAGGCACAACTGTCTTTTAAATTTCCTGCTTCATGGAAAAGTCGGCTAGATACTATGTGCCTGCAGGCTAAAGATGGATGCTCCAATGGTACAGAAGAACTTTGGGTGACTGTCCAGGTAGTGAGATGTCTCTGTCAATTCTATAGTTTTGGAAGTTGCTTACAATGCACCTCCTAGTTACTTAAGTAATATTATATCCTTCTTGAGTCTTTGATGGGGTTGAAGAATAGATAAGAAGTAGATACAAATATTGTAACTGTAATTATTGTTTGATACTTGTTTTGTTATATGTAATTTTACATGTTAAAGTTCAAACCTTCCTTTTTATTTCAACAGAAAAGGGGAGGGGATGTGGGATTTCTCTCTGTATTCTGTGATTACTGTTAAGAACTGCTTTGAGCCTATTGAAGAACAGGTTGAGGAAGAGCAGAGCTTGGTGGAGAGGATTGAAATGAATGCTGGGGGGAAAAGGGTGGAGTCAGAAAGAAACCTTGGAGCCACTGGAAATAGACAAAGGGAACTTTACTCAGTAAGCTACAGCCACATGGCAATATACAGATTAATAGAAATGGGTTAAATTCATGTAAGATTTAGCCAATAAGAGGTTAAAACAAATGGGTCAAGCAGTGATTTAAATAATACAATTTCTGTGTGATTAATATTTAAAAACATGTCTCAGTAATCTACACATTTATTTTCTATTTAAATTTTATTTGTATGAAAGATTTTGCTTGCGTATTTGTTTGAGTGCCACATTCTTGCCTGTTGCCATCAAAAGCAGGAAGAGGTAATCAGATCTTCTTGTACTGAAGTTACAGGTGATTGTATTCCATTGTGTAGTTGCTGGGATCTAAAGTTTTGTCATCATCTCAGGAGCAGTAAGTACTGAGGCATTTCTCCATCCATAAGTCTTTATACTTCATAGTGACCATACCCTGATCCTATACATTTCTAAATGTCTTAAAACCATCACACTTTCTAGATGGTTGGAAAACTCTACCAACTGGGTGGATCCCAAGATACTCATTTATAAGTCTCATGTGATGTTCAGCTTTTTTAAAGTTCTTTGGAAATTTCATACATCCTTAAATTTCACCTTAATTGTATTCATCCCCTATTTCTTCCTTCCAACTGCTACCTCACTTCCCACCAAGATAATGTTCATGTTCAAGTCTTCTTTTAATTTATTATAACACACTGCATCCAATGAGTGCTGCCCATATGTGCCTGGCTATAGGGTCATCTAGGATGATCTAGAGTTATCATTGGTTATATATTGAAGTTGGTTGGTTTTAGTCTTTTACTATTTATTCTTTTGGGAGTCTTGTTGCTCTGCTCTCAAAAAAAATCACACACAGAGAGACTGGTTATTACTTATAAATACCTATCCTTAGCTTGGCTTGTTTCTTGCAAGTTTTTCTTAATTTATCCCAACTACTTTTGGTTTCTGGGATTTTTCCTTTCCATATTTTTGTGTATCTTACTTTCGCACTTCCTCCATGGCTAACTGGATGGCTGGGTGGCTAGCCCCTGAAGCCTTTCTCTCCTTATTCTCTTGCTCCTTCCTCTACCAGGCTTTTCTCTCTATTTATACTCTTTGCATGCCAGCTCCATGCTGTTAGATAATGCTTTTGTAGACTTAAAAATTGTCTCTCATGTTTATTTAATAAAAAGCTGATTGTAAAATAGTCAGGCATGAAGTGTATGGGGGACAACATAATCTTGGGAAGAGGAGAGACAGAGAGTCATTCACCAGTCAGATACAGAAGTAGCAAGGTGAGAAGGCTTCAGACATAATATGTACCAATCCATGTGGCTAGACATAAACAAGAATTATGGGTTAATTTAAGTTGTAAGAGTGAGTTAAAGATAATCATAATAGGCCAGCAGTTTATAATTAATATAAACCTTTGTGTGTTTCCTTGAGACTGAAAGGCTATAAGACAGGGTGGGACAGAAAAATTATCTATAGCCCCATCTATTCTTTCTCCTGCCTTGCTTTTGGATATCCAGCTCTTTATTAGACAAGCAGGTGTTTTATAAGGAAAAGAATCACAGCATTGCAGAGTTAAACAAAGACAACACAAACAAAAGCAACACATATTTACATCATTAAACAAATGTTCCACAGCATAAACAAATGTAACATTTCTTAAAATAATTTTCTACAACAACATACCAGTGCCCTTTAAAGAAAGTGACTCAGCCTAATCTCCAAAACCATTAACTTCCCTGAGTTCCTCAACTAGGAATAAGGCCTCCATGGTGGATTATTTTGTATGTGTTAGTGTGTATTGTAGGTATGTATATGTCAATTCTGAAGAGCCCTCAGAGATCTCAAAGGAGAAATAGGATTTCCTATAACTGGAGTAACAGAATGTTATCTACATTCTGGGAGTTGAACCTGCTTGTTCTGCAAGAGCAGTAAGCACTTTTAACCACTGAGCTGTTTCTCCAAACATCCATGCTAGAATTTTTAAGTGACTTAATGTTGTATAGGTTGTGTGAAAATTACCATAGCTGTTTTGAGTTCCTGTGTGCAGCATCCATATTATGTCCAGAAAACAAGATTACAAGGCACTCTTCTCTACCCTCTGACACTTTCAAGTCCTCTTCTGTTGTGTTTCCTGAACCTAGGGCAAGTTAATATAGACATCCGGTCTCATGACTGAGAAGACACAGTCACTTAATCTAGCACTTTGAGCTATTATGAATCTCCAAATAACCCACTGCAAAAAGAGACTTCTTTCATTCCTTTTTTGAATAAAAAGTAAAGATTTAGTGGTGTGACAAGTTCTTCTGTATATGTTTTGCTTTTAATGGTTAATGAATAAAGAAGCTCTTTGGCCTGTATAGATAGGGCAGAATAGATCTTGGTGGGAAAATAAAACTGAATGCTGGGAGAAAGAAGTTGGAGTCTGTGAGATTCCATGTAGCCACCAGAAGAGAAAGATGTGAGCTGCCAGCAGGAACCTTGCCAGGAGGCCAAGAATCTCATAGTAAAATATAAAATAATGGAAATGGTTTAACTTAAGATGCAAGAACTAACTAGAAATATGCTTAAGCTATTGGCCAAACAATATTGCAAATAATATAGTTTCTGTGTGATTATTTCAGGTCTTGGAAGCCAAGATGAACAAGCAGCCTCACCCAATAGATCGACACACTGATATGTAACAACTAAATTCACATAAAACCTGATAGAGCTTATAAAATATTCTAGACACAAAAAATAACAAAGTTTAGCCACTTTTTTTTTCCCACATGGGCTCTGTTTTCTGGTGGCAAGCAGTGGCACCATGGTTCATTTAAGAGAGGTCTTCCTGATTCATCATTAGCAGAATTAAAAAAAAAACACAGCTTCTTTAAGAAATGGCATCTTTCTGGTTTATGATAGTTGCTTGTACAGCTCTGGCCTTTTTAGGAGGCCTAGCACTTAATTAGGATCTGTGAGCAGTATGTTACAAATTGCTTAATGGTAATAGAGACCTGCTGTGACCCTAAATCTGGCGCAGAAAAAAATGGCTCTCAGAGGTAGCGAACATGTCTCTGCCATGTTGGACTGGGTGGAGCAAGCAGGGCTGACTGTGAAGTTGGTCATAGATTAAAGGAGTAAAGATAATAAAATAATGTTAAACTTGTAGAAAAATCCATAGATTAAGAAAAGTAGGACACATAAAGATGGAATATACACAGAGAGTCTGGATTATTTATATTATTGTGTTTTCTTTGAATTTGTTGAGTGTGAATGAGCTAGGTACAAAGAGACATTTCATTGTACAGGCTGATAAACTAAACATATACATTTTAAAGGTATCTTGACTTCAAAGTTTTTTTCTAGGGATATGTTACTTTGGAAAAGAGGTTCTACTTTTGTTTCAACAGAGGATTAAAACCTGTGGATTCTTTCCAGACTAATGTGGTTTGATCAAACAAGACCCCCTGAAACAATGTCCCAGATGGTCCAACATCTATGATGGCTTCAGGACTACTGTCTAAGATGGACCTATCACACAGAATACCCCATGACAGACCTTATTAACAGTGCCCCCAGTCAGCAGGAAGTAGTCTAGACAACAACACCCAAATTCCCAAATGATTGTTTTATAAGTGTTTGTTTACACTTAAAGGAGGATATGCTATAAATATGAATACTTTGCATTGCTATGGATCTTGGTGTATTGAAACAAATTTTAGGTAAATTTTGTTATATGTATACTTTTGTTGTTGAATAAGGGATTGAGATTATTCAGGTCATTTAAAAATGTAATGCATAATTAAGGAATACAGGTAAATAGATAGTCATCTATAAGAGTCAATTTTGTAGTCATGTTTGTTAGGTTTTCTAGATATATAGAGATATATTTCAGTTAGATAATTTTCAAACCTATCAAAGACCTATAGAATATGGCATTTAAAATGTTTTAACGGCTTAAGACTTTTGATAACAATGAGACATATCTTCTCCTGGCAGCAACAATCTACTTCAAGACAAAGGACTGATCTCCAAAATATATAAAGAACTCAAGAAATTAAACATTAAATTTTTAAGTAATTCAGTTAAAAAGTGTTGTACTGAGCTAAACAGAGAATTCTCAACAGAAGAATTTCAAATGGCCAAAAGATACTTAAGGGTATGTTCAACTTCCTTAGCTATCAGGGAAATACAAATAAAAACAACTCTGAGATACCATCTTACTCCTGTCAGAATGCTTAAGATCAAAAACACTAATGATAGCTTATTCTGGAGAGGATGTGGAGCAAACTTGGGCAACCACTTAGGACATCAGTGTGGCAGTTTCTCAGAAAACTGGGAAGCAACTTACCTCAGGATTCAGTAACACCACTCTTGGGAATATACCCAAGAGATGCCTAATCATACTACAAAAGCAGTTGTCCAACTATGTTCATAGCAGCATTATTTGTAATAGCCAGAACCTGGAAACAACCTAAATGCACCTCAATGCAAGAATAGATAAAGAAAGTGTGGCACATCTACACATTAGAGTACTACTCAGTGGTGAAAAATAATGGCATCTTGAATTTTGCATGGAAATGGATGGAATTAGAAAACACTATCCTGAGATAGGTAACCCAGACCCCCATTTCAAAAAAACTTAATATGGTATGTACTCACTCATTAGTGGATTCTAACCATAAACAAAGGACATCAATCTTATAGTTCATAATCCTAGAGAAACTAAGAAATAAGGTGAACCCAAAGGAAAACATATATAGACCCACCTGGAAATTGAATCAGACAAAAATTGGAGAGCAGGGAAGTATGGGAGAAGAAAGAAGGGGAGAAGGAGGGGTTGAGGAGAACTTGAAGGAATGGGATAGTCGAGATGGAGGAAGGACAGATAGGAGAACAAGGAAAGAGATATCTTGATTGAGGAAGCCATTATGGAGTTAGCAATAATCCCAGCTCTAGAAAAATGCCCAAGAATCCATAGGGATGACCCCAGCTAAGATCCTAAGCAATAGAGGAGACGGTGTCTGGACTGACTTTACCCTGTAGTCAGACTGATGATTATCTTAAATATCACCATAGAACCTTCATCCAACAACAGATGGGAACAGAGGCAATGATCCACACTGGAGCACTGGACTGAGCTCTCAAGATCCAAGAGTGGAAGGAACGAGAGTATGAGCAAGCTACTCAAGACCATGAGGGGTTCATCCACTGAGACAGCTTGCTTGAGCTAATGGTAGCTCACCAGCTACAACTGGACTGGGAGTGAATGAGCATGGAAACAACCAAGCCCCTTTGAAGATGGTTAACACTCGGGGCAGACTGTGGGGCCACTAATAGTGACACTGGGATTTGTCTCTACTCCATGTACCAGCTTCTTGGGATCCTATTCCCTATGGATGTAATCCTTGCTCAACCTAGATGTAGTAGGGAGGGCCTAGGACTTTACACAGAGTGGGGTACATGACCCTCTCTTAGGATTGGAGGGGGTGGTGTGGGAGGTTCAGTGGAGGGAGAGGAGTACAAAGAAGGGAGGGAGTGGGAATTGGGGGGAAAAGTTTAAATAAATTTTAAAAAGAAATATGCTTAAGCTATTGGCCAAACAGTATTGTAAATAATATAGTTTCTTAGTGATTATTTCAGATCTGGGCAGCTGAGAATGAATGAGCAGCCTCTGCCAACAATTCAGTAGACATTTTGACAAATTATCATTTAGTAAAATAAAATGCAAGTTTTCCAACTTGGGCCTGTGCTCTAGTATGGGTTTTCATTATGTCTATAGTATCAGATATGACTTCCCTCTAGTGGATCAGACCTCAAGCACAGTCAAGGGAGTAATTGACTATTTCCATAAATAATATAGCCACTGTTGTACCAATGGGGAAATACTGTCTAGCAGATTAGACTTGCTGTATGTATTGCCTAGTGTGGTTAAGAACACTGATGTCTTTTATTTTCTAATAGTGTTCACAGCATGTTCCAGAGCTTTCTAGAGTTGCTGGCATTGAGAGCATTTCCTGATCATTGTATAGTGATTTCTCTTGCAATAGGGTCTTATTATCTAGTTATATGGGTAACCCAGAGTGATAGTAATTGCCTAAAATAATATAGATGCATTCAGAAGTAAAATGTCTAACACTGAGATTTCTTTTTAATAACCTATGTCATTGTTTATTGACACAAGGTACTTCTGTTATAAATTTCATTAGTTTTATTTAGCTTAAAAACTCATTGGGTTTTGTATTTATTTTTCATGTCATTATTATTATTTTATCCTTTTCTCTCTATATCCTTTCCTCTGAACCCCATTGCTGTGGAATGATCCTACTGCATACTGTGTGAATATATGTGGCTATGATTGATTTATAAAACAAGCTGACTGGCCAATAGCTGAACAGGATAAAGTTAGGCACTAAAACTAAACTGAAATGATGGGATGAGGTATGGCAGAGTCTGAAGTCACCATTAAGATGCAGAGGGAGCAGGAGATGAATGTGCTATGCTAATAAAGATACCACCATATGGTAGAGCATAAATAAGATAGAGGTTAATTTAAATGTAAGAGCTAGTTAATAATAAGCCTGAGCTATTGACCAAACATTCATAATTAATATAAGCCTCGGTGTGTTTATTTGAGAACAGATGGGGGGACAAGAAAACTCCACCTACATATGTTGCCTAAGTAGAGCAACCCCATCCACATGAAATCTGAGAGAGCTTGGGAAAGGGTTCTAGACACACAGAAATGGAACCAAGATTGGCTTCCTAGTTCATGTCTCTCATGCCAAATGTGGGTACAGATAAGCATCTACCAGTTTAAAGGCTTATCCAGTCAAAATAAGATTACAGTAGTGCAATAAAGAGAGACTGAGACAGAAAAAAAACTCTAAATAAGTTATAGTACATTTAAAAATATGCATAGCCTTGGCATAGAAAAAGAAGGAATAGACTGTCATACAAAGAAATATATAGTTTTGAAATGATAAAATAAAACTCTTAAAGGGGAAGAAAGTAATATAAAAGAAATAAGCTGCATATAGATGGGAAATACACAGGGTGTTTATATTCTATATGTTACTGTGCTGTCTTTGAATTTTCTGAATGTTAAGAGACACTGGATTATGAAAACTACTAGATTCAACCAAACTTTAGATTATAAAAAATGTCATGACCTCATAATTCAATGAAAAGGTGTATTTCTTTAGAGTAGAGACTATGCTTTTATTGCCACAAGAAATGAGAGGCTGTGGATTCATTCTGGATTAAAGAAAATCAGGTTTGATTGAGGAAGACTCCATGAAATTCTGATTGCAGAGGTAAAGAAATAAATCTAAAAGAACTACAGGACTCATGATGTACATTTTAACTTCTCAAACATATGACATGAAGTTATATTTGACTTATTTATGTTCAATGCACAGACTATACTTGTATTATTGCAGATATGTGGGTTACCTTTAAAAAATTCTATATTTTTAGAGCAAGAGGATGGAATACCAATGCACATGGATGGCCCAGGTCATCCACCATTTCAAACTGCCTCTGTTACAGTCTCCAAGGAATTTTGCATCTAGAACAGTTTCAAGACTGCTGACTGAGATGATACATGCTCACAGAACACTCCAATCAAAATTTGACCTTGGTCATATATTTTCTCGGGGTATTCCAAAGACAACAGCACCTAACAACCATGGGAAACAGTCTATAGAACTCTGCCCACATTCCTAAAAGATGGATTATGGATTTTTTTTTTATCATCTAAGAGGGTTTGTTTACAAGTTGTTGTTAGCAATAGTCAGGAAAAGAGCTAAACAAAGCAGATTAGATTCAGGGATCACATTCTAAAAAGAAAATGGGGGATATATAAATAATAGGATAAAAGGGTAGATTATTATATATAATTTAATCTAATAAAACAACTATTAAATATTTTATATTGGTATGGATTTTTGTTTATTGATATAAATTTAAAGTTATTTTTATACTTATGTATATTTATACTCTTGTTTTAGGTATTACTTCTTTACAGCTCATTTAAAATGTAATGCATAATTATAAATTACAAATTAATAGTCATCTGTAATAGTCAAACTTATAGATATATTAGGTTGTTTTCAAGTTCATACACAGATCTATTTAATGAAGTCACTTTATTGGGATATATTCATGAAAAGAATTGTTATGAAAGTAAATTAAGACAGCCAAACAAACACAAGAAAAATTATTTATAGCAAAAGGGTGAAACAAAAAATGAAGTTCCATGGCTTCTGAATAGCTATTCTAACTGTTAAGAAATTCAGTGAAGTGAACAGAACTTGTTATTGGGTGATACTTTCTTTACTTAGTCATACTTCTTCTACAGAAGAGACAGAATATCTAACCCTTTAAGACCTAACCAGGAAGAAAGAAGTCTAAAGGACAATAGACATAAAGCATCTCCCTTTTTAATCCAGATGCCCAGTAGTTTTCTTCACTCAGAGAAATGAGTAGGGGTTGATAATTCTGCTTAATGGTCATAGTATTAAATCGATTCCTAGGGACTTATTGTTATGTCATAACTTACTTTTATGTCAGCCCTTGTCAGAGAAGCATCTTTCTGCAGTAGATAGCGATTAACAGAGAGTCCCACAAGCTTTCTAGGTAGAGAGAATAAGACACTGTGGAATGTTCATCCCTAAATGAGGCATCTATAAAACACTCTCTTCTCCCAAGCCTGAGGCATTATTGCAGAAGATAGGGTGGAAAGATTGTAAGAGACATAAGTAGTGAATGACTGAATGGAGACAATATTATCTGAACACAGCATGGCAACTGCACATATTAAATTACAGAAAGAGTCAGCATGCACAAGTGATAAGTCAAGGCAAACAAATTTCAGAAAGAGGAGGTAGTCATGAAATCTTCCCATTGATGAAGGAGCTATTAGTAGTTGATAGTTGCTGGAAGAGGAAATGTTATTAAAGGCCCATGGTAACTTGGCCACCCTCTAGCAAATGCTATGCATAAGTTGAACTTCATGGTTATTAAAAAAAAACTTTTTATTACAAAAATAGCACAAGTTAAGGCATTAATATAAAATAAGTCAAAGTTAATGATCTTATAATCTTCCTCTAAAAGCTTCATAGGATAACATGTTTTAGATGTATCAATACCTGATCACTGTGAACTCAAGAAGATCCCTAGTATATTCTTGCTACTAAATCCAGAAATAATTTAATTTAATGTCTTTCCTTTCGTGCCCCTTGAATGTGTGTCTGTGTGCATTCAGTTCAACTGACAATCTCAGATGTCATTCTGAGAAACAGCATTCATCTCCTTAGTGGCAGGGTCTATCAATGGTCTGTAGCTCAATAATAAGCCAAGTTTATTGCTAGGGAACCCCAGAAACCTGCCTTTTTCCATCTCCTTAACACTATTATAAGAACTGGGCAGAAGAACTGACAATGTTACATGCATTTTGAGGACTGTACTCAGGTTCTCAGGCTGTTAAAGCAAGCACTTTGCATACAGAACTATCTCCCCAGCCTCATTTATTCTTCTCTTTAGTCATACATCTGACATTTCTCTGTATTTGACCTAAAATCTTGCCAATCTGGAATTTTAATCTGGCTGTAATTTAAGGGAATAATAACTGTGCTGACTTTCTCAATCCTGTGGGTGTTTATAAATAGTGCCACTAAGGATGAATAGAAGAGAGAGAAATGCATCAGTATAATAGAAGCCTTGGATCACAAACTGAGATGAGTATTCTGTGATTTGTCACTTTTATGGATATAATTTTCAAAAACTGGGTTTACTTAAGGTGAGTAGTTGAGAAAATAACTAAGTGAAACATTTGTGACTTGAAAATGTGAATCAATGGGCACTTACTGGTAGATGCTTTAGGGACAAAGGAAAAATAATGAGTCTAATTCACATTTGACCTGCCTCTGATCCACGTAATATAAATAATTGATCTCTACTCTGCACGGGACATAATTATCTTTCTTCACATTCACCTCAAAAGCTTTGCATCAATACGTATGAGTAACTTAGAGAAAATTGTGCACTCATAACAGCTTAACCAAATTGCATGTTAGTTATAATTGTGACCTACAATTAGAAGAGTCAAGGAAAGGCATTTTAAAATTCTCTCAGGAAAACACAAAGTATACCTGCTTGTTATATTCATTGAAATCTCAAGTATGAACTAATCAACCTTTAACAGTATGCCCAGATAACTACAAAGCCCTTCTGGGGAGAGCGGGGGTTCCAAATATAGGTGAATTGAGAACTGGAAAGAGAAAAGAGAAAAAGACTTTTGAGGGGAAGCAGTGGATAGTAAAACATACTTGAGAAAAGAGTCCTGCAAAGTGACCCAGGGTCTATGCATGTTTTGTTATTTATATTGCTGCTGAGGGTTGTGTACCATTTATGAACTCTCCTTGCTTGGCACCAAACCTTAGTCTTTTCATATATTATATGAAGAGTTCATAGGAAGTGATATAGATGATGCAATGAGGTAAGGTTTTGAAAATGTATGTGTGGTGAAAACAGAACAAATGGAAGGAACTTTTATTAGATCTGGGAGGACTGAAAAGTAGAGAGAGGGCAGAGTTTCAAAAGAAAGCTCTCTTTGGGGCATTAAAGTGATTTAAAAACTATGTCAAACTTCAAGATCTCAAATTATAGCATCCATTATCTGAAGAAAAATATAGTAAAAAAGTTAAAGCAGATATATTAGAACACCAAAAAAAATTACTAACTACCCCCATGAATAGAAATATTCAGCATGTACTTGAGTTATGAAATATTATAACAAAGAAAAATTGATTATTAGTAATTTATTTTGTGGCTGTGAAATTTGAGTAGTTTAAAGTGTTTAGCCTAGAGTATCCCCATCCATTCATACAATAAGTATGTATCAGGTGTGCCTTGCATCTAAAGCATTGAGCCAGTTTCTTAGGATAAAGAAGAAAACAAAAGCATTCCAAATTTTCTTAGGTGCATAACTTGAATTAAAAATACTTCATAGAATTATTTTAAGATGTCCCCAAAATGAAAGTTTTTGAAAATGACAAAAGAAAGAGTATAGAGATAGAAAAATTACAATAAAGCAAGATTATTTTATGAAGAAGTAGAAAAGGCAAAATCTTCTCTTTGTAAAGCCTAAATTGATTTGAATGACAAGGCTAAACATAAACATGCGAGCAACTAGCCAATGAAGAAAACTGGATGGCAATGAAATACACATTTTGTAAGACATGAAAAAGATACCTAATACTTGCATCATAATGAAGAAGAGCTGTGTGAAAAGATGAGATTAAAGAACCACCTTTCATATATTATTCAGCTAAGAACAGTCTGATCAAAGTCTATAGGCTTTAAGAAATTACCACTCCAAACAATCAGAGATACACGGAGAAGAAAGAAGAAATGCAAATATCAAGGGCAATTTATGTTTCATGATCAAAATGATGGATAACAATTGAAAATGGATGAACATGGAAATGAAAAATAAAAGCATGATGACTCATCTGCAAGAGTCAATATGTCAATTAAGTGAAAACCTCAGTGGCATAAAAGACTTACTGAAGTGGAAATAACATAGAAGGTGAGCTGAAAAGTATGACATGATGGTTAAAGAATGGGATGTCTGACATTGAAGTTCCAGAAATATAGTCAAAGGTGATGTCATAATGCAAACTCAGATTTTTAGTGTGAGCAATATGATGAATGGATGTTGAGGATACCTTTTTTGTAGTGGTGTTTCAATTGTATTTTTAATAAATGAAACTTGTCTAAAGATCTTAGAGTAAAACAGCCCCACTGGCTAGTCTTACAGACCAGGTAATAGTAACACACACCTTTAATCCCAGTAACTACATTAGTTCGCCATAAAATCTGGGCAGTGCATGCCTTTACTCATAGTGTTGCATACCTTTAATCCCAGACCTAGAGAGGATTATAAAACAGGAGGAAACAGCTCTCAAACACGGTCATATTCTGAGATTTCTGGAAGCAGGATTGCCATTTTGAATTGATGTCACAGTAAGAGCCAGTGGCTGGCTGTTTTGCTTTTCAGGTCTTCAGGTTAAACCCCAATTTCTCTCTCTAATATCAATAATTGTGCTTTACCCTTTTTTTGGAAATAAAAAAGTTTGAGAAGTGTGCAGAGGTGAATTGAGTTGAGTAGCCCTTCAGTGAATGGAAGGATGGATAAATGTAAGATGACATCATTGTTATTTCTCGGTCTAGAGGATGTGGAGTTTTTTGAGTGAACACAAAATGTTTTGCAGTTTCCCAGTTAAAACAAGAGTCCATCTCATGTATCTTCTGATTATGCTAGCAAAGCTTTCAAGGAAAAATATGGAATTGCTTAAAAGGTGGCCATAAAATTACAGATCATTCTGCAAATATTCATAACAGAATATTAAATAATCAAGAGAATGTAATTTCATGATAACCAATTCTTCATAACTATGGTATACTTCACAATATGTGAAGGTTAAACTCAGTGGCCAGCGTACTTGGAAATGGAATGAATCAAGAGACTCCCCTCCTGTTGACTCTGTGAGGATTAACTAAAGGTAGGAAACATCCTTCCCCAGTGGACAGTACTTGCTGTTGCAACACAGGTGTAATTTGTCAATCTTTGCTAGTGTTTGCCTCTATGCTGCTGTTGCTGCTGCCGTCACCACCCTTCAGTAACATTACAACCCAGTGTCTTCAGCCTTTCAAGATGGGTTGAAGATCCACGGATTCCCCAGGAGTCCTTGGTACCTTTAGCATACCAAATCAGAATTAATGAGACATCCAGGCTCATAGACTAGGTAGCTACCAGTTTCTCAGCATCTCCAGCAGACAGACAGTCCTTTTTGGATGACCTAGATTATGTCATGTAAGCCAATCTACTATATCCCTCTCTTAAATACTTTGATTCAATCATCTGATCTTTTCTTTTAGAGAACCTGACTACACCAAGTACGATCTCAGTTTATTTAATCTGTATTTTTATTAACATTTATAATATTGAGGGAGTATTTCCCCCACTTTTATTTGGTACATCTACTAGTAATGAATTAATTAAGCAATTGCAATTAAAGTGTTAAATATTTGCTTAATCACTATTTTTTTGAATGATTATAAGTTTATTAGCAGCACTGGTTTTTTTAACCAAAATATATTTACTGTTTACAATAGTAAAGGATGACAAATAATGAACAAACTGGATAAACACAACAGAACCAACAGACATCCCACCCAAGCCCATGCAGTGAAACAAGAAACAACAACATTTTCCTCGGATTTTAAGCAAACAAGAGATGGTTGGTCGGTCAGTGTCAGGTGACTATGAAAGCCAGAGATGGCCATCAAGCAGCAATGCACCCTTACACAAGGATGACAGGCAGGACAATCCACATTTAATTGGTATAGACCCCACAATGCAGGACTGAAGTCACCCACTGATGCATCATTTGAATACACATCTGGAAAGCCACAGAGCATAATCCATGAGAATGAGGTCACATTTCCCAGGCTTTCTTTGCAACCACACTTTAAAGCAGATCTCTTACACAGCATCACTGTAATCTTGATACTTAACCAATTACCTTCTTACACAGGAACCATAATTATGCCTTAGAACCAAGTACTAGAAAATAATCTGAGGCCACATTCAATTTCCAAATGAGACATGGCAGTTACTTTCTTCTACATTATAACAAGGAAAGAGAGTGGGCCCCACTTTACCAACCCTGCCCATGTACCCATTACCAGATGCCAAGTAGAACGGGGCATGTCAGGAGACGTTGGGTCACCGTACTTAAGGACTCCTTCCAATGGTCTTTTCCCTTTAATTTTACCATGTTTGACAAAACTCAAGCTGATAGTATTTCAATGTTTTAATATTCTATACCTACAACAAATAGGTGCAATTCTGTCCGTCTCTCCTGTCTCAAGTGGGTAATGGGACCGCAAGCTCTCTCCTTGACTACGACAAATCAATCTAAAAGCAACCACAGTTCTGGGGGTCAGAGTCTGGTGGCAGGCTTTTCCACACCCCGCTCCAAGTTTTGGGGAAAAATATTTTAGGGATGGGAGAAAGCAGAAATGAAAACATAAACAAATCCCCAGACCTTGCTCTTGTTTCCCCTAAAGGCAACGCACTACACAACACTTCCATCCCTGTATGATGGTCTGTAGTCCGCTCCAAGCACACCAGAAAAAGAGAACCAGTCAGGGACTCTGGCTTCTGCTGACTTTTGCTTCTGTGATTGGTGTGGCTGCATGGTCATCTTTCAATAGCAAATGTCAGGACAATGATCGGGTGTGGGGACGGTCCTTCGAGAAGCTGTTCCTCCTGTCTGCTGCTGGAATACGTCAATGATGTCCTTATCCTCCATCTCCAGCTGGGCTGGGGTGTCTGTTTCCTTGATTGGTTGTACATCAAACCGGAATCGAATCTGCCTCATTGACAAGCCCTGCCTCTCGCAGTAAGCCTTCATCAGCTTGCTCAGTGGCATATGCCTCTTGATCTTGAACTGCACCACCTAACCATCCTGTCCCTCCACTTTCAGGTTGATGTGGTCATTCTCTGTCTTCACTCCCTCCTTGGGCTTCTCTTCCGACATGGTTGGGCTTCGGCAGCCGTGGTGGCGGGAAGCGCAGCAAGAACCTGTGGCTCTGGAGCAGGCAAGTCTTGCTCTCTGCCCCACCTCACTCCCCTAGCAGCACTGTTGACAAACAAAAAACCTCAGAAGCTTTTAATGTGCATTCTTTTCTTTCTTGTGTCAGCTGTCAATAATTGCATGCCAACTCCTATAGCAATGTTCCACATATCTCCACATTCTGTTTTCCAAAAAGAAAGTGGAAGTATATGGGGCATGAAATAAATAAGGGCCAGGGCTGGAACAATGGATCAGCAGATAAGAGCACTTGCTGCTTTCACAGAGGACCAGGTTTCAGTTCTAAGACACCCATGTCAGGCGGCCCACAACCAGCTGTAACTCGGTCTCCTGGGGATCCAACACCCTATTATGGGATCCAGTAGAACATAAAACAGATATGCATAAGTCCTAAATGGATAACAGAATGTGAGGTACAGATTCCCAATGCCTTTGACGTTACATTGACTGAAATACTACTCATGACGTAGCCTATCTAGTTCCACTGAAACATGCACCAGTAGTGTGACATCTCTCAGACAGTGGTGCTTTGCATGTCCTATGACAGATAAAACGAAGCGTATAGATACAAAATGTTGTTTAAAAAGTGTATAATTACAAAAACTAGCATAAGAAAAACCAATAGATGTAACAAGCACTGAAAACATCCTTTGATACTTGCAAAGGTCTCAAGAGTTTACTCACAAATCAAATCCAGTAACCTGTAAGAAAATAGCTGCCAAAGTTAAGTAAAAATGAAATAGTTCATGCTAGCCAAAAAAGATAAGAAATATAAAGTAAACATAATTATTGAGATAATTTTTCTAGCTTTGGAAAACAAAAGACTCAGGTAAAGCAATGAAATAATTTGAGGTTAGTATCAAACTAAGATTTCCTAATCCATAGTCTCAACTGAATGGTAATCCTTTGGTGTTTATTTTTAAATATTTCTTTCTTTTTTTTTTAAATTTAAGTTTCATATCTAGCCACATGATAGACTTATTTGAGTACATGATTAAATAATTATTCTGATAGAGGTCCTAGGCAATTAGAATACGAATATTCTGTCTATGAAAGTATACCATTTGGTGACATCATTGAGTTGTCCTTGATGGATGGAGTTCTAGATTCATCTGAAACTTCTCTATCTTTTCCCATCACATACATTTATGTTTTTGTGTGTGTGTGTGGTTTTGTTTTTTTTTGTTTTTTGTTTTTTTTTTTTTTTTTTGAGACAGGGCTTCACTATGTAGTCCTGGCTGTCCTGAAACTCACTCTGTAGACCAGGTTAGCCTCGAACTCACAGAGATCTGCCTGCCTCTGCCTCCTGAGTACTGGGATTAAAGGTTTCCTTTTAATATTTTTTAAAGACTCTTATTTATTTATTTGTGCACTTTTTTCCTTTTTTTCTTTTTTGTATTTTATTTATTTCTTTTTTATTTATTTATTTTATTTCTTAAAGATTTCTGCCTCTTCCCCGCCACCGCCACCCATTTCCATCCCCCTCCCCCGATCAAGTTTCTCTCCCTCATCAGCCCAAAGAGCAATCAGGGTTCCTTGCCCTGTGGGAAGTCCAAGGACCACCCACCTCCATCAAGTTCTAGTAAGGTGAGCATCCAAACTGCCTAGGCTCCTACAAAGCCAGTACGTGCAATGGGATCAAAAACCCATTGCCATTGTTCTTGAGTTCTCAATAGTCCTCATTGCCCGCTATGTTCAGCGAGTCCGGTTTTATCCCATGCTTTTTCAGACCTGGGCCAGCTGGCCTTGGTGAGTTCCCGATAGAACATCCCCATTGTCTCAGTGTGTGGATGCAACCCTCGCGGTCCTGAGTTCCTTGCTCATGCTCTCTCTCCTTCTGCTCCTGATTTGGACCTTGAGATTTCAGTCCGGTGCTCCAATGTGGGTCTCTGTCTCTGTCTCGTTTCATTGTCTGATGAAGGTTAATATTCAGGAGGATGTTTATATGTTTTTCTTTGGGTTCACCTTCTTATTTAGCTTCTCTAGGATCACGAATTATAGGCTCAATGTCCTTTATTTATTGCTAGAAACCAAATATGAGTGAGTACATCCCATGTTCCTCTTTTTGGGTCTGGCTTACCTCACTCAGGATAGTGTTTTCTATTTCCATCCATTTGTATGCAAAAGTCAAGAAGTCATTTATTTTTACTGCTGAGTAGTACTCTAATATGTATATATTCCATACTTTCTTCATCCATTCTTCGATTGAAGGGCATCTAGATTGTTTCCAGGTTCTGGATGTTAATAAACAATGCTGCTATGAACATAGTTGAGCATATACTTTTGTTGTATGATAGGGCATCTCTTGGGTATATTCCCAAGAGGGTATTGCTGGGTCCAGAGGTAGGTTGATCCTGAATTTCATGAGAAACTGCCACACTGATTTCCAAAGAGGTTGCAAGAGTTTGCATTCCCACCAGCAATGGATGAGTGTACCCCTTTCACCACAACCTCTCCAGCAGAGGCTATCATTGGTGTTTTTTATTTTAGCCATTCTGACGGGTGTAAGATGGTATCTTAAAGTTGTCTTGATTTGCATTTCCCTGATGGCTGAGGAAGTTGAGCATGACCTTAAGTGTCTTTTGTCCATTTGAACTTCTTTTGTGGAGAATTCTCTGTTCAGCTCAGTGCCCCATTTTATAATTGGGTTGATTTGCCTTTTACGGTCTAGTTTCTTGAGTTCTTTATATATTTTGGAGATCAGACCTTTGTCAGTTGCGGGGTTGGTGAAGATCGTCTCCCAGTCAGTGGGTAGCCTTTTTGTCTTAGTGACAGTGTCCTTTGCTTTACAGAAGCTTCTCAGTCTCAGGAGGTCCCATTTGTTCAATGATGGCCTTAGTGTCTGTGCTGATGGGGTTATACGTAGGAAGTGGTCTCCTGTGCCCATGTGTTGTAGAGTACTTCCCACTTTCTCTTCTATCAGGTTCAGGGTGTTCAGACTGATATTGAGGTCTTTAATCCATTTGGACTTGAGTTTTGTGCCTGTTGATAGATATGGATCTATTTTCATTCTTCTACAGATTGACATCCAGTTTTGCCAGCACAATTTGTTGAAGATGCTCTCTTTTTTCCATTATATACTTTTAGCTCCTTTGTCGAAAATCAGGTGTTCATAGGTTTGTGGGGTAAGTCAGGGTCTTCTATTCGATTCCATTGGTCGACTTCTCTGTTTTTATGCCAGTACCAAGCTGTTTTTAATACTGTAGCTCTGTAATAGAGTTTGAAGTCAGGGATGGTAATGCCTCCAGATGATCCTTTACTGTATAAGATTGTTTTGGCTATCCTGGGTTTTTTGTTTTTCCATATAAAGTTCATTATTGTCTTCTGCAGATCTGTGAAGAATTTTGATGGGATTTTGATGGGGATTGCATTGAATCTATAGATTGCTTTTGGTAGAATAACCATTTTTACTATGTTGATCCTCCCAATCCAAGAGCAAGGGAGATCCTTCCATTTTCTGGTATCCTCTTCAATTTCTTTCTTCAAAGACTTAAAGTTTTTGTCAAATAGATCTTTCACTTCCTTGGTCAGAGTTACCCAAAGATATTTCATGCTATTTGTGGCTATCATGAAAGGTGATGCTTCTCTGATTTCCCTCTCTGCTTCCTTATCCTTAGTGTATAGGAAGGCAACTGATTTTTTTTTTTGAGTTGATCTTGTATCCTGTCACATTATCAAAGGTGTTTATCAGCTGTAGGAGTTCTTTGGTAGAGTTTTTGGGGTCGCTTATGTATACTATCATATCATCTACAAATAACGAAAGCCTAGCTTCTTCCTTTCCAATACGAATCCCGTTGATCCCCTTATGTTGTCTTATTGCTATTGCTAGAACTTCAAGCACTATATTGAAGAGGTACGGAGAGAGTGGACATCCTTGTCGTGTTCCTAATTTTAGTGGGATGGCTTTGAGTTTTTCTCCGTTTAATTTAATGTTAGCTGTCGGCTTGCTGTAAATAGTTTTTATTATATTTAGGTATGACACTTTTATCCCTAATCTCTCCAAGACCTTTATCATAAAAGGGTGCTGAATTTTGTCAATTGCTTTTTCAGCATCTAATGAAATGATCATATGGTTTTTTTCTTTCAGTTTATTTATATGATGGATTACATTGATAGATTTTCTTATGTTGAACCAGCCCTGCATCTCTGGGATGAAGCCTACTTGATCATAATGGATAACTTTTCTAATGTGTTCTTGGATTCGGTTTGCCAGTATTTTATTGAGAATTTTTGTGTCAATGTTCATGAGTGAGATAGGCCTGTAATTCTCTTTCTTGGTTGGGTCTTTGTGTGGTTTTGGTATCAGGGTAACTGTAGCTTCATAAAAGGAGTTTGGCATTGACTCTTCTGTTTCTATATTGTGAGATACATTAAGGAGTATAGGTATTAGGTCTTCTTGGAAGTTCTGGTAGAATTCTGCATTGAAACCTTCTGGTCCTGGGCTTTTTTTGGAAGGGAGATTTTTGATAACAGTTTCTAATTCTTCGCGACTAACAGGTCTATTTAGATTGTTCACCTGGTCTTGGTTTAGCTTTGGTATATGGTACTTATGTAAAAAAATGTCCATTTCTTTTTCATTTTCCAGTTTTGTGGCATACAGGCTCTTGTAGTAAGATCTAATAATTCTGTGAATTTCCTCTGTGTCTGTGGTTATGTCCCCCTTTTCATTTCTGATCTTATTTATTTGCGTGTTCTCTCTCTCTGTTGTTTAATTAGTTTGGATAGGGATTTGTCCATCAGGTTGATTTTCTCCAAGAACCAACTTTTTGTTTCATTGATTCTTTGGACTGTTTTCTGTGTTTCTATTTTGTTGATTTCTGCCCTCAGTTTGATTATTTCGTCTTCTACTCCTCCTGGGCACATCTGCTTCTTTTTTTTTTTCTAGAACTCTCAGGTGCGCTGTTAAGTCCCCAATGTGTGCTTTCTCCGTTTTCTTTAAGTGGGCACTTAGTGCTATGAACTTTCCTCTTAGCCCTGCTTTCATCATGTCCCATAGGTTTGAGTATGTTGTCTCTCTGTTTTCTTTAAAATCATGGAAGACTTTAATTTCTTTCTTAATTTCTTCCTTGACCCAGGTGTTGTTCAATAGTTGACTGTTCAGTTTCCATGAGTTTGTTGGCTTTCTGTGGGTAGCATTGTTGTTGCCTTCTAACTTTAATCCGTGGTGATCTGATAAGACACAGGTGGACACTGATATTTTTTTGTATCTGTGGAGGTTTCCTCTGTTTCCGAGTATGTGGTCAATTTTCGAAAAGGTTCCATGAGCTGCAGAGAAGAAGGTGTATTCTTCCGATTTGGGTGGAGTGTTCTATAGATGTCTGTTATATCCATTTGATTCATTACCTCCAACAATTCTCTTAATTCTGTATTAGGTTTCTGTCTGATTGACCTGTCCATTGGTGAGAGAGGTGTGTTGAAGTCTCCTACTACTAGTGTGTGTGGTTTGATGTCTGCCTTGAGTTTAGTAATATTTCTTTTACATAATTGGGTGCTTTTATATTAGGGGCGTAGATATTCAGGATTGAGACTTCATCCTGATGAATTGTTCCTGTTATGAGTATACAGTGTCCATCTTGATCTCTTCTGATTGATTTTAGTTTGAAGTTAGTTTTGTTAGAAATTAGTATGGCCATACCTGCTTTTTTCTTAGGACCATTTGCTTGAAAAACCTTTTCCCATCCCTTTACTCTGAGTAGATGCCTGTTTTTGTGGTTGAGATGTGTTTCTTGCAAACAGCAGAATGTTGGATCCTGTTTTTGTATCCAATCTCTTAGCCTGTGCCTTTTTATAGGTGAATTGAGACCATTAATATTAAGTGATGTTAATGACCAGTGGTTGTTTATTCCGGTTATTCTTATTGCTTTCGGTAGTAGAGTTCGTGTGTCTCCCTTCTTTGTGTTGTGCTGGTGAAGGGTCGCTAGATGCCTGAGTTATTGTAGGCAGTGTTGGCAATGTTGGATTCCTTGGGTTGTGATTTTCCTTCTATTACTTTCTGGAGGGCTGGATTTGTGGCTATGTATTGTTTAAATTTGTTCTTATCCTGGAATGTCTTGTTTTCTCCATTGATAGTGAACGATAGCTTGGCTGGGTATAGTAATTTGGGTTTGCATCCATGGTCGCTTAGTTTCTGCGGTACCTCTATCCAGAACCTTCTGGCTTTCATGGTTTCCATAGAGAAGTCAGGTATAAGTCTGATCGGTTTACCTTTATAAGTTACTTGGCCTTTTTCCTTTGCAGCTCTTAATATTCTTTCTTTAATCTGTATATTTTGTGTTTTGATTATTATATGGCGAGGGGATGTTTTTCTTTGATCCAGTCTGTTTGGTGTTCTGTATGCTTCTTCAATATTCAAAGGAATACCTTTCTTTGTGTTGAGAAAGTTTTCTTCCATAATTTTGTTAAAAATATTTTCTGGGCCTTTGAGCTGTGACTCTTCTCCTTCTTGTATCCCTATTATTCTTAGGTTTGGTCGTTTTATTGTGTCCCATATTTCCTGAATGTTTTGTGATGAGAATTTGTTGGTTTTGCTGTTTTTTTTTTTTTTTGATCAGTGCGTTTATTTTCTCTATGGTGTCTTCAGAATCTGAGATTCTTTCTTCTATCGCTTGTATTCTATTGATTATGCTTGTTTCTGTAGTCTCTGCTTGTTGACCTAGATTTTCCATATCCAGTTGGTCCTCAGTTTGTGTTTTCTTCCTTGCTTCCATTTCAGTTTTCAATTCTTGAACTGTTTCCATTACCTGTTTTATCATTTTTTCTTGGTTTCCCAGGGTATCATTTACGTATTTACTCATTTCTTCAAACTTTTTATTAGACTTCTCATCCATTTCTATGAGGACGTTTTCTACATGTTGTTTAAGGGACTCTATTGCTTTCATAAAGTCCATTTTTTCCTCTTCTTCTGTGTTAGGGTGTTCAAGTCCTTGTGTTGTAAGATCATTGGGTTCTGGTGTTTTCATGTTGTTTTTCAGATTGGTGGGTGAATTCTTGCCTTGGTGTCTGCCCACCTCCTCCTATCGATGCTATCTAGTGGCTTTGATTTAATTGTAGTAGGAGTATCTGCTCTCAGTGTGGGCTTCACTGTTTCATGCATGGACTATCCCGCATCTATCAGGTCTGCTTGCTGGTGTCTCAGCCGCTTGGCCTGGGCGCCGGTGTCTCCGATGCCTGGGCCTGCCTGCGCGCCAGTGTCTCGGTACACCGCCGCCTGGACCTGCCTGGGCGCTGGTGTCTCCGCCGCCTGGGCCTCACACTTTTTTTTTTTTATTTTGCCAGCATGGATTGTTTGTGTGAGGGTATCAAATCCTCTAGAACTGGAGTTACAGACAGATGTGAGCTGTCATGTGGGTGTTGGAAATTGAACCAGGGTCCTCTGGAAGAATAGCTTGTACTCTTAACCCCTAAGCTATCTCTCCAATCCACATTTTATGTATTTCAATGAATGAACTTGAAAAGTGTCACCGTTTTACTTTTTCTCAAAGTATATCTTATATTCATTGAGCAAATTAAAAGAACTAATTCAAGAATTTGATGCTCTTTATTATTTAGATATATTGATACATGGGCTAATTATTTTAAATTAATTACATGTATATTACAAGTGTGGTATGACATTTCTTTAAATAAAACTACAATAGGTAGATTTTCATACACCTGTAGCACAACCACATGGGATATGACCCAGTAGAATTATCAGAAGTTTGAGTCCTGCTTTGGCAACATTGTGGGTTACTAGGAAACCTGCTCTACAATGTAATAACAGTGAGACCATGCTCAAAACAACTTGAACTGCATGATGAAAAACTAGATACCACTTGAAGCCTCAAATGTCATATTATTAATTCTAATACTAGAGTATTATACAAAAAATTAGGATGCATAATTAATTCATGGAATTTCTGTGTTCCCTAAAGAAGATAAAAATATCTTTGAAAAATTGAAAATTCATGCTTCATGTGAGTAGTTTACCTATTTGAGAATAATAGTCTTTAACTTTGGAGATATTTACTTATTTAAATTTTAAGCTTTCATGTTAAGTTTAAAGCCACTAAGATATACAGTCTTACTGAAATAATGTCCTGACAAGCATCTCCATTCTATTATTTTCTTGCAGTGAGCTATTAAAACTCAGATTCACTGACCTAGGCACCATTATGCAATAATACCCTATGACTTAATATGTAGCATTCCAAAGATGATACCGATAGATTTGTACTGATGTATTTTAAAACTTACTGTAATTTATCAAAAATTATTATGAAATGGGAGAGATTTATTTCTACGCTATTTCACATTCATCCATATTGAATTTCAATGCAGTATTTACTTTAAAGAGTGATGGAAGATTTAAACAAATGTTCACAAATGATCACACAATTGCACATTAGGTTGAGAATTACCTACCTGGATGGTTCTGCATTTCTACTAACTGCATTAATATGTAAATCTCTAAACACGTATTTAAATGCTGAGTTAATAAAAATAAATCTCCCATGTATTGTTCTAGACACCATTTACCAACAGTTCTTAATGCATTGAGGCATCTTTCCGTGGATTTAAATTTTAAGACCATGGATTGTGTTTATAAGAATGACTGCAGGCATTTTCAAAAGAATAGAGAAAAGAAGCTGTATCAGATACCATTATATTCAATCATTCATACATTAAAGGAACATAATAGGAGTACTTACGAAATGCATCTTCAGAAGCTTACTGTAAATGGAGATATCCTGGTTTCTGTTTGAGAACATGGATGTTTTCCAATTATGGGCTGTTTTTCATTCAAAACTTTACTATCTGTCTGTTCTGTTTTTTACACTTGTAAATTTAACTAAGTGTGGCCAGAAGCTGTCTCTGTACATACTCTAATTTTGGACAAAAAGCTTTCTGCCTGTGCAGTGAGAAGATTAACCCATTCTTATAGTAAATAGCTTAGTTTTCAGCAAATCAGAGCAACCAAATACTGCTCACCTGACTCAGTTGACAGGTTGATCCTGGATGAATGGAATGACTGACAACCTGTGGCCTGTTCAGCAGCTTTTGTACATCAGTTCCAATTTCTCTACACCACTTCTCTTTTTTTCCTCTCTAAAAATGTTTCCCAGCCATATGGGAGTCTTGAATCAATGAATTTATGCTGTTTCCTGGGCAAACCTGTTCTCAAAACATTACTTGTTCATTTGTATGGACTTTAATAGAACTCTGTAATAGTTTGAATGAGAAATATCTTCCAAAGGCTTAAGATTTTGAATATATCTTCCCCAATTGGTGACACTTCTTAGGCAGGAGGTTCAGAATTTTTGGAGAAAGTATATCTCTGAAATGAACTTAAGGGATACATACCTGGTCTCATATTCAATTCTCTACTTCAGGCTTAGAGTTAAGGATGTAATTTTTCAGTTTCCTTCTCTGGAAGGAACTAGCTGTCATGTCTCCTTTGACATTCTGGGTTTTTTATCTAAAACTTAAGGCCAAGTAAATTTTTCCTTTTTGTGTAAGGTACCATGACCACAGCAGCTCTTAGACACTAAACCATTAATTAGTGCTTGCTTACAGGGTCAGAGGTTTAATCTATTATCATCATGGTAGGAAGCATGACAGTTCATAGGTAGATATGGTGCTGTAGAAGGAAGGAGCTGATATTTCTACATTCAGATGGGCAGGCAGAAGAGAGAGAGACAGACAGATAGACAGGGGGAGAGAGACAGAGACAGAGAGAGACAGAGAGACAGAGACAAAGAGAGGAGAACTGGGCTCAAGCATTTAAAACCACAAGCACTAACCCTGTGACACATTTCCTCCATTATAGCCACACCTACTCCTATAAGGACACACCTAATAGTGACCAAGAATTCAAATATATAAGACAATCCCTATTCAACTCACAGCACTTTTAAAAGTAACTTTTTGTCATGGTATTTTGTTAGTGCAATAGAAAAGTAACTAATACAATTTATTTTTATTTTCTTTAAAAGTTATAATACATAGAGAATAACAAAAAGTTTTTTTTTTCTGGTCAAGACAATTTGCTATATAATGTATATCTGAAAACACTAAAAAGTAGAGAGGGAAACCTAAAACGATGCTGAAGAAAATTCAAAAGAAAATATCTTATATGTTGGAATGAGAGTCAGAGGTATAAAATGCAAAAACACTCCCGCACCCTAGACAATGGCAAGTTAAATGCCACTTTGTTTTACTCTTTGAAAACATGAATAGTGAAACTCAGTAGGAGGAATTTGGGTGTATAGGTGATGGACAAACTTGAGTACAATCTGCAAACTGGCAGCTTTGATGTGACCTAGGGCAGCCCTGTCCCCCCCACAGATTGTGTGGTCCCTATACCTGTGAGACTCTGGCATAAAGCCTCCTTATCATCAGTGTTAGTAGTCAGGTGTAGCGGGAAGAGGCGGGCTGCATCCCGCCACCCAGCTAGCTTTATACCCGAAATAATCACATGGAAACTGTATTCTTTTAAACACTGTCTGGCCAATTAGTTCCAGCCTCTTATTGGCTAGCTCTTACATATTGATCTAACCCATTTCTAATAATCTGTGTAACACCACAATGTGGCTTACCAGGAAAGATATTAACCTGCGTCTGTCTGGAGTGGGAGAATCATGGCGACTCACTGACTCGGCTTCTTTCTCTCAGCATTCTGTTCTGTCTACTCTGCCTATTTAATTTTCTGTCCTATTAGGGCCAAGGCAGTCTCTTTATTTAACCAATGAAATTAACACAAAACAGAAGACTCTCACCCATCAGCCAAGGATGTCTCCAATACCTTTCTCCCAACTTGGCAAGTAAACTTATTCCTATACTCACGCAGAATCAGACACAACCCTGTGTCCTCATGGTATAGTCTCCGGCTACATCCTGAAACACTGTCATCTCATTATGGGCAATGTGAAAGACTGAGACTGTGAAAGACGTATTGCTGTGATCCTGTGTACAGTGCAAAAGAATGTCAGCTTCAAACCCAAGGGCCTCTTTTCGTCTATATTACCAAGTCTCGGAGTGCTAACATGTAGCAAGCCTCCATTCAGTGTAGGTTGATTGTGAAATTTAGCATGATATTTTATCTTATCTCTCAGAGACAGACTGTTGTCATTTACCAGTGCACAGATCCTTCACCATTGTCATATTTATACTTAAGCACACATCTTCTGAAACAACCTGGTGCTAAATGGAGACACACAGTTCCACTCTATAAGATTTCTACACAGAATCAGCTGAGTTGAGCAAGTGGGAGATCATTGACTCCAGACTGACAACAGGGAACCCTACATAGGACAGAACTAGACCCCCTGAATACAGGTGGCAGTAGTATGACTTGGGCAGTATATGGGACCCCTGGCAGTGTGACCAGGATCTGATTCTAATGCTGAACTGACTTTTTGAAGCCCATTCTCTATGGAGAGATACCTTGATCAGCCTAGGCACAGGTGACAGGCAGCTTGGTCCATCCTAAATGAGGTAATGGGACAGACTTAGTTGACTTCCCAGGGGAGGCCTTACTCTCTCTGAGAAGAAGATGGAGAGTAGGGGAAGAGGAAGGTGAAGGGAACAGAAGGAGAGGAGGAAGGGTAACTGGAATTGGAATAAGTAGATAAATAAATAAATAAAATTAAAACATTATATTATTTGTAACTGGTTAGTGCTGCTGTTTTAGTTAGTTCTAACAGAACACCATTACCAAAAGTAACTTAAGGAAGAAAATTAATTTGGGCTGACTGTTCAGATAAGAGCCCATAATGATATGAAGGCATTGCAAGAGGTCATAGAGCAGAAAAAAAGAGAGATCAAATCTTCAGCTGCAAACACAAAGTATAAAGAGCACACTGGAAGTGAGTCAATGGGTCCTCAAGGTTATAAATTCTCAAAATTCATGTCACTGTCATATTTCCTCTCCCAAAACTTTATCACCACCTAAACTTCCTAAAGCAGTGCTCGTAACCAGGGACTAAGTAATCAAATCCCTGAGACTTTGTGGTCACTTCTCATTCGGACCTCACAATGATCTTAAACCACATATTGCATAAAATATAAGCTATTATGGTGTCAGTGACAGTGTGGGCCTCATTTTGATCCCAGTATTCTTCTGTTATTGGGGAACTATATCCTCATCATGTGTCACATTTTTATAACGTTGTTTACCGTGGACATGGCATAGAAACCCACTTTTCCTCACAGTAAGGGAGAACCCTCTAGTGTCTTGGTTACGTCTGCATAATTTTGTGGTTAATACTGTAAAACACCTTGTAAATTTTGGACAGATTTAGAATTGAGTTTTTATCTAGTGTTGAAGCAATGACATGACTCAGGAGCAAACATTAAATAGACTGGCATTTAAGTAGCCACCTACATTTGATATCAGATGTGGCTATAGGGTTGGAGGAAGTATGTTTCCTGCCTAAAATGTGTTGAAAACAAGCACAAAGCAAGCTCGTTTGCACACTAAACTGAGCTCATAGCTGTGCAGTAAATAACTGGTGCTTAATACCAATGCCAAGAACCATTAGAAACCCAGGATGTTGTCCAGTCATCAAAATTAAGTAATGAAACCTGACTGGATAATAACTAGTATAGAATAACTTTTGCAGAGACAAATTTAAACATCTATTTAAATATAATCCAGTGAGTTTGGAAAAGAAACAAAGATAAATCATTCAATAGTTATATGTCATAAAAGAAAACATATGATATCGTCTTTGTTAGATTACTTGTGAGGGAATCCATGCCTTTCTCTGCATGACTTATTTCATTTAACAGGATAATTTCTAGTTTCATACATTTCAAGTTTTCAGTAATAAAATATTGTCAGAACAATGTAATGTTCAAGAACCTATTACTTAGAAAACTATACCTGATATACTCCTCTGTATGCTTTGAATTTGTTTTACTACTCTTAGTTAATAAAGAAAATGCTTTGGTCTATGGTAGAGTAAAATATGGCTAGGCAGAACAACTAAACTGAATGCAGGGTGAAAGAAGGCAGAGTCAGGCAGATGCCATGTAGCTGCCAAAGGAGGAACGATGCGAGAACCTTACTGTAAGTCACATCCTTGTGGAAATATACAGATTAATAGAAATGGGTTAATTTAAGATATAAGAACTATCTAGAAATATCCCCAAGCCATTGGACAAACAATGTTGCAATTAATATAGTTTTTGTGTGATAATTCAGGACTGGGCAGCCAGGAGACTAAAGTGCAGTCTCTGTTTACATATACCTATATTTGAATCAAAAATTAAACATCTTTCAGCATTAATTTGATCATTTCACAATATATACTTATACAGAGACAATGTGTTGGGCTTATTAAATAAATAAAATTAGTAATTTACAATTAAAAGTTAAACTTAAAAAAATACAAAATTCTTATATACAGGTCTTTCATCCTGAGGCCTTAGAGATTAATTCAGGTTTTCTTCAAAATGTCTAAATAATTGAGAAATACTCTCATGGCTTAATGCCAATCTAACTCATTGGAAGAAGAGAAGAAGAGAATCTAAAAATAGGTAAGAGAAGATATGAGATAAGTAGATTTTTTATGTTATCCAGTATAAATATGGAAGTTGGAAGCTGGTCAATTTAATCTAAATATATCTTTAAAAATGAAATAAAATCTATCTAAGTTTTTAAAGAAATAAGTGTTGGTGAATAAAATAAAAAAATACTGAGTCTATGTTGAAAATATCTCAGTTGGCATTTGTAAGCCCATGCAATGTCAGCCAGTCTTCCTGAATTGCCTTCTGTCATCTCTGAAATAATAAATAAAATGAGCATGGAGAAGCTTCAATGTGTTGACATAGTCAAATACTGTCCCGAAAGTAAACACATTTACTGTAGTTAGAATCAGTTGTCCATGTAACAAATTAGAGATTAAACTAAAAGTTTTGTTGATGAGAGTACTTTTATATTTTTAGAATAAAATCAAAACACACACAAACAAAGGGTAGAGTGAAGATATCTTTACTTGTTTAGACCCAAAAGCATAAAGGAGGAATCTGTTTACCAAAAGAGTAATTTATTTTAATTGGAAACTATTAGTCCTTATTCACAAAGAAAAAAGAAATCATTGAAACTTAAGGATGATGATACAAAATGTTTTAAAGCCAGGAATTAATCAACCACAACTATATTCAATACTGAAAACAAGCTAAAATTATTCACCAACACAAAATATATTAAAAACTAATGTCATGGGATATCTGCTAGTTAATGTTAATTGTATTTTGGCCAAATCTAGACTCACCTAGCACAAAAGCTTCTGGTAGAGTCTAACTTAATTGAGCAAACTCATATGGAGAGAATCACCATGAAACTGGTCACATCATCTATGCAGCTTAAAATACTGGACTGAATAAAAGGAGAAAGTGAGCTGAACCTATGCATTCATCATTCTTTTCTTTCTGATGTGGATACAGTGTGACCAGCTGGTCAAGTTCCTGATGCCTTGAAGCACCCCAAATGTGATGGACTGTGACTTGAAATAAACCCTTTTTTCCTTGAGTTGTTTTTGTTTCAGTAGCATACAACAGCAGCAGAAGATAAATTAAGATAGAATTTGGTATTGAGAAGTGGAGTCATAGCTGTAATAAACCTGATCGTGTGGTGCATAAGCAATTGGAACTATTTTGTGACTAGAATGTGAAAGATTTTGGCTCTTTGGACTAGAAAAGCTACTGAATTCTGGAAGCAGAGCCCGTTGGCCAATCTATTAGGATTGTAGAAGATACCACACTGAGAATAATGAGGACTGTAGAAGCAGATTCTTGGGGTTATGGAGGAGAACAAGAATTCTGTTCCCCTAAAAGAAGAGTGTTGACATTTTGACCATAAAGGTAATTAATGACATCTTGGCAAAGAATTTGTTATCAGTTTGCCCATGTTCCAAAGACCTGATGGAAGATAATGGATTGCTTTTTTGGCAGAGCTATTTTCATAGCAAAATCATACTCAGTTTGGCGTAGAAGAAGCGGTTATAATTGTACACTAATACAATTGGCACCATAAAGGAGAACCATATGCTGAATCTGAGAGAATGAGGAAACGTTTTTGAGGGCAAAGCCTTACACAGAAAAGCCTCTACTTTATAAAGATAAAAATTAATTTTAAAGAAGCAAGTCTAAGATGGAGGACTTCCCTGTCCCTTGAAAGCAACTGGCTAGGGTAGCATTTCCCTGGATAAGCAGGCAAAAACTGACACAGCTGTGGTCCATGGGAAAAAAGGCCCCTACTCAAGCTGGTCTCAAAGCTGGGCAATATCACGGAGGAGTCTAAACCATGAAGCAGAACTTTGCCTCAAAAAGGGTTTTGATCCTACTGCATGTACTGGCTTTGTGGGAGCCTAACTAGCTTGGATGCTCACCTTCCTAGACCTGGATGAAGTGGGGAAGACCTTGGACTTCCCACAGGGCAGGGAACCCTGACTGCTCTTTGGACTGGAACCGGAGGGGGAGAGGAGTGGAGGGAGGGGGAGGGAAATGGGAGGCTGGGAGGAGGCAGAATTTTTTTTCAATAAAAAAATAAATAAATAAATGGAAAAAACAATAATTAAATAAAATTGTCATTTCAGTATCATTATGGATTAAGCAGAGTACTTCAGTTTGTCACAATTTTTTATTTTTGTATATGTGCATACTGCTTGAGCTTTGTGAATCATGTTCATGGCAACCAGAAGAAGGCATGGATTCTGTGGAACTCGCCATATGGACAGTTGTGAACCCCTACCCCATGTACGTGCTGAGAACCAAACATAAGTACTCTCAAATAACAGTCGGTGTGCTCAGAGAATGAGTAGTCTCTCCAGTCCCAAAAATTTACTTTAAAAGTTATCATAACGGAAGATAAAATGCTTTTAAAAGTGGCTAGTAATCTCCTTAGATGCTTCAACTTCTAAATAGCTTGCCAAGAAAGCAAGAAGGGACCTGCTTTTGAATTGCCAGCAACAAATGCCTGATGTGGTAATGGACATCTGTAATACAAGCTCTGGTAGGTAAAGAGACAAGAGGATCAATGAAGTCCTCTGGCCAGTCAGTCTATCCTATCAGTGGGTTCCAGGTTTCCCATTTGGAGAGCACATTTCTCCAAAAATAAATGAAAAATTGAATTCATAAATAAGGTAGAGAACAATAAAAGAATTCAGTCTCTAGTGTTCTCTTGTACATGCATTGCCCAGGCACTCCCCAACACACAGTTATATGATAATTTGTAAATCATTTTATTTTCTTTAGTTATTAAAATAATTGAGTATTTAATCAGAATATTATTCATATTCTGCTTACATACTCACATATACAATTAGATAAATGACTAGCTGTAATGATAATAATCTATAAAAGTTAGACATTATGCTTAAAAATATATCACCAGAAGACTGAAGTATGGGCTTAAATTAAATGATTGCTAATAAAGTCTGTCTTATCATATTAGTATACAAAGCTTCTTAGTGTTGTTTGTTACATGTTTCACAGTCATGTGAATATCTACACTTTACAGCTTCTTACTAGGCCAATTCTGATCATTCCACCCTAGTTAAGAAATATATATATATTGGTTGTAAGAAAAAAAGAGTGAGCACTCACATGTGCAATGAAATCATTTCATTTTAAATATTTCTGCATGGATACCAAGTTAATTAATAAACTTTTCAAAAATAAATAAAAGAGAAAAACCCTTCAAAGTTGTGTATCATAGAATCCTTTGCAAGTCTATAGAATAGGCTTTAAATATCACCTACACTGAGGTAACAAACATATGGCATATTGAATATAAAAAGGTGTTTCATAATTTAAGAAATTGCATAGTAGCTCAGCTTAAAGTTCCTAGTGATTTTTGATTGATTGATGTTTAATACTAAGGGCACAGTCACAATTATATTAAAGCTAAAGATATAAAACATTACATAAGTATACAAAATCAACTACTTCCACATATGAATCAATTTTTCTAATTATCATAATTCATAGAAAATGGCCAAATTTTGTTAAGTATCCAGGGAGAGACTGCTAACTATTATGCTAATGTCTTTCTCCTGCTGCAAAGCTAATTGTAGCTACTTACAATTTTTTGCAATTCATTAGTACTTCACATCTAACTAGAAAGTGTTGCCCTTTGTTCTTTAAAAAAAATACAGGAATACAGTTATCAAATAAAGAAGACAGGACAAAGCACAGGGGAAACAAACAAAATATGCCATTCTAATAAGACTGGTTTTCATTGGAGTATTTCAATTTCAAATTCCTTTTCCAAAACTTTGAAAGTTACCCATTAAAAAAAACTACAAACTGTAAATGAATATAAAATATTAAGGAAAAGGCAATTACTTATAATTAAAAGTATTTACAAAGTATATATCTTTTGGCTATTTTTTTGTGGAATTTTGAGTTTATTATATATTTTGGAAATTAAATATATTCTATCTGCAGTGTGGTTGGTATAAATCTTTCTCCATTCTTTTGTCTGCCATTTTGTCTGAATGATGGTGTCCTTTTCCTTACCAAAGCTTTTCAAGTTTCATGAAGCCACATTTGTTTATTGTTGACTTTAGTGCCCACATTGACGGCGTTCTGTACAGAAAGTCTTTTCCTGTTTCAACGAGTTCAAGGCTATTCCTCACTTTTTCTTCCGTGAAATTCAGTGTATCTTATTTTTATGTCAAAGTCTTTGCTTCATTTGAAATTGGATTTTGTACTCAGTGATAAGTGTGGATTCATTTGGATTACTCTACGTACAGTCATTGGTTTGAACAGAACAATTTTTTTGAAGATGTTGTCCTTTCCCAGAATGCATTTCTGGCTTCTTTATAGAAAATGAGGTGACCAAAAGTGTGTGGACTTATTTCTGGGTCTTCAATTTGATTCTGTTGATTCTGATGTTCTTATGCCAGTACCATGCTGCTTTTATTTTTGTAGCTCTGTAGCGCAGCTTGAGATCAGGGATGGTGATACCGCCAGCAGTTCTTGTATAATGTAGGAGTGTTTTAGCAACCCTGAGATTTTTATTTTGATGTTTCCACACGAAGCTGAAAGTTGTTCTTTCAAGATCTCTGAGGGATTGTGTTGGAATATTTATGGGGATTACAATGAATCTGTAGTTTGCTTTTTAGTAGGATAATCATTTTTTACATTTTACCCTACCAATTAAAGAACATGAGAGATCTTTCCATCTTCTGATATCTTTGATTTCTTTCTTTAATGAGTTGAAATTTTATTATATGAGTCTTTCTCTTTTTTTGTCAGAGTTACCCAAAGATATTTTGTTGATAGAGCTGCGGGCTGCGTTCCTGCCACCCAGCTCTCAGTCGCCTGGCTAGCTTATGCCCCAAAATAACAACACACAAACTGTATTCTTTTTTTTTTTTATTGAAAAAAAATTTTTTCAGCCTCCTCCCCGCCTCCCATTTCCCTCCCCCTCCTCCCGCCCCTCTCCCCTTCTCCCCACTCCTCATCTAGCCTCTTCTTGGCTAATTCTCACGTATTAATTTAGCCCATTTCTAATAATCTGTGTAGCACCCCAAGGTGCGCTTACAGGGAAGATTCTAGCCTACGTCCATCCTGGGTCAGAGCTTCATCGCATCTGCCCTGGGGAGCAGCTGCATTGGCATCTGAGCTCACTTCCTCTTCCTCCCAGCATTCTGTTCTGTTTACTCCACCCACCTATGTTGTAACCTATGAGGCCAAGCAGTTTATTAATTAACCAATGACCTTCCTCCATCATTTCCCCTTTTTCTGTTTAAACTAAAAAAGGAAGGCTTTAACTTTAACATAGCAAAATTACATATAACAAAACAGTTATCAAGTAAGAATTACAGTTAAAATACTTATATCTATTTTATCCTTTATCATAACAATGGAAAACTATAACTATCTATCTATTCTTCAACTCCATCAAAGACTCCAGAAGAGTACAATATTACCTAAGCAAACAAAAAATAAGCAACTTTCAAAACTCTAGAAATGACAGAGACATCTCGCTGCCTGGACAGTCACCCAAAGTTCCTCTGTACCATTGGGGCATCCATCTTCGACCTACAGGCCCATAGTTTCCAGCAGACATTTCCATGAAGCAGGATCCTCTTCTGATGCCGATCTTCTTCTTGAAGTAGATTGGTGCTGCCTGGAGCAGACGTGTCTCATTGTCAGAAAAACCCTAAGATATTAAAACACTTAAAATGCCATATTTTATAATCTTTGAAAGATATGAAGAATGCCTATCTAAAATATATCTATGTACATCTAGAAAATCTAACTAACATGACTACAAGCTTGACTATTATTGATAATTATCCATTAACAACCTATATACATTACATTTTAAAATGAACTACACAATCACAATACCTTAATCAAGGTCAGAAATACATATACCTATAACAAAATTGACCTTAAATTTAAATCACTAAAGCAAAATCAATATCAATGCAAATTATTCATATCTGTATCATATCCCCCTTTAAATGTAAAAGAACATTTATAAACAATATTTGGGAACATGGGGCACACTTTTTCTCTCCAAACTGCTTCCTGCTGAATGGGGGTGCTGTTATTCAGATCTTTTATGGGATAACCTGTCTGCAAGGTTCATCTCAGTCGGCAGTTGAGCTAAGTAATTTTTTGAGGGTGTTCACAACAACCTTTTGGGAGGGCGTGGTCTATCATACCATATTGGGATAGAAGTAATCCACAGGGTCTCATCCTCTGTGAAAAAAAAAGAAGAAACTCCTTTCCAAAGTATCATATCCTTAGATCCAAATTCTGAAGTCAAGATATTTTCAAAATATCTATGTTGGATTAGTTCAGCAGCATTTACAAACAAGTATCTTTTAGCAGCTGATGTTTCTTCTTCAGCATTCAAACAATTCAAAGAAAGCATAATAGCATACAGTATCAAGACTCTCTGGGTATTTCCATCTTTGTGCCTCTTTATTTTAACCCCTATTTCGTTTATTTTTACTTTTATTTTATATTCTCTGTATATCTTTGTCCTGGAATAACTCTGTAGACCAAACTGTCCTTGAACTCTCAGAGATCTGTCTGTCTCTGCCTCCAAGGCATTGGGATTAAAGGCGTGTGCTACCACACCTTGAAGTCACAGAGGTCAATCTCCCTCTGCCCCCCAAGTGTTGGGATTAAAGGTGTGTACTACCACACCCAACTACTTTTTTCCTTTTTTTTACTTTTAAGAACATTAACTTTTAGCCTGCATATATTTTTAAACACACTGTAAATCATTTAAAGGTTTTCTTTGTCTTTGAATCTCTCTTTACTGTATATCTCCCTTTTTCTGACCACACGAGCCTTCAAATTACTGACCAATATGGATAGGATTAAAGCCATGGCTTTGGAGGCTAGATCCAGCTCATTCCTTAGATTTCCTGCCTCATGGCAGAGGTACCACTGGAGCCATCTTTATTGCCACAACTCTATGGCGTTTCAAGGTCCTTGCCAGCAAACAAGTTGAGTGTTGTTTAACAGTCAAAAGCTCCTTAGTCAGGACCGCCTGCTTAAAAGAGTCAGAGTTTGCCCTGGCAGGACAACCCAGAAGACAGGCAATTTTAAACCATGCAGCTTTTTTCCTGCTACAGCTGAAAACAAACAAGCATGCAGTCACCTTTTATCAACACCACTTAAGTGTTTCATGGCAGGACTTTTTAAAAGAGCTGCAAGGTTTTGCAGCTAAAGCTGAGTCAGGAAGCCTCAGTGCTTGCTTGCCTCTAGCAAGCAGAGCAGACCCAAGAAATTGCTGCTACCAAAAAACATACTTTACTCTATTCTTTCCCAAGCTTTCTCAGGCTTTCTGTGGACTCAGTTGTCCACACGTTGTCCATTCCGTTGAGGGGAGTTGCGGGCAGCATTCCCGCCTGGCTCCTGGCCACCTGGCTAGCTTATGTCCTGAAATAACAACACACAAACTGTATTCTTTTAAACACTGCCTGGCCCATTATATCTAGCCTCTTCTAGGCTAATTCTCGCATATTAATTTAGCCCATTTCTAATAATCTGTGTAGCACCCCAAGATGCGCTTACTGGGAAGATTCTAGCCTACGTCCATCCTGGGTTGGAGCTTCATCGCATCTGCCCTGGGGAGCAGCTGCATTGGCATTTGAGCTCACTTCCTCTTCCTCCCAGCATTCTGTTCTATTTACTCCACCCACCTATGTTCTAGCCTATGAGGCCAAGCAGTTTCTTTATTAATTAACCAATGACCTTCCTCCATCAATATTTTATATTTTTTGAGTCTGTTCTGAAGTGTATTGTTTCCCTAACTTCTCAGTCCATTTGTCATTGTTTATAGTTAATTTTGCATCCCACTACATTGCTGAAAGTATATGTCATCTTAGGAGTTGTCAAGTAAAATTTTAGGGTCACTTATGTATATTATCATGTTATCTGTAAATAAAGATACTTTGACTTCTTCCTTTTCAAACTCAATCCCTTTGATCTCCTTTATTGCTGTAGCTAAGACTTCAAGAACTACTTTGAATAGGTTTGAAGAGAGCTGGAAGTTTTGTCTTGTTCTTAATTTTAATGGAATTGCTTTGAGTTTCTCTTAATTTAAATCAATGTTGGCTATGTTCTTGCTGTAAACTGCCTTTATTATATTGAGGTATGTCAATTGTGTCTCTAATCTCTCCAAGACTTTTATCATGAAGGAGTGCTGGACTTTGCAAAAAGCCTTTTGTACATTTAATGAGATGATCATGTGGTTTTCAACTTTCTTTTTTTATATTTTTTAAAAGAAAGCAATCAATCTTTTTAAATTTTACATACCAATCCCAGTTCCCACTACCATTCCTTCTTCCCTTCCCTCCATCTAATTCCCCCACTCTATGCCCCATCCACTCCTCAGAGAGGGTAAGGCATATTGCTTTGGGGAAGTTCCAAGTTTCAAGGTATACATCCAAAGAGAATAGGTTCCCCAAAAGCCAGTACAAGCAGTAAGTATAAATCATGGTGCCACTGCCAGGGGCTCACCAGTATGCCCCAGCCATACAACTGTCACACACATTCAGAAGAACTAGATTGGACCTATGCTGTTTCTTTCCCTGTCTATCTATGAGCAGCTCCCATTTGCTCAGGTATACTGTTTCAGTGGGTATACCCATCACGGTTTTGACCTTTTTGCTCATAGTCTCATTCCTCCCATTCTTCAACTGGACTTTGGGAGTTCAGTTCAGTGCTCCAATACAGGTCTCTGGAGGACTCTGTTTCCATCAGTTGCAGGGTGAAGGATATTCATCAGTCTGACTAAACCGCAAGTTGAGCTTGGGCACCCTCTCTTCTATTGTTTAGGGTCTTACCTGGGGTCATTCCTGGGAATTTATTTCTCTAGTGCTAGGTTTCTTGCTAGCCCCATACTGGCTCTCTCAATCAAAATATCTCTTTCCTTGCTCTCATCTCTGTCCTTCCTCCATCTCGACTATGCCATTCCCTCAAGTTCTTTCCCCTTCTCCCATTCTCCCCTCATCGTCCCCTTCCACCCTCCCTACTCCCCCCCCCATACTCCCAATTTTCTCAGGCAATCTTATCTGTTTCCCCTTTCCAGGTGGATCATGTATGATTTTCTAAGGGTTCACCTTGTTAGTTAGCTCTCTAGGATCATGAACTATAAGCTCAATATCATTTGCTTTACAGTTTATGAGTGAGTACATGCTATGTTTATCTTTCTGGGTCTGGGTTACCTCACTCAGGAAATTATCATCTATGATTTTGTTGAAAATATTTTCTGAGCCTTTGAGCTGTGATTCTTCTCCTCCCTGTATTCCTATTATTCTTAGGTTTGGTCTTTTCATAGTGTCTCAGATTGCTTGGATGGTCTGTGTCAGAAGATTTTCAGATTTAACCTTTTCTGTGACCAATGTAACCACTTTTTTTGTTTGAATCTTCAATGTTTAAGATTCTTTTTTCCATTTCTTATATTCTCTTGGTGAGGCCTTTTTCCCCCTGAGCTTCTTTTTTGAATCACTAATATTTTTATTTCCACATTTCTTTCAGCATGGGTTTTCTTTATTGATTCAATTTTCACTTTCAGGTCTTGTCATATTTTATTCATTTGCTTCGCCTTTTTAGTGGGTTCTATCTATTTCTTTAAGGGTTTTATTCATTTCCTCTTTATGGACCTCTACCATATTAATAAAGACTATTTGAAGACATCTTTTTTTCTTATGCCTCAGCTATGTTTAAATATTTAGGGCCTGCTGTGGTAGGGTTCCTGGTCTCTAACTGAGAAATATTGTCCTGGCTGTTGTTGATTGTGTTTTCAAAATGGTGTCTAGGTGTCTGGGTTTGGGAAGTTTGTAATTTTAGATGCTGATAGCTGATAATGCTTTTGTTTAGTGGGTATTTTTTCCACTAATGCTTTCATTGCCCACTCTTGTTCTTAGGAGAGTGTGGTGACACTTTGCTGCTTGGTAGGAAAATTTTGTGAGATCATGATAGGTGGAGCCACTAAAGATTGCAGGTAAAAATGTTTTCTTAGGAATTGAGGGCTGAGAGGAATGGGCATGGCCACATTAAATAGGTCCACAGGTGGGTGGAAAGCCTGGTTTTCCATCAGGATCTGATTGGTCCCCTGGGAATGGAGTCAGAGGGTCAGAAGAGGCTACAGTAAGTAGGTGATACAGAGGTGGGCCTGAGAATGAGGGAATTGGATATTACAGAGAAGATAGAGAGTGAAGATCTGAAGCTCATCTAACTGCTTAGCTGGCATCCTCATTTCTCTGTCATGCTTGGCTGGCAGGTTCCCAGAAAAGAAACCGTCTTAACTTCGGGGTCTAGAATATGAACTGGAGAGGAATGTTGAAAGAGATCTACTTGATTCTCCTGAGATAAAGGCAGAAAGTAGGGGGTAGTCATATCAGGTGGTCTGTTACAGAGATTGGGATGAAACTTTGGCATTGGATTTAGAGGAATAAAATAGGAGGTTAAAATCTCCGGTTATCCTACCTGCTTACCAGCTGGAGTGGAATACGGCACTTTTATGAAAAAGGGCTATGTTAAAAAGCATACAAACAGATGAACTTAACAAAAATTACCATTTATTTAACATATATGGACATGGTTTTCAGAATATCAAACTGGAATATTAAATTATCATATAATTTAAAACCATGTGTACCTCAACTGCAATAGCAAATCAGTATCAGATGCTGGTAATAATGCTTATATTATATTGGTAAAATAAAACGGTCAAGGTGGGTAGAAAACTAGATGAGGGTCATATTTAAAAGTCAATATTTATGATATTTAGAAATTGATAAAATTATCACCCTAGTTCAATAAATAAATCTTTACATTCAAGTTAAAAAATGCATAGGAAATAACTTATTTTCCTAATAGTTGTCTTCAGGAATTATAAAGTTGTTCACTTTGGTAAGTTAATTTCCTTTTTCCAACTCAACAGACATGAGCTAATGACACTCTCATGGAATCTGAATTTCAAATTTTATATAGATACATCTCAGATTTCAAAGGAGAGATTAGCTACCTGAAGGGAAACTTTAACACTTAAACAATAGGCTTTGAATAGATTTCCATCTCCAAATAAAACTTAAGAATGATGAGATGGGTTGTTCATAGATGTGGTTTTATAAATGTAAATTTTAAAGCATTTTCCTTCTTTACTATAAGAAATTTCAGGCAGTTTCCTGAGGTGATACACCTATTTGCATCTTTAGTTTAGGGGTAAGATATCTTCAAGTAATTTCAGATAAGGACACAGGATATTTAGAGACATCTAAGAAGCAAGATGGAAGTAAGAGAAAAGTAAATATATATTTTTGGACATTTTATTGTCAGCTTTTGATGTAACCACAATTATTTGAAATTAACTACTGCAGTGTTGGCCTCTTCTTCCCCTCATGCTTCCCCTCCTCCATTTCCTACTAAAATGATGTTCTCTTTTGCACATGGTCTTTATTGTGCCTTTAAGGCTCAGTTGAGGTCTTTTGATCTGGGGCTTGCTTAGGTCCCTTGCATTGTGTCATCTGTGTCATGTAAATTTGTCATTACCTCATATTCATCACACAGGAAGTACTTAAATATTGGTATACCTATGCTTCAGATCCAATATATGTCCTTATATTCTCATGTCCTATTCATCTACATATCCCTAATGTTAATAAATGCACATGAATTCCTTACTGTTGACTCATAGTAGGTAGGTACTGTATAAATTTTGGGTACAGAAGTAAGTAGCTATCCATGAGACATTTAATCACATACAATTTAAAATTCTCTTCTTTTTTTCTACTAAGGTTTAAGGTAAAATCTTCAACAAAATGTGAAACTCAAAATGGACCGACATTTTTTTCTACCAGTTCATAATTTATGATATAATAATGGGGATTGAGTAATTATCTTTTCAGTTTAATTATATCTCTCTTCACTATGCTATTGAATTCATTTCCTAAATTTAATTCACCATTACTTGCCCAACTTATTACATTCCTGTCATTTCCATTTCTCAGTGTGTTCTCTGAAACAGAATAAATCTGTTTAGAAGGATGTATTATAATTTTCAATTGTCATAGTTCCATTCATTTACTCTACATATCCAACAGGCATTTCCTTCTATATTTTGACAGCTTCAGCTCCACTGAAATATTCATAATGTTCCAAGCCTTGAGCGGTATATTTTTTAGAAGCTTCTGTAAATTCAGAATGCATCAAGAGGATAAGGCATTTCAAGTTATTTCAACTACTTTGCTTGAACAATAAAAAACATTTATCAAATTAAAGGGAGGTTATCAGAAACACAATAGAGCAATGGGGTTCTCTCCAGAAAAAAAGGAACTAATATTTCATCTGTAGAATAACATTTTATAAATCTTGTATTCATATCATTCCTAAGACAGAAAGAAAGGGTATATATTATATTTGAGTACATAAGAACTATATTAACCTATTACTCATAATTTGTTGCAAAATAAATTTGTTTGTGCTTGCTCTTTTGATTGTATTTTACTTGATACATTGGGCATTTCTAATGCTTAAGGAATGAAAATTAAATGTCACACATTTCATCAACCATGAAATCTATAAGATCAGTTCATTCAAATTATATGTCTTATCTACATTAAAAGGACATTGTAAATTTGCTTATTGCTATTCCTTAGAAGTTATGTAAGTATATTTATATTTATAAGAATGAGTTGTCCTCATTAAAACATAAATTGCCATTTATATCAATTAAATTAAGCAACTGAGATTTCAAACTATTCTGAAACTAACAAGTAATTTTGTTGTAATTCCATGGCTACTAGAGAAATACAAGATATACTTGGATCAGAGATAAATGATAATTTATTACTTACAGAGGTAGCTGTTTTGACCATACCAAAATTTGTTTATTCTTTGTGTATAGCAATCCCTACAGGATGGCATAATGGTCTTGTTCAAATAAACCTACACCTCCTGTGGTCAGTACCATAGGATGAAACCTGATTTTAGGCAACTGAATCCTTTATTCCAATCAGAAAATAAAACTCCTTCTCTTTGTTACAGATAGAAAGCTGAAGATAAAGTAATGGCAAACTGCTTTTGTCGCATCTTGAAGACCTACATAAAAGGCTTGGCTATTAGTCTCCAATTTGTTGAGTGGAAGAAATAAAATGGAAAGGGTGACTTATTGTGTGACTCCATTTGAGCAATCCTATTTTCAGAGGTAACAAGAAACATAACGCTGCCCCTCTTATCCTGGATGTGACTGAAAGAATTAACTACAGAAGATGGTTGAATACTTACACAGTGTTCACGTCACTATGGCACCTGTAGGCAAGTCTGGTTTGTAATCAGTCCTTATTGTAATTCATAGAATTTACAGTTGGAGAAGATTGATGATTTGTTTGCTTGTTTGTTTTGTTGGTTTTTTTTCCTCCAGTAGCAGAAATATTACATTTCAGCACTGAAAACTGGGTAATAGGAGTGAAGTGTCTGGGTTAATTTCTCAAGGAAATATGATTCAAGTATGTAGTATTTTTATCAATAGGGTATTTCTGTCAAGTTCTGGAAGATAATCAATAGCACTGGCAAAAGCGTCTGTATGGAAATCTATGGAACCTTGCTTAGCAACGCAGAAATTTCTCCAGCCCAGTATTATTATTTTGTGTTTTATTTATTTATTTATTCATATGTAGAGATTATGAGTTAGGAGTCATGGCATAAGTTGGACTTTAAAAGACAAGCCAAAGGATCTAGCTCTCTCCTTCAGCCGTGTGGGCTGGTTCTCAGGACAAACTTATCTTACCGGGATTGGTGTTAAGCATGTTCATCATTGAATCATATCTCTGGCCCAATGATATGGACTATTTTAAGTTCCTACATTAAAACACAAGTTTAATTATTCCATAATTTCAAGAATGTTATCATAAAACTGTTTTATAAGGAAACTTTTCTTTGATTTCCAAAAATTAGGAATGAAAGCTTTCATCATGCTATGTTAAATAACTCACTTATCTTTCAATTTATGTTATTATATATATATATATATATACATATATATATATTCTATCATGGTATTCTTATAAGATGATAAAATGCAAGAGATATAATGCAAAAATTACAAACACATAATTAATAGTTAAATAATTCCTAACACTTCTACTTAGTTTATTATTGCTAAAAGGTTATGTTTGCACTGAATAACAGGGAAATTCTTGTAATATGATTATAATAAAATTAATCAGTTGTTTATAATGTATCATAAGATTTCATTTTTCAGTAAATAATATTGTCCCTCCATTGCCTTATTACATAAATTTTATTATATATATAATTATATATATAAAATTTTGTATGGCTTACTTATATATTTTTATTTCTGGAATATTATAAATGTAGACTATAAAAAAGGCTAAATACAATCAACATCAGAAAATGAAGACAGTATTTCTATAGCATCATTTAATACTCGTAATGTTTTTTCACAACATATTTTTCAATGTACTTTACACATAATAAATCTAACAAAATGTTTATTCTAATATACCATACTTATATAGAATAGTCTATATATGTATACTTTTTCCATGAATAAATAATATGGTTTCACAGGCTTTCATATTCAAGAGAAGAAAAATACATTTACATGTGAAGGATTAGAGTTAATTCAAGATTATGTAGATTGAGCTAACAAAGCAAAATAGAGCTAACTTAAGAGGTATCATGAGTTCATTTATTAATTGTGTGACAAAGTTTGCAATGGCTTAAACTTCAAGCTGCTAACATTAAAAAAATAACTGTCAGTCACATTTTATAAATGTGTGGACTATTTCATGCTTTGATCTGAGTGGTCAAGGTTACAAGACTGCTGCTGAGAGTAGTAAGCTCTAGACTGTCCTCATGCCCATTTACAGGGGAGGTCATCCATCCCCTACCGTGGGAATCTTCTCGCTCTCTCCAGCATACTACTTCAGACACTGCCCTGCAATTGTCAAATGTGTGATCCCGAGTCACCTAGACTTGCATCAGTGCTCATCTTTGACACATTAATTTCTAATGTTAGGAGTTAGGAAGGCATCCCACAAGCATCAGAACCACCCAGAAGGTTGGGGGGGGGGTGGAGGACAACAACTGTCTACAGAAACATGTGGCTATTATTTGGAAAACCAAACAAAGAACACATAGCATCTGAGACATAGCTCTGGGTGTTTTATTATTCACAGTGCTCTGTGGAGGAAAATATTTTCTCTACTATCAAGCATGTTATTCAATCAAGCCAAAACCTGCCCTGTTCTTAAAGCAAATCTATTGAAGTTTTGTCTGCACATGCTTGCTGAAGTATTTATAATTTTTAAGTGTGAGAACTGACTTTCTTTTTTGCCTTGTTCTCCATTTCTAACCAGTTACAAAATACTTCCACAGTTATGGATACCTATCAATGGTAATGAAACAAATAAGCCAAATTTTAATAATCTGCTTTCCTTACAGATTATCTGAATTAATGCACTTACTCTAAGTCCTTTCCTTAACATTTCCATTTTTCTGATTTTTTTTTTTCATTTTCCATCAGTTACCTACATACTGGGCAGTGAAGCTTTCCATAGTATGGTTTATCCACAGTTACTGACTTATAGTTACATCACTATTTATAGCCCTGTTTATGTCAAAAAGATCATAATTAGGCTACCTGCTTTCCATATTTATTTCATATTTCCTTTACTTTTTATTTTATTCTATTTTACTTATGTTTATATTACATTTTGAGTTCATTTCTAATTTTGTATTATTTGTTATGTACCTATCTAATCTTGAATTTACTTTTTTAAATCGCTTCCTCTTTCATCAGGTGTAATAACTTTTTCTAAAATGAAGTGCTATACTTTTCTTTTGACATTCATAGCTGTTGGCAAACTTTATGCTATAATACAAATATAGTTTCTAAACCTTATTCATAAAATAATCATCAATAATAAATTATAAACGTCAATAGTTATAATTTAACTATGCATGACTGTGTATTTTTTCACTGTTACACTCTTTCTTTATGCTATCATATATATTATCTGTTTCTTTGGATGTATTGCTCTAATTGATGATTCTAGGATTTCAAGTTGTAAGCACTTAGCTAACTGCCCATGTAATTTACATCCATTTATCTGATAGCTATTCTGATCACAGATATTCTATACCAGTTAGTAGATTCTCTTGTATTTTAATTCTTTTCTTCCTTTAGTGTTTTCTTATTATTTCTTTATCAGCTATTTTCCATGATATAAATTGTGTTTTCTTTATTACCCTTTTCATGTTATGGAAGGAAGATGCTTTATTTAATTTGGAGATTTTAAAGGCAGTCTTACATTTTGGCTTAGGCTGTTTTCTTCATATAAGCATTTGTTCATGTGTGTGTGTGCATGAAAGAGAGAGAGAGAGAGAGACAGACAGACAGACAGACAGACAGAGAAAGAAAGAGACAGACAGACAGAGAAAGAAAGAGACAGGCAGAGAGAGAGAGAGAGAGAGAGAGAGAGAGATTTAGTATACTACAATAAAGTCACATTGTAAAATCATTACCTTTTGGTTAAATCCTTCAAAGTATGGGACTTTTGCTGACCTGAAGATAAATTATGTTTGTGAATATTCCTGCTTTGCATTGGAATAGGAAGGCATGGCAAATAGAAAATCTGTTTTGAACATATCATAACATTTTAAATGAGTAAAAGATAATGATACAGCCGAGATACTTCTTATTGAAACATTTCTGAGATTTAACACTAATATTGTACCATAAATTCAAATCTTTCAACAAAGATAGAAAGTACTTACTGCAGGCAAAGAAAAGTAATAGTTCCTAAATATGTGACTTTATCCTCACGGGTAGACAAACGACATATAAGGCAAGGGTAGACAAATGACATATTTACTGGCTGACATTTAATAATCTCTGATGACATTGCTAAAAGGACAAGCAGACTTTACATTTCCAATATATAGGAGGAAATATTTTTCAGCAATAGTGCATCTGTCTGAAACTGTTTAAAGTTGGCCACTGTTTGTCAGATAGATTATAATAAATGAAACAATTTCACATTTATAGCTGTTGTGCTTATTTTTGTTCCCAGTTTTGATCAACAGCTGAAAAAAAAAGGATATTCACTTGTTCTCCAGTAGTGGTTCTACCGCACAAACCTCTCTATTTTTTTTTCAATTCACTGGTGAAAATATGCATAATATTTACCCTATCAGAGCACAGAACACTGTATACAACTTCTTAAGATATGTGTTTGGTGATCATTATTTTAAAATGAATTTATGAATATGAAGGCACAATATCAACATCTCATTCTGTTTTCATCATTCATTTTATAATCATTTGATTCTTTTCCATTCTCTAATATCATGTAAAAGAATAATACTGCATAAGAAAGATAAAGAAATTTTTCTAGGCACTTCCAATATACCAAAACTAACTTGAGCCTTCATCAAATCAATTAACTTCTGATAGACTATTTAGAAATGCCACTATCCAGGATACATTTTATTTAACTCACAAAATAAAGATCAAATTTTTCAAGAAATAATTATTCCTTAACTTTTACCAAGAATAATATCTATTCAAATGAAATTGTGCTCTACTGGGGAGTAGGACATAGAGAAAAATAAACACAGGAGAAGGTATTACCTAAATTTTGGAACAAGAGAATTTTACATTAAGACTGACTTAGTTCTGAATAAATTGGGAGCATGGGGACCTTGGGGAGGAGAGAGACAAGAAGGGGAACATAGAAAAATATAGCTCTCAATAAAAATCAATTTAAAAAAAGACTGACTTAGTTCAGGAGGAATCACAATCCCTGACTTCAAATTCTACTACAGAGAAAGAGTACAGAAAACAGCCTGGTATTGGCATAAAAACAGAGAAGAGGATCATGGAACTGAGTTGAAGATGCAGATAGCAATCTACACACCATCAGACACCTGATTTTTGACAAAGAAGCAAAAAATATAAAATGAAAAAAAGAAAGCATATTTAACAAATGATGCTAGCATAACTGGCTATTAACATGTAGAAGATTGAAAATAGATCCATATCTATTGCCATGCACACAACTGAAGTCCAAATGGATCAAAGATCTCAACATAAAACCAACCACACAGAATCTCATAGAAGAGAAAGTGAGAAGGAAGCACACTTGAATGCATTGCCACAGGAGACCACATCCTAAATATAACCCCAATAGCTCAGACACTGAGAGAAACAATTAATAATTGGGACCTCCTGAAACTGAGAAGCATATGTAAAGCAAAGGACATGGTCAACAAGACAAAAACAGAAACCCACAGACTGGGAAAAGTTCTTCACCAACCCCACATTAGACAGAGGGCTGACCTCCAAAATATTTAAGTCACTTAAGAAATTGATCATTTTTCCTCATTCTGTAGGTTGCTGTTTTGTCTTGTTGACCATGCATGTGCTTTGCTTTACAGAAATTTTTAAGTTACAATAGCTCTTATTTATTGTTTCTCTCAGTGTCTGTGCTACCAGGGTTATATTTAGGAAGTGGTCTCCTGTGCCAATGTGTTTAAGTGTACTTCCCACTTTCTCTTCTATGAGGTTCAGTGTGGCTGGCTTTATTTTGAGGTCTTTGGTCCATTTGTATTTAAATTTTGTGCATGGTGATAGTTATGGATCAATTTACAATCTTCCTAAAGACCCAGCAATACCACTTTTGGGTATATATCCAAAGGATGGTCAATTTTATCAAGACATGTGCCCAACTATGTTCATAGAAGCATTATTTGTCAGAGCCAGAACCTGGAAACAGCCTAAATGCCCCTAGACAAAAGAATGGATAAGAAAAATGTGATACATTTACGCAATGAAGTAGTACACAGCAGAGAAAAAATAATGAAATCTTGAAATTTTCAGGCAAACGGATGAAACTAGAAAACATTTTATTGAGTGAGGTAACCCAGACTCAGAAAGAAAATTATCATATGTACTCACTCATATGTGATTTTAAACATAAAGCAAAGAAAAACCAGCCTACACATCATAATCCCAGAGAACCTAAACAACAATGAGGACCTTAAAAGAGACATACATGGATTGAATCTGCATTTGAAATAGTAAAATATAACATCTCCTGAGTAAATTGGGAGCATGAGGACCCTTTAGAAGGTTGAAGGGTAGAGATGAGGCAGATAGGGAAACAGAAAAATATATAAAGCTCAATAAAATCAATAAAAAAGGAAAAAAGATAAAGAAATTGGCACAGGGTGGGGCTCTTTGACATTTCCATTGGGAGGACCCTCCATTGATATATTTTAATAGGCTGAGAATTATTATAAGTAGGCACTGTGAAAGCAACCTTTTCTCTATCCTTTTCTTGTAAAGTTACAGTGAAGAAACAATTCTTTAAATCAATAACTATAAGAGGTCATCCTTTGGGTAATAGAGAAGGCAGAAGAATACCAGATTATAGAGGGCCTATAGGTTAGATAACCTTGTTAAAAGCTCTTAGATCTGTCACCATTCTCCATTTTCCAGATTTCTTTTTAACAATAAACACAGGAGAATTCCAAGGACTGGTTGATTCTTCAATATGTTAAACATCTCTTTCTCCCGTATGAACTGTTCTAAAAGCCTGAATTTTTTTATAGTTAAAGGTCATTGTTCAATGCATATAGGTTTTTTAGTTAAGCATCTTAAAGGTAGGCCTGTTGATACCTCTGAAAGTTTGCTAATGGTTATCTCTGTGTGTTTTATACAGTCTGAATAGTTGGTGACTGATTTTTTTATAGTACCTTATAATATTCTTCCCAGAAACATGAGTTAGTATTTGTTCCATTTCTAAAGCTGCAGGAATGTTAATTCCTTTCTGCAAAATATCACAACCTCACAGATTCACTGCTATATTAGCTACATATGGCCTTAGCCTTCCTTTCTGTCCTTCTGTCCCCATGCATTCTGTCCATCTCATGCTTTGTTTTATTTGAGATAGGGTTCTAATTCCTAGGAACTGAAAATCTGTCACCTGAAAAAGACAATTTGAATGTCAAGATTCTGGGGTAATAACACTCACAACTATACCCATGTCCAGTAATCCTTCATTTACAATGTTATTCATTCATACTCTTAGCTTTGGTCTTTGATCCTTTATAGAAATCTGCCAAATCCTGTTTCTATTGGATTTTTTTTTATTCCTCCATGCTTATTCTATCATCCAGAGCAAGATGTTTTTTTTTATACCAGGTACTGGATATTCTAATTTTCTTGGGGAGGCATGTCCTCCAAAGTTAAAAGGAATGACTAGAACACATTTGACCTGGAGGCCTGTGAGAGGCCACCCAAGGAATTTCCTAATGGTAACACATTGCCTTGTCTGTCTCTTGCTGATCTTCACTCATTGGTCCAAAGTCAGCCTTTGCCTCATCTTCTACATAATCCAGAATATTGCAGTTTTCAAAACTGTTTACTTTTGTAATGGTTGTGCTAGAAGTTGAACACAGGTTCTTGAGACTATCAGGTGCATACTTTACCGCTGAGCTGCAGCCCCAGGCTCAGTTGTTTCCATTTAAGTAAATTAGCTACTTTATATTTCATTGTTCAATTTTAGTAAACTCTACATTCTGCATTTTTATACAAGGATGATAGTAACTAAAAATTCAGAACATTTTCACTGAAAACAAATGTCTATCCAACATATGGTTCCATAAAATAAAAAGATAGACCCAATACATCTCTAATATGTAGAAAGATGGATCCTAATTGTATGTATAAAATACTAATGTATATAAGTATAGCTCCTATGAATATAGGTGACATTGCATTGAATTGTGGCAAAGTGGGTAGATCTGCAAGTTTACTAGTTATGTGCTAACATTCTGTGATATTAACTTCAGTGCCATGTAACTATCACCTCAGGTGTCTTTTCTCAACATGCACCTACTTGCCATCTTCCTACCCAATTTCTGGCAACCTGTAAAATGCTGTTTGTTTCCCAAGGTCTGTACTGTTGCTGGAGCTCCTTCTGCTCCTTCAGCCAATAGCCGCTGAGATACCAGCCCATTGGGGTGTGGTCTTTCTCCCTTTAAAAAAGTGGCCACTTCCTTCTCCTCTCTCTTTGCTTCCGGCTCAGCTTCTGGCGACTAGACTCCTTCCTGATTGCGCAGAGGGCTGTTGTCTGAGACGGTGATCTGTAGGTTTTTTCCTGCTTAAATAAACACCATCCTATTAATCATAATTGAGAGTTTTTCTGCATAGCTCTGGCTGTCCTGGCACTTACTCTGTAGACTAATCCAGCCTTGAACTGAAAGATCCCTCTGCATCTTCCTCCCCTAATGCTGTAATTAAAGGCATGTACCACCATCTATGTGCTTCCTTTTCTTGATCATTTTTCTCTGTATTAGTTCAATCATAATTCTTTGTTTATATAACAGATAAATACAATAGCATTAATATAATCTACACTTCTAAATGCTGCACTATATCCTTAATTTTTCCCAACTCATGAACAAACATGTTTTATGATATTCTTAATTATGCTGCTTAAACTAGATCAGGTACTGGGAGGCTATAAGGCATATATACAAAGATACAAAAAATTTTAATAAAAACATTTCAGAGGTGATTGAGTTATTTTGCTATTGATTTTAAGGTTCTTCCATCTGTAAAAATATTTAAGTGAACAATGTGTAAAAGTTCATTTGATTCTTATAAACCATACCAAGAATTTCATAAGTAAATTAGTGAAGTCATTTACAAAGAATAAAATAAATATTAGGAGAAAGGCACACTTATTACCCAGGAAAAAATACTTTGTCTAATACATAACCAATTAATATTTTTCTAATTGAATAAGCTTATCATCAAGTTAAGCAACTGAGAAAATATGAATGTTATATTATGTTATGAATGGTGCAACTGCTTTGAATATCAGTATGGCAATTTCTCAAAAAATTAGGAATCAAACTCTCTCAAGATCCAGCAATACCACTTTTGGGCATATGTCCAAAGGATTCTCAATCATACCATGAGGACATGTGCTCAACTATGATCCTAGAAGCATTGTTTGTCATGGTCAGAACCTGGAACAACTGAAATGCACCTCAACTGAAGAAGGGATAAGAAAAATGTGGTACATTTACACAATGGAGTACTACAAAGCAGAAAAAATTAATGACATCGTGAAATTTGTGGGCAAATGGATGGATCTACAAAACCTCATATTGAGTGAAGTAATCCAGATGCAGAAAGACAAATATCATATGAATTCACTCATAAGTGGCTTTTAGACATAAAGCAAAGGAAAACCAGCCTACAATCACAACTCCAGAGAACCTGAATAACAAAGAAGACCTTATGAGAGATACACATGGACCTAATCTATGTGGGAAGTAGAAAAAAACAAAATCTCCTGAGTAAATTGGGATCAAGGTGACCATATGAGACGGTAGAAGGGGAGGGGAGAGGAAGGGACGGGAGTAGAGAAAAATGTATAGCTTAATAATATCTATAAAAAGAAGTAAGTTTACAAAAAAATTATTTTGAATATGGTCTTACTATGTAGAAAAAATGTGGACGTTTTGTGATGTGGAACAATAGTCGTGTACCCTGTAAAGACTTATCACTTGTATAGTTTTAATAAAATGCTGATTGGCCAGTAAGCAGGCAAAAAGTATAGTTGTGCAACCAGAACAGGAGAATTCTGGGAACAAGAAAGGCTGGTGCAGTCCTCACCCAGATGCAGAGGAAGCAAGATGAGAACACCTCACTGATAAAGGTACCTATCCACGTGGCTAACACAGACAAGAATTATGGGTTACTGTAAGATGTAAGAATTAGCTAATAAGGAAGCCTTATCTAATAGGCCAACCAGTTTGTGACTGTTGTTGGCCTCTGTGAGTTTCTTTGAGGCTGAATAGCTGCTGGACTGGGCAGAACAGAAACCTCTGGCAAAAAAAAAATGGTGCTAATGTGGACAACTACATCCACATAAAACCTGAGAGCGTTTGGGAATAACATCTACACACAAAAAGAAGAGTTAAGCACAGATTCTTGGTAGCAGCATTTTCTCAGGTGGGCTCTGTTTGCAAGAGGCAAGCATGTCTCATTTAAGAGAGGCTTCTAATTCAGCGTTAGCTCCAAAAACCTTGGAGATCTTTTAAGAGGCCCTGCCATCATACACTTAAATGATGTTTATGAATAAACAACAGCATGCTTCTAGGTGATGGTAGAGGACTTAAAATTCCATAGAGTTGTGGCAATAAATATGGCTCCTGCCAGTACTTCTGCCATGAAGCTAGACTCTCAGAAGCTAAGGAATGTGGTGGACCCAACCAGCAAAGCCAAGGCTTTAATACTAGCCATATTTCTTAGCAAATTAAAGGCTCATGTGGTCAGAAAAAGAGAGATATACAGTAAAGATAGTTTCAGACAAAGAAAGCCTCCATCATTCACAGTGTGTTAAAAAATATCTGTTTGCTTGGGAGAGAAAAAAAGGATAAAGTTCTTAAAAGAAAGAGAGAGAAGCTGGGTGTGGTGGCACACACCTTTAATTCCAGCAGTTGGGAGGCAGAGGCAGGTGAATCTTTGTGAGTTCAAGTACAGCTAGTGTACAGAGTGAATTCCAGGACTGCCAAAGATACATAGAGAAAACTTGTTCTCAAATAACCAAAATAAAAATAAAAGAAATAGAATTTAAAATAAAGCCCTATAAAGATGGAAACTACACAAATAATCTGGATACTGTTTCTTATTATGTTGTCTTTGAATTCATTGATGGCTGAGGAAAGAGCAACAGCTGCTTAAACACATTTGTTTATAAGTGCTACTAGATTAGTCCAACATATATATTTTGAAAATGCCTTGACTTCAAAGTTTAAGTCTTGATTTAAGTTACTTTGGAGAATAGGTTTTGCTTTTGTTTCCACAGGAAATGAGAGGCTGTGGATTCATTCTAGGTTAAGGAAAATCAGGTCTGATCAAGGAAAACCTCCTGAAAAATCTCTGATAGAAGAGGATGGCCTAGAAGATCTACCATTTCAGAGCCCCTCTGTTGGAGTTTCCTCTAAGTTCTATTTCCAGAAAAGTTTCAAGACTGCTGACTGAGATGACCATTTATCACAGAACATTTCAGTCAGGACTTGACCATAATTCTAAATTTTCTTTAGGTCCCCATAAGATTACCAGCATCCCCAGTCAGCAGGAAGTAGCCCACATTCCCCAAAAATGGATTATTGATGTTTGTCTTTGTTTAGCGTGTTGGTTACAAGTTATTATGGATAATGGTCAGGAAAATAGCTAAACAAAGGAGATTATATTCAGAGTTCTTGTTTTGAAAAAAGGGGGAAATGCTGTGGGACAATAGTGTTGTATCCTGTAAAGACTTGTCAGCTATATTGCTTTAGTAAAACACTAATTGGCCAGTAGCAAGGCAGGAAGTATAGGTAGGTGACTAGAATAGGAGAATTCTGGGAAAAGGAAAGGCTGAGTCTGCCTGCAGTCCACTGCCTGAATGGAGTGGAAGCAAGATGAAAATGCCTCACTGATAAAGGTACCAAGCAACATGGCTAACACAAACAAGGATTATGGGTTAATGTAAGATGTAAGAATTAGTTAATAAGGAAGTCTGAGCTAATAAGCCATCCAGTTTATAATTAATATATGCCTCTGTGTGTTTCTTTAAGACTGAATGACTGTGCAACTGGGTGAGACAGAAATCTCTGCCAATAATTGTGTTTACTTACTATATATCTAAAAAAATTTGCTGCTTAACTTAAAATGATGCTTGTGAGCTATGTGAACCCTATTGAATATTATATGTGATTAGCACTATTAAAAGATAAATTCCCTTCAAAGAGATTACCATGAATACTAGATCATAATTTACATAAATGTGTATGTAATTTATGACATATTTTTGTATCCTATTATTCTTAACTATTTGTGTAACTTTGTAAGACTTTCCTTCATTAAAAAAATCAAAATGTTCCAAGAGTTTTTTTAGAGAAACATACAGCTTACTTTTGAGTTCTAGTGCTTATCTGTTATTTACAGTACTAAATATGCAATGTAAATCAAGAGAGTAATTGTTCACATTTTTCTTTACATTTTAAAAAAATTAATAAATTTTTCCTTACTATTTTTACTTTCTTAATGATCTTTTAAAAATTTATTTTCTAATCACAATTACGATTAATAAAATGTAGGTCAAGATTATTTTGTTTTATCTCAATATGTTGCTTTTCAATTGTACACTGTGTGTTTTCTGTAATGTGTATTATTATTGAGAATGTATAACATGATATTTATGTCTTACTAAGTATGTGTCATTTAAGTAGAGCAATCATCCATTTCACTAAAAATGTATCTGATTTTTAAAAGAAAACAGTTTTAGGCAATCTTTTGTAATTTCTGTGTTTTTTTTTTACATTATTAACAGATATGAAATCGATGGCTTAGACAGGTTTTATTTTTTTTTAGTCAAATAGATTACAACTTAATGCAGATGGTTCATACTTCATAGAGCAATTTGGAAAAGTCACTTAGCAAGCATATTTTAAAATCAATTCTGCTACTGACACCATTCAATAGCAGTTGTTTTTCCAACTTAGTTACCATGAAATCAACTTAACCAACCACAAAGCAGTCCCTGACCTTGCCAGTACTTACACTTCTGTGTTATGTGGACTATAGGGCTGCAGGAAACCAGGGGCTCCACTGGGGTCAGAATATTTGTGAATCACAGAACTCTGAGTGTTTGTGTTTAATAGTATATTTATTAGGTATTTTATTTTATTTAAAGAATAGTATGTGAGAAAAATATGTTTGTCTTTATTTTATCTCATATTTTATTATTTTTCTATTGAAGCCTGTTTGTTTTCTAATGAGAGACAAAATGGGAGTGAATCCAAATGAGACGGGAAGTGGAAAGGAACTGGGAGGATTAGAGGAAGCAGAAACTGTAATTGAGATATATAACAAAACTATTTTCAATAAAAGAAATAAATTAAAACAGAAAAAGAGTTCCCCAAACTGATAGGAAAGAAGTAGAAATAGAGGAAACTATCAGATTCATGTGTCTATGTTTTCAAACAAACGCTTCAGGTAAACAGTTCTCTAGTATCTTTCAGAGGGATTGACAGGATGATCTCGTCCATCTTTCTACTCAAAGATGCAATAGTTTATATAAACTCAACATTTACAGATTTTTTTATCACTTCCTTCTACTAATCGCCATATTCTAGTATTAGAAAACAATGGAACAGAAAAAAAAAACCTAAATGGAAGACATTTTCAATATGGATCAATCATTTCTACTAAAAAATAGAAGTTAAAATAGATGTGTGTAATCATACTCATTAAGCGTCCTACCGTGTAATACACAAAGTGTTAAACAGAAGCCCTGTTGAGAATTATTGGTTGTTTGACTATAGATTAAGTTTCGGTAATGACATGTTTACTTTTCTCATGGTAATAAAGCATCCTATTGATTGTGCATTATTTAAACTGGACTTCATATGTAAGATTAATATGGAATAGGTTATTTATACTGGATTCCATTAGAAGCAATTTCATACTCTTTCATACTGATACTGATTGACTCTTGGAATAATCAATGACCCAGGGGAACTGGGCTTCTATTCTAAGATATAGTTTGTGCTACTTCATTTGATCCTAAGGGTTATTAAAAGAAACATTTTATGAACCTAAAAGGTTCTCTGCTCCTTATAGTAACCAAAACCCTCTATAATCCATCCTACATATCTTCTCATTTGGGATAGCTTTTCTGATGATTTGACTTTACATGAGCTACTATGTAGATGTGTATAAGATAAAGCTGTCAAAATTTCACACAGTATTTTATGCACAGAGTTTCTATAAATACTTTCATGAAAATGCTTCAACTTGTGTTTAAACAATAGATGCCCCCCTTTCTCTTTAGTGGTCAAATGATTTGAAGCTGATGCTTTGAGAACCATCAGTAGAGTTGGAAAGCTATTTTTCCTTTGAAGGATGGGGCATCACCTCTTACAGTGATTTTCTTCTTTGAGGAGGTGGAAAAGTCCCGTTTCTTACAGCAATGAAAGAAGATTTTTTTCCAAAAACATTTTCCCCCAGTTGTGGTAAGCATTCACTTAGAATCCTCTCTCTTTAATCTCTGCTTTCTCTTTGGTAGTAGATTGCTATCTATTTCAAAAATTTCAAAAATGTATTTTCCCAGGAATAAGGAAATAAGAATACTTGACTTACAACTGAGTCCAGTCAAAACTGCCTTGAAGGTGAGTTGATAAAATGGTTCAAACAAACCTGGGTGTATATTCAACGAGGCTAGAAATTTCTTCTGATAAGGTTATTTAAACAAACAAGGGTAATGTGAGCAAAGGTTACCACCTTTGATATTAATGATTTTGTTGTACTTCTTGTGCATGAGCAAATGATATCTTTTAATCATTGCTGTTATAAAATAACCAACAAATGGACTTTAAGAAAAGGATGCTTATTCTGGCTCACAGTTTGAGGGTGGAGTTCATCCTAGTAGGGTAAGCAATGAAACAAGTGTATAAAGTCACTGGTCACATAGCATCTCCAATTTGGAAGCAGAAAAAAGATAAATGTCTGTATATATTGTTTGACTTTCTCCTTTTGCTTTATGCAGGACTCTTCTCCTTAGAATGATGCTTTCCACATTTAGGGTAAGTCCTCCCATCACAGTTAAGCCAAGCTGTGATTATCATAATAGACATGCCCAGAACTTTGTCTCCTAGTGTATGCTAGATCTTATAAAACTGACAAGAAAAGTTGTCACAACACTTTAGTGAAATAATACATAATTTCCAATTCAATAAAGGAAAGCTAATTAAACAATAAACTTTTCAACCTCTCTAGGCTAAAATCTAAATAAAACTTGAGGAAAAAAACTCAGAATTAATAGATTCAATAGCTCACACTTTGCCAGTTACAAAATAATAAGACTTGTTTTTTCTTTCTTTGTTTGTTTTGTTCTATGGAGATATTCCATTCTTCTATGTACCTGTTGTCTGTTTAGTGTGAGCAAATAGAGTATACTTTATATTGTAAGTCACAATAATTTTTGGTTTTGTTGTTCTGGGCACCAAAAGTTTGGAATGAAGTTGCTATAAAGCTCACTTGTTTGATGACTTCTGTGAGTTGTATATAGGAGAACCACATGCCATGCTGGTCTTGTCTTCTTTCTGGTTGTTTGTGGATGGTTTGTTTTTGTTTGTTTGTTTTTTTATTGTTTCTTTGTTTTGGTTTTCTCTGTGTAGCTTTGGTATCTGTCCTGTAACTAGTTTTTGTTAACCAGGCTGGCTTCGATCTAACAGAGACCCAACTATGTCTGCCCCCCAAATGCTGGAGTTAAAGGCATGCACCACCAACACCACCTGTTTGTTTTTTCCATCCCTCCAAAATGTTTTCATGTAGATAGAGTACGCTAACTATATATGCCATAACCAATGCCAGCTGAGACATCACAGGAACATGGAAAGAGGATAAAAGTAGCAGAAACACAGGACTACGGGTTCACTTGAAAAGTGAATCACTTTTATTTTTCCAAATGCTCTTTATATAGTGTTTCCCCAACCTACTAAAGATAGTTTAAACAGTCTCTTTGATCATCCTATCTGAGTTCTTCTGTCCATACTTTCCTGCTTCTCTGGCATATTTTGTCCTGAATTCATTCCTCCTAGTCCTACTAGCAGTTTTATACAATTCCATGGTCTCTTCTGGGTCAGATTTTGTACATCCAAGAGGAACTACAGACCATCTAGAACCTTATTCTGATTATGTAGCTTTGTGGTAACTAGACAACTTTTTCTGGGACAAACTACCTTCCCCAAATTCTTTGTATACAGAAGCAGTTTTTTCAAATCAATGAAAGAATAATAACAACTAATATTAAGTTTATTAGGAATTTAGCAGTTTGATCATGTACAGTATTATAAGATGTTATAATGTACACTGCAATTAATTTGCAAACTGTTGACCAGAAACTATTAAAAAATGAGAATATTCTAATCAATATTTTTGGATGTACTGGTTCAAGGTCAGCTCTTTGTTTTGAGACCATACTGCATTTAGATTGTTCTTAAATAATTTTCATGGATATTTAGATTCATTTGTGAGTTAAATCATACTTATAAGTATAAGTATGATTATACTGGCAATTGTCAATCGATATTTAATAGCTTGCCCTTGTTGTATAATTCAATCAATGCAATCCTTAAAGGCATTCAGTCTTTCTGAAGAATGTATGCCTATTGTTTTCCCCAAAGATATTTTTCTCCTCGTGAAACAGTTTTCGCTGGGTCATCTTTAAACTCAGCTGTTTGTACTTCTTGTTTGAGAGCCAATGCTCCTTCTGTAGCAGTGGTTCTGATTTCAACGAGTGTTAGGATGTATGTGATTAACAATCTTATATACTTCATTATAGTTTTTACTGCTATCTACATGTCTGCAAATATATCATTTATATTTCTGAAAAACATTCTTTTAGTTTCACAACAATTAATATAAAGGAAGATCATTTTAATAACATAAAAGCAGCCATAAAAGTTTTAAAAAAGTATTACTAATATGTTGAGCAACGTGACAAGAAGGTCATGGAATATGGTATGAAGTGTCTAGGAAATGAAAAGAAGTTTGGTACATGCTGTGAGAAGGAAAGGGTCATTCAGTTTCCATATAGTTGAAATTCAGAAAAATGTCTCTCTTTTGGTGTTGTCTTTGGGGGCCCTTTCACCCTGTCACATTACTAGCCCTGTTGCAATCTGGAGAAAACCTGTAAATGAAAGAAGCTGCAGAGTTTAGGCTCCAATTTATGAGAGGAATAAGACCCAGACACTAGCTAGATCCCCGAGGAAAGGCTTAAAAAGCATGAGTTTGGATTTTAAAAAAAAATCCTAATCTTTTATGATGTAATTTCATAAATATAAAACTGGGTAAAATTAAGAGAAAGTATTTTAAAATTTTTTCAAAATATAAGTCACTGTAGCAATTTGTTCCTGAATGATTAATCCCCTTTTCCCCATTTTTGTTTATTCATTTGATTTTTGAGCACAAAATGAACACTTTTAATTATGACTTGTCCTTGGGGGTTATAGAGAATATGAGAGACATGAACTTCCTGTAAAAATAAGTTAACGGTTTTAGATACATCAGCAGGAGCACTGTGGACTTTAATCTATTTGGAGAGCATCATATAGGGGGGGTAACGGCCAGTGAGTGGCTGCAAATAACTCAAGCAGACTCTTTCTTTTAAGAATGAAACCTGAAAATGTATCAAAACAAATATATCAAATTTTATTTTTTTATTTAAATAACTTTTTATTTATTTTACTTTCAAACTAGTTTCCCCTCTTTCCTCTTCTCCTGTCCCCTCCTTTTTTCCCATCTGTCCTTCCTCCCCATCCACTTCTCCTCTACCTCCATTTGAAAAGGACAGGCCTCACATGGGCTTGCACAAAGCATAGCACATCAAGTTGAGGCAGGACCAAGTTCAAGGTAATACAACATCGAGCTCGCTAAACACCAGGGAGTACCACTCTCTCTGTTAGAAGCCTTAGTAAGACACCAAGCTCTATGATTGTTACACACATGCAGAAGGCTAGGTTGGTCCCATGTGAGCTTCGTTCAGCTGTCTTTGTGAGTTCCCCCTTCATACCCACACTGGCTAGAATAATCACCCCTCTCTTCCTTCTGTAAAACTCTCAGTGCTCAGTGTAGTCCTTGTGTGTGGATCTCTGCCTCTGCTTCCAACATTTACCGGATAGAGTATCTCTAATGGCAAATTAGGGAAGTCACCAATCTCCTGACAGTAGATGGCCAGTTCAGGAGTCCTCTCCACCAATGCTAGAGGTCTTAGTTGGGGTCATCCTTGTGGGTTCCTTGGGGGTTTCTCTGGCACGAGGTTTCTCCCTAACCCAGAAATATCATATCAAGACTTCTCTTTTGTTATTCTCCCCCTCCATCGTGCCTCTAAACTGCCTCCTGCACAACTCCTGTTCACATCCTTCCATCCTTCCCTGCCCCGGCCCGCCCCTGCACCCAGTTTACCTTGGAGATCTTTTCTGCTTCCCCTTCCCAGGAAAATGCAGGCATACTTCTTTGGGCCCTTCATGTTATCTAGCCTCCCTGGGGCTGTAGATTGTAGGTTGGTTATCCTATACTTTACTCTAACTAATCACCTATGAGTGAGTAAAAACCATGTTTGTATTTCTGTGTCTGAATTACCTCATACAGAATGATTTTTTTCTAGTTCCATCCATTTGCCTGCAATTTTTTTGATGTTATTGTCTTTTATAGCTGAATAGTACTCCATTGCGTAAACGTACCACATTTTCCTTATCCGTCCTTTGGTTGAGGGGTATCTAAGTTGCGGTTCTGTCTGTTACGAACAATGCTGCTATGAACATAGCTGAGCAAATGCCATTGAGGTATGATTGTGCATCCTTGGGGTATATGTCTGAAACTCGTATAGCTAGGTCTTGGGGTAGATTGATTTCCATTTTTTTTTTAAGAAACCACTATACTGATTTCCAAAGTAGGTGCAAAAGTTTGCACTCCCACCAACAGTGAAGAAATGCTACCCTTACTCCACATCCTCTCCAACAACAACTATCATTGGTATTTTTGATCTGTCATTCTGTCTAATGTAAGATGGTATCTCAGAGTCAGTTTAGTTTGCATTTTCCTGATGAATAAAGGATGTTGAGCAATTCTTTTTTGTTTGTTTGTTTGTTTATAAGTGTACATATAATTTTTCAAATGTATGTTAGTATACATTGGTTTGGAAAAAGCATTACTGATGAAAGAGGTTAGGAAAATATATGAAAGGAACATACAGAATTATGTTGACATAGATGTAGAATTTTCAATTGTATTATATAAACAAAAATGTATTATTTTTTTCCATTCAAAAATTTACACTTCCTCCCCTCCTCCCACTCTCCTCCTGCTCCTCCACTCACTCTCATCCCTCCCCCTCCCTCTTTAAGAGAGGACAGGGAATCCTGCCCTGTGGGAAGTCCAAGGCCCTCCCTCTATATCCAGGCCTAGGAAGCTTTGCATCCAAATAGACTAGGGTCCCAAAAAGCCAGAACATGCAGTAGAAACAAGTCCCAGTGCCTTTATCAATGGCTTCTCAGTCAGCCCCCATAGTCAGCCACATTCAGAGAGTCCAGTTTGATCGCATGCTCATTCAGTCCCCGTCCAGCTGGATTTGGTGAGCTACCATTAAAACAGATACACTGTTTTATATACAGTGCGTGGACCAACCCCTCGCGGTCCAGACTTCCTTGCTCATCTTCTCCTTCCTTCTACCTTTCACCTGGACCTTGGGAGCTCAGTCCGTTGTGTTGAGCAATTCTTTTTTTTTAATTAATTAATTTATTTATTTAATTATTAAAGATTTCTGCCTCTTCCCCACCACCACCTCCCATTCCCCTCCTCCCCCAATCAAGTCTTCCTCCCTCCTCAGCCCAAACAGCAAGCAGGTTTCTCTGCCCTGTGGGAGGTCCAAGGACCACCCACCTCCATCCAGGTCTATTAAGGTGAGCATCCAAACTACCTGGGCTCCCACAAAGCCATTACGTGCAATAGGATCAAGAACCCGTTGCCATTGTTCTTCAGTACTCAGTAGTCCTCATTGTCCGCTATGTTCAGCGAGACCGGTTTTGTCCCATGCTTTTTCAGACCCAGGCCAGCTGGCCTTGGTGAGTTCCCGATAGAACATCCCCATTGCCTCAGTTTGTGGGTGCACCCCTCGCGGTCCTGAGTTCCTTGCTCGTGCTCTCTCTCCTTCTGCTCCTCCTTTGGATCGTGAGACTTCAGTCCAGTGCTCCAATGTTGGTCTCTGTCTCTGTCTTCTTTCATCGCCTGATGAAGGTTAATATTCAGGAGGATGCCTATATGTTTTTCTTTGTGTTCACCTTCTTATTTAGCTTCTCTAGAATCACGAATTATAGGCTCAATGTCCTTTATTTATGGCTAGAAAGCAAATATGAGTGAGTACATCCCATGTTCCTCTTTTTGGGTCTGGCTTAACTCACTCAGGATAGTTTTCTATTTCCGTCCATTTGTATGCAAAATTCAAGAAGTCATTGTTTTTTACTGCTGAGTAGTACTCTAATATGTATATATTCCATACTTTCTTCATCCATTCTTCCATTGAAGGGCATCTAGGTTGTTTCCAGGTTCTGGCTATTACAAATAATGCTGCTATAAACATAGTTGAGCATATACTTTTGTTGTATGTTAGGGCATATCTTGGGTATATTCCCAATAGTGGTATTGCTGGGTCGAGAGGTAGGTTGAACCCGACTTTCCTGAGAAACCGCCACACTGCTTTCCAAAGTGGTTGCACAAGTTTGCATTCCCACCAGCAATGGATGAGAGTGCCCCTTTCTCCACAACCTCTCCAGCAGAGGCTATCATTGGTGTTTTTGATTTTAGCCATTCTGACAGGTGTAAGATGGTATCTTAATGTTGTCTTGATTTGCATTTCCCTGATTGCTAAGGAAGTTGAGCACGATCTTAAGTGTCTTTTGGCCATTTGAACTTCTTCTGTTGAAAAGTCTCTGTTCAGCTCAGTGCCCCATTTTATAATTGGATTGATTAACCTTTTAGGGTCTAATTTCTTGAGTTCTTTATATATTTTGGAGATCAGACCTTTGTCAGTTGCGGGGTTGGTGAAGATCTTCTCCCAGTCAGTGGGTTGCCTTTCTGTCTTAGTGACAGTGTCCTTTGCTTTACAGAAGCTTCTCAGTCTCAGGAGGTCCCATTTATTCAATGATGTCCTTAGTGTTTGTGCTGCTGGGGTTATACGTAGGAAGTGTTCTCCTGTGCCCATGTGTTGTAGAGTACTTCACATTTTCTCTTCTATCAGGTTTAGTGTGTTTGGACTGATATTGAGGTCTTTAATCCATTTGGACTTGAATTTTGTGCCTGTTGATAGATATGGATCTATTTTCATTCTTCTACAGATTGACATCCAGTTTTGCCAACACAATTTGTTGAAGATGCTCTCTTTTTTCCATTGTATACTTTTAGCTCCTTTATCGAAAATCAGGTGTTCATAGGTTTGTGGGCTAAAGTCAGGGTATTCTATTCGATTCCATTGGTTGATTTCTCTGTTTTTATGCCAGATACCAAAACCACACAAAGACCCAACAAAGAAAGAGAGTTACAGGCCTATCTCACTCATGAACATTGACACAAAAATTCTCAATAAAATACTGGCAAACCGGATCCAAGAACACATTAGAAAAGTTATCCATTATGATCAAGTAGGCTTCATTCCAGAGATGTAGGGCTGGTTCAACATACGCAAATCTATCAATGTAATCAACCATATAAATAAATGAAAGAAAAAAACCATATGATCATTTCATTAGATGCTGAAAAAGCATTCGACAAAATTCAACACCCCTTTATGATAAAGGTCTTGGAGAGATTAGGGATACAAGGGTCATACCTAAATATAATAAAAGCTATTTACAGCAAGCCGACAGCTAACATTAAATTAAACGGAGAAAAACTCAAAGCCATCCCACTAAAATCAGGAACACGACAAGGATGTCCACGCTCTCCATACCTATTCAATATAGTGCTTGAAGTGCTAGCAATAGCAATAAGACAACATAAGGGGATCAAGGGGATCCATATTGGAAAGGAAGAAGTTAAGCTTTCATTATTTGCAGATGATATGATAGTATACATAAGCGACCCCAAAAACTCTACCAAAGAACTCCTACAGCTGATAAACACCTTTGGTAATGTGGCAGGTTACAAAATCAACTCCAAAAAAATCAGTTGCCTTCCTATACACTAAGGATAAGGAAGCAGAGAGGGAAATCAGAGAAGCATCACCTTTCACGATAGCCACAAATAGCATAAAATATCTTGGGGTAATTCTGACCAAGGAAGTGAAAGATCTATTTGTCAAGAACTTTAAGTCTTTGAAGAAAGAAATTGAAGAGGACACCAGAAAATGGAAGGACCCTCCCTTGCTCTTGGATTGGGAGGATCAACATAGTAAAAATGGCAATTCTACCAAAAGCAATCTATAGATTCAACGCAATCCCCATCAAAATCCCATCAAAATTCTTCACAGATCTGGAGAAGACAATAATCAACTTTATATGGAAAAACAAAAATCCCAGGATAGCCAAAACAATCTTATACAATAAAGGATCGTCTGGAGGCATTACCATCCCTGACTTTAAACTGCATTACAGAGCTACAGTATTGAAAACAGCTTGGTAATGGCATAAAATTGAGCAATTCTTTTAAGTGTCGTTCAGTCATTTGAAATTCTGCTGAGAATTCTCAGTTTGGATCTGTACCCCATTTTCTAATTGGATTATTTAGTATTTGGATGTGTAGCTTCTTGAGTTTTTTAAATATTTTGGAGATCAGCCCTCTGTTAGATGTGGGGAGATGAAGATCTTTTCTCATTCTTTAGGCTGCCATTTTGCTTAATGGTAGTGATTTTTGCTTTACAGAAACTTCTCAGTTTCAGGAGGTCTCATTCATTAATTGTTGTTCTCAGTGTCTGTGCTACTGGGGTTATATTCAGGAAATAGTCTTCTGTGCGAGAGCATTCAAAGCTACTTCCCACTTTCTCTTCTAACAACCTGATTTATGTTGAGGTCTTTTGATCTACTTGGACTTGAGATTTGTGAGCGACAATGGATATGGATCTAAAAAATATAATAAATTTAAATGATCAAAGAAAATTGAATGTTTTGAAAGCACATCTATGGTAATTTGAATTTTTCCTTAAAATTTTAGTAACCAGGTTTACCACTGTTGCCATGAGAAGATTAATAATTTATGACTCCATTGATTTAACTAGAAGTTTAACCCAATATGTTAAACTTTGAACTTTGAAGTTTTAACATTATATGTACCATCTTTAAGCTTTAACTTTAACATACTAAAAGTACTTATTCAGTCCCTCACAATTCTATAATCCCATTTTCTTTCATTTTAAAATCATCCAACCACCTTTACAATTTTTTTAACTTTAATAAACGTTTTTAACTTTTCCTCTTATCTGATCTTATATAAATCCTTTACAAAAATCTATCTTTATGTCCATTTAACATTTTTATTTACAGTTTTATTTCTTGATACCATAAGACATAAGTGTTTACTTATTGAAAGAAGTCATTGAAGGGATAAGTTACTCTTTTATACAATTAGAGCATGAAAGAACAATAAAAAGCATTTTATAAAAAGCGGCAACAGCAGGGTAGGTTTGAGTTAAGTTTGCATTAGATCTACTTGTGTGTTACCTCAATAGGAGACCTGTTAGCTCGAGGAAAATGCCTAGCGTAGATTTCACATTTAAAATATTTAGAATTCTGGTTGGAAATTTTTATTTTCATAAGTCAGAAATGGAATAGGGGGGCAGTAATCTTTCCATTAATTGTCCTTTTAAAGCTTCTTGCAAAAGATTAACAAAGGTCATAAATTTCTTCACAGGTTTTTGTCTGATAGTGGAGGAAGACCTTGAGTGTGTCTTAAGATGGGGGACTTTTATTCGTTAATTTTTATTGCTTTCTTTAATCCCTTGTTGCACAGTTTATAAGTTTGTTGGGAGGCTCCACTGGCTAATAAGGGTTGGCAGGTGCTTGAGCTTCAATTTTGAAGCTTTTGTATTTGAGAGACTCTGGTAATTAAGATTTCTTTTAGAGCTTTTAAATTTGTATTATCAAAAAGTAGAGAAAGCAATCTTTTTAGCCATGGATGATCTGGCCAAGCAGCCTGGCTGGAGGGTTTGGCTGCTGTTGCAGCAGGTGGCAGGGCTGATGAATTGTCTGGTGAAGATGGGCCAGAAACAAGGAGGCCCACAGGCATTGTGCACATATGCTGTGTCCACAGATGAAAATTTGCAAGCTTCTTGTACGGGATATAGTTTGAAACCCCTAGGCAGCCCTGTGAAGACAATGCATTTATTGTTTATTTTAACCTAAGCTAAAAGCTTCATATGCCAGTGTTGATGGAGAACAAGGTATTTTAATTTCTCCAGCCATTTCTTGGGCCCTGGAGGGAAGTTTAGATTTCTCTTGTGTGGGCTCCAAAGCAACAGCAATACACTGAAACTGCTAAGGAATTTCAAGATTTCACATTACAGTTCTTTATATTTACTGACAATTCTGAGGATCTCACTTCTTTTTTTTTTGCTGGTACAATGGATTATGTTGAACAATAGTGTCTTTATATTGAGCTAAATCATCCTTATTAATTTTAACTCCCCATAACTTCAACATGTGATTAAGATATGCAGTGTATCTTAACACTTGGGGAGATTTCCCATGTTACTGGGTACTTCTTACTGGTTGCAAGACAGTGTGGTCCTGAAGATTACCACACTCCTTTATCTAAACAAAAATTGCTTTGTGGCCTGAATCCATGAACATCCTTCAAGTTCTCTGTTAGGTACCCCCTTGTCATGTCTAGTGCAGGTATTGACACCACAGAAACCTGGAAAGGATAGCAAGGGTAAATGGAAGTATAGAACTCTGGTTTCTTCCTGAATGAGCCATATTTATTTTTTTCACCCTGCTGTTCGTTGTTTATCTAGTTTCTATAGCATTGCAAACAGAGTTTGAACAGTCTCTTTATCCCATTATTTGAGTTTCTAATTCTGCATTCCCTGTTTCCATGGTCTTGTTTTGCACTGGAGGACATCCCTCCTAGTCATCATCTCCTGCTTGCATTTTTCTCCAAGCCTGGTGGCCACATCTGTGTTAGGGGCTGAGCCTGAGAAAGGATCAGTGGACCATCTGAATTCTGACATATCTGTCCAAAGTATCCAATTTTTAATGATGGTAGTTGGACTATTGACTCATTCTATTCTGTAACAGCCTCATCTTAAGAAAATAAACATATAAAATTCCTCTGGTTTTTTTTTTTTTTTTTTTTTTGTGGGCTCACTTTTAAACTACTGGAGACTAGACATTCAAATGAGTTTTATAAAAACATCATTTAACCCATAGCCATGCTTTTTAGATATAAGGCAGTGACTTAAATCATATTTTAGACTTGTTTTAAATGCTGCCATCATTACTCAAGGAAAGAGACAGTGCAAAGTGGCTATGCTGCTCTACATAAGCTAGGAAGAGGGAGAAACCAACAGTGTTCCCATGCTGAACACAAGTGCACATGGACGGGGGGGGGGGCTCTTGTCTCAGTGAAGATGTCAAAGGATTTTGTCCTTAAGACCAAAGCAATGTTTTATTTGACACTTTGTAGCAATAGGAACTTCTGCTTGTGTGTGTTTTGAGAGGGACCAAATCTCCTAGTGAACAGAGAGGACACCTTTGCTGACAAGGACCTGAACCATGAGCTGTGGAAACCTTTGGTGAATCAGCACAAATTGAAGAGAACTATGAATTTCAAATTGTAGAACATGATGTGTCTCATGATCACTGTATCTTCTCCTGACCTACTGAGTGCACAGATCACACCTATGTATCTGGAAGGAAGTACCAAAAGTGAAAGTTGAATATTTCATAGTGCTAAGGGTAATCTTCTTCAGTATTTTTATATTGTTCATGTCTTCTATAGTTAAAATTTTTTAAAACCAGAAATGTCACATATATATGAATATGGGGAAATAAAAATTGTAACTGTCATTATAATGACATGACAATGGTTAAAAAATACTTATCACTGTGCCACATTCAAAGAAATTATATTTTCATTAATCTTCTTTTGTATTAATATATTGAAATGTATTTCGAATTGGTATATATTGATACATTTTTAAAGTCCCAGATTATTTTCAAATTCAAAATATATTAATTCTTTCAATTTAAAAATCAAAGGGACTCTGAAATATTTTAGTACCATATTCTCTAAGTGTTTAGAATTATGAATGATTATAAATCTGTTCTCCCAAACCTGTTGTTGCTTTGTAATATATGGAAATTTTTACTTTATTTCAAAGCTATACCCAATTTTCTGTAGAAATTCATTAAATCAGAGTGGTTCCCAGTGAGTTTTCAATTCAGTTTTATTTTAATCTTCCTCTGAAATGTATATGCTTTGTCTTGATGATGGTGTGGAGGCCTGAAAATGTGAGCCTGTTTCCACATCAGCCAAAGGTCAGAGAGTCGGAACTTTCCTCTAGTTCCTTTAAGGCTATTTTGCTTCCACCTCAAAGATCCCACCTTTGTTTGCTCCATCAAGGTTATTGGCAACAGGTGTGGGTGACGGCCAGACCTTGTGCTCCGGGAATAGAGAAACAGATCATTCCTACCTCAAGCAGGACCCAAGTAAGTTCCAGTTCCCTTTATGGAGATAACTTGGGATTCCACCCAGGGAGTGGTTTGCCTACAGAGTGATTTGGTCTACAGTATTAGTATGACTCGTTTTGTTCTAGCAACAGAATGTTTAACTATGAATGTAGTCCATGACTTTCAGCTGGTCTGTTCACTCCCTTGTATCATGTTAATGCAGTCTTTTGTCTTACTCCTAGCTTTTGGGGTCAGGGGTATTTTAAACAGTTAGAAATTAAATGCGGGCAAATTTTCAGTACTCACTAGAATTTCTTCCCGATACTATCCCATATATTTTTTTCATTTTATTATTTTCATTTGCATCTTCATATTCTTTACTACACCTCTAAATCACCATGCCTTTATCCTGACAAGAGGTATTTTTCTTGTGGCTGATCCCTGACAAATGGTAGCCCAATGTGGTGTGGTCAGCTGACAATATATAACTTACTGTGATGTGCGAAACTGATATTAATTAACTAGTTTTATTTAATTACAACATTAAGTATCTGATTAAATAAACACCACTAACAAAATTGATATTAGACTTATTAGATAATAAACACAGAGCCCATGGTACTATGGGAAAACCTGTCAAGTTTATGAGTATCATTATTTTGCCAATGTTTGGGTCTGATTTTTTTTTATTTTTCGCTTACTAATTGAAGGAATAATTGTTTCTTGAGCAAAAATTCCAGAATGATGTCATTCACTACTTTCAGTCCTAGTTCATAATACATGGTCCTGAAGAAATCATATTTTCCAAAGTTATTTGCCTAATTAAAACATCTTGGGGAAATCGAGCCTCAAGAGTAGACATTTTAGTCAAGATGATCAATTTATTTTTAAAAAGAAAGCAAAATATCCAGCCTTAAAATGCAGTTTTTCACAAATTGCCCTCTTTGTATTCAGTACATCTTCCAGGTGCCAGAAAGATAAAATAGCTCCGAAGCAAGGTGAACACTTACAGTTACAGCTCTTTTTCATATGCAACTGTTCAAACATCAATTCCTCCAGTTCCCACTGATGTAAATCAAGTGGCAATTCCAGTTCCTCTTCATAAAGTTCTTGGTTAAATCAGACAGGCAGGAATAGTCTTTAAAAAAATTATAGAAAATGCTAAGTGCTTTTCATCTATTCATGAGATACTTTCCTTTTTATTTTACTAGATCCTGCATATATATTAAAACAATGTTCTAATTAGATATATCTACATACATGTTGGCATAAGGCCAAAGGATTTTAAGAAACTGAATTTTATTCCAATGACCATGAAATCTCTTTAGACTGTTGAACATTAAAACTGGGCAATCTTTCTTTAACATAGTTATCAACAGTAATAAAAGATGAAATAATATATCCTCTGCCAACTCTGGCAAAAGTAGACTTACTTTGTCTGTCATCAATTTATCTCCAGGGAACAGTTTCATGCTATTTCTGCTATTGCAGTCTATCACAAAGATATCAATCTCAAAGAACCTCACTAAAAAGACTATACTAGGTACCTTATTTGACATAAGAACCAAAGAACTTTTTTACCTGGTCAAAAATCTCTCTCCCATAGTAGTTCTTTTTTTAATGTTTTGTTTTTTATCCTTTATCTCAGAATATTTGTTAACTTTATAACTCATAGAATACCTACATCTTGATGTAATTTTTTCTACACAGTGGTCTTTTTTTTTCCAGTGGTTGGCTATCATATATGGAGTAGCACTTGAATGTAATGCAGTGTTGCTTGCTTCTATCAAATTAGAAAATAATCTGTATTAATCAATTCTGGTTAATACAACAGAATCCCATTAAATTGGTGACTGAAATGTGAAGTATTTATTCCCCATACATTTATAAAAGCTAGATTTTCAAGGTCACCATATCAGCATGATTAAGCTCTGAGTAATTAGCCTTTTCCTAATTTGCAAGGGGCTGGGACAGTACGCAAATTCTCTAGTGTCTTTCCTTATAAGTTCACTAATCACATTCATAATGCTCTACTCACAGGATATAATTCATCTCCTCCCAACATTACCATATTGAATATTAAAACTCAATAAATGAACTTAGGCAAAACAAAGAAGCCTTGCCGGGCGGTGGTGGCGCACGCCTTTAATCCCAGCACTTGGGAGGCAGAGGCAGGCGGATCTCTGTGAGTTCGAGACCAGCCTGGTCTACAAGAGCTAGTTCCAGGACAGGCTCCAAAACCACAGAGAAACCCTGTCTCAAAAAAACCAAAAAAAAAAGAAAACAAAGAAGCCCTGTTAGCATAATTTTAATAGGAGTAAATGAAATGAAATACATATTACTATATCATTGGCTTTCCAAGGTAGTTAAACAATTGAAGGCCTCTTAAATGTCTAGTGTGAGAAGGCTATTGCTAATCAGGTCCATAGAAAAACGTAGAAATCTCAACTGCCTCAGCTTCATCTGCCAACTCCAGTGGATTCTACCCTCTTACAAGTATTCTGAAGGAGAGTGTGGTGGAAGGAAAACGACCCCCATAGTGGCACTGTTATGAAGTGTGGCCTTGTTGGAGAAAGAATGGCCTTGTTGTAAGAAGTATGTCACTTCTTTGAGGTTTCAGGTACTCAAGCAAGGGTCAGTGTCTCTTTTTCTTCTTGCTGCCTGCCAATCGAGATGTAGAACTCTCAGCTACTTCTCCAGCACCATGTCTGTTTATGTGCCACCATGTTTCCCTCCATGATAGTAATGGGTTAAACCTCTGAACTTTAAGTCAGCCCCAATTAAAGGTTCTTCTTTATAAGAGTTGCCACGGTCATGGTGTCTCTTCACAACAATAGAATCCTGAGTAAGATAGATGGCCTAAGTTCTGGAGCAGGAAGATGAGGAACCTGAGTCGTTTAATTATACTTACTCAAAATGCAGCCCCAATCTAAGCATACTTATGCTTACCTGTTTACAGGGACCACACAGTTAAGACACACTGTCCCTACACAGTGAGCAGCCCATGGGTGAGTAGGTCTAGAAACTGTCCATTCAGCAACACAAATTACCCATTAGATAGATGAATGAGATATTCAAGCCTCTGGTGTTTATCACTCACTAGGCAAATTTTGCCAAAAGCCTCACCACGGGCTGAATTCTAGTCAGATGCTGAAGATCCAGTATGTGATAAAGACATATCAATTATTCAAATTATGTAGAACCAGTCCAGTTAACACTTGGGAATGATTAGAGGAGGTGGTCAGGCAGACTAATTTCTATCACACCCTTCATCGCAGCAGAAGAATGGTCTGGACATGCTGAGCCAAGAGCATGGGAAACTGATGGTGATGTTAAACAACTCCACAAAGACTTGATTCCAGCAACAGCAGCAGGTAGGTATTTAGAGAACCTGTGATCTGTATCATCAGTGATCTGTATGATAAACCCACAGATAAGCTTGGGGGCAGTCACAACTGATTGCAGTGTCCTTTGAAATACTTAGAGTGGGAAGCCTGGCATGCATAACTCAGACTTCACCTGTCTGGAGTAACTGAAAGAAGAGACTAGGTCCCTCATGAAGGAGATGGAGATGTTAACTTAATAGAGGGATACAACATTCTCCTGGGGAGGATTGATAAAATCCACCATGAAGACCAAGTACCAGAAAAAGGATGTAAAGGCTGTCAGTCAGAACTGAGAACACTGAAAACCAGGCGGGTAGAAACTATTGGGGAATCAGTGAAGTACAAGGAAGAATACAAGGTTTTTTTTTTTTTTTATGATTAAGTGAGGTCACGTGAGGCTACAGGTGTAGGAACAGCTGGCTAGCTGGCAGAGTCCAAGCTCAAGAACAGCATTCCAAGAAGAGTCAGCCAAGATATCAAAGAGGCAATACCAATAAGAAAAGAACCACCAAGGCCTTGGAAATCTTTTGAAAGAATTCCATAGAATGTACTAGAAAATAAAAGAAATGGACGTGCCCATGTACCAGAGGGAAAGGATCTATAGAGGCTTGACAGGACTGTGGAATTGCGCATCAGTTTCCCGGACCACAGTAAGTTTCCTCATTGGACTTTCTTTGGACAGCCAACCTGCAAATAATAGCATGAAGACTTATTGTTAATTATGAAGACTTGGCCTTTAGCTCAGTCTTATTCCCAACTAGATCTTCAAATTAACCTGTTTCTATTCATCTATGTTCTGCCACGTGACTTTTACCATTTTCCCACTCTGTATGTCTGACTTGGTCAGTGTCTCACTGGCATCTCTCACACATCTGAATTCATTGTGAGGTCCTCTCTCTCCCCAGAAGTATCACCTATTTTCTCCTGCCTAGATATTGACCACACAGCTCTGCATTAAACAAATCACAATGACACATCTTCACACAGCATAAACGCATATCCTGCAACACTATACAAATGTTGTTAATATGCTTCTACATTTATTCTTTTAATTCAAGATATTCTATCTGTGATTTAAAAAAGTCCTCAAATAAATTTCTGATAAAACCAACTCAATCCCTCAGCAGCTGTTTTCTTAATATAAGATAAAGTTCCAGGTTTAGGATAGATAAAACTTCCGTAACTTCCTGAACTGTGTTGGTTAAATCTCTTCGACCTACATTATGCTTGATCCTTTTACTTTATTTCATTTAATTAAATAAGAAGAATATTTAGAGAATATTTATTTTCTTCTTGTTCAGTCTCTTGATGTTTAAATTTTGTTCTTCTTCAGCTTCTGCTTTAATGATATGGTTTATTCAAGTCCATCATCTTAAACTACATCACTGACTTTACTAACTATAGATTTTGAAAGCTTGAACTCAACTAGAAAGGATGAATTCTTGCTCATCTGACAAACTACTATGTTCAGTCATATGCTACCTAGGTTTGTAAGAGGTAAGTATGTACATCTTTTCTAGCTCTATGCACAATGACTCTTTTGATTTCATAGAATGTCTGATGGGAGAGAATTATATATTGATATTATTGGGAAACAATCTAAAATCAGGATATCGTCCCAAGAGAGAAATTTTGTGCTTATAGAGGGTTAACTGTGTGGTCTATATTTGCATATACTCTTGTTTTTCAAAGTCAAGAATCCATCTTTGGTGCCATTTATCTTCATGTAACAGTTTCACCAACTACATTGGATATTAGGAACAGCCATTTATTCACTTGCCATTGCTATGACACAATATATGACTAAATAAACTTAAGAAAGGACTGAGTTTGCCTCAATATGAGGGTACAACCATCCTGTCAGGGAAGTCATGGTGCAAAATTAGAGACACTTAGTTGATCACATTGCATCGATAGTCAAGAACTAGAGAGAGATGAATCTTGTACATAGGTGACTCTAGATTCAGGTACATCATTGACAATCAGACTTGTGTCCTAGGCGACTCTAGATCCAGTCACATTGACATATATATTTACCATATGTCAAATACAATGTTAGCATCTTTAGACTTTGAAAGCTGTAGGATAAAAGAATATTTGCAATTAAGTGTTTTAATCTTGATAGGAAATATCAAATGGCCTATATTTTAATATTTTGCTGTCGAACCAGCAGTAAAATATAATGTACATTTATTTCTAAATTTTTTCACAAATGTTTTGTATCCAAGTACCACTTAAAAGAAGATGTGATGAATATTTTGCTTTTTATATCTAGATTTTCAATGAAAGTTATATTAAACCTTCACAAGTTTCTATTATCTGTTTTAATTTTTCCATTATACTGTTGATAATGACTATTATTTCCCTATGATTATTAGCATTTTTACCTCCCTGATTACATTATGCAGGCATTCATTGGCTACTTTCTCTATTAAAGCCCTTGACATAGTAATCACAGTTGTTTTTTTTTTTTTTTTTTTTTGGATTTTCGAGACAGGGTTTCTCCATAGCTTCTTTTGGTTCCTGTCCCGGAACTAGCTCTAGCTCTTGTAGACCAGGCTGGCCTCGAACTCACAGAGATCCACCTGCCTCTGCCTCCCGAGTCCTGGGATTAAAGGTGTACACCACCACCACCCGGCCTGCTACAAGATTTTTTAAAGCTACATATAAGATGGCAGGTCAAAAAAATTGTACTGTGATGTTTGAGGTTATTTGACTAGGAACAGGCTATGTATATGTTGTAGTTACAGGTATCAATGACTAAATATTCTCTAGTGTTCTTGTTTTTATTTCCTCTGTTGTCCTTGGCCACCCTAGAAATTCCTGAAATGCAACTAAATATAATATTTTTTCATCTGTAATTCCCCCTATTGTGTGAGATACTATATGTGTGGTACTAAGGCATATTCTGAAATATAATTGATCTTCACTGTTTTAAGGATAGCAATCCTGGACTGTGATGTTTGCAAATTGTTCCCTATCTCAGGAATTATGTAATACAGAAAGATTCAGGGGCTGAAGTTATTAGATAGTTCTTCTCTGAGTCACTTAGGCTCAGGCTGTACACAGAGTGGTTAAACTATGGCAAAAATCATTTATTTTATGGCAATACTTTTATCAATTTCTTGAGAATTTTGTACTATGTATTTTGAACATGTTCAGTCTCTTTCCCCTGACTCTCCCCTTATCCACCTTATCCCTTCTTTTTTCCATGCCTACTCAAATTGGATGAGTTTTTTTTTTCCAGTTTTTCTCCATGAAGAGAAAAATTAGTTTGAGTAGCTAGTGGAGTGGGCTTGTACTGGTATATGGTTAACCTATGAAGAGTAATATCACTGAGCAAAACTGACTTTCACAGTATATATCAAATGCCAATAACTCATCAACTACTGTTGGGACTCCATAACCAGTTTATCCCCTCAATACTGGGATTTTCTCTGGATTGAATTTAATCAAGCATTGTGTATTCTGCTATAATCGCTGTGTGTTAATATGTGCAACTACTCTGTTTTCCCTGGAAAACACCATTTCCTTGAAGTCATCTACCACCTGTCTAATAATCTTTCAAACTCCTATTACATGAAGACTCCTGACTGTTGAAGGGAAGAACTGTAATATGTAATCTCATTTAGAGCTGAGAACTCCACAGCCTTTTATTCTCTGCACATTAACAAGTTGAGGTCCCCTGGATTAATAGCCATTTCATGCAGGAAAAACTTTTCCCATGAGGGTTGACACATAATCTGTAATGAGTACAACAATAAGTCACTTTAGAAATCAATTAAATAGCCTTTTTAGCAGAATAAAGGCATTGGGTTCACCTAGGACCTATGATAAAACTATGCACAGGTTATACTTTATTGATGCCAGATAGTAGTTCCATCCCATGGAGCAGGGGATGTCAATCAGAAAGAGTTGTTCATTTCCATAACACTTCTGCCAATATTATACTGGAGGTCAGTCAAGAGTGTTGGAAAAAGTCTAAATGCATGGAGATGGTCTATGGTACCCCACTGTCTGACAACTCAAAAAGAACTCATCCATTCTAGGTAGTGGGACTTACATTTGACAAAATAGTTTCTTACAAGCAGATGTTTGTTAAGGATACCATAATATATGAATATATTTAAAATTTGATATTTGTAATGGTTCAGTTTTGTCAGATTGCTCTAAGCTGGAGTTATCTGGGAAGAGAAAAACTTGGAGATTGACTCCATCAGAAGGCATATAAGCAGGACTGTTGTCCATTTTTTTAAACTTATGATGGTTGTACAAGGGTCCAGCATACAATGGAAAGTGCTGTCCTTGACACTTGTCAAGGTGTTTATAGGAAGATAAACTGAGCGAGCAAGGGGTACAGGGTGATTAATTTGGTACCATGAGGGGCCAAGAAAGGCTATTGGGAAAGTACAGCCTGAGTTGCAATAAAGTTTTCAGGATTAAAGAGGACATAGAAAAAACTTGAGATCTGGTACCATGTGACAGGGTCACAAGCCCTGAAGAGAAGTCAGGAGAGGATATTGGTGAAGGTAAAGCTCAGTTACAATAGAGACCGCAGAATATATATAAAAAAAAAAAAAAAAAAAAAAATTTCAGGACAGCAACAGCTGTGGAGTAGAGCTTGTCTGAGCCTATACAACAAATTATTTATGAAATGGATGGAAAATCCAGAGAAGCTGAGCTGGGAAGGCTCTTGGGACCCCAGAGAATTATCAGTGGTTTCCAGGTGTCAAACACATTTTTACAGTTGAATTTTAGGTTTGCTTTGATCTGATTGTGACTATGTCACGGTTCTTCATGGACAGAGTAAGTAAAAGAGTACTCAAATTCTTTTGATTTTATAAGAACCCACAATTGAGAGATATTGGACTTTAAAGAGATGTTGAATATTATGAATATTTAAATTTTAAAGTGAAACTTTTAAGTACTTTGAAAGTTATGCTATGTTTTATATTGTGATGTTAACAGAATATCTTAGGAACAAAAAGAAAGAAAGGGTTATGCTTCAATAGAGATAGAAGTAGTGACAAATGGGAAACTGTGCTGATAAGTTTTTGTCAACTTGAAAGTTAGAGTTATCTCGTAAACCTTTTCATCTCTAGATTGATTTTGGTCATGTTGTTTTAATACAACAGAAACCATATTAAAGTGATGAATGCAAAATTCTAACTTCTAAAACCTTGTATTCAGAGTATTCAGATATATAAATATATGTTCATTTAATAAAACAATTAAAATAAATATTCATATGAAGACACTACCTGGTAGTGAATCTATGTGGTCTGTTATGGGAATCTACATGGTCTTTAATACACATTTTCTGTTCTGGAGTCCCTTCATATGTTGGAGTTTCATGTACTAATAATTAGTGCTGATATTAAGATGGGTTTATAAAGCAATGCTTAATACAGTAATGTATAAATGTGTAGAATAAAACAAGGTAAGAAATGTTGGTAATTGTCAGGGATTAGGAAGACTAGGTAACTCAGAATTAACTGGATATGTGTTCTTTCAGGTCAGTTCCAGCTCAATTCCTCCAAGCTCTGAAATGTGCAGTGTCTTACGCAATAGAGTCTTACCTTCAAGTAATAGAAGGTCACCAAGGAAATGACAAAAGTTCATATGGTTTAGGAGTCTCTTAGATCTCTTTAATCAACAGCTTGAATAATAGTTTTTTTTTCAGTCATGCTCTGGGGATTGGTATATAGTCTATGAGGCAATCATTATTATTATACATGACTCCTTTTAATGCACACACACACAAAACACACACACACACACACACACACATACATTTCATCTCAGTTTCTCAAAGACTCCTGGGGTTAGTATTACCAGTATCTTTGCTGATTATCTCCTGCCTTTGGGAGTTCAGGATGTTCATTTGACTATATGTATTTTTTTATCTCATTTCTGAAAATGTATCTTTAGTTCAGTTACACAGGCATTAAATTTGATCCTTTAGAATTTTTGGACAAAGTTATTAGATAGAAATCTTTTATGAATTCTGTTGAACAAATATATGACTTTTACAAGACAATGGATCTTCAATCTAACTTCATACAGTCATGTTCTGAAATTGCAATACTTAATTCTATGAGGACCAGAGTACTGGAAGGCTATTCCTTCCTTCATGGAAGACTTTATGAAAATGAGAGTGATCATTTCTGGCATGCATATTAACATAGTAATGTATAGTTGGAAATGATCTACATATTATTTCCTATTCTATGTGCTTGCAAAACTAATCCATACATTGCCATATATACATTTATATAATCATTTTCATAGGATCAATATTGAACTGTAAAAAAAATAACATGTTTTAAGCTGGGCGATGGTGGCGCATGCCTTTAATCCCAGCACTTGGGAGGCAGAGGCAGGCAGATCTCTGTGAGTTCGAGGCCAGCCTGGTCTAGAAGAGCTAGTTCCAGGAGAGGAACCAAAAGCTACGGAGAAACCCTGTCTCGAAAATCAATATATATATATATATATATATATATATATATATATATATATATATGTTTAATAAATAATTTTGTGATGATATAATGTCACACAAACTAAATTAACATGGAGCCTCATCTAAACTATCTCACTATACTACTCCCTTTTACCATAGCCTAAAATTCCTTTCTATCTATAGTCAGGAGTTTGATTATATTGTCATCTTTGATACAGGAGAACAATATAAAATGAGTTAATCCTATTTGTTACCTAATCATCAATAGTCTTTACATAAGTGGGTTTAAACATGTATGCCATTCTATTAAACTGGCAAAGAAATTCCAAAATTCACTTCTGTGAATGGGACAACTGATCAAATACATTCAATAAAAATACCATAAAACAATGTAGGTAACAACATCCTAAGATTTGTGACAAACTGGCCACCCATCTTTTGTAGTTTGAAAATATTATACTATTAAAATAAAGAGATTTTGGAATTTGAATATTCATGTATTGCTGAAAAGTCAGGCAAATACACACAGGCTAAGCATTCACTGAACTCAAACCCAAAAATCTGATGCTCTTTAAATGTAATAATAATCCTAAACTTCAATTTATTTAAATAACTCATTCATTTGTATATATTCTAGGATAATGTACTCCACAGTTAACTGTATACTTCAAGTACTTATTGGAAGTTGTAAAAGTAAGAAGTGTTAAAGATATCAAGATGTTTGCTGCAGTTCTGGATATTGACACTAAATATCTACTTAGAAAAACAAGAAATTAGATAGAACCTAAACTATAAGAAATAACACAGACACAGAGGAAATTCAGAGAATCATTAGATCTTACTACAAAAACCTGTATGCCACAAAACTGGAAAACACAAAAGAAATGAACATTTTTTTAGATAAGTACCATATACCAAAGCTAAACCAAGACCAGGTGAACGATCTAAATAGACCTGTTAGTCGCGAAGAATTAGAAACAGTTATCAAAAATCTCCCTTCCAAAAAAAACCCAGGACCAGATGGTTCCAATGCAGAATTCTACCAGAACTTCCAAGAAGAGCTAATACCTATACTCCTTAATGTATTTTACAATATAGAAACAGAAGAGTCATTGCCAAATTCCTTTTATGAAGCTACAGTTACCCTTATACCAAAACCACACAAAGACCCAACCAAGAAAGAGAATTAGAAGCCTATCTCACTCATGAACATCAACGCAAAAATTCTCAATAAAATACTGGCAAAGCGAATCCAAGAACACATTAGAAAAATTATCCATTATGATCAAGTAGGCTTCATCCCAGAGATGCAGGGCTGGTTCAACATATGCAAATCTATCAATGTAATCCATATAAATAAAATGAAAGAAAAAAACAACCATATGATCACTTCATTAGATGCTGAAAAAGCATTCGACAAAATTCAACACCACTTTATGATAAAGGTCTTGGAGAGATTAGGGATACAAGGGTCATACTTAAATATAATAAAAACTATTTACAGCAAGCCGACAGCTAACATTAAATTAAACGGAGAAAAACTCAAAGCCATCCCACTAAAACAGGAACATGACAAGGATGTCCACTCTCTAGATACCTCTTCAATATAGTGCTTGAAGTGCTAGCAATAGCAATAAGACAACATAAAGGGATCGAGGGGATTCGAATTGGAAAGGAAGAAGTTAAGCTTTCGTTATTTGCAGATGATATGATAGTATACATAAGCAACCCCAAAAACTCTACCAAAGAACTCCTACAGCTGATAAACACTTTTAGTAATGTAGCAGGATACAAGATCAACTCCAAAAAATCAGTTGTCTTCCTATACACTAAGGATAAGGAAGCAGAGAGGGAAATCAGAGAAGCATCACCTTTCATGATAGCCACAAATAGCATAAAATATCTTGGGGTAACTCTGACCAAGGAAGTGAAAGATCTATTTGACAATAACTTTAAGTCTTTGAAGAAAGAAATTGAAGAGGATAACAGAAAATGGAAGGATCTCCATTGCTCTTGGATTGGGAGGATCAACATAGTAAAAATGGCAATTCTACCAAAAGCAATCGATAGATTCAATGCAATCCCCATCAAAATTCTTCACAGATCTGGAGAAGACAATAATCAACTTTATACGGAAAAACAAAAAACACAGGATAGCCAAAACAAAATTATACAATAAAGGATCGTCTGGAGGCATTACCATCCCTGATTTCAAACTCTATTACAGAGCTACAGTATTGAAAGCAGCTTGGTATTGCCATAAAAACACAGAATTCGACCAATAGAATTGAATAGAGGACCTGGACTTTAACCCACAAACCTATGAACACCTGATTTTTGATAAAGGAGCTAAAAGTATACAATGGAAAAAAGAGAGCATCTTCAACAAATTGTGCTGGCAAAACTGGATGTCAATCTGCAGAACGAAAATAGATCCCTATCTATCACCATGCACAAAATTCAAGTCCAAATGGATCAAAGACCTCAATATCAGTCCAAACACACTGAACCTGATAGAAGAGAAAATGGGAAGTACTCTACAACACATGGACACAGAAGACCACTTCCTACATATAACCCCAGTAGCACAGACATTAAGGGCATCACTGAAAAAATGGGACCTCCTGAGACTGAGAAGCTTCTGTAAAGCTAAGGACACTGTCACTAAGACAAAAAGGCAACCCACTGACTGGGAGAAGATCTTCACCAACCCCGCAACTGACAAAGGTCTGATCTCCAAAATATATAAAGAACTCAAGAAACTAGACCATAAAAGGCTAATCAACCCAATTATAAAATGGGGCACTGAGCTGAACAGAAAATTCTCAACAGAAGAAGTTCAAATGGCCAAAAGAAACTTAAGGCCATGCTCAACTTCCTTAGCTATCAGGGAAATGCAAATCAAGACAACATTAAGATACCATCTTAGAGCTGTCAGAATGGCTAAAATAAAAAACACCAATGATAGCCTTTGCTGGAGAGGTTGTGGAGAAAGGGGTACACTTATCCATTGCTGGTGGGAATGCAAACTTGTGCAACCACTTTGGAAAGCAGTGTGGCAGTTTCTCAGGAAATTCGGGATCAACCTACCCCTGGACCCAGCAATACCACTCTTGGGAATATACCCAAGAGATGCCCTATCATACAACAAAAGTATATGCTCAACTAGGTTCATAGCACCATTGTTTGTAATAGCCAGAACCTGGAAACAACCTAGATGCCCTTCAATGGAAGAATGGATGAAGAAAGTATGGAATATATACATATTAGAGTACTACTCAGCAGTAAAAAACAATGACTTGAATTTTGCATGCAAATGGACGGAAATAGAAAACACTATCCTGAGTGAGTTAAGCCAGACCCAAAAAGAGGAACATGGGATGTACTCACTCATATTTGCTTTCTAGCCATAAATAAAGGACATTGAGCCTATAATTCGTGATCCTAGAGAAGCTAAAATAGAAGGTGAACCCAAAGAAAAACATATAGGCATCCTCCTAATATTAACCTTCATCAGGCGATGAAAGGAGACAGAGACAGAGACCCACATTGGAACACCAGTCTGAAATCTCAAGGTCCAAATCAGGAGCAGAAGGAGAGAGAGCATGAGCAAGGAACTCAGGACCGCGAGGGATGTACCCACACACTGAGACAATGGGGATGTTCTATCAGGAACTCACCAAGGCCAGCTGGCCTGGATCTGAAAGAGCATGGGATAAAAAACCAAACTCGCTGAACATAGCAGACAATGAGGACTACTGAGAACTCAAGAACAATGGCAATAGGATTTTGATCCTACTGCAAATACTGGCTTTGTGGGAGCCTAGGCAGTTTGGATGCTCACCTTACTAGACCTGGATGGAGGTGGGTGGTCCTTGGACTTCCCACAGAGCAGGGAACCCTGAATGCTCTTAGGGCTGAGGAGGGAGGGGGACTTGATTGGGGGAGCGGGAGGGAAATGGGAGGTGGTGGCAGGGAGGAGGCAGAAATCTTTAATAAAGAAATAAATAAATTAATTTAAAAAAAGAAATAACAAAGCAGATATATAGCATAAGCAATGGTTGCATTATTCTTTTTCTGAATATAAATATGTAACTTTAATAATTTCTTAAGTAGAAAATAATTTCTAACTATGTCATATGTAAAAACAGAAAAGCATAACAAAGAAAGACAAAATCCTAAATTGTGATTCAGGGCAATTCTTTTTTTATAGTTTGCTCTGGGGAAAAAAAAACAACTAAGATATAAATCGTGTAAGATGTCAGGGTGTGAATTTTTCACATTTCTAAAATCCAAACATAGTAGGTTTGAATTAAATAGTAAGTTGGAATTAAATATATAAGGCTTTCAGAAGTATTTGGTCGTTATATTTTTCTACAGTCTGGAGGTTATGGAAAGTGTATTCTAGGCATTGTGAACTGCACCGGCTGTATTGCATTTGCTATGGGAGAGGCATTACTGAATGACAAAGTGTGAGAGAAAGCCACATGGATCAGATGATAGGGGAAGTCTCACATACATCAATCCATACTTCTTCCCAAAGAAGAAACCGCCTCCTTTTCCCAAATAACTACACAAATATATCAGCAATAAAAGAAAATAAACTTCTTTAAAATATTGAATACATTTAACTTTGGACAACGTGTCCACATGAGAGAATAACTTTATTTTGTATGTTATAAATGTTAGTTCAAGATAAACATGTTGCTCTGCAATGTTGGTGGCAAGAGTAATATATGAGATACAGGATGGTTCACATTTGCACCCAAAACTTATAAAATCTAAATGTAACAAAATTCATCTATAGTTTGTAGACACCTGTGTCTGATTCTTGGGATTTGTGGAGAGACCCTCCATGTCATTCTGAGTTACAAGAGTGACTATTTTGAACTTCACTAGCCACTCTTTGATCTAAAATTTTAATTGTGTTTTGGCTATGTTTTGCATGTGTTGTGGAAGCTCATCTTAGGACCTTGGCTTATGTATACTGACATTACTGATAAACTGTTGCTGCTTCTTGTTAAGCACTACTGACTATTGGTTTTATATTAATAACTGTATTTTTGACCCAGTTCAAATTTTTTGCACTCCTTTTCATTTGTACTTGAAATCAGCTGCAGTTCCTACATTAAAGCTTGTTTGACACTTGTGGTAAGTGTTCTCCCTAAGCGTGTTCACTTGACAGTTTTATGCAAATTATGTTGTGTAGTTTAAAGGCTCACTGCCTGCTATGTGCTTCTGGTTGTATTTCAGGAATTCCCTTGATGTTTTATTGGAAGAAGGAAGTGAAAATTTTATTATTTCCCTTGTTTTTATACTTTATTAACTCAGGAAGCAGAAAAAAGTCTGTATGGTAGACTTCAAAACTCTATAAAGCACATAGATTTACAAAATGAATACGTATATCATTTTGTTGTATAAATGAATAAATCGACCCCAAATAAAGACATGTTTAAAATAACAACGGAAACAAACTCTGCAAAATATTTTGCTTTCAGTTGTAATCACAGATGTCTGTATCTGTATGTGCGTTTGTTCATGTAAGTGCGTGCAGAGCCAAGAGAAGGATGTGGACCCAATAGAGCTCAGCTACAGCCAGTTGTGAGTAGCAGGGCATGGTGCTGGGATCCAAACTCAGATCCTGTGCAAGAGCAGGGTACACTAATAACTGCTCAGCCATCTCTCCAGCCTCTAAGAGCTCATGTTTGTACCTTAATACCTGATGAGTTCATTTTCTAATTTTATTTGAGAAAATGACTCTTAATAAATATGTAAGACATATAAGAGTGGGTACATAAGTAAGTTAGGTTTTGGGGGTTTTATGACAAAACAAATACCAACAAGTTGACAATTTGATCAAATAGTGCATCTGCTTTCAGCAAAATTATATACTGCAATCTTATTTCTTTAGTATAATATCTATGACTATTTAAAGTTTGCATAAACTTCACTCCTTGCTGGGACTCGATGTAAAATTTTTTATGCCTAACACAAATGATATATCAGAAAGTTCTGAGTGATTTTTTACAATCTAGCATACCTCCAGAGTTTAATTATGGAGTCCTTCCTTAACCCCATGTACCTCTTTCTGCTTTCTTAAGCTAAATTACTATTCTATCCTGGGCCTGATGAAATCAACTGTTGGTGAATCCAAAATAGAGATTAACCAAATTTTATTTCTCTATTCATTACTTGATGGATATTTGGAGCATTTCCAATATCTGGCTTATGAATTATGGTGTTATGAATATTCATATGTAATTACTTTGTGGCTTAGATTTTCATTTACGTTGGGTAATAAAATGTCGGTCATATAAATAGCTACATGTTTGAAATTTTAAGAAAGTACGAATTTACTAAAATTGTTATTACACTTATACTAGTAATCTCTGAGTTTTCTGCTTTGTATACATGTCAGCCAGCATTTGCTACTGTCTTTGTATTCAAAGACCCTATCTTAGTAGCTGCTCTTTTTATCTTAATTTTCACTTTTTTAGTGATGTTTTTTGAGCTCTGTGACCTTCCTTGATAACTAAGTGAGAGCAGTCATTTTGCATCTTCAAAAGTGATGTGTCCGTTCAAATACTTTGCAAGTTTTGTTTAAGTGGTGAGGCGATTCAATTTAATACTGGTTGCTGAGGGCCTCACATTTTATGAGTGAAAGTCCTTCTCAATACACACACACACACACACCATTTTTACAATTTTCTCAATTGTATTTGAACTGCAAATCCTTTGGATTTTTAATTTTAAGACGTACAGTGTGGCACTGAAGTTATGACTAGGAGATAGGGAACACTTTCTGCTCTCCTAGAAGACCAGAGTTCAGTTGCTAGACTCCACTTCATTTGTCTCAGAAACTGCCTGTAATTCCATTTCTAGTGGATCAGATAAGGCAAGAAATGAGTCAGGCACAATGTTGGGGGAATTTCAAAGCCTGACTGAGCAGGATGGCAGCTCTTGTGGTTTAAAAGAAGTAGGTAAATAGAAAATAGAGCTAATTCAGGTGAATCATTGTGCCTTGGATAGTGTACAATCACTCCTTCTCTAACTTTACATTGTTTTAATTATCCTGAGTTAGATGTACCAAGAAGATCCTGGAGCCATTGTGTAGACAGATTTTTCTCTGTGCTGCTAGTTTCTAAAAGATGACATGGAGCCTTATCATTAATTATGAAAGCTCAGCCTATATCTTAGGCTTGTTCCACTAGTTCTTATAATTTAAATTAACCCATTTCTATTCATCTATGTGTTGCCATGTGCTTTTTTCTCTCCTCCTGTATGACTTGCTCCCTCTGCATCTGGCTGGTGACTCCTTTATTCTTCCCTGAGCTCTCTATCTTCAGAAGTCTTGCCTAGCCTCTTTTTACCTAGCTAATGACCATTCATCTTTTTATTAAAACCAATCACAGTGACACATCTTCACACTGTGTAATAGAATATTCCACAATATGTCATGGTCTCATAGAGTTTTTGACATTCTCATGTTTATCACAATCTACGGAGCATAAGGAAAAGTTATGAATAGGGCCAGATAAAATGATCTTCCTAAAAGCAGGAGGAGTAATTTCCTAAAGAGATTTAGTCATAATTTTCTCAGGGAAAGCCATTAAATCAATTATAATGTACAAGGGCCCCCAAGCATGCTACCCCAGAGAGAGAAAAACCGAAAGAAAGAGACAGGACAAAAGCAATCAGAGCATTCAGCTCTGCTATGTTGGAACTGTGTCAGACAGCTGTGCTGGCTAAATGACATGTTTCCAGAGAATATGGTTGTGCCACCTCTGAGGTCTTTTTTTCTGTACTATATGGTTTCAGTATATATGGTGTCAGTATATATGGTTTCCCATAAGCAGCTGGGTGTACAAGTAAGAGAACAAATATGTTCTTAAACCAGTGAGTTTGGGCTGTTCACTTGCTGACATTTAAATCACTAGCAAATATTTTTCCTTAACTCACTGAAGACAAAAAGAAACACATTATGAACAACTAACTAAAATAAATACAGTGATGAGTTCATTTTAAGACTTTCTTGGGAAACAATTAAATTGTCAATAAAACACTAAGAAAAATAGAATACAAAGGATAGAAGCACAATGTTTGCAAAAATGTTATCGAGGGGAACACATCATGCTATATCTCTTTTGATTTTTTTAACTGGTGATTCAATTTAGAGCCCCATCTATGCTAGGCAAGTGTTCTATTACTCCAGCCTTACCTTAGATTTAAATAGCATAGACTTTGTGATACATTTCACAGCCATTTGAGTAAAAAATTGCCTATATTTGATACTCTTAGAAAAAAATACAGATATTAAGATGAAAGTTATTTCATTTTTATTTAGTTCCATTTTTAAAATGAACATATTAAATAGTGGTTTAATAAGGTTATTAATTATAAATGTTATATAAAATTATGTTTTATAAAAATATAAAATTTATATTAATCATAAATATACTCTGGGCCATATTCAAAACAAAGGTATTCCATATGTAAAATGAAGCATTTCTTCAATCACTTCGTTCATAAACTTGCTTGGGTGAGCAGGTTTATAACTAATTACTAGGTATAATTTTTCTAGTTTCAGTAATATTTTCTTTATTTTAAAAGTTAAATTAATGGCCATTAAAGTGAATATCATATTTAAACTTATCTGTGGTGGCGCAAATGAATGCAGACAGATTATATAGATATATACAGCTTTAATAAGGAAATAGACTTACAGGACCACAGGTTCCCGCGGAGCACTGGAAAAGTGGAGCAAAAGAAAAGGGCTGCTGGGCTCACGCCTGGCAGATTTATCCATAAACATTAGCCCGAGGCGAACACGCCCCCAATGGGTGGGGCTATGTCCCTACACTTATCCACTAAAATAATAAAACTTATTGTACTTAGCTTATGTTTAAAGACCTAAAGATAGTTTTATAAATCAATCCCACTTATAAGATGTTACTTAGGTACAATATAAAATTTCATTTTTCTATAATTATGCAATCATGCTAATTATACAGATTAATGGGTTTCACTGCATTCATAAGTATCATACATTTGTTTCAGTATTTTCATCATCCAATAAATATTATAAATAATACATTTTTATGTTTTATTATTGTGTGAAAATTGACATTGTATATGAGTCACCAGTATTTACTTTGAAACAAAACAGAATACTATTTAGCTGTCTAGAAGGTATAGAATAAACATAAATATTTGTTTAAAATGTTTACAATATTTGCTCAAACATAAATCTATAAATTCAAACTAACTCACCGATAAAAAAAACATAATCCATTGAAACTAAATGCAAGCAAATGCTGTTTCTGGATTCTTTCTCTGTCTCTCTGTCTCTCTCTCTCCACACACACAGAGACAGACAGACAGACACACACACACACAAACACACACACACACACATCTTCAGGGAGCTGTACTGATTAAACTAGGTACTCCAGAAGCCATGTGTTAAAATCTTAGTGCCTAAAGCAAGAAACACAGGTTACTCATCAATTGATTAATGACACAGTTAATAAACAGTTGGAGGCTCACAGTCTGATTTCTTTATTTTTATCCTTATTATAATGAGATAGTACAACGCAAAGAGCTCTCCAAGAGTTAGATGCCAGATTGTTAAGTATAAATCTTTGTTCTTTATACTAATCACCAGCATTCTGTTACAAGAGTAGACAAGGAATTGTGCCCACTGATATTACTGGCAGGCAAGTCTCATACTTAAATTCTGTTATCATAAAGACATCAAGGGACAAGTCTATTGGTAAATAAGGAAAGACCTGTAGTCCAAAGCACACTAACTCTGGAAGGCAGAGTCAGGAAATCAGTAGATTTCAAGGTGACTCAAGCCGAAATGCTAGTTTATTCCATCAGAAAGAATTGTAGGTGCCAGCATGCTATTTATACTGCCGAAAGGTTTAGTCTGCAGAAACTTTCCATCATGTAGAGAAGGGGATGTCTGCATTCCACCCTGCTTACTGTGTCCTAGAAAAAATGCACGACCTTGGAGCGACAGTTAATCTGCCAACTCATTACCTACAACTCACTGGAAGAAAAACAAAGAAAGATACAGACAGAGAACATAAAATGACAACAAATAACTTCATACTGCTTCCAACCTCTGAAAGTACATTTTAAAGGCTGGGCATGCTTTCCCTGGAATGCTAGGCTTTTTCATCGCTTCCCTGAGTCCCTCCTCCCCCTTTGCCACATGGCCACTTGTCAGTTTCCACTGCAAACAGCATGCTTTCTCTTTTTGTCTTCTCCATCTCCCTTCTGCTGGCAACTGTGAAGATTTATAGTTTGTCTAGAGTAGTTCCTCTTAAAATCTAATAAAGTTGTTCATGAGCTTCAAAACAGAAAAGCAAATATTCAAGGGCATCATACGTTCAAAGGGAATAGTAAAATCTCAAATCAGGTAATGTTCTTCATTTAAACTACTGTATTTAGGAAATAATTATATGAGATAATGCAATGATCAAAATCCTCACATTGATGCCTCAGTCTCATTTGTCGATGCTCCTCAACCCCCGCAGTTGCCACAGTGGTAAAGCCTATGAGGAGGTAACTTATGAGTGAACAGATTGTGTAGGTGGGTCCCTGCTGAAAACCGTGTCACTATGAGAAAAGATGTGTGAACATGCTCTGACCTTCTCACTTCCCACTTATGAAATCATGCACAAAGGAGAAGTCTGGGGAGCACACAGAAAGGTAGTGACCACCCACAGGCTGAGAGAAGACATGCTAGAATGCAGCTTCCTTGTTGGCACATCCGCTTCATGTTTTCCCAGCCTTCAGAACAGTGAGATGTGGTTCTTCGGGTGTTTAAGTCACAGTTGGTTAGTGGTTGCTTTTGTTATCAGAGCCCAAGGAAAGTAATATAGCTAATAAATGGAGCTCTTTAAATAAGACAATACAAATCCTTTTTCGAATAAAAATGAAACAAAATTTTCTAGTAAGCAATAACAAAATTTAATTCAGACAAGAAAAAGAAAGAAAGAAAAAGAAACAAACTCAGATTAAGCCTGTATGGTGAACACATAAATCTCATGTGCAGAAAGGAATTGGACATGGCCTTGAGGTTGAGGATGGGCAGCCTTGGCTCCATAGTGAGACTGTCTCAAAAATGAAACAAAACAGTAATAAGAGTAAATTCAGGATTCAAAATCAGTTCAAAGACAAGAGAGTAATAGCGATTTTAAAGAAATCACATATGGGGAAAAGCTAAAGTAATATTGCCATTGAAAAATATTATTATGTAGATTAACACATGTTACAGAATATGTAATCACACTGTGACACAGCGAGCAACTAACTGACTGAAATTAGCCTTAGGAAAGTCAGGAATATAGATAAAAATGCACAGGAAGAAATGGGGAGAGACAGAGATTTTGTGGTCTCTTTGATCTGGGATATGTGGACAGAGAGGCTCTTGCTGGGTCTCTAGTAAAACAGGAAGTTCAACTGGTCACTCCTTATCTACTTCTATGAGATTATCAGGTTTTCACCCCAATATCTGAATCCTGAGTATTGGTACTAGAAGACTTTAGATAAAAATGACACACATATATATATTAATATGTCTATGGTGCAGGAGGTGCATGTTTGAGATCCCTGGGACATTCTGATCCTTCTACTTTGAACACTGCAGAAATCTGAAAAGGTTTCTAGTGAAAGAATGCCAATATCGCATATCTCATACTTTATTTCATATGTCACATCAGTGCTTATTTAAAGAAACTAAAACTTATTTTGAAGTGGTTTCTGATGAGTTGTGAATCTAGCAGAGAGGCCCTGTGTAGAAATTCATAGACTGTTCCTTCATTTACTGTTCTGGTACAATACTCCTCACAGCTGAAGTGTTAGAATGGATGTATCATTAGCAACTGAAGCCGTTGCTTCATTTAGCTGCCTCATTTGTCACACAATGCCTTTTGTTTCTGTCCCAGACACCAAACCCTGTGTCTCAGTGCATTCAGCAGCTCCTCTTGGTTGTTACAAACCATCAGATCGTTTTCCAATGTCTGATTATCTTGACAATCTCAAGATATACTAGGCCTACATTTTATGGATTCTCCAAATTAGAGGGTTTGTGTGATCTGGTTTCTGATGGTCATAGAAGAAGGCTATAGTTTTGAAAAAGGAAGTCACAGTTTTCTGTTCAGATTATAAATTTACTCAAGATTGTCTTTGTATGTTTGTGAGTGATATCTGTAATTCTTAGATTATTAAATATCAATATATTTGAAAAAAGACAGCGATGAAGATAACTCAGTGAATAAAATACTTAGCACCACCACCCATACAGAAACTGCACATAATGACACTAAGTGTTTGGAGAACAGTAAATCCACAAATTCCAGGCCAGTTTTGCAACAGCGAAGTCCTGGCCCATGCAAAAACCCTGTCTCAAAAAAGTAAGTTGAAGATCAATAGAAGAACATGGCCTGTGTCCACCCCTTGTCACAAACACCTGCATATATGAGGACACGTATATAAAAATAAGCACACACATGAATATTTTAAAAAGAACAGTAATTATCTAGTAATCCAGTTGAGTTGCTACAAAAAATATGGTATCAGTTAATGCCTTGTAATCTCTGAAAGAAAGACTCTACTGGAGACCAATGAGGGTATGGTGTGTGTTTTATCAGCAAGTGAACGACTCCACTGGAGACCAAATTGGGTGGGATGTGTGGTTTATCATTGGATATTAAATTTCCTCATGGAGAAAAGTGATTTTATGTGAAGAAAGTTGGGACGCTTGTGTTCATGGCAGGATTTTTCTATATAGAGCAAAGTATAAAGGTTATTTTTAAAATTAAAGAAAAGTTGTTTCTCACTTTACTTTCTTTATATATTAATAATGGAATGGCCAATGCTATACTAATGAAACTTCATCATTGTTACAGTCCTCTGCTGTTATTATGTGTTTCATACACTATGGTCAGTTTAGTGCTTGGCAGGGAGCAAAGCGTTGGTTCCTATGTTCATATAAACATCATATTTGGTAAAAAAAAAAAATATATGTATTTTTAGACCAAAAGCACAAAATAAATTCAGAGAAAGATCATTGGAAAAGGCTTCTAAAATGTTTGGACTGTGGATATATTGCATTGGTTGAATGTAGTTAAAGTCGTCTTTGTTCACAGGGGTGGAAAGAAAAGGGTTCCATTTAGAGTGAGCGGGTCTGTGAAGGTAGAAATGAGATAAATGACCTTGGAGACCATTGAGCTAGGATCCCAGATGGCCGGAATGCCCTGTGTCACAGTTCAGGGACTAGCTTCATGACTTTATTTTGCTTTTGGTGCTGAAAACTACTCAAAGGAGACACTTTGGGGGACTCATTAATCATTTTGACACATAATAGGTCAGTGTAATATAAAACATTACTGAATACAATGACCTTGACAGTCAGTACCACTTATTGGGTGGTTTTACGTTCATTTGTCCAAGTAATGAATAGTATGCTAACAAGTAAGATCTAGAGATACTAAAAGCAAAATATTCTTTCTCGCTTTATGATAAATAGCCTAAAACGCTCTTTCTCTGTCTTTACAGTCATTGAAAATGAGTATCAAGAGAAATGGTGAGATATAACTTCATATTCCAGTGCCGAAGTGATTGCAGAGGACATATTTTTAGAAAATTCTATGTAAAAGACATCGGTGAGTCATTGGTGTGAGGTTCTGTGTTTCCTGCTTTTGGTGAGAAAATTCCACTGGATGAGTGGAATGTGTGATACCAGAAAAGATGTGTTCATACTTTCTTTACAGTGCTATGGACACTTGTCAACAGTAAACATGGCACAGACTACAGGACATGGCACTAACTACAGGACAAACATACAACTTAAGTTGAACTAGAACCCAAATATCCAGATCAAATTCTTACATAGTTTTAATTGCTTATTTTTGGTGCTGTCTCTGAGAAATACAGAGACATACAAAGCCAGAAAGGCAAGCAACCAGTTTACCAATAGAAAATGTAAAATATAAGCTTGGGTGTTGGGTAAGAGAGAGAATATAAAAGCAGCAGCATTCGCATGAGTGACAAGAGGAAATACTGCGGCCTCATGCACTACTTAATGCTATTTGATAACTAATAAGGAGGAGGCAAAGAAGGCCAGGCCAGCCTTGAGTCTCTCCTCTGTGGCTCACAAAGCCAAAAATGAGTGTGCAGCAGTGAACAGCCCACAAACCTGTACCTTTTAAAGAACGTGTTTCTTTTGTTCTGCTGTATTTTGTTGTTGTTGTTAGTTTTCTTAAAATCTGAATAGTCAGCTAAGAAAATCTTTGATTTAATGATTGGTGGGGAAAAAAATGATTGGTGAGTATAGGATTCCAACTAACCTCTGTCCTTTGTTCCAAATAGTAAAGTTTTGTTTGTGGAAACAGCGGAAGATACACTTGCCCTCAGATAAATTCACATCCTGTGAGTCTCTTTTTTTCCCGTGTGTGATTTTTTTATACCTGCCTTATTGTTAAAATCTTAAAGCTCATCTTCTCTTTAAATTTGTTCTATGTATTGTTTTGCTTTGAAGGCTTAAGAAAAGTAATTAACTTCCAACATGGTTCAGTTTGTTTTCCTTTTGTTTTCTGTACAGATATGTTTTCAAGTTCTATCTAGAACTGAAATTAATATGTTCTTTTATGAACCAATAACCAGACAGACCTAACTGAGACTGTTATCAAACCAAACGCAGCATACTGAATTTCTTCAAGTGTGCTAAGACACCATTATAGACTGTTCTGGGCCATAAATCACACCTTAATGAAAAGAAAATAATACAAAATATGACGTGTATTTGTGTATTATAAATAGCTTCCACCTTATGAATCAGTCTGACATGGTATCCCTCTTACTAAGAAGGTCTTAAGTTCCATAGAGAGCTGTTGCTTACCACCATGGTATGTGGTGCCACTACTTTAATGTAAGGTTTTGTGACATTCTGATCATTGATGTGGTTCATAGATATCACTTCCTCCTATACGGCCACACCTCTAACCCTTCTAATATGGTCACTCCCTAGTAACTAATATGTTCCACTCCATAGTAACTAAGCATTTAAATATATCAGCTTGTGGGATACATTCTCGATCAAGCCACTACAGTAGAATTGTTCATTGCTTCCTTCAGTCAAAATCTTGCAAGGTCTCTTCTGGTTCTATGAAAACTAGTCCTTTAGAGGGGGCATTCAGGTCAATTCCAGATCAGAGATCTCTGAGCCCTCATTTTGAAGTATATGGTATCTTAACTTCCACCTCTGGGGTTCACCAAAGGCAATAAGTTGTATGTTTTGACAGTTTCTTAGAAATCCCTGACCAACATCTAGAGGAAAGCTTTGTTATATCTGGCATGTTTTTGTTGTTTTTTAGATGATCTTTGGGTTTTGCATGGAGCACCATCAGTCCAGAAGAAAAAAGTTCATTAAAACTATACATGTGTTTTAATACACCAAATTGTGTGCATTATAGTCTTTTTCTTCTAGGTAAACAGTTAATAATGTGGTTCCTTGTGGGATTTGTTTTTGTCCATCCATATTGTTACTTTACCTACCTCCCATCTTCTGGTGTATTTAGCTCAGTCTCTCTTCCTTAAGGAGCCTCTCTTTTCCAAATTCCCCTATTGGATTAAATTGCATCCTGCCATTTCTCTTTACCCTCCTACCACTCTCTCCTGTATTTTCCTGTTTTCTCCTCCCTAAGGAGCTCCCCTTTGAAACCTGAATAACAAATCAGTGCTACTGAAATCATAGTTATTGGAGGAGAATCTATAATCAATAATATACTAAAGAATCATAATCCCTAATAACGACAGGTTACAGACATTTGTAACCTGTATATCCACAGGCAAGTGTAGTTTTATCCCTCTTCAAGGAAACTTCTCTTGGTAACAGATGAAAGCCTCTACAGAAATCCATAGCCAGACAAAATGCAGAGTCGTGGAGCCTATTGCCAATGGATACATCTACAAGACACCCTCACTTCTAAGGTCCAGGAAACCTTATAGAAGAGGGCCAGAATGATTGTAAGAGTCAAAGGATGAGGGGATTTTCTGTGATAATTTGTCTCCTAGTAACCCTGCAATGTCTCAACAGCATAACTGCCCAAACCTGAGCTCAATAGCAAGACACCAAGGCACATTTCAAAGTGGTTGAGGAAAACTCACAAGGCCTCAACCATATAGAAACAAAACTACAGACAACTGAATAAAGCTGGGATCAAGATGGTTGGTCCTGTCAAGGGAAGAGCTCACCAATTGGTTGTCCAGTACCAAACTATCATCCCTGAAAACATACATACATGTAGCATTATATGGAGTCTTTGGGCTATATTTAGGAATAAATATATGTACACATAAATACATAGATGATGCAAACACAGTTGATAAATAAAGAGACCCCAAATTTAAAGGAAAGTTGAGAGAGGTATATAGGAAGGTTCAGATGGAAGAAAGTGAAGGGAGAAATGTTGATATGAAAATATAATCTAAAAAGTTTAAAAAGTGAAAAGATAATCAGTCTTGGAAAATCAATACATGAAAATTGAGCCACCCATATTTAAGTCACATAAAAGTCAGGAGGACATCTTGTGGGAAAATATAAATATATTGAACTAGACACAATTCAAAATTTAAAAACCATAACCCAAGCAATTCTCCTCTGCTCAAAGCGGATGCCAATTCATCAAATGTTTACATTAACAAATCTTAAATCATCTTAACCCACTTTTATGAAACTCAGACAGAAAAAAAACATAAGCTGGGCTCAATGTAAATCAGAGTTCCAAATGTTCATGCTATCAGAGGCATTTTGAGAAGACAGAAATTACTAATACTCCTTTATCTTAATTGTAATCATTTATTTATGGGGTAGGAAAGCAATGAAAGCTTTGATAATTAACTAGCGAGTGGTCTGAAAATAAGTGCATTTGTTCTCTAGTCCATTTAGAAATGTCCATTTATGGGAAATAACAATGTTGTAACCACTCAAACTCTTGATTTTAGATTCATTTGCTGCTGAATGGTTTGGCCTGTATCCAATTTTATATTATTCCCTGAAGCATATTATAATAAATAAAGATCCCACTGAATCCTAATATGAGTGTTTGTAAAGGCTTCTGTTAATAGAGATTTACTAAATAGACTAATTCACAATTTAGGGTTTGTGTCCCAAAACATAGCCAAAGTAATTTTTGTATTTATAACAATGTAATAATATAACTGTGTCTTGTTAGTGTGTTCAGACTCATAGTGCAAAAAAAATAAGTTTCAAAGAAAACACAGTCAGACTTCCATATTAATGTTACGTGTCTCCGAAGGCTGGTATGGCATTCCTTACAGATCTCTGCACTTCAGAAGAAGTGCTTCAAGAGTGTTTCTGAGGTTAAAATTGTTCATGTGAAAGAAAGCTGTGTCTTAAACCCTCTGGTTATACAGAGGAAAACAAGCAGGTTCAGATAAAACTAGAAAATAAACATTACCTGTCTGATTATTTTCTTTTCAGTAAGATGCACACAAAGATCTTAGAGGGTTCAGTAAACAAGAGCATTAAAAACTGCTTTGACTCATTCCTATACTGGGTGTAAGAAGAAGCATAGCCAGAAACTGAGAAATTATTCATACAAATGTAGTTCATCTGTCCCTTTAAAAACCCTTCTTTTTATTTATGTACTTTTCCATAACTGTCACTGTGTTCTATTTCATGTTGAGACATTTAAACAAAGTCACTTCTTTCGTCTTGAGTATGGCCCTGTCCATGTTAAAAACCATCAAGGTTTGCAAAGGTCACTGAATGCTGTGCCATCATGAAGACCTACATACAGATATCCATCATCTATGTGAAAGCAAGGTGTAGCCATGAACATCTGAACATCTGAAACCTCAGCCAAGGCAATAGAGATAGGATAATTCATGGAGTTTTCTGGCCTAGAGAAATGATAAATTCAGGGAAACATCCCAACATTTATGTCTAGTGACAACAGTCATATGCACCGGCGGAGGTTCTTGTACCTGTGTGTGCACACACATGAACATGTACAACCCCCCCCCCCGTGCAAACAAATATTGGTTAAGATTCCAGGGATTTCTCATCTTTAATGTCATCCCAAGACAGAAGCCATAAGTGGTCCACATGAGAGCATTTAATTCTCTAAAAGTGAAGGAGACAGTCTTCAAATTAGGACAGTCACACCCATTAAAGTCCAGCTCCAACAAGCACTTCAAGAAAAAAGTCATTGTTTCCTGAAGAAGTACAAGAGTAAATGAAGGAAGAATCAAATATAGCTTATAAAGAGTATGAAATTATTTTCCCTAATGTAAAATAAAAAGGTGCATAACCATCTAAGCCTATTGGTAATCACACTATTTAAATGATGAATGAGATCCTGTAGGTCAGTAAATTGCTGCCTTTCACATAGGTGGTTTTAAGCAACGGATGTATGGCTATTTTTAGAAAATGGAGAGTGGCAGGATCTGTTAGCCTTGAGAACTGAGCCTTCTGAGGAAAGAGAACCTGGTGATCATGGCAGGGGTCATGGATGAACCTTGAGATGGAGAACATTTTGAGAGAGAAGAGATAGTACATCATCTTTGCAAAGACAGGACTGAGCCTTAAAAAGAGACTCTTGATGGGGTGTGACAGCTTGAAGTAGGCAAAAAAGATGACAGCCAAGATAAACGATGAACAGAAACACAGGGAAAAAAGAGTCTTTAGAGAAATCCCCAGAGCAATGGAAAATATCTGACTTTTATAAGTTGGGGAGAAAAGATTTTAGAAAACATGATTCAATTATTTATACCCTACATGAAAACAAAGCATCGAGAGTCAGAAATGAGATAGGACTATAAAGCTGGGGCTATTGGGCCACAGCAAAGCACACTTACCTGTCTTTCAGAGATACTGTTGCAGCCAGTACTCAACTAAATTTTTCCTTGGGCTGTTGGATTTAACCTTTTTAGTATCTTAAGTGGGCAGGTTCACAGCCTAATACACACTAAGATGCAAGCTAAATTAAAGCCAATGTAATTCACAAAGATGCCATCAATCCCTTTCAAATATTTGCCAGAATTAGTTTTACCTACCAAAGGGAATAATGCATCACTATATGAATCACAAATACCAATGTCCAAACAGGTTGTCTGAATCTTTAGGGAAGATCATTGAGTAAGCTTACAGAGTGGGATGAGGCACTGAATGTGAATATGCAGTCTTTTGATACACTCTCATTCTCTCCTTGAAAAGACATCCTGACCGCCTCAGGACAGTGAAGGGAAAAGATTGAAATATCACCACTATAATTCACGTCTCCCATCTCCTCCTCCTCTCAAGGCACCAGTATACCATAAACTTTGGAATTTAGCTTTGATGTTTAGACTTACATCACAAAATTATTTCACAAAATCAACTTTAACTTTTGAAATTCATTGACTTTCGCAGGAGTGATTAAATGAAAAGTATCAACAATCATGTGTCCCATTGTCAGGAGAGCTAAATACAGAGCATCAGGCTTTTGCTAGTCTAAATTCCAAAAAACATGCCAGATATGCTGAGATATTAAACAGTTACAAATTATTAATTTAACTAAGAATGGTATATGAAGAGGGAACAAAACACCCTTTCAAATGCAAATCTGGATTAAAAAACCTTGAGATAATTGCAAAGACTTATCACTAAGCTACTTTAAAATGTAAAGCTCTGTACTCGTAGGACAGAAAAAGCAATGACTTACTTGTCTGTGTTTTCCTGTTAAAACAGATAAGCATGCAGAAAATGTATGTAACAGAGAATGCTGAATGGGATTTCAGAAGCCCACGCCATTTCCAGTTGGTGTTCTCTCTGCTCCTCTTTCTTTCTCTCTGTGTCTCTTTGCCTTGTGCTTGTGGATCAGGTAAAGCTCTACTGCTCTAATGCCATCCCTGCCTACTGCCATCCCTGCCTACTGCCATGTTCCCCTCTATGCTGGTCATGGATTTTAACCCTATGAAACCATGATCCCCAAATTAAATGTTTTCTCTTTGAAGTTGTAAACACCATGGTGTTTTGCCATGGCAGGGAGTGGGCTTTTGCTGTGACAGGGTTTTCTAAGCTGTGGTTGGAGGAGTGTGGAAGACTCTGGGACTTTGATAATAAAGCTTTTGGACACTGTAAGAAGGGAAGAAAGCAGTTGGGAGAACAACTTGGAATGTGAAGACCCAGCTCAAGAGGCACCGGAAGGAAATAATGTTAGAAACTTGGCTAGAAACAGCTCTTGTGATATTTTGCCAGAGAATGAGGCTGCTTTCTGTCCTTGTACTAAGAATCAGATTGAGACTAAATTGAAGAGTTTGGGGCTAAGTTCCTTGGTAGAAGAGATTTCAGGAGAACCTAACATTGACTCTGCTGTGTGGTTATAAGAAATCACTCTTTTGCAGATCAACAGTGAAAAGGAGCAAGCAGAGTGTAAAGAAATATAGAATATACAGTTTGAGGACAAAAAACGAGCTCTGAAAAATTTAATGCTGGTACTATGTCTCATGCTCAATAAGATAAGGAGAAATGGAATAGCGGACATGGGACTGTCAGGACTCTCAAGACTCACAACCCCTGAGAAGAACAGGACAAAGGAATTAATTATGGGTTCCTAAAGAGTAACAACAAATCAAAACTTATAAAAATGTAATTCAAGGAGGAGACCGGGCTCCAGCTCAAACAGGCAGTAGACTGATGAAGAATACCAGCATAATGAGGTTTTGTAGTCTCTCTCAATAGTCAAGAAAAGCTAATAAGCTAGGCCAAGGTCACGGGTGTCCTTGCATGGATTGTTATGGAGACCCAAGGATGCTGGCGATGCCAGAAGTGTAGAATGTCTGCTGAGAAGAGTTGTAAATAGGGTGTGGCCAGACCAAGATACAGAAGTGTGTTAGAGTAACCAAATCTGGAAAAACTTGGAGATAATACTTCGATGTGAGAAAAATGGGTATGGGACTTGCAGTTTGTCCTCACAGTTTCCAGTCTTTCTTAAGACCACCATTCCCTCACTATACCTCCTTTCCTCCCCACGGAAATGGTAATGTATAATTTGTGCCACTGCATTTTATAAGTATTTAATTTGTGTTTTCTTTTGTTGTGGTTATAATTAAGAGTTTGCCTTGAGTCTCAGAATAATCAGTCTTGGTACTAAAAGACTATGAGGACTTTGAAGTTGACAACTTGTGTTTTAATTATGATATGACTACAAGGTTATAAATACCAGAGTGGAATGGTGGTTTGAATAAGAATGACCTCTATAAGGTTATATATTTGAATGTTTGGTTCCCAGTTGGTAGAATTTTTGACAAAAGGAGGTACAACTTCATTGGCATAGCTTTATCACTGAGTTGGGGGGTAAACTTTGAGATGGGAAAAGCACACACAATTCCTAATTAGCACTCTTTCTTTGCCTCTTGATTGTAGATCAGATGTACACTCTCACTACTGCTTCAACACAACGCAGGCTTTTCTGCTGAAGAATTTGCTCCCCTCTATGATGGTCACAGACTCTGACCCTACAGATTCATGAGACAAAAATTAAATATTTTCTTTACTAACTTGTCTTGGTCATGGTGTTTCAGACATATGAATAGATAAGTTACCATGATCTCATCCTTGAGAATGAGGAAGGTAAAACAAACCTTAAAAAGAAAAAAAGAGGCAGGTTAATGACACCACAGTAGTCACTTCATAAAACACTATGGGATAATAGAAACAAATCTTGAGCAGTGCTGGAAGAAAAAGAGATATGTAGACCAGCAAAACAAAACAGACAGTCTAGAAATATAGCTGTAAGCAATTCTCAACAAAAGTGAAGAGAACACAATTATTAAAAGAATATTCTCCAATAAATGATGTTGAGAAAACAGTTTAGCCAAAAGGAGAATGAAACTAGATTAGTATCTATCACATTGTATGATCTAATACAGATTTCAGTAAAAGATCTGAGAGTATGTCACTTTGAAGGAAATATTAGGGAAACCTTTAACACTTTAGATTGAAAATATATTTTTAAAAAATTATTTTTAAAATTATTTTAAAATTACTAATACAAATAATACTTGCTACAATTCAAATAAAAACAGAGATGTCCCTATTTTAATAAATTTTTAAAGACTTTTGCAAGGTCATTCAAATTGACACTAATGAAAATGATAGCATCATTCAGATGCTTTTGTTCTCGATTCAGAACATGTTTTACTAATATTCCATAATCTAGAAAATCAACCTTTATGATACTCAGTTAATTTGATTTTAAAAGAGAAATTGTGCTATATTTGTAATAGAAACTATATATCATGCAAACAAATTGCATTAATTGAGGTTATCTTTCTTGTGCACCTGACCACAAAAGTTCTATTTCTCTGCCTTGTTTTATGAGCGAATTTTGTTGCTATGCTAATACACTAAGGACTGAAAGTTACTTGATCATCTTTCTAGAGGTCTTAAAATTTTGCCTTCAACTATGAAATTAAATAGATTTCACAGACTGCATTTTATGACTGATGATAATTACTCTAAGCTGGATGACATTGGTGACTACTGGTATCCTTCAATGCATTGAATAATTTTTCAAATTATTAAAGGCTTTCTTGTTGAATGTTATCTTTATTATTCATGCCTGGATGTATTTTAACTCTTTACCTGCCTGACTGGTATTTTTATGATAGTCTCTATGGCCCTTTCATTCTTCATTCTTTGTTTTGCATTTGCCGTTTCTGTTTTTTTTTTTTTTTATTGTATGGCTGAGATAATATTTCTCATTAAATTTCATGAGTCTCTTTTCTATTGGTCACAGCTCTATATTTTCCTTCATTTATTTTCTAAGTTCAATTTCTTTACATTTTACAGTTGTTAAATTCATAATCTAAAGAAATCTCTCTGTTTGAAGTGTTGTACTATATTTTCTTCTTCTTTATGTTTGTTGCTTTTATTGGCTTTTGTTAATTTGATACAATTTCTAGCATATTTGTACTATTTTTACAATATCTCTAACTTAATGATTCATTTCAATTATCCAACATTCAAATTTTATGCTGGTTTTTCATTCAGGTGTTTTTGCTTGACTTTGACTTTTCTGTTTTGAAGTGAAACAAGTTCCTCAGAGTCAAGGTTGACTTTTCTCCAATAACATTTCATTTTTCTTCTCCTTTTACTGTGCTTGTATTTACTCCTTTTTCTTTCTAATGTTGCTGTTTGATTAGGCTGACTTTCCCCCTTCAGGGCTGTGCTGAAAATCTTGCAGCACAGATACCTTTTGTATTCAAAGGAAACTCCCTCATCACACTTTGAATTCAATTCCCGTAGTTCATGCTCTGATGTGCTTGGATATTTTGAGTTATTTTTGAGTAAGGGTATGCTTGACATTTCTGACTAATTCAACTAGTGAGCATGAATTATCACACTGGCATAATGATTAATTAAATCTTTTTTTGTAGGGAGATAAAAACACTTTTGTGTATATCACATATAAAAGCACTTACATAACCATAGCGAACTAACCATGGCTTGAAACAAATAATTTTCTCTTTCTTCATTATCCACACTTCATCTTTTAGGAAACACTGGCTATAGAACCTACATGCTGTTGAAATTTGCTGCATTCAAATAGTAAAGGAATATTTAAGATACACTCATGTATTCATAGATAAAGTGTATTTTCATGTAAATTTATATATTAGGAGTTACTGTCAAACTGGTACAGAGAGATAGAATGTGTCAGGAAGAAGGACTCTATTGTATCTCCAAGGTGCTAGTTATCATCCCAGGTGCTGCCACTTCAGCACACTGACCTCTTGGAAATTATAGATTTCATGTGTTCCATGTGTGTTGCCGGAGGCTGCTTGTTCATTTCCTGGCCACCCAGAACTGAAATAAACACACAGAAACTATATTAATTGCAATACTATTTGTCTAATAGCTTAAGCATATTTCTAGCTAGCTCTAACATTTTAAATTAACCCATTTTTATTAATTTGTGTATCGCAATGTGGCTTTGGTTTACCAGGCAAAGTTCCAGCATCTGTCTCCTCTAGCAGCTACATGGTGTCTCTCTGACTCCACCTACTTTCTATATATATATAGAACACACACACACGCATATATATATATATATATATATATATATATATATATATATTCAGATTTTTTGAGTGGCTTTGCTCTGCTAAACCATTGGCCCAAAACAGTTTCTTTATTAACCAATAGCAATAAAGCATATTTACAGCATACAGAGGGGAATCTGACATCACCACTCCTTTTTTGTCTAAATAAAAAGGAAGGTTTTAACTTTAATATAACAAGATTATATACAACAAAATAGTTATCAAGCAATAATTATAGTTAAAATATTTATATCTATTTTATCTTTAATCATAACTAAGGAAAACTATAATTATAACTATCTATTTTTCAACTATGCCAAAGACTCTAGAAGGATATATTACCTAAGTAAACAGGAAGTGAATTATAAACAACTTCTAAAACTTTAGAACTGACAGAGTCATCTCACCACCTGGATAGTGGTTTTTCTGTAAGATTGGGGCATTCATCTTTAGTCTAGAGGCCCATAGTATCCAACAGACTTTTTTCATGAAGCTGGAAATTTGAAAGACAGTTCTGTCTCTATTGGCAGTTTATCAGTCACTTTCTTCCATGTCCTGCAGAATGTCTAGCAGACTCTTTCATGAAGCAAGAACCCCAAAGGACAATCTCAACTTTAGGCAAGTTCAGCAGTCATTTCTTTGTGGTCCTACATGTCCCGTTCATACAGCATAACATCAAGCAGTCTAGGCAAGAGCAGTTTCTTGCCCAAATGGCTAGAAAACTTCATAAGGATCCTCTTTCGATGCCCATCTTTCTCTTGAAGTAGATTGGTACTGCCAGGAGCAGATGAGTCTCATTGTCACGAAAAGTCCTAAGTTCTTAAAACATTATAATGTCATATTCTGTTAGTCTTTGAAAGGTTTGAAAACAACCTATCTTAAATATATCTCCGTACATCAAGTTTGAGTATTAGAAATGACTCTTAACCTGTATTTCTTAATTATACATTACATTTTTAAATGAGCTGCACAAACACAATACCTTAATCAAAAGCAGATATATATATATAAAACAAAATTTCCCTTAAATTTGTATCAATAAACCAAGACCCATACCAATGTAAAGTATTCATCTTTATAGCATATCCCCCTTTAAATGTAAAGAAACATTTATAAACAATATTTGAGTATTTGTGTGTAGTTCTCTGCAAATTGCCTACTCCTTTTTGTTGGACAAAGTATTTCTGGGTACTCACAGAGATCTTTAGGGTGGTTTTGACCCAAAAAACCACATTAGTCTGGAAAGAATGTAGACTCTCATACTCTGTGAAAAGAAAAAGCAGAAACTCTTTTCCAAAACAACATCCTTAGACCCAAATTTTGAATTCATGATTTCTTTAAAGTATATATGTTGGTTTAGCTTAGTAACCTGTACAATGAAATATCTTTCTGTACTTAGCTCATTCCACAGTCAAAAAATTCAAAAAAAAAAAAAAACAGTAATATACATAATCCTGACTCTCTGTGTATTTTTCATCTTTACGTGTTTTATCTTTTTACTCCTTTAATCTATGACTCTTATACTCTGTCTCTTTAAAGAGATTTTTTAAACCATTTACTTCCTTGTAACTGTCTATTTCTTTTTCCTCTGTCTCTCAAGCCTATGTATATTTGTCTAGCACCGTGACCCATTTAGAAATGTTTTTCATCTGAATTTGTCTTCATTGCATGCATTTCTTTAATTATTTTCTGACCAGGAATGCTTTTTTTTAAGTGTTAAGCAGTGTGGCTCCACCCAATCCAACCGTGCAGAGGCATCTGCAGATGTTCAGCATGAGCCATGATCACAGCCCCGTTTTCAGGCACACAGCGGGTCTATGCTGCCATTAAGCAAGTTGTAGCACTCCGATCACAAACCCCATTTAAATGATTCATAGCAGGACCTCCCAAAAGAGCTGTTCATGATGGCTAACCAGGAAGCTGCAGTTTTTAAAGATGCCATGCAGTTTTTACTGCAACTCTCTTAAAGGAGCTACAGTGCCCCTGTTTGACACGAACCCATCCAGAAAAAAAAAAAGAGCTGTGGCTATCAAGAAATTGTGCTAAACTCTTTATTTTGTGTTTAGAATTCCTAACCAAACTCTTTCAGGTTTTTGGGGGACATAGTCAGCCCCTGTTGACATGCCAATTTGTTGGCAGAGGCTGCTTATTCTTTCTTGGCTGTCAAGACCCCAAATAAACACACAGAAACTATATTAGTTGCAATACTGTTTGGCCAATACCTTAAGCATATTTCTAGCTAGCTCTTACATGTTAAATTAACCCATTTCTTTTAATCTGTGTATCACCACCAGACAAAGTTCGTCTCTCTGATTCTGCCTACTCTTTCTAAATATCTCAGTTCAGATTTCCTAAGTCATTGGTCCAAAGCAACTTTTTTTAATTAACAAATGGTAGTAAAACATATTCACAGCATACAGAGGGGAATCCAACATCACATGTTGTCAAGCTGTTAGTTTATTGTTTCTCTACTGTGTTCTATAAAAGAAATGAAAGCAATGAATTATATCATCTTAACTCATTTGCAAATTAACTTCAAATTCATCTTCTAGTGATAGCAACTGGCAGTTAGTGTACAAGAGAGTAAAGGGCAAACCATTGCTTTTATGACCAGGAAAACAGCCCTGTAAATAGGAAGCAAGTGCAGATCCCCAGGTCGCCATTTGGGTGGCTTGGGTCCAACAGCAGTGGTAACAGCTGTTTTTCTAGAGCTCTCTGCAGCACACTCAATGGGCTATTCTTTGGAGCAGCTGCAGGTGACTGTGGCTTATTGCTAGTTGCTCTCATAATGACAGCTAGTAACAATGTTCTGGAAGCACATCTGTGTCCTCTCTGAGAGCTGTTGCCAACACTATGACACTTTTGATCTCTAAATATTTCCAGATTCTCTTTTGTTTCTTTAAGCTTATGGCATGGTAACAGTTTTCAAATATCAGCAATATCTCTCTCAATGTGCACCATCCTCTTTGATGGATCACATATTACTTTTATGCTTCTAAAAGCACACACACACAGTATCTATCTGTGTGTACATGTGTGTGTGTGTCTGTGTGTGTATGAATACATACATATATATGAATGGAATTTAATAGAATGGCTTAAAAGATATGGCCCAGTTAGTCCAACAAGGGCTGTCTACCAAAGGACGTTCCAAGAATCCAGTAATCGCTCAGTTCACAGGGCTGGATGCATAAGCTAGTCTTTAGTAGATGCCATAATCCTGAAGAAGTAGACTCTCATTTCAGCCAGAGACAACAAAAACTAGTTGGTAAAGAGCAAAAGCTTCCCTCTTCCATGTCCTTATATAGACTGCTACCAGAAAGTATGGCCAAGATGAAAGTTGCATCTTCCTACTTCAAAGGATCTGAATTAAAGATGTACCTTTCCACTTTAAAAGATCCAGATTAAATTTGTGTTTTCCTGCATCAGGTGATTTAATTAAGAAAAATTCCCTCACAGATGTAACCAGTCACTTAGCTTTCTTTCTTAATTCCAGATGTAGTCAAGCTAACAGCCAAGAATAGCCACCAAACTGTTAAGATGCTTAAATGCTTTCATATTTTCTTTCATATATACTGAAGAGCATCTATAATAATAACATATATACTATGTATGTATTAAACACCACATGTTTAGGGTGTCTACTAGAAGAATAAAATTTTCTCCTCAATTTATTTCTACAGATTTTTAGCTAGTAGATTTTAACCTCATTTTATCGTTGCTTTAGAAGAAATTCAAAGAATGGAGAAAGAGGAATGTTTAGACACGAAGACAGGTAGTTTTATTTGTATAGCTGTCATGGTTAGATTTAATTATCACTGTAGCACAACACAGACTCCTTTGAAAAAGAAAGTTGCAATGATACCATCTCTAAGTAAGACTGGCCTATGGGCATGTCTGTAAGTTATTTTCATGATTATTTTAATTAATGTGGAAAGGCCCTGTTTACTGTGAGTAGCATTATTCCCTGGGTTTTTGTCCTGGGCTACTATAAATGTAGAAAGTATCTGAGCTTTTGCTTTTGAAGGAATAGGCACATATTTCTCTCTCTCTCTCTCTCTCTCTCTCTCTCTCTCTCTCTCTCTTGCCCCTTCTCTGTGTCTCTGTCTTTCTGTCTCTTTCTTGTGTGAATGTGATGGAAATAGCTGCTTCAATTTTCTATCCAGATTTCTCTTAAAGAACTCCCTTAAACCAGAAACCATGGGGCAAAAATATACCTTCTCTATTTAAGTTCCTTTTGTAGGTGTATGGTATGACAAGAACAGACATGATGAGAACAACTATCACGTATCCTGTGTAAATTTTTGAAGCAGTCCTAATGTAGCACACCACACTTTCCAACATTACAAAACTCAAAGATTGTTTTTGTATCCAATATTTCAAAAGCCTAAAAGTTGTCGTTGATTGATTTGTTTGAGGATATGTGATATTTCACAGCTTATAACTTGAAGATCTAGTATATAAAACATTTAATAAAATCCAGTGTGGTTTTTTTCTTAATTAAAAAGAAAACATTTAGAGGAAGGAAGAAACACCATTTTCTAATTACTTTTTTCTGGCTGAATTACTAAGTACATTTGGGGAATTTAAGTTTACAAAATTCTAGGATATAACATGGTAACACCTCATCACTCTCTTGTAAAATACATTGTTATAGAAATCTAAACGTATTCTCACTCCAGGATACACTTCTGCATCAGTAAATTTTGCATAGCATGCATAAGCTGTAACAAACAATGAAAGATCCTTCTTAAAACTAGTCATCTTCTCAGCAGCAGAGAAGAGAAGGGGAAAATAGTGTACTAGAGAAAAGATATGAACAATATAAGACATATATGCGTACGAAATGTCATAACGGAATCTCTTACTTTGTACATGAGCTAAAATAAATTAACAGAGATAAAAATCAGTTACTTCTGACAGCACCCATTTGCATCTTAAACACAAAGCCCACATTGCTCACGGAGAAGTTCCTGATATTACAATTCTGTTGGATGCATAACCTCATGTCTACCCCACAGATGTTTTCACAGGAGTCCTGAGTTCTTAGGAAGCAAATTAATGGAAGTCCAGATTTTCAAGTAGATGTCATTATCAAAAGTAATATAATATTGAAACTCAGAACTGCCTCAAAGTACTAATTTATACATCATTCATTGGAGATATTTTCCACAAAAGCTTAAGATGTCTCAGATTGTCCTAGCAGCTTTGTCAAGGCTTTCCCAGCGGCTTTGGCCCACATTTTGGGTCTTAGGCTTACAGCTGTGTAACTTGAGGTTTTGTCTTTCTACAACCTTTCTATACGCCACCAAAGTCATTGACATGCTGGTTGCCTCAAGCGGATTGCTCAGCATGTAGTGGCATGATCACTGTCACCATGAAAACTTTTCTGTCTAGCAGCATATTCTCCCAGCGTTTCTTTCAGAACCATCCTCAAGATAGTTTGGACTTTGAATTCAACAGGCTTTGTTTCCATTATGTTTTAACAGCTTCAAAGTTTAATTTTCCCTTAAATGATGATGGTTCCATGTTTGATCCTGTGCTTTACTGAGATATCATTTCAATTTTCTTGTCATTTAATTTGGCTTGTTTAAGAACTTAAAATTTTCAAAATTTTGTCTTGCAATTAGTTTTGAAGCTTGCTTTTCTTTCCTACAATAATGTAACAGATGATATGTTTTCAGAGAGGAGTAAATTGAAGCAAAAAAGTCATTCTTATAAACATATTGTCAGTCAATTTTTATCTGTCAGACATATTCTGAAGAGATTTAGGGTGCACTCTTACACTTGAATGCTGATTTACAGCATAGGAACAGTATATTTTCTTTGTGTGTTGAGAATATACCCAGTGACTGTTAACAAAATTCAAGGTGACATTGAATGCTGAAAAGCTGTTCATATTAGATTTTTCATCACACATTGTAGACAAAGAAAAAAGTGTAGAAACAATTCTTATTCATATAAAGTTTACTGGGTTACACTCACCCCCACACATATATATTTCATTCTTTTGAAAACACTGGTACATTATTCTGATGCAATGATAAAATATTTTATTAAATTTGAGATAATATGGGATTTTATAAGAAGTTATAAAATATGCTAACGTTTTTTGGATCTGTTTTCCAAAAAGTGAAATAAATTGTCTTTGGGTTGTGGTACATGAAATACTTTTGAGGTTTAATCTATTAGGTTTTTTCTAAATTCTAAATCTGTACTTATCCACACTGAATTTGTAGTTCACAAATAAGCCTAAATGAACAATGAAGTTGGCTTCTTTTCCTCCTTGCTATCCCTGTGACTGAAGAGGTATTTGAGAACACAGAGATTTTCCATTTACTTTTAGGTCTTAAAAGTGTGCATCAGTAAATTGGCTGGTGCCAGGATTAATGAACTGTCATTTACACAGCTTTTTAGTATGCCAAGCGTATTGCTTCCCTCTCCCAGAGATTCAGAGGTTACCTGACTTCACCAAACGAGGTAGCCACCTGGTGTCAATTTATATCTAGGACTTTTATCCATGCCCTGATGTGGGAATTCATTACAAAGTTCTGTCTAGAACTGTCCCAGCATTGTGGTGTATTTGTTTCCTTGAACCACATGGAAAACAGACACCATGCAGTATTCATGAAGATTCCCAAACAAGATCAGAGTAAGAAACAAAAGTGAAAAATTTCTAGAGACATGATACATGTTTTATATCCATCGTTTCTTGTTCCTGTTCCTAATTACAAAGACTTTTGTTACTCACCAGACTCTAAAGAGAATTATTCCCTAAAGCACAAAAAAACAGAGCAAATATGTGAGCCAATAATCTTACCTATTGTTTTTAGTTTGAAATACACTGATATTTTTCATTATAATGCCTGGAATAAAAAGCATCAAGGATTCTACATTTTAATTGGGATCGACATTGTGAATCTTCTCCAGTTACTTGCTTTCTTATGACTGTCTCCAAAATAAACGATTTCTGATGTCTAGAGCATTAACTGGAGTAAAATATTATGTGCACTAACAAACCGATGAGAGAAGAATACAGTCTAGGCCAATTTAACTAATTGAAATTGAAAACAATTTTTAAAGAATTATTTTTATCTTCTTAAAAAGACTAGTAATTTTTCTAGGCCAGGTGGTGGTGGCGCATGCCTTTAATCCAAGCACTTGGGGAGGCAGAGGCAAGTGGATCTCTGTGAGTTCTAGGCCAGTCTGATCTACAATAGCTAGTTCCAGGACAGACACGTTTTAAGAAACTCTATCTCAAAAATAAATAAATAAATAAATAAATAGTAATTTTTAAAAATATTATGCGTGTTTCTTCACACTTTTACTTACAAGAATTAATGAGTTCAGAACTAAAAGCTCATTGTTTGGCTGATGACACCTTTACTTTACATTATTTAATGTTGAAATTTTATAAAAAGAAAAACAAAAACATGAATTCTATTTCTTTATCAATCTGAACAGAACATTCTAGTTGCTTTTGTATTTTTCTCAACTTAGTATTATTGTAAATAATTTTATGGCCACTTTATATAATTGCACAAAATTGTGGAAATTAGTATTTCTATGTCTGTGTTCTATTATACTTTTAACTATTTAGAATTAAAAGAATCACAGAAAGTCAATAACAGGGTTAGACAATGTTTTACTTGATTGCTTGCAAAATTCTTAGTCATACATTTTTGCACACGTCTATAATCCCATCACTCAAATAGCTAGGGCAGAAAGATCATGACTTCTAGCCAGTCTGAAAACTGTATCAAATTGTCATTACATATTTTTTTGTATTATTTTCACATCAATATGCTATCATTAATGTGTATTTGTTCTATACTTTTGTTATTAATAAACTGAAAAATTTGAAAGTAAAGGATATGACCCACTTGTTTATAACTTGAAACACTGAGCAAGTAAATGGCTCCTTTATAGGGCTAGAAAAATATTTGCTTTGTCTAGCAGAATAGAATGCAATTAAATTGAAATTTAAATATGTTGGATAGAGAAAGCAGAATGCATAAGCAATGAAGGGCCAAAAATAGCCAAGTATCTTTCATAACTGTTGCATTCACACTTGAATGGTGATCCTGAAAATGGGTGACATGATATGAATTACATAATTCATCATGGAATCAATATTTAGGTCGTATTTACATGGTTCCTGTTTTTGTGTTATTCATGATATCTACTGGAGTTAAGAATTAATAGCTTGCTTAAATGTGGGTATACCACACCAGCAGAGGAACTCACTTATAATTCTTATTCTTGTAATTCTAATAACCCAAGGTGAATGTGTTTGCTGTCATAACATTTCAGTAATCTAGATTTCCTGGTCCTACTACATCATTATGCTATCAGAAAGTAGCAAAGTTAAAATTAAATGGCTGTGTTAAGTGAGATCTTCATTTTTTACCATCAAAAGAATCATTTGATTTATTTATTTGTATGTGTATATGATAAGCAGCATCTACCTCGCTTGAGTAGAAAAGTGTGAAGTGACAGAATTTTCTCCAAACATTTTTAAGACTATATGCAGAAATAAAAGGTCAATCAAATCCATGTTCTTCTCCAATGGTACCCCCATTATTCTCTTTCTGCCTTAGAAAGAAGCTAGCCAATGCTCAACAGAAATGAGCCAATGTTACTTCTGAAGGGAGATTATATTTTACTTTAGTAATTGCTCCTGTAATATTGCGCTTTGTTTATAGAAGCATTGTTTTTTAACAAAGTACATTATGTGTGTGTGCATTCTACATATAGGTATATATAATATTTAGCAAAACCTATAATTATATACATGCAATAACAATGATACTAATAATAAATAATAATAAGCCAATGTATGCATATATAGATATATAAGAGTAATTGTGATATGAATATAAATACATATAAACATTTTATCTTCACTACTAAAACCTTCGCTACATGTGTCTTTCCAAAATGTTTGACACAAATACTTTTGATCAGAAATAGAGAGGCAAATAGAGAGGCAATTCCACAACCTGTAGATTTTTATGTATGGGAAAATTTGTTTTCAAAACACAAAATATGCATTGTGCATCTTATTCACATTCAAAGTTTGACAGATGATAATTTGTCAAAATTGCAAGTTTTTATCTGGTTATATATCAGGGTAGGTTAGAGAGTTTTTTAAGCAAGGGTTTCTCAAAATTATTTGTTGTGACATCTCTATTACCTTAGTTTCAAATTTGCTCTTTGCTTGAGTTTAGGAATTAAATTTGCTCTGAGAATTATATCTCCAGGGAATAAAAAAAGTATGAATTCAACAGCTATTTTCAATCTAAACACGTTCTTTCATGACAAATATATACAGTTCTCTGGTTATATTGCTGTTAATTCTATCTTTTATGCTTGCATTGTACATGAGGTTATCTGCATCTATTATTGATGCATCTATCCCATGACTTCCTTGAGCTGTGGTTTTAGGGCACACTGAAAATTGAGTTGTGGGCATCTTTTCCAACTGATGTTTTGTCCTGTAATTCCCAAGAAAATATTGCTCTGAGCAGGTTTGCTGATGTGTTCTTATGATCTAAACAACGGGGAGACTGAGGCCAGTAGACCAAGGATCCAAGGCTTATGGGAACTGTTTAGCAAGTTCAAGGTCAACTAGGTTATAGAGAAAGACCTTGTTTTCTCTCTCTTGGGAATATTAATCTCTCATGGGATTGAATGATATCTGAGGAAAACAAGAGTCATAATTGTGAAGAAGTAAACCTTCCTATGTAGCTCACACTGCACTGCATAAATTGAAAATTAAATTTGCTATTCAGATACCCTTTGGGGGTATGTATATTTATACCATAAAATTGAAAATTTATGTAATAAACAAATTATCTAATTACCTCAACTACAAGAGGAAAATGTAATGCTTTTACAGTCGTGTAGAGATCAGTAAAATGCTATAGTTCGTTGTAAAACTAAATAGTTTTTGAAGCTTTGTATTTGTGGGGTAGGTAGCCCTCAATCACCTCACTTTCATTACTTTTTTTGCTTTGTTTTTTGTTTTTGCTTCTGTGTAACTGATTCCATGTGTGTATTCAGGCATCCAAAGGGCCCCTTATCCATCCCCAACCTGTATGTATATCATTTACTGGAAAAGTCCTGGTCTCTGGCCTCCATATTTGGAGGCCGCACCCCTCTACCAGCCAAAACCTTCACCCCTGCCACAAAGGAGGGACAAGGAAGTCCACCAAACCTTGACCACTTCCCAAGTCTATTTAAATGCTGCCCAGAGATTCCCTTCATGGTCTCTTCTCTTTCCCCACAGTGGTCACATTTGTGTCTTTCAAGTTCCCCTCAGGGTCACCCGAGAGAACAGGAATCCTATTAAACCTGAATATTTTTTAATTTTGCTTCTTGTGATTTGGCTTGATTGAGATTTTTGCATCAGCAGAGAACTCATGTTAGGAATATTCCTAACATGTGAAGGTCCCACCAAGATAGGGCGGCCTTTCCCTGTGGCCTACTAGGGCGGCCTTTCCCCACGGCCTGCGGTCACATGCCAAAAACACCCTAGTCCACAACCTGAGCACTACATGCCATGCTAAAACTGGCTCCCAGACTACAGTGGCTGCATCTTAGTGAGTCACTTTTTCCTTGTCTATGCTATAGAGTTTGGGGGGACCTATTCGTACTTACTTTTGTTGATTATCAGACTCCTGTGGAAGACACTGGCCCATTCCAAGAGTCTGATCTCAGCAGCTAGGCCAGGCCCAGCTGAGGTGAGTTTTGTTTGTTTTAGGGACACCTAGCATTCAATTTTCATGACCCCATTTAAGCCTAAGAGCTATTTTAATGGATGTGCTGCAATAGACTTAGATCACGCAGCTGGGCATAAACTTTAAAATTGGCACTTGCAGTTCAAAGCCAGATCGGCTGTCACCCCTGGGATGCCTCTTAAAGCTTACTGTCCGCTGGGGCCTAGAAAATTTTTGTTACAGAACTTACTTGTGTCCATGGTTTTTGGGATCTGTGCTCTCGCCCTTACCTCAGTAGCCAGTGTCTCGCAGCACTGGTCTTAGTAGCTAAGGCCACAACACCTCCAAATTTCCAGTTATCTGAAAATTGAAACCCTGACAATTCCAGCTGAACCATGCAGACAGAGGCGCTGGCCCTCCCCCACTTTCTCAAACCCAAACTACCCATCCCCCTCCTGTGGTGTAACAAACTCCACATTTCTCTCTTTCCCTGTTCTTGCCTACCCCCTCCCTTGCCAATCTGGAACTTCAAGATCAATTTCCATCTTACCAACCTTCCTCACCCCCTCCCCATTTTACCTCATCTCCCCACCCTTGGACACCCTCTGCACACTGGGCTAGCCCCTCCTAATCCTCCCCAGTCTCCTCCCATACCAGATCCCACCCACCATAACTCTGCCCTTCTCTGCCCTCTCCTGGAAGTGGTGGGAGCTGATTGCATTATCAAACTTCATGCTACCTTTTCTCTTCCAGGTCTCTCTCAGATAGAAAAGTGGCTAGGTTCCTTTTTCTACTAACCCTTCTGCTTATAGTAAAGAGTTTCATTACAGAGGCAAAATATTATGTTTGTTGCCTCTTTCAGGGTATAGAAATGGTCTCGGACAAAAGTAATTAATTTAAAAATCCAGCCATTCTAGCTCAGGCCTTAGCAGCTGTACTAAGGCCACGGGAAGGGGGACAAGGGAATCCAGCCACAAGGCTTTACACTGCTGGAGCCAACCTTAAGACAACCTTATAGGCAAGCTATTAGAAAAGTGGCCTAAATGGCCGTATGGCACGATATTGCACTAAATCTCCTAAGAGGCCAAGCCCTATCTGCCAGCAACCTGGACACTGAAAATCACAATGCCCCTGTGCAGGCTTGTCCTCTGTGCCACACCATGAAGTTCTGCCAGACTTCAGACTTCTCAGCCTTGCAGAGGATTGACGCTGCCCAGATTTGGTATATCCCATAACTATCACAGCCTAAGCTAAAGCTGCAGGTAGCTGATAAGTCCATTACTTTTCTTTTGGAAACATGAGCTACCTATTCTGTTCTAACATCTCACTTGGGCCTAATGTTCACCTCACCAATTTCAGTTACAGGGGTAGATGGGACCCATTCCTCCCCATTTAAAACCTTGCCATTGCCCTACATTCTCGCAGAACAATTTTTCAGTCATTCTTTCTTAATGATACCTGCTTGCCCAGCACCTTTACTGGGTCAAGATATCCTTAGCTAACTCCTAGGTCTCTCAAACTTCAATGGACAGAACCTCACAGGACACCTGCCTTCTCGCCTCCCCCAAGGAACAGATGCCTGGCATCTCTGGGATGACAGAACACAGGATGCTTTCCAGCCACACCTCTCACTGAGCATGGACCCACCAACACCCAGCTCTCCCTTTCCCCATGTCACCCCATGCCCGCAGGAAGTAGCCAGACTTGAGTCAGTGCCTCTTTTTTTTTCCAAAGAGAGCCTAAATTGTTAATCAAAATGTCACCTCAGCTTCCTATCACCCCTTATATAAACAGTCTGGGATATAAGTTCCAGTCTCTTGCCTCCATCTTTGGAGGTCCCGCCCCTGTGCCATCCAAACCTTGACCCCTCCCCAGATGAGTGTCAAGGCAGCCTGCCAGCCTTGTCTCCTCCCCCAGTCTATTTAAACTGCTCCCCAAAGAGTCCCTTTGTGGTCTTCTCTTTCCCCACAGTGGTCGCGTTTGGGTCTTCTGGGTTCCCCTCGGGGCCACCTGAGAGTGCATGAATCCCATTAAACCTGAATATTTTTTAATTTTCTCGTTGTGATTCAGCTTGATTGGAATTTTTGCATCAGCAGAGAGCTTGCATTAGGAATATTCCTAACAGAGACAGGTTAGATATGTCCCAAATTCCTTCTGCTTTCTTATCCCTAGTAAGAACAAAACAAAATGAAAGTAAAATAAACAGAATTTGAAATCCTTGATCAAATCTGTGTTCTTGATCTACCTCCTTGTATTGATGGAGACTGCTATGTCTTCCTATAAATTACTATGGCATAAGAAAGCAATTCTCCTTTTAGGGTGGCTTCTTTATGATGTCAGATTACTGGCATTGCTGGAATAGATGCTAATCTGAGGAAGCAAAATAAAGAAAATGGATATTGTACAAAATGGAGCACAGGAAGAATACGGAGAATCATATTTCTGATTCTCAACCCAGTGTTGCCACCATGGGGTGGGATGGGATTCCTGATAGAAAGTGTTTTTGAGGTCAGTAGCTGACACATGGGAAAGAAAATGAGATAGCAAGGAAGGTTGGGAGGGTCTCCGGAAATTACTAACTTGGTCCATACCGAGAGCTAGCATCCCCAGGGAATAGAGGTAGGGCAACTAAAGGAACTCCTGAAAGCAGACTGCAACAAGACTGAAAATGAGACTAGAGAAATTATAACAGAGGACAATAAAAATTACATACTCAGGTCCTAGTCCAGCTGGCCACTGGCATTCCTGGAAGGAAGTATTGCTGGGGATCAACAGCTGACATGAAGGATTAGCAATGAGCTCCCATGGAAAGTTGGGGAAGCTGGAGGGAAACAAACAAGCTGGTTCTGCATCTACTGATTTTTTTCCCTTAAGTATTCTAGTTTTCTGAACATTGAGATGTAAAAATGATGTTTTAAATGTTAATTTTAAATCTTAATCAAACTCTAATACTTCTGTTGTCATATATGACTTTAAAATTAAATTTAACTGATGAAATAGTAGTGTATTTAAGCCATAAAAGTATTAACAAGTATTCGGCAGTGCTTCAATAGCACATGTATTATATAATGTATTCTATAATGATGTTCAGATTAGGTTAAGCATATATATATATATATATATATATATATATATATATATATACACACACACACACATATGGTGAAAATTTAAAATGATTTTTTTAGTTGTTGGTAATATATAATACACTGCTGATCCTGATTATTACTATGATGTAATATCAGAGCTCCTTCATTCACACTGTAACTTAGTACATATTAATCAGCCTGCATAGCTCTCGACCCAGTTCTCCCCTGTAACATGAATAGCCAGGACTGCTTGTTTTTGGGGTTTTTGTCCCGCCCAGTACCCCACAACTGTTTAGCCCCAAAGAAAATCACACACAGGTCTCCATAAGTTATAAAACTGATTGGCCCATTAGCTCTAGCCTCTCACTGGCTAATTCTCACATCTTGATTAACCCATTTTTCTGATCTATGTTAGCCATGTGGCTCAGTGCCTTTTTTCAGTGGGGCAGATCATATCCTGCTGCTTTGGTGGTCTGGGCAGGAGTGGGAAGAATCAACTTCCTCTTCCCAGAATTCTCCTGTTCTCATTACATCATTTCTACTTCCTGTCTGGTTTTCCCACCTATATTTCCTGACTGGCCAATAAGCATTAATTTATAACATGATTGACAGAATACAAACAATTTCCCGCACCACTTCCTCCAAAAAAAAAAAAAAACAGAGGAAAATAGCCATAGTCCATTTTTCCATTTTTTGAGAATGTGGGCGTAGTATTCCAGGCTACTTCCAGCTGGTTGGGTGCGCTGATAATCTTATGGGGACCTAAATAAAATTTAGAGTTATGATCAAGACCTGACTGAAGTATCCTGTGAGTCTTCATCATCTCAGACAGCAGTCTTGAATCTGTTTTGGATGAAGAACTGAGACATCTGGGCTGTCTATTCGTGCCAGAGATTTCTCAGGTGGTCTTCCTTGATCAAATTGGATTTTTCTTAACTCTGAATAAATCCACATACTCTCATTTTCTGTGGAAACAAAAGCAAAATCTCTTCTCCAAAGTAACATACCTTTTGACTTCAACTGTGAAGTCAAGGTATTTTCAAAATACCTATCTTGGATTAATTCTGCAACATTTATAAGCAAATATCCTTTAGCAACTGTTGCTCCTTCCTCAGCATTTAAACAATTTAAGGAGAGCATAATAACATACAGTATCAAGATTCTCTGTGTATTTTCCATCTTTATTTTAACATCTATTTCTTTTATTTTTACTTTTAACTTTTTGAGACGGGTTCTCTGTATATCTTTGTCCTGGAATTCCCTCTGTAAACCAGGCTATCCTTGAACTCACAGAGATCCGTCTGTCTCTGCCTCCCAGCCTACTCTCTTTCTTTCTTTCTTTCCTCCCTTTTTTTTAAACTCTGAGAACTTTAATCTTTAGCTTATATATATTTTTAACACACTGTAAACCATTTAGAGGCTTTCTTTTACTCTTTGAATCTCCCTTTACTGTATATCTCTCTTTTTCTGACCACATGGGTCTTTAATTTGCTAAGGAATATGGAGAAGTTTTTTGCCACAACTCTATGGCATTTTAAGGTCTTTGCCAGCAAGCAAGCTGCAATGCTGTGTCCATAAACAACAGTCAAAAGCTCCTATGGCGTTTTTCTTGCCAGGAAGCAAGCTGCAACAATGTATCCATAACTCCATATCCCAGACTGCCTGCTTGAAAGAGTCAGAGTTTTCCCTCACAGGAAGGCCCAGAAAGCCGGCATTTTAAAACAGCAGCTTTTTTCCTGCTATGGCTAAAAACCGAAATGCTTTACTCTAGTCTTTCCCAAACTTTCTCAGCCTTTTTGTGGATAAAGTTATCCAAGTGGGCACCAATTCTGTAACATGGACAGGGCCAGACCTGCTTGTTTTTTGTTGTTTTTTGTCCTACCCAGTTCCCCCAGCTGTTTAGTCCCAGAAAAAATTACACACAGGTCTCCATAAGTTATAAAGCTGATTGGCCCATTAGCTCTCCCTCTCACTGGCTAACTCTCACATCTTGATTAACCCATTTTTTCTGATCTATGTTAGCCATGTGGCTCAGTGCCTTTTTTCAATGGGGCAAATCACATCCTGCTGCTTTGGTGGTCTGGACAGGAGTGGGAGGAATCAACTTCCTCCTTCCCAGAATTCTCCTGTTCTCATTATATCATTTCTACTTCCTGTCTGGTTTTCCCACCTATATTTCCTGCCTGGCCAATCAGCATTTATTTATAACATGATTGACAGAATACAAACAATTCTCCTGCACCACTCCTCAGCTCTCATAACCACATGCAATTCTAGTCTCAACTTCCTTCAGAGCAAATTTTAATTCTGTGTTATGAATATGAACATATAGTATGCGTTCTTTTGTGAGGCATATTTTATTTCTTCCAGTGTCTCACACATGCCAACGTTTTAATTTTTGTTACTGATACATAAAAAACAGTTGTGGATACCGACCATGTTTCTTCATCTATCAAGAAGCTGATGCACACTTCTTTTTTTTTTCCAGTCAGTATAATAGTTTCTTTAACATTCTAATTTTAGTTGCCTTGGATATAATTATATCAGGACTGCTAGATCATTTGTAGTTCCTAGATCCAAAGCTCAAATGGGAATATATAATCTCAAAGAATTTCGGAGACCAGAAGAGAAAAAGGAACCACGGAAAGAAGGGGAAGTCTAGAGAGGTGAATATCAGGATATAGGTGATACTTAGGAGCAATGGGGGAAATAGTATGGGGACTTTTACTGAGGCACAATAGAGAAGAATGGGGGAAAGATACGGATAAACAGTACAAAGGATGATTGACAAAGCCATAAAGATTCATATAATTTTATCTAAAATAACATATTGTATATAAATGTCAATATGTGTACATTATATGCATATTTCATTTATATGTGCATATAGAAGTAAATAATGTTAAACTATATATATTTTTTAAATGACATTCTATCATTTGGGGTGATAATATTTCCTCCAAGAGCCAAAGACAGTCTAACAAAATCCTCCATAAGAAGCATGAGAAACCTACATTCAAGCTGTTAATCAGGCAATTTAAGCAATAACTAAAATATAGGCTATTGGTATTGCTTTAATTAACTTAGAGCTGAAGGTAAATCTCTATTGCTGATGACATCAAGTACTTTGGACACAGGACATGGGAAATACTGACAAGATCTTACCTGGAAGCCTCCTTTCTAAGGAGTAGCTTTCATACTACTGGAAGATGCTATGCAAGCTACCAAGAGAGAAAATTATAGTCCTGCCGAGATGAAAGGCCTACCAGCCATAAAAATGACCAACGTAGCATATTATTATCAAACATATAGTAGTGGTCCTTATATGCTGGTGGTGAGCAGAGATATTGTACTGGTTACTTTTTGTGGATTTCCTTGTTGTTGTTATTTATGTTGTTGTCTGTTCATTGTCCACAAGACAAAAGCTAGGGTCAACTGGGAAGAGGCAACCTCACTTGAGAAAATATATCTTATAGGTTAGTCTATCGGGTATTTTCTTGATTAACGTTTGATTTGGGAGGGCCCACTTATGTTGGTCAGAGCCATTCCAAAGCCAGTAGTCCTGGACAGTGTAAAAAATAAATCACGCTGACCCTTCCATGAGAAGGAGCTAGTAAGCAAAATTCTTCCATAGTCTCTACTTCAGTTCCTGCCTGAAACATTTCTTTCATTATTTCCCTTCAGGATGGACTATAAGCTATAAGATAAAATAAACCCTTTCTTACTCAAGTTGCTTTTGGTCATAGTGTTTTATAACAACAATAGAAAGCAAACTAAACTTAAGGCTTGTTCAACAGGAGGGAACTCATGCTTTGGTACCCATGGCTGATTAGGTCATAGCATATAAAGTAAAATCTATGATTGCCACTTTCTTATACTAGTATAATTTTTAATGACATTTTTAATACTTACCCTTGTACACATGGTAAATGCTGCTTTCAACCCTTATTTTAGCAAATTATGTTAGCAACAGACAGAGACCCTAAAGGATATCCACAACTGATTCTGTGGTTTCCAGCCCCAAATGATATTTTTACAATACAACCCACACACTGAAGGCTTGGGTAACATCAAAAGATTGTAAGAGCCAGAGGACCTGCACATCTTTTCAAGATTCTGTCATACTTTTATAGATATGGCAGGGAAGCTGTACCCATGAATTCTCAACAGTATAGTTGTATAAACAACACATGAACAATCAGTACCAGTTAAAAAGTCAACATGGATAAGAGAAGGCTTGGAGATCCTCCTATAGATGAAGAGCTACAGACAGTTAATAAATACTAAAGATGTAGTCGAACATTTTTTGGACAACTAATTCCCAAATGTGGCGCAGAGAAAATTCAAGACTTAACTAAAATTCTGACCATAGTAGTCTGTGAGACTAAACCATCATAGCTAGCTACTTTGAAGTTGTCCTGGATGTACATTTTTAAGAAAATGTCAACAGAGGCATTCTATGAAGTTGGGTCATTTTTCTTGTCTTCACTGGTGTCTGGTCTACTTGTTCTGAAAAAACAGAAACTTTTTAAGATGACATACATATCTTCATTAAAACAAGTATGGAAAGTGCAGTGTGTACAAGTCACCTAAAGATGATTTCTGCTCTATGTTGAGCAGATAAAAGGTGTCTGTCAAGTTTATAAGTCCATTTGGACTGCATAAACAAAATGTAATATAAATCTCCATTCATGTTATGTGAATGGATGGCATGTAATAATAAGTCATGAGGATTCCATGTCAACAAGATTTATCATGTCTCATATCCAGTCTCAGAGCTGTTCCCATATAAAGGGATCGGCATATACATTATCTGCCTTTTAGTTTTTCTTGGTTTCTTCCTTCATGTTTGCAGCCAAGATTTTCAGGAAGTCTTCCCTGATCAAATCTGATCTTTTGCAATCTTAAAGAAATTCGTAGTTTCTCATTTCCTAAAGAAACAAAGCCATAAGCTCTCCCCCAATGAAACACATTTCCTGATTTCCATTTTGTAGTTAAAATATCCTAAAAAGATAGAGGCTGGTTTAATTTAGCAGTTTTTTTCTAAAATTCAATGTCTCTCAGCAACTGTCATTTTTTATTCACTGAAATTTTTAAAAATTAAAATTAATAAAGCACTATATGGGGTCCAAATATCCTATGTTATATTTCCTAACCTTACATAGCTTCTTCTTTTCTATATTACTTTACTCTTTCTTTAAAGACTTTATTATTTTTAAAGTATTTTTTCTATGACTGTCTATACTCATTTTCTTTTCTTTCTTCAACACCTAAGTACATTTTCAAGCATACTGTACTTGTTCAGAGGTTTTCTCAGCCTGAACCTGGCTTTCTGCAATCTGCAGCCTTTTGGATCCAAGCATGCTGGCTATTCACAGGCACCATTCAAATGTTTGGTTGCCCAGCAGGGCTTTAAAGGAGCCAAAACTCTGTATTCTGCCAGAACCTGAACTGCCTGAAAGACTGTGGTTGCTAAGAAGCAGCATCCAGCTCCATGTAAGGAACTTTTCTCATCCCTATGTTTGGATATGCATGCCTCCACATTGGACATCAAATGTAGTCGGACTTTCTTTGGAACAGTGGCTCCCAAATAAGGTCAGGGAGACAACTTATTGAATATTAAAGCTTCGCCTTAGATAAGATTTGTTCCCAAGTAGCTCTCATAACTTAATCTGTTTATGTTAATCTATGTTCTACTATATGGCTCATTATCTCTCCTCCATACTTCCCTTGCAACCTGCTGGTGATTCCCCTACACCAGATTCTATCCCAGAGTTCCTATCTATGTCTAGAAATCCTGCTTATCTTCTCCTGCCTAGTTACTGGCTATTCAGCTCTTTATTAAACCAATCAGAGGATTCCTTTGACAGATGAGGCAAATAGTAACATATTTTACACAGTGTGATTAAATATCCTGCAACAAAAAGAGGGATAATTAGCTTTTCCATAAGGATGAGTCTCCTAATTGACCTTGCAATACCATGTGGCCATCCTTAAGAAATAAACATATAATGGGCTCAGAAGAAAGTATTTACATATTTATTTACATGTATGCATGTGAGTGTAATAGTTTAAGAAAAAAAGGACTAATTTGAGAGGCAGTGGGGGTACATGAGATATGTTGAAAGGAAGACGTCAAGGGGAAAATGATACAAATAGTACAAATATTTGAAAATAAAAAAATAAATTTAAATTGCTCTGACTGAGAACCATGTCAGTGTCCATGGCCATACCACAACCAGGTTCTGTGTTACACATTCATGCTCCTGTTGCCATCCAAGACTGATCAGATATCTAGGGTCTAGACTACTTTCTGGGGACACATTGACATTTGTCATGCCTGTCTGGGTGACCTGAGATTCCAGCTAGGACCATGATAACATTTGGGCCTAGGCCACTCCACGGTTGTGGCCCTGCTGCGGCCTCAGTCTGTGTTAATGTCCATGGCTCTCTTTACCATCTAAGACAGTGAGGATAGCCCTGACCCTCACCAACTCCAGCACTCTGGAGAGCAGACCCTGAAACTCATCTGGGCAGCACAATAGTTTACCCTGTGAACAGGGGATCCCGCCCGCTCCCATCCTCACCCCCCTCAAGAGAATACTTAGAAGATCTGACCCCACCTTTTCGCTCCCATGTGGTGACGTGAGAGAAAGCTGCCCTTCCCCCCTTTCCCATTCCTACCTGTGGCAGGAAGAAGATGTGACCCCAGAGTTACGAGAGTGAGGCCATATCCCTCACAGGCATTCCCCTTGAGCAGCACATTAGATCTGACCCTGTTGGCAGGAGTGCAGGTGAGCCAGCTCTGAGGTTGTGAGAGCAGGAGAGCTAACCCTGCCCCCTCATCTGCCCTGTAGTAGTAACATGACTGAGGAAAAAATACCCTCCCCTTCCATCCCTTGCCACCTGCTACAGGCAGGAGAGATGTCATTGGGGGCAGGAGATCAGGAGAGCTGGTCCTATTCCTTGCAGACACAACACTCAGGAGAGTGGGCTCTGCACCTCACCTGAGCAAAACAGTAGGACTGGCCCTCCCTGGTGGTGTGAGTTCAGGGGAGCCAGCAGACCCCAAAGGCAAGAGAGCAGAACTGGCCCTGACTTCTTGCTGCCTCTACAGTATATGAGCTAGACATGGCAGTGCTGGAGAAATACCCCTGGTGGTGATGATGAGGAAAAGCTGATAAGCTGTCCAACCCAGCTGTTACCCAGTGCCAGAACCAGGCCTGAGTTGGCCCACCCAATATCCAGCCTCATCTATACACAGCTGAAATATGTGAAGGAGATAAACCTACAGCCCCAAAACAGCAAGATGTCCATGACACCAGGCAACAACAGGATATCCAAGCGCAGTGCCAGTGAGTGCCCAGAATCAAGGGTATAGCAGAAGTCAGAGGCCTCAAACCAGACCAATGACTCATTGCCATGAACACTTATTAGTAAAAATGGATGAACTAAAGGGTATGTGTGACTTACTGTATCACACTATAGCTGCCGTGCTGGGAATTTTTCTCTTTTTTATTTTTTGTTATTTGTTTTTCTTTTAAATTTTATCTTATTTTATTGGGGAGCTTGCAAGGGCAGAGGGCTAACGCAAAGGGACAAGAGATGAATGGGATTGGGATTCATGATGTGAAATTCACAAAAAAATCAATGAAAAATTCTAAAAAATAAAAACCAATAGTTTGTTTTTTAATTTTTTGAGGTGCACCAAAACCGATTTCACAGGGACTCTGCTCATTTACCTTCTCATCCAAATTGCTGTTTTACCTTTTCTCTACAGCCTTCTGAGCACTCACTCTGTTTAGGTGTTTTATTAACTGCCACCCTTACTGGGATAAAGTGATGTCTTACTGGATTTTCATGTGGATTTTCATAAAAATCAGTTGGTGATCATTTTTTTGCATTCCACTTGGCCATTTCTAGGTCTTATTTGGGGAAATGACTATTTTGATATCATTTTATATTATTCATTTATTACTAATGATAGTTTTTTCAGTTTCTATATATTATATACATATCATATATAGGATAGATATAATATATATACATATATATATAATCTCTTTTCAGGTAGTTTTTAAACATTTCCCTTCTGTTGTTTTTTTTCCCTCAGTCATTGTTCTCTGTGCTATATACAAAACATTTCAAACATTAGCCAATATTTTGTTTCATTATTATTTCATTTAATTTTTGCTTCCTTGGGTTTTAGCACCTTATCTAACAATCCCAGTTTTCTTGTATAATAAAGAAGGCTCCCTCTTTTCCAATACTCTGAGAGTTTCAAGGCTTATATTTTAAATTATTAATTCATTTTCTTTCAGCATCATTTTTGGGAAAACCTTCCATTTCTACAATGCACAACCTTTATTTAAAAAATCAGTTGTTAGTAATTTGTGTTTAATTCTAAAATCTCTTTTTTCACTATGATTTTTTTTTTCCCTCAGATGCTATACAAACATCTGCTTACCCTAGAAAGGGAAGCAATGGCATACCAAAGTAATGATACCACCAAGGACAAAATTGTTGAGTTAATAAGTTTATTAGGTTTACTTTAAGGAGAATGAATATTTTTGGATTATCATTAATTACAAATAACCGAAACTGTTGTGAGTAATGAATGCATCTACACTAAGAAGGGACACCTAAAAATGCAGCTTGTGTGAGGGAAAGTTTAGGCTTCCTTTCAAACAAAACAATATGTGACTGTCCAATTGTTGCAGCAACTTATGTTGAAAGTATCTTCTCTAGTTACAAATTTGTCACAGGGGGAAAGAAATAAGAGAATAACAGCAGTAACATGCTTTAAAGCTGCCTCTGGGTGAGAGCATTGATGGCAGTGATGGATATGTTCTGTATCTTGACGTAAAAAAATGGTCACATGAGGATTCATATGTGACAAAATTGTTCATAACTAAATACAGCATATGTTGCCTCATGCACAAGTGCATTTGAGACAAATAAAGTATAAATAATACAAATAAATTTAATCACTATTGATATTCAAGTTGTGATATTGTTCTGTTGTACAAAACGTTATATTGGTGGGTAGGGAAATACTAGCCAAAGGTTTATGAGATCTTTATGCATTCCTTCTTAGAACTGCATGCTATTCCACAGTTGCTAAAAAAAAAATAAAAATGCAGGGGAAATGTGTGAGAAAACATTAAAAAGGCAAAAATTTGGAATAAGATCAAAATCAAAAGTAAAGGAATAAATTAAGGGCTCACTAATAGCCAAAAAAACAATACTGAAGTCAAGCAAAAGTTTCAAAATAAATCAGTCACAAAGAAAAGATAAATGCATTACTGACATAGTCAATAATCTCACTTGTGAGAGTAATCCATACCAAATGAATACAATGACCTCAAAACAGAATAAAGTAAAAAGATCAGTAGGAATTAGTTAGGCCTTCCATAAAGCAAGCTAATGATCAGTTAAATTCCATCAGATGAGATATTTACTTCTACTTTTAATGGAGTGTTGGTTTGAGTCTTTGATTCTCCAGTCAATTAGTCCCAACAACCTATTCAGCAGAAGCTATTAAACCAGTTATGCATGTATGTAAATGAAATAGATGAAATCCAGCTGCAACAGAAAAGTAATTAAATGATTAATTAATTACAATTCTGTCTCCCTTGAAATGATTAAGTCTTACAATCATTGTGAGCCAAGTATTTCTTTTTTCAAGAAGTATGTAGGAAAAGTGATACAACAATAAATTCCAATGAGAGTTTCTCCAAACATGCATATCATTGCCTCAATAGGGGTACTACTGGAAGTCAATTACCTATTCAATAAAAAGTATTTCTTCATAACTTGGATATATTCAAAGATGAAGTATTTCTTTTAAAGACAATATATTTTATTTGATAGTTACATTCAACCCAAACAACACAGCAAATAATATCTATAATAATACTGTAGTATGTATAATAAAAACCCACAGAAAGTTATTAGGGTTCAATCTAAAGATCAGAAAAGCAAAACAACAAGCCACTAGAAAGCTCTTACTTCTAAGAAATCTTTAGACTGAAAGAAAATGAGTTTCTGTCTCATCTCAGTTTATATTCTTCTCTGGTGCTGCAATTAAAGATGTGAGCCACCACTACCACCACCTGGATCTGATTGTACATTGACCTTGTGTAGCCCAGGGTGGCCTTGAACTCACAGAGATCTATCTGTCTCTGCTTCCCAAAATCCTAGGATGAAAGCTGTGTGAAATCACTGCCTGGCTGCTAGTGGCTTAGTTTTACCACCTGGTCTTTAGGAAAGCTTTATTTATTAAACATAAAATATCACTATATTTCCCCTTTTGTTCAAAATATAAATAAATAAAAAGGCTATAACTAATAAAAGAAAAACTATATAATAAATAAGGCAATAAATACATTAACAATGTCTAATTTATTTACATTTGACAAAGTCAGAGAAAATACTCCATATATATATCCTATCTTGGTGAGTACAAAGTTTTGTACCTAAATTTACTTTCTATTGTAACTTCCTTTACCATTAAAGACTATCTTTTGATATCTATCAACCTTATATACTTTACATTTCTTCAGTGAAATTCTTTTCTGAGTCTCATAAACAATAACAACCATAATTATCTAGTCTTCAACTACCTCAGAGACCCGAGAAGGGAACATTAACTGAATAAGCAGAAATTGGTAGCAAATGATTTCTGAAAATTGTGAAAAATGACAGAAATGGCTGCCTGCCTAGAAAGTCACCCAAAGTTCCTCTGCAACACTGGCATCACCATCTTTGGTCTACAGTCCTTGAATATCTGACAGATTTTTCTATGAAGCAAGGTTTTTGAAGGACTGTCTCACCTTGTCTGAGCAAGGTTTGCCAGTCACTCGTTTTTTGTGTACTGCTTGTCCCATTAGAACAGAATACTGTCAGCAGTTGAGGCAAAGGTATTTTCTTGCTAAGCAGCTTACTAGTTTTATTTATATAACATAAATAAAATATCACTATAGAATACAAATCTGTGTAGTCTTCTCAAAAAACAAAAACCAAACAAAAAAAAACATAATTGAAAACTCTTAACTGATAGGGAAGTACCATTTCTTTGTATTTGTAAATGTCTCCTAATATTTTTCATAAAATCCTCCCCCTTTATTTTTACTATAAATTACATTTCTTCTCAGGAACTGCCTCAAATTTTACAAACGAGATCACTTAATCCTTCCATTAGTCTTCTGCAGCCTGGATCATTTCTAATGACACGAAGACTTGCTCAGAATGGCAGAGCATGGAAGATGCTATAGGATTTCATTGCTGTTTGAGGTTTGGTGCTGCTTTGTTTGCTTTGTTATTATTATTTATTTATTTATTCATACCTTGCTTGGAAAACAGAGCTGCCTGGTAATTTTCTTACATAAGGTTTAAATAAATTTGATGCCTCATATACCTAGGATGAGAACTCAACATTTACATATATTCTCTAGGTGTGCTCTTAACCTTAAATCAATGCTATCATTGTTGGCTAATTGACAACACAAATAAAATATTATATAGAAAACTGCAGAACACTTGAGTACAATCCCCAGCCCCTTACTTTCTGGTTTTCATTCTTTCCCAGCTTTCTACTCTTCCACAGCCCTATAATCCATAGACAAACTTCTGTCCTCTTTTGAAAAATTACCCCAAATCCTTGCAAAGATAAATAATAAAAAAAAACTAATCTGAAGTTTAATAAAATAAAAGGATGATCATCTATGCCAGCATCAAGACAGAAAAGGGGCTAAATTCTACATGTAAACAAAAAGTAAAAATATAAGATGTTGATAAGACCATGCCTATAATTTGAAAATATGAATAAAAAAAAATCTCAAAAATAAAGCCAGGCGGTGGTGGCACACGCCTTTAATCCCAGCACTCGGGAGGCAGAGACAGGCGGATCTTTGTGAGTTCGAGGCCAGCCTGATCTACAAGAAAAAAAAACCAAACCAAAACCAAAACAAAAACAAAAACAAAAAATAAAGTACTATTTCAGATGATATGCTCAAAAGCAATTTAGTTGTGGAGATAGCTGAGTCAGTTCCTGCATCTCTTTCAAGAACCAGTCCCTGAGTTATATTTATCCCCAGAACCCACATAAAAAGATGCCAGGCCTGGTGGAGCACACTTGCAATCAGATTGCTGGAGAAGTGGACACAGATCTCTGGGTGCTAGCAGACCCAAGCTTTGTCTACCTGTTGAATTTCAAGCCAATGAAAGATCCAGTCCCAAGAGGGAAAAGAAAAATTGGGTAGCATCTGAGTTTTTTCTCTGGCTTCCAGACTCATTTGGGCATACACAAGTACATGTCCCTGCCCCCACATGGATACACACACACATCAAACATTAATTCTTTTAGTATTAAGAAAGTATGCAAAAGTGGTAAGATGAGAATATTGCTTAAAATGCCATGAATGAAATGACTCATTTTCCCATCTCAGTACATTATAATAGCCTAGAATTTCTCAAACTCTTGCACCAATTTGTTCAAAGTTCTGAGAGTTGTAAGATTGTAAGAGTTTCCTTATCAGCAAGACGTATTGTTATGGATATTTATCCCTACAGTTGTAGGAATGAGTTTCTAACTTCCAAGAACCTGAAGATGAAGTATAAATGAATCTACTCATTTACTACTAATAACTAAATCAATAAACTGTATAGTTGTAATTCAGTGAGTTTAGTTAATAAGTCAGTTTAACTTCCTTTTATCTCATTTAGCAGAATGCAATAGGTAGTTTTCTAAGCATACATAACACAATTCTATCCTCCGTAGTCCATGCCCATATTCAAGGCTATAGTGCTCACACTGTCCTTTCTACAGTCACATGTTTACCTCTATCTTTAGATCCCTCATTGTCTTAGTGAATCATCTGGGCAATGGTAGTAAAAGATCACATGTCAGACGTTGACACAAGAAATATGGGGAAATTGCTATTGCTGGCATTCTTTCTGTTAACAGAATTTAAAAAGAGTTTGGATTTGGAATATTTGTGGTTTTTAGCCAAGGTTTTTATTTTTTCAGTTTTATTAATTAGTATATACTTTTCATGAATTGCATACACTTTGCAGATTATGTTTTTCAAGGATAAATTACTTTTTGTGATTTATCTTAGGAGTGATGAAAGGAGACACATATCAGACCTATTTGGAGATGGTTTATTTTGCTACAAACATAATGCGGAGACAGAATAAATGACTTACAGAGTGGGTAAGAGTCATCTTAGAGAGCTAACTTAGATGCAGCATTCTTTCTCCTGCACCTAAACCTCTGACAGCATAGTGTTTCAATAAGAATCAGTGTTTTTAACCTATAAAGGGAAGAATAAGAGTCCTCAAAGATTCCTACACACACATACACACACACACACATTTATATATATATATATATATATATATATATACATATATATATATATATAAAATCTGTGAGTGCCATTCAATTGGTCATCATGTTCTAAGGACTCTTTCTTCTGAAGAAATCAAAAGGAATGATTTTATATTTTTTCCTAAGATTTATTTCATTATTAGTTATATGTATGTATGTGGATATGTATATGTGAGTTCAGGTGCTATGGAAGCTGGAAGATTACATCAGATCCTCTGGCTGGAGTTGCAGAGTCCTGTGAGTCACCTGATACATATAATGTGAATCAAACTCAGGTCTTCTGCAAGACAAGTATTTGCTTTTCACTGCAGAGCCATCTCTGAAGTCCCCTGATTTCATATTCTGGACTTACTGCTTCATTGTATTTTTCTCATCATTTTTCATTTCTTGTTTTGTTTTCAACAAGGTCCCTCTATGTAGTCCAACCTGGCTAAGGGCCCAGGTAAATTCCTGCTTCAATCTCTAAGTCTTCGGAAGACAGTTTGTGCCACTGTGGGTTACATGAATCACACATAAAGGTACATGATAAGCACATTCTTTTTTCTTATTCTTATTATCTCATATATTACATCACAACTGAAGTTTCCCCTCCCTCCCCTCCACAAATTTCTCCCCCTATTATCATCCCTCTCCCCCAGGGCCATCACCCTTCTCTCTCCTTTCCATGATATATAGCTACACATGTTCATAACGCTCTCTTTGGCAGAATTCAGTGCTATGTGTTCTAAATACTCTCAGGGCTTGGCTTTCTATATGGTATGAAGTTTTAACTTTATGATTTCCTGCTCACACACTTAAAACTGTTGTCTCACTTTCTTTAGGCAAGTTTCCTTGGGGGTTTCTGTTACATTTTGAGCAGAACTTAATCTTGCAACCTTATGATAGCATTATCAATGTTATTCCTTTAAATATGTTCCACATTCTTTTTGGTGTTGTCATGGCAGCTTCTGGCTTCTAATACAAGTACTCTATCTGAGGTCAAAATCTACATAGTAATTGTAAAGAGTCACTCAATTGAAAGTTTTAAGAATCTAATATAATGAATTATAGTATCTTCATCAGCCTGATCTTATCCTACAAACTCTTATTCTGAAAACAAATAGTGGTAAAAATGAACCATGGATTCAACCTCTCCATGTCTGAGACATATTCTTTTTTCACAAGGTACAAAATACTTCAAATTCTCTAATGCATTCAAAGAATGGAAAGTGTATAGTCAATATCTCCAATATTTATGTATATTTATGCATTCAAAAGAAAAACCAGAGGTTTAAGCTTGCTTCTTTATTCAGTCACCATGAAATTGTGCTTGTTTTCTTTTCAAAGCCATTTCATTTAAAGAGGCAGAGTTTATTATTAGCTCATAAACTGTGTATATCTTCCAAGAGTTTAGAGGAAAAACTCAGTGCTAAATTATCATATCTGTTTCGTGCTGTTTACCTTCAGTTGTCTTTTGTTGTTTTATGAGCTCATTGACTGTTCTAAATCAAATGACTTAAACAGTCACACAAATATCTCCTTGCCTCTTCATCCAGAATGCATTATTATTTGTATTGAGAGACTAAAGACGGCTCTGGTTTCATTGACATTGTGATTTATAAAGCCTCGGCAACTGAAGGAGATTACAGGAATTTAAAATTATTGAAGGGAGGTTTTGTTTTGTCTTTTTTCAATGCAGACTTTAGTATATTTACAGACAATCCATTCTCTTTTTAAGCTTAGGAAAAGTAGTTGGAAAACTCAGGTGAATAAGTTAAATTGTTTTTCTGTTTAATGCCCATTTTCTTATTTTCCCACACCGAATCTCAAGTGAGAAAATAAGAAAATGGGAGAGGTGACCTTCCCCAGGGAAGAGCATGCAAAATGATTATCCAGTGCCAAAAGGTTAGCCCTAGAATCATATACACAGACAATACTATATGGACTGAGCATGCAATATTTAGGAATTTAATGTATATGTATGTGCATACAGTAACAATGAAAAAAGAGGTCATGAACTTTAAGGAGAATGGGGAGGGGCATATGGGAGGGTTTGGAGGGAGGGGATGAAAGGGAGAAAAGTTCGGCCTATACTATAATCTCAAAAAATTAAAGGCTCATTATAAATACTATATAGTGGGAAATATACGCTTCCAAGGTTTACTTTAAAGTATATAGAATATCAAATTACATTTGATTCTTCTCATTACCAGAGAGAACACAACAATAAAATTAGAATTCAACTAAGTACTAGAAATCCAATAATTAATGAATGCTTCATTAATTTGTGATTTTTTTTAATTTAGAAATTTAGATTTGTGATTAATGAATTTGTGATTTTTGCTATGATCATAAAATGAAAAGCAACAATTCTAAGAGATTTTTTAAATGGGACATAATACCTTACTTTAAGAATTTATTTAAAAGTCTAAAAGTATTTTTAGACCATGTAATACTAACACATGAGTTTTACCTCTTACTGTTTAAGATATTTCAATTCACAGTGCTAATCAAGAAAATTATTATAATAATTTAAGCTAAGCAAATGCTCCAATTAACTTAATATTCTTAAACAACCTATTTTCTGGTCTTTTCCATTCAAATTAATACTTACATTTATATTTTAATTTAAATATAAGATTATAGTGTAAATGTATGCCCTTTGCAGAGTATTAGAAACTATTTTAGATGTCTGTGAGATGGCACCGTATGTAAGGGCACGTGTTGTCAAGCCTGATGAACTGACCCATTTCTGGAACTCACATAATGGAAAGAGAAACCTGATTCTGTAAAGCTGCCCTCTGACCACAAACATGTTCCATGACGTATGAATGTATGCCCACACACAGTCAGGAGCATGCAAGTCCATGTACTGCCAACATGTCAGTCTATGAAAAGACTAGCACCACATTTAAATGCAACAAGTTTCTGAGAGATGGAGCCAATTTGCAAAAGTGGTCCACAATATGATTTCCATTACTAGGCATTCTGGAACAGAGAAAAGAATTTAGACAGAAGGTTAAAACTTTAAGTGTTTGCCAGAGCTTGAAGAATATGGGGGAAGGCTAAATTGGTAAAGATTGAAGCATTTTAAGAACAATGAGCAATTCTATTATGTCACTACCATGGTAGATATATGAAATTATTCATTTATCAAACCTCTAAAATTTTACAACAGAAAGACTGACCTTTGCCAAATGCAAATTTAAAAAAAATATTTAGAAGTACAAACTATCTGTGAAATAAATTCAGAATATTACAAAGATGTATATTTAACAATATAAACCCTAAGTAAAATTGGTGAAGTTAGGGATTTGAACATAAGAAGTTTTTTTTAAACTAGATATCACATGAACTTAACAATAGCATTGCTATTTCTCATACAAGTATAAGTGAGAAATTCTGATGGTCCATACACACACACACACACACACACGTGTGTGTGTGTGTGTATGTATATGTACTGGAACTGGGAATGTAAGAATGTAAGTAGGCATATAAATAGTGCAAGGCAAGATTCTCACACTGGGGAGAGATTTAGAGACATCAACGTGACCTACTTTTACCTTAACATTGATACTATTGGTGATATGCTTATGCATTTACACTATTTGCACATACATGTACATGTGGATGCATACATCCACCCAGGCCCTGCACATTCCCTTATCCTTCAAGCTGAAATTTTACACTGAGTGTCATGTTCCAATGAGACCAAACAAGGCCATGTAACAATTTTGTCTAAGGGAAAAAAAGGGGGGAGTAAATTACTCTGTTCACCACGAAATGATACACCCTGCCACTCACGCTAAGTGATTATCAGCCTCAACTTTAATCACAGGCTTTCTCTATTTTTCAGTAGTTTCTGCCTGAGCCCTTGTTTTATAGGTACAAACATCAAAGCGTGTTTCTTTTAACACGCTTTAAAAGACAGCTCAGCCCTTCTGTGGTATGCTTTCTCTTTCATTGTGTGAAATAATAAACACAACTTGCTCAGCTCCCTGTATGTTCTTGAAACTGTTTGCCTGAAGGTCACTGACAGAAATAAAAATCTGGTGTTTCAGGACAGAAAAACTAAAGGCTATTCAGACAATGCTGTCTGCAAATCAACTTACACCTGAGCTGTCATATCAGCTTTTTCAGAGCATTTCAAGCATTAAGTAACAATAGGGTTTATAATAGTGAATGTTTGTTTGAAAATCAGAGTATTACCACCTCAGTTCTGCATTTGACCGAACACTTTGATAGATTTTGCTCTCACTATTTCTTGCTTTTGGCTGTTTAGAAGTTCTTAAACACTGAACCCAGTCAACTTTGTTTTTCTCAATCTGGAGTGAGCTCTAACTCTACTTTCTTTGAAAACACCAACTGTAAAACATAAAAATATACAAAAACAGATACTGCTAGCTGTTTGAAACCTCATGAAAGGTGCATGCCAGAAGAGAAGATTTAGGAAGTATTTCATTTCCAGCAATACTTCTATGGCAGATTGAAAAGGGGGACTTGTAAACAAACACCACTTTGGATTTCTGATATTGCAAGTCTGAGAAATGAAATATTTAGAGTCACTAGCTCAAACAAATGATAGCTACTATGACTACTAATTTTTATATTGATTTGACTCTTATGACAGTTGGGTTGATGACTTTTGAATGGATTTAAATATTAACATGTTACCATAATTAGGACATTCCTTTTTATAAGAAAGTGTACATATGTCCCCAGCTGGTACCTTGGGCAACTAAGGAGAGGGAACCTGAAATGACCCTATCCTATACTGATGAATATCTTGCATATCACCTTAGAACCTTCATCTGGCGATGGATCGAGGTAGAGACAGAGTCTCAATTTGGAGCAACGGTCTGAGCTCTTAAGGTCCAAATGAGGAGCAGAAGGAGGGAGAACATGAGCAAAAAATCAGGACCACGAGGGATGCACCCACCCACTGTGACAGTGGAACTGATTTATTGGGAGCCCACCAAGGCCAGCTGGTCTGGGACTGAAAAAGCATGGGTTGATTCCGGACTCTCTGAGCATGGCGGTCAATGAAGACTGATGAGAAGCCAAGGACAATGGCACTAGGTTTCGATCCTAATACATGAACTGGCTTTGTGGGAGCTTAGCCTGTTTGGACGCTCACCTTTCTGGACGTAGATAGAAGGACCTTGGTCTTCCCGCAGGGCAGGGAATTTGGACTGCTCTTCAGTATCGAGAGGGAGGGGGAATGGAGTGGGGGGAGGAGAAGAGGAGTGGGGATAGGGGGAGGGAAGTGGGGGGAGGGCAATATTTGGGAGGAGGGGAGGGAAATGGGAAATGGGGAGCAGGTGGAAATTTTAATTAAAAAAGAATAAAAATAAATAAATAAGTAAAAAAAAAAAAAGAAAGTGTACATTATAAAATTATTTTCTCCTTGTATACACTACTGTAACTTTGCATCTTTCTTCTGTTTACTAAACTCTTGAGTTTCTTGATGATTATGATGTTATTGTTTTGCTTTATTTACTTACCTTTTTTCATCTCTCTCTCTTGCTTTATGTTCATTCTTTCTCATCCTGAGAACTTAAACAAATTAAGCTTTTTATATCTTCCAATGAGCGCTTAGATCAGAAATTAAACTTCACCTAAATATTCTCATAATTCCCTTTTGCTTTTCGATCACAAACAAGGCATTACCACTCTGTGTCCTGTACACAGTAACACCCAGCCAGATGAAAGAAGGGTAGAAAATGTATCACTTCTCTTGAAGGAAAATCTGACCACTTACAGACAAATATGTCTTTTCTGACATCTAAAAAATTATTGTAGAGATAATCATGAAATAAAAAAAAGATGAAGGAGCATTAGTCTGAGATTTAGGATATAAACTATTTTTTTATTTTATAATTGATACATTTTCAAAAATATAGTAAAATGATCTTTTAAATTAGGTACCATGTTCAAATCCTTTGGAGTTTATAGAAGAAACAATAAAAGCACCTCAAAAAAATAATAAACTTAGAAAAGATTCTGAACAACAAGACACCTTAGATCAATAATAATCAAACTATGCTTTGGAAGTTGCCAGGATTGCTGCAGGGCAGAAAGCCAAGCTTGCTTTTTCTTAAAGCAAAGTTGCAATGTTTTTTATGGGTATTTATTCTATATGTAATTTTATTTAAAAGTAAATAAGAATTCTGCTGTTAAACAAAACTCACTAGATCGGATGACCTTGAAATACCCTGTTACCTTTTAGTTGAGAAGATGAGGAAATTACGGAAATCTTAGACAATCAGGCATGTTGTCATCCCCTAATTCTTGTTTCATATCTCCAGAAAAAAAATCTATACAGTAGAAAAACAAAGAGGCTATCTGCGAAATGTAATATTCACAATTAAGAAGGCTTCAACGAAAACATATTCATGTGTCAGGAAGACAGCCATAGAATGTGAAAAATTCCTAAGTCTCACTAAGAATCAATCTAATTTCTAAATATTATTATTGTAAAATGAATTATGACTTCTTCTAATATATTACTGAAGATATTATTTATACATATATGAGCACATTATGATTTAATGTTAAAGTAACTGGTTTGCAACAAAACCATCACAATAATTGTAGTATAAGAAATTTGAGCAATGTATTACATTTTAGATAATGATGAGGTCTGGACATCAAAGTTTTAAGTAGTAAATGTTCTTCTTGAAATATTTCAGGAATAGATAAAAATTTGTAATCATAGCTATCAAAGGAATAAAATTTTCAGATCCTTCCAGTGGAACCATGCAGTTACTTGTTTATATGTGTCACAGGAAAATACTGAGAATCTGTTGCTGAGTACAGATGATGTGGAGCAAGCATTATTTCCTTTCCTACTTCTTGACAACAGAAAACACAAATGGTGCCTTTCAGTTTCTCTGTGGTTTAGAATTTAGGCACTATGTGATCAGTGATGACTACAAGAATCCTACAGCATTAATAGAATGTCTTCTGGTCATATTTGTGTGTATCTGATGAAAATACTTAAGACTCACATTTTAGCAAATTCCCAGCATACGATACAGAGTTATTACTATAGCCACTGTGATATACATGAGTGACCTGTATTTTTTCATTGCACATGACTGAAACTTTTTTCTAGCAAAATATTTTTATTTCTACATTGTTTCTATAAATTCTACTTTTGTTGATTCCGCATAGAAGCACAATCATGCTTTTTCCCCCTTACAGCTGTTTCAAGGAAAATGGTGCCCAAAGGAAGTGGCATAATTAGGAGCTGTGGCCTTGTTGGAGTAAACGTGGTTTTGCTGGAGAAAGTGTGTTACTGTGGAGTGGCCTTTGAGGTATCCTATGCTCAAGTTCTTCTCAGTGAGACAGACCACTTCCTGTTGTCTGATTATTGAGATGTAAGACTCTCAGCTAATTCTCCAACAACAGGTATGCCAGCATGCCACCATATCCCACCATGATGATAATGGCCTAAACCTCTGAACTGTAAGCAAGCCACTACAATAAATTATTTCCATTTACAATAGTTGCCATGATGATAATGTCTCTTCACAGCAACAGAAATCCTAAGACAGAAGTTGTACCCAGGGACTGGGTATTGCAATGATAGACCTGACCTTGTTTTTGTTTGAAGTAATTTGAAATTTGGTACTTTGGGTTAGAGATGCAGTGGAATGCTTTAAGTACTGTTTACTGACATATACCACTAGAAACATGGAAGAATAATAGTGATGATAATGATTTGAACTGTTGAGGGGTTGCTCAAGAGATTTAGAGGAAAAGAAGTTTAGTATGTTGCCTAGAAATCTCATTCTTTTTTTTATCTTTTTCTCAAATTTTTAAAAAGTATCAATCCATGTTCCCATTCCCTCCCTTCCTCCCATTCCCTCCACACACCCTCCCACCCCACTCCTATCCAATCCTCAGAGAAGGTAAGGCACACTGCTTTGGGAAAGGTCCAAGGCCCTCCCTACTATATCTAGGCTGAGCAATAGGTTTTCAAAAAAGTCAGTACATGCAGTAGAGATAAATCTTGGTGTCATTGCCAGTGCCCCCTCAGTCTGCCCCAGCCATGTATCTGACAACCACATTCAGGGGAACTAGCTTGGTCCTATGCTTCTTCCTTTCCAGTCTGGCTTGAGTTGTTGAGCTCCCATTAGCTCAGGTGGACTGTTTGAGTTGATTTACCCATCATGGTCCTGACCTCTATGTTCATATTTTCATTTCTCCCACTCTTCAGTTGCAGTTTGGTGGCTCAGTCCAGTGCTCCAATGCAAGTCTCTGCCTCTGTTTTCATCAGTTGCTGGATGAAGGTTCTATGGTGATATTTAAGAAATTCATAAGCCTAACTACAGCACAAGTCAAGATTGGGCCCTTACTCCTCTATTACTGAGGGTCTTAACTGGGAGTCATCATTACAGATTTTGGGGAATTTCTCTAGAACCAGGTTTCTGCTAACCCTATAATGGCTCCCTCAATCAAGATATCTTTTTCTTCACTCTTATCTCTCTACTTCCTTCGTCTTGACTATCCCATTCCTTCAAGTTCTCCTCAATCCTCCCTTTCTCCCCTCCTCTCTCCCTTCTACCCTCCTTCCCCCCATCCCCATGCTCCCAATATTGTCAGGTGATCTTGTCTGTTTCCAATTTCCGTGTGGATCTATATGTTTTTCTCTGGGTTCACCTTATTACTTAGCTTCTCTAGGATCATGAACTATAAGGTTCAATATCCCTTGTTTATAACTAGTATCCAGAAAAGATGAGTACATACCATATTCATCTTTTTGAGTCTGGGTTACCTCACTCAGAATAGTGTTTTCTAATTCCATCCATTGCATGGAAAATTCAAGATATCATTTTTTTTTACCATTGACTAGTATTCTAATGTGTATATGTGTCACATTTTCTTTATCCATTCCTTGGTTGAGGGGCATCTAGGTTGTTTCCAGGTTCTAGTTATTACAAATAATGCTACTATGAACATAGTTGAACAAATGCCTTTGTAGTATGATTGAGCATCTTTTGAGTATATTCCCAAGAGTAGTATTGCTGTATTCTAAGGTAGGTTGATTTCCAATTTTCTGAGAGACCGCCATACTGATTTCCAAAATGATTGTACAAGTTTGTATTCCCACCAGCAATGAATGAGTATTCCCCTTACTCCACATCCTCTCCAGCATAAGCTATTATTAGTGTTTTTGAACTTAGCCATTCTGACAAATGTAAGATGGTATCTCAGCGTTGTTTTGATTTGAACTTCTTGGAGAGCTAAGGATGTTGAACATTTCCTTTAGTATCTTTTGGCCATTTCAGATTCTTCTGTTGAGAATTCTCTGTTTAGTTCTGTACCTCATTTTTAAATTGGGTTATTTAGAATTTTAACATCTAATTTCTTGAGTTCTTTATATATTTTGGAGATCAGTCCTTTGTCTGATGTGGGGTTGGTAAATATCTTTTTCCATTCAGTATACTGCCTTTTTGTTTTATTGACTTTGTTCTTTGTTTTACAGAATCGTCTCAGTTTCAGGATGTCCCATTTATTTATTGTTCCTCTCAGTGCCTGTGCTACTGGGGTTATATTTAAGAAGTGGTCTTCTGTGCCCATGCATTGGAGACTACTTCTCACTTTGTCTTCTATCATGTTTGGTGTGGTCAGTTTTATACTGAGGTCTTTAATCCATTTGTACTTGAGTTTTGTACATAGTGATAGATATGGATCCATTTTCATTTTTCTACATGTTGATATCCAGTTATTCCAGCACCATTTGTTGAAGATACTTTTTTTTCATTGTATAATTTTAGCTTCTTTGTTAAAAATCAGGTGTTCATAGTTGTGTGGATTAATATCCAAGACTTCGATTCTATTTTAGTGGTCAACCTCTCTGTTTTTATTCCAGTACCAAGCTGTTTCCGTTACTGTAGCTCTGTAATAGAGCTTGGTGTCAGGGATGATTATGCTTCCAGAAGTTCCTTTATTGTATAGGATTGTTTTGGCTATCCTGGGTTTTTCTGTTTTTCCCTATGAACTTGATTTTTGTTCTTTCAAGTTCTATGAAGAATTGTGTTGGGATTTTGATGGGAATTGGACTGAATCTATAGGTTGCGAATGGTAGGATTTCCATTTTTACTATATTCATCTTACCTATCCAAGAGCATGAGATATCTTTCCATTTTCTGGTATCTTCTGCAATTTCTTTTTTCAAAGGCTTAAAATTTTTATCAAATAGATCCTTCACTTCTTTGGTTAGTGCTACCCCAAGATATTTTATGTTATTTTTGGCTATTGTAAAAGGTGATGTTTTTCTGATTTTCCTCTCAGCTTGTTTATTATTCAAGTATAGGAGAGCTATTGATTTTTTTGAATTGATCTTGTATCTTGCCATAATATGTAATATGTGTTCTCTGTAGAGTTTTCAGGGTTACTTATGTATACGATCATGTCATCTGCAAATAATGAAAGTTTGATTTCTTCCTTTCCAATTCAAATCCCCTTGATCTCCTTTTGTTGTCTTATTGCTTTTGCCAAAACTTCAAGAACTATGTTGGAGAGATAAAAGGAGAATGGACAGTGTTATCTTGTTCCTGATTTTAGTGGAATTGCTTTGAGTTTCTCTCCATTTAATTTGATGTTGGCTGTCAGCTTGCTATATATTGCTTTTAGTATATTTAGATATCTTCCTTGTATCCCTGATCTCTCAAAGACCTTTATCAGGAAGGGGTATTGAATTTTGTCAAATGATTTTTCAGCATCTAATGAAATGATCATATTATTTTTTTCTTTCAATTTATTTATATGATGTATTACATTAATAGATTTTCATATTTTGAAGCAACCCTGCATCTCAGGGATAAAGCCAACTTGATCATGGTGGATGATTTTTTGATGTGTTCTTGGATTCGATTTGCCAGTATTTTATTGAGTATTTTTGCATCCATGTCCATGAGAGATATTTGTCTGTAATTCTCTTTCTTGATTGGTTTTTCTGTGGTTTTGGTATCAGGGTAACTGTAGCCCCTTAAAAAAGAGTTTGGGAATGTGCCTTCTGTTTCTTTTATGTGGAACAGTTTGAGGAGTTAGGTATTAGCTCTTCTTGAATGTTCCGGTAGAACCATGTGGTCCTGGGCACTTTATGACTAAGATGTTTTTGATGACAGCTTCTATTCCTTACAGTTTATATGTATATTTAAATTGATCACCTGGTCTTGATTTAATTGTGGTATATGGTATCCATCTAAAAAAATGTTCATTTCTTTTACATTTTCCAACTTTGTGGAGTACAGGTTTTTGTAGTATGACCTAATGATTCTCTGAATTTCCTTAGTGTCTCTTGTTATGTACTCCTTTTCATTTCTAATTTTGTTAATTTGAATGTTCTCTTGCTGCCTTTTGATTAGTTTGGATAATGGTTTGTCTACTTTGTTGATTATCTTAAAGAGCCAGCTCTTTGCTTCATTGATTCTTTGTATTATTTTCTTTGTTTCTATTTTGTTGATTTCAGCCCACAATTTGATTATGTCCAGTTTTCTACTCCTCCTGGGTGAGTCTGCTTTTTTTTGTTCTAGAACTTTCAGGTGTGCTCTTAAGTCACTAATGTGACTTTTTCCATTTTCTTTATGTGGGCACTTAGTGCTATGAACTTTCCTCTTAGCACTGCATTCATAGTGTCCCAGAGGTTTGGATATGTTGTGCCTTCATTTTCATTGAATTCAAGGAAGTCTTTAATTTCTTTCTTTATTTCTTTCTTAACCCAGGGGTGGTTCACTAGTTGACTATTCAATTTTCATGAGTTTGTAGGCTTTCTGAGAGTAGTATTGTTGATAAATTCCAACTTTAATCCATGGTGATCTGATAATACACAGGGGTTACTTCAATTTTTTTTTTTTTAATCTGTGGAGGTTTGCTTTGTTACCAAGTATGCGATCAATTTTAGAGAAGGTTCCATGAGATGCTGAAGAGAAGGTATATTCTTTTGTGTTTGGGTGGAATGGAAATCTTTCATTTCAGATTATAGTAAAGAATGTAGCTGCTTTTTAGCCTTGTCAAAACAACTTTGCATAGACATTCTAATGAAGTTTTATCATGAAAAGGCTCAAACTGAGAAATGAAAATACTTGAGGATAAAAGGAACACAAGTGGAATGGAGCTAAGCCTAGTGTTCAAGGAAATAAACAGATTAAGAAATGGAATAAAGGGAGTGGTCACCTCAGGCAATATCCCACCCAGCTAAATTTCCAACTTGTAAAAAAGAATTGAAAACATTAGTGCCCAGTGTGGTGGTGCATGCCTTTAATCCCAGGACTCCAGAGGTAAAGGATGGTAAATCTCAGTTCAGTCTGATCTACAGATCCAGTTTCAGGACATCCAAGTTTGGGCAGTGAAGGACAAAAGGCTGGCAAAGATGTAGTTGAATAAGGAGCCCATATCCAGCCTCAGTAAGCAGCAGAACTTGACAACTTTGTCCATGTGGGGGGTTCTGGCTTTAGAGACAAGGATAGGAGAAAGACATCATGGAACCTGTTTTTTGTTGTTTATGTTTGTTAGTTTTTGTCTTCTAAGACAGTGTCTCATATCACCCATGGTAAACTTGAACTTATTCTGCAACTGAGGATAACACTGAACTTCTGATTCTCTTGCATTCAACTTCCACATGCTTGAATTATAGGTAAGTATACACTAAATGATTAGTTTTATTTATTCTTACTTCATAGAGAGAAAAGATATAGCTAGCTAACAATTTTAAACACTAAATGTCCATTTATAATATTTACTTAGTAGTTTTCTTAAATGTCAGGCTACAAAATAAAATATATAGTTGAGCAATGTATGGTGAATGTTCTATCTACATGCTTATGGTGTTACGAGATCATTCACTAAAATGCACTGTACACCTCTGGTTTAGTGACTTCTTTTATCCACATATTGGCTTTGATCAGTGAAAGATATGCTGGTATGAAATGGAGCATTGTCCTATGCAAAAATACTAAAGATAATAACATCTGTTTCATCTACAATGAAAAGAACAGGACTTCAATGTCCAACTATCTCTTTTTTTTTTAATTGAGAAATGGACCAGTCCTAAATCCAAATGCAGTTGCAGTCAATCTGAGCTAAGCCACAGATCAAGTCCCCTGACAATGAGTTCATAGTCTTGGCAAACCTGGCGAATAATGATGGAATTCTTTTTTACTTCAATGCCATATTAATTTTCCCTGTCATCATGACATAAAAGAGTATAATATATTAAAAGATCTCAAAGATATGTGAAAAGCCATTTTCTAGGTGCAAGGTTCTTATGAGAACTTTAAGAGAAACCAGTGTTCAGTTCATTTCTAAAGTATGGGGCTACATTTCCTAGACAGAAACTCCTTTAAGAATGTAAAACATTTGAGTCCAGTGGGCTAGGATCCCGGTCGCGGGGCGGTGGCGCATGCTCAGCCTAGGGGCCGGGCGGGAGACGAGGGGTGGTGGTCGGGAATGGCGGGTATTGCGAGGTTGCAGGGCTCGGGTTGAGGGTGGAAGCACCCGACAGGGATTGGGCGCAGCAGGCTTCGGTGCATGGTTGCAGGGCTGCGGTAGAATCATGTGCGAGGGCCCGTCCCGCATCTCTGGACCCATTCCCCCAGACCCTACGCTCTGCCCGGACTACTACAGGCGGCCGACCTCGGCCCAAGGGCGCCTGGAAGGAAACGCGCTGAAGCTGGATCTGCTGACTTCAGGTCGCGACCTGGACTCCTGCCCTCCTCGTGGCCCCCGCATCAGGCCTGGAGCCCGAGAGATCCTAGAGCGGGGTCAGCGAGGCGTGGGGGACGTGCTGCTGCAACTGGGAGGCATCTCCCTTGGTTCAGGGGTGTCTCCCAAGAGAAAGGATTCAAAAGACCATGAGAAGGAAAACCTGAGGCGGATCAGAGAGATTCAGAGGCGCTTCCAAGATCAAGAACGCAGCCAAGAGCAGGGCCAGCCTAAGCCCCTGAAGGCACTGTGGCGCTCACCCAAGTACGACAACGTGGAGTCTCCAGTCAAGGCCAGGATGAAGGAGCCTGGCCCTGCCTCTGTGACAGAGCCTGCCCACTTCCTTCGGGCACACTCCCGCTGTGGACCTGGGCTCCCACCGTCCCGTGTCTCCAGTCCTCAGCCTGCCCTGCCAGGTGCCAAAGCTAAGGGGCCAGACCAGGGTGTGGATTTCATTAGTCACAACGCCCGCCCGAGCTGCCAAGAGAGCCCCGCGGCGCCATTCCCGCTCCCTGCAGGTCCTGGCACAGGTTCTGGAGCAGCAGCGGCAAGCCCAGGAACACTACAATGCCACACAGAAAGGCCATGTGCCCCATTACCTGTTGGAACGCAGGGATCTGTGGCGGAGGGAAGAAGAAGCTCGTCAGCGTAGCCAGCCAGACCCTTCCGTGCCCCCGGGCCACACACTCATGCCTGAGAACCAGCGACTAGAGACCCTGAACAGTCTGCTCCAGAGCCAGAGCCAGCTGCTGCGTGAGCTTGTCCTGCTACCTGCTAAGCTCTACCTCTGTGGGTAGAGTGACAGGAAGATCCATGCAGAGGGTCACCCATGGCTATGAAGGGCAAGCCATGTCATAGTTCCAAAGACAGGAGCACCGGAGTGGGCAGTTCCTCTAAAGCACCTCCTAGTCCCCCAGCCTTCCAACTCCTGTATCAAAATTAAACCTTTTGTACACACACAAAAAAAAAAGAATGTAAAACATTTACTGTATATTTTGTTTGTTTACTAAACAAACTATTGCAGTTGTAGCAGTGAGAATCATAGCAGCTGTGCCAGGTGTACCTTGGAAGTTACTGTATTGAAACCAAGATTAGGCTTGCCAATCACACATTAAAGGCTTTGTAATATCTACCTCTTCCTTAATCATAAGATCTAACTATCTGTAATCAGTTTTTCTCAATGTTACCCTAAAGCTTCCAGTACAATCAATGATGAAACCATGAATGACAACCTTGACACTCTAGTGTTTTACAGACTGTTCAACCTCTTCCTCATTTGATTCACTTAATATTCTTAGTAACTTTAGCTCCTCTACTGATTTCTGAGTACATTCACTAGTATTAACCTACTGAAAAGAAATAGGAGAGAATTCCATAGATATCTTTGTTCTTCTCTCGTTTTCTTCTTTCTTATATTGTTCTCCATTTCATATCCTCTAAAATATTCAATTGTCTTAATGACTTATGTTTCTTAATTCTCTAAAAATTTCATAAATTTGTATAAAAATAGCTTTAGTGAAAACCTCAGGTTATAAAACTGAAAACAATTTATTCACTCTTATCCTAAAATGTATCATATCATAAAACATACTGTGTAATAATGCATTGCATACAAAGAAATTAATACACACTTAATGTGAATTACATCATGTTTGCCTAATTTCACTTTTATAGAGATACTTATCCTGAATCTAATGTAAATACATTTTATCTTCCAAAATGCCCCCAACTTCATAATGACAATAATAGTAATTATTATGCCTAGACCTTAAATTAAATATAGGTGTGCAGATCAATAGACTCCATATTTTATGGGTGTATCTAGGCAAGTATTTCCCTCCATCTAAGATGAATCATTTTCATGGTGTTTAGGTCAGAAAACTATGGAGATAAATGTTGTATCTCCTAAGTGTCTCACATTAGAGACAGTTTAAGGTTTCCTCTCACGTGTTTATCAGAACAGCCTTATGGCCCTTCATTCACCATAACTAAGGCTTTATGACTATTGTCATCTTGTCCATAAGGAAGGGAGGATGGGCAGATGAGCAACTATCCATCTCTTCTTCAATCTCCCATTCTCACTTACAAGTAAACAGTTGAACTAATATCAGAGAAATATCTTGTAATATAAGGAATATGACTGCTAAGTTGTGTCATTAGGCTGAACTAATGAAGCTAAAACATTGACCAGAATCAAGCAACTTTGCACTGAGTTACTGTGCAAATACCAACACACACATGCACTAACACATACATACATGACAACATGCAAGTAATTTTGAGAGCCAGTTAATACAATAAGAAAGGACTTCTGACACTGTCTGCCTGGTACTCTGACAGAAAGAGAGGGAACAGAGCCAGACCTACCAGACTCTCCCTGGAGCTGAGTGGCATGGTGAGTGTCTACATCTCTGACTTTCCACCTGGCCACTGGGGAGAAACATACACACTGAGTCGAGAGTCTGTTGAAGCAGAATCTCATTTAATGGTATCAGACTTATATAGGGTTGTTATGGGGGTGGAGAAGCTTGAGATGGGTTGAGATAGAGTAAGGAATAATGGCCAAATATTCTGCCATGCTAGAGGTGGCTGGACAGAGGCAGGTCTAGTTTGGGTAGCCAGAGACAGGTCCCCAAAAATGAGCTAGGCCTCATGCCCAGACCTCATGATGCCCAACCATTGTCATTTGAAGTTTATATAATAGCATAAGAAACCAAGGAGAGGTCTATGTATTTCTTGCTAAATGATATTATACATTGTGAACTCTTAAATTAAAATCATTCTTGTCATGAGTTGCTTTTAGATTTAAATACAGATAATTAGCTATCCTGTTTTGCAAAGTTCACTGTAAAGAATTGTTAATAATATCAACATTATTGGCATAATTTTAAAAATAGACAGAGTTTTTCAATTCTTTCAACAAAAAATTTACTTTGCAAAGTAATTGCCAGGAAGATATTCATATTCATGCCTTAAATATGCAGCAAAAAATGAAAATTTACACAGATGGAACATATTCTTCAAATGTAGCAACTTCCATTTGGAATACTTTCAAAGATGTCTTCATACTATTAAATTAGGGCAAAAAAAAAGAGAATTAAATTTGCTGGATTGCTAAAAATGTTGAGATATGAAATCAGTTCATCTGGGATAAAACTATGCTTAAGTGACCTCCAATATATGTTTGCTATTCTGTAGTTTAAGACAATCCTGAAAGGTCCTTGTTATGGCTTGAATGTAAAATCATGTCCACTGGTTCATATGTAGAAATATTGGTATTGGGATAAAAACAGAGAAGTCGACCAATCGAATAGGAGACCCGGACTTTAACCCACAAACCTATGAACACCTGATTTTTGATAAAGGAGCTAAAAGTATACAATGGAAGAAAGAGAGCATCTTCAACAAATTGTGCTGGCAAAATTGGATGTCAATCTGTAGAAGAATGAAAATAGATCCATATCTATCACCATGCACAAAACTCAAGTCCAAATGGATTAAAGACCTCAATATCAGTCCGAACACACTGAACCTGATAGAAGAGAAAGTGGGAAGTACTCTACAACACATGGGCACAGGAGAACACTTCCTACGTATAACCCCAGCAGCACAGACATTAAGGGCATCATTGAATAAATGGGACCTCCTGAGACTGAGAAGCTTCTGTAAAGCAAAGGACACTGTCACTAAGACAAAAAGGCAACCCACTGACTGGGAGAAGATCTTCACCAACCCCGCAACTGACAAAGGTCTGATCTCCAAAATATATAAAGAACTCAAGAAACTAGACCATAAAAGGCTAATCAACCCAATTATAAAATGGGGCACTGAGATGAACAAAGAATTCTCAACAGAAGAAGTTCAAATAGCCAAAAGACACTTAAGGTCATGCTCAACTTCCTTAGCGATCAGAGAAATGCAAATCAAGACAACTTTAAGATACCATCTTACACCTGTCAGAACGGCTAAAATCAAAAACACCAATGATAGTCTTTGCTGTAGAGGTTGTGGAGAAAGGGGTACACTCATCCATTGCTGGTGGGAATACAAATTTGTGCAACCACTTTGGAAAGCAGTGTGGCAGTTTCTCAGGAAATTCGGGATCAACCTACCTCTGAACCCAGCAATTCCACTCTTGGGAATATACCCAAGAGATGCCTTATCATACAACAAAAATATATGCTCAACTATGTTCATAGCAGCAGTGTTTGTAATAGCCAGAACCTGGAAACAACCGAGATGCCCTTCAATGGAAGAATGGATGAAGAAAGTATGGAATATATACATATTAGAGGACTACTCAGCAGTAAAAAACAATGACTTCCTGAATTTTGCAGGCAAATGGACGGAAATAGAAAACACTATCCTGAGTGAGGTGAGCCAGACCCAAAAAGAGGAACATGGGATGTACTCACTCATATTTGGTTTCTAGCAATAAATAAAGGAAATTGAGCCTATTATACGTGATCCTAGAGAAGCTAAATAAGAAGGTGAACCCAAAGAAAAACATATAGGCATCCTCCTGAATATTAACCTTCATCAGGCGATGAAAGGAGACAGAGACAGAGACCCACATTGGAGCACCTGACTGAAATCTCAAGGTCCAAATCAGGAGCAGAAGGAGAGAGAGCACGAGCAAGAAACTCAGGACCGCGAGGGGTGCACCCACACACTGAGACAATGGGGATGTTCTATCGGGAACTCACCAAGGCCAGCTGGCCTGGGTCTGAAAAAACATGGGATAAAACTGGACTCGCTGAACATAGCAGACAATGAGGACTACTGAGAACTCAAGAACAATGGCAATGGGTTTTTGATCCTACTGCACGTACTGGCTTTGTGGGAGCCTAGGCAGTTTGGATGCTCACCTTACTAGACCTGGATGGAGGTGGGTGGTCCTTGGACTTCCCACAGGGCAGGGAACCCTGATTGCTCTTTGGGCTGATGAGGGAGGGGGACTTGATTGGGGGAGGGGGAGGAAAATGGGAGGTGGTGGTGGGGAGGAGGCAGAAATCTTTAATAAATAAACAAATAAATTTAAAATAAAATAATTATTTGATTCCAAGATAATGGCATAATGTTTGAAGATAATGGAACATTTAAAGAATAATCCTATTTACAGAAAGTGAGATGGTGGAATAGACCTTGATTTTATAGCTTACACTTTTTCTTGACCTACCTTTTTCTTATTCTTGGTGGACCCAGATATGAGCAAACTTCTACCACTATTACTAAGTATTACTGTTGTCATGTCTTTCCCATAAGGAGGGAAAGTAGCCTCAAACTCCAAGCCAAAATTAATCTACCTATAGACCACAAAGTTCATGGTGTTGTAGATGTAACAGAGTGCTTTCTTTAAATACAGACAGCCCTGGACCTAATTGCCATTATGACCAGAAAACAAAACTAAACAAAGAGTTCAAGTTGTATTACAGAGCTATAGCAGCAAAACATCATGGTACTAGCAGAACAAACACACTGATAAGAACAATTGAATTGAAGACCCAGACAGAAGTCTACACACCTATAAACACCTAATTACTAACACATAAGCAGGAAATATACAAAAGAGAAAAGTCAAAAAATGTGCTGGTCCAACTTGATGACTGCATGTAGAAGAATAAAAACACATCCATATCTATTTTTCTGCACAAAACTCAACACCATATGGATCAAAGACCTTGATCAATATTCAATAGGATAGAAAGTGGGGGCATACGTTTGAACTCATTGACACAGAAAGAACATTGTGAATAGGTCATAGATAATATGGGCATTAATCCCAATAATTAATAAATGGGACCTCATAAAGCTAAAAATTTCTGTGCAAGTAGACTATCATTCAGGCAAGGCAGCAGCCTACAGAATTGATAAAGATCATTACAAAATACACATCTGATAGAGAGTTATCTGAAATAGATAAATAACTAAAAAGTAGTCTGAACATCAAAAATATAGCCCTATTTAAAAATAAGGTATAGAAATAAGCATAGAGTTCTCAATAGATGAGTCACAAGTTGCTAAGAAACACGAACTGGGCTTATCCTATAGCCACACTGATGAATATCTTGCATATCACCATAGAACCTTCATCTGGCGATGGATGGAGATAGAGACAGAGACCCACATTGGAGCACTGAACTGAGCTCCCAAGGTCCATATGTAGAGCAGAAGGAGGGAGAACATGAGCAAGGAAGTCAGGACCGCGAGGGGTGCGTCCACCCACTGAGACAGTGGAACTGATCTAATGGGAGATCACCAAGGCCAGTTGGACTGGAACTGATGGAGCATGTGATCAAACCAGACTCTCTGAATGTGGCTGACAGTGGAGGCTGACGTAGAAGCCAAGGACAATGGCGCTGGGTTTTGATTCTACTGCATGGACGGGCTTTCTGGGAGCCTAGTCTGTTTGGATGCTCACCTTCCTGGACCTGGGGTGGGGGGCAGGGAGGACCTTGGACTTCCCATAGGGTAGGGAACACTGACTGCTCCTTGAACTGGAGAGGGAGGAGGAGGAGGAGGAGGGGGGGGAGGGAAGTGGGAGGAGGGAGAAGGTGGAAATTTTTAATAAAAATAAAAAAAAAGACATGTTCAACATTCTTTTCCATCAGGTAAATGCAGATAAATTAAAGCTACTTTTAGGTTCCATCCTTTCCAAGTCATAAAGGTCAAGATTAATAAAATAGATCACAGTACATGATGATAAGGATGCAGGAAAAGAGGAACACTTTTTCGCTGCTAGAAGTATAAAGTTGTACAGACACTCTGAAAATCAGTGTGGCAGTTACTCAAGAAGCTAAATTTGATCTATCTCAAGATTTGACTATACCTTTCTTTGGCATATCCCAAAGGACTGTGCATCCCACTATAGAGATACCTGTCCATCTATGTTCAGTGCTGTTCTATTCTAGAAAATGAAAATAACATAGATAGGTGTCTCTCAACTGATGTGCAGACTGAAGTTTCTGCTTGGCCAGCAGCTCCCAAATATTCACTCTGAAGCTAATATTAATTATAATGCTTGGCCAAAAGCTCAAGCTTGTTATTAACTAACTCATATTTTAAAATGATCAATATTCCTCATTTAGGTGCTGCCAGTGGCAGTACCTTTATAGCATGGCATGCTCATTGCTTGTTCCCTCTGCATCTTGCTGTGGCCTTCTCTGACTGTCCTCACTCACCACATCCTTCTCAGTTTGGCTTTCCTGCTTAACTTTATTCCATGCAGCTATTGACCAGTCAGCTTGTTTATTAAATCAATCTTAGTGACATATATTCACACAGTGTATGGAAGGATTCTTTCACAGTGCTGAAGAATGGATAATAAAAATGTGGTACATTTACACAATCAAATATTGTTCAGAAGCTAAGATTAAGTGGCTATGAGGATGGGATTCCACACAAATAAGGAGTTTATCAGAAGCTAAGTTAGCTAAGACATCCCGACTTTTCATTCATAAAACATGAATTCTCCATCAAGAATATCAAATTCTAATTAAAGCTGAAATAGCCTCAGTAAGAATATAAGATGGAGGAACCTCTGCATTGTCTTATCCAGTCACAAAATGTTATGCAAATAACCAACAATTTTTGATTAAATTAATACCAATCCATAAGATGGAGCATGTATCTGACATTGCTGAAGTGACCAAGAACCGGAACCTAGATAAGTTATAGACCCTTGGATAAAATCTACTATTTTTTGCTAATGGAATGAACATAGCAATAAAATGACTCCTAATGACATGTAGCTATCCCTAAAGATCTCTCTCTTGTTCAGCTAATATCTGCTTCTTTCTGAAAATGTGAATTAACAGAGATGTATCCCTGGAAAATTTGAAGAGTATAAGAGACTGAAACACTCAGTCACTTGGGTTGGCAGGATTAAAACATGTGCCTGAAAGTCTTACAAGGTTTAGGAGATAAAAATATTTTAATTCCTTGTCCTATGAATAAGTTTTTATTATTTCATAGAAAAGACTCACGCTTGATATTTATTACAAAGATAAAAGAAGGCGGGCAATGAGGGCTGATGAGAAGCCAAGGACAATGGCACTGGGTTTTGATCCTACTGCATGAACTGGCTTTGTGGGAGTCTAGCCTGTTTGGATGCTCACCTTCCTAGACCTAGATGGAGGGGGAGGACCTTGGACTTCCCACAGGGCAGGGAAACCTGACTGCTCTTTGGACTGGAGAGGGAGGGGAGAGGAGTGGGGGAAGGGGGGGGAAATGGGAGGTGGGCAGGAGGCAGAAATTTTTTCAATAAAAAAATAAAATAAAATAAATTAGTAGAAAAAATGATAAAAGAAAAAGTAAATATTGATGAATAAATGTTAACTCAAAATATGATGTTTATTACAAGAAAATCTGCTAAGAGCTTTCACAAATAATGTTTCTGTCCCACCCAGTTCTGCAGTCATTCAGTCCCAAAGAAACACATAGAGGTCTACATTAATTATAAACTGATTGGCTTATTAGTTCAGGCTTCTCATTAACTCTTATAAGTTATATTAGCCCATAATACTTGTCTGTATTGGCTTGGTACCTTTTTCAGCGAGGCAGTCACATCTTGTTTGCTCTGTGTCTTGCTTCCTCTGTGCCTGGATAACAATTGCAGAAAGAAACTTCCCTCTTCCCAGAATTCTCATTGCCCCACTTCTACTTCCTGCCTGGTCACCCTGCCTATACTTTCTGCCTGGCCACAGGCCAATTAGCATTCATTTAAAATACAAGTAACAGGGTACAGGTAATTGTCCCAAAGCAAAACAGAGAAAAAAAATCTTCCACTTCTGGGTAACTGATACAATAGTTCATCATCAAGTAATAAAATAATAATAGCAACACAAAGTGCCATATCATTTGTGATTCATAATTTATGCTAGATTGAGCTGATCAAGTTTGGTTACTACTGTGTTAATTAGTTGGCATTAGCTTAAGACAAAAAATACAGTTTGTATTTTGATCACAAGAGATAATTTTATGATTCAGAATAAGAATGTTTCCTTCCAAACACACAAAACACACACACATATACATGTGCACACACATGTATGCATACACGTACATACACACAAAACACACACTTGCAAATCTGTCTCCTCTACCCTTATAGAAGCAAACAGCTTATTCCAGCTTGTTTCATTATTTCCATTCAGGAAAAAGTCTCTAGGTCCTTAAGAAAAGCCATTACTAGGCCATTAAACTGATGATGGCTTACTTAGCTTTTAAGAAGATTAATATGAATTTCAAAATCACAGATAAAATACTTAGATTGCATGGCTTTGGAAATAAATGCTCTAAGAAAAGTAGAAGTGTTTCCTACCTTATTTTTCAGCCAGAAAATGAAAGCTTCTACTTTTAATATTTCCTCTTATGGTTTCATATCCTGTGAGACTCTGGAGCTGCACAAGTACTGCAGTGTAATCACTGTTCTCTGGGAATTCCTTTTGCAAGAGAATAGTTAATCTGATTGCTAGGTTCTGTCTCTAAGATCATAACATACAATAAATTTAGTTGAGACTAGAATGTGAACATTACACATATGGCTAAGCATCCCCCACGTGTTTTCATTTCGTTCAGCATGCCATTCTCCCCTACAGATTTCATAAAACAAAGCAAGGGATGGTTCACATTTCCTCAAAGCTGTGTTTTCTAGAGTGGTATTAAGAGCCAGAGTGAATGGAAGTCTCCTAATAGAGTGTACACGTTTGCCGTTTTCAGACTGTTTGATTGGACTGACAAGTGAGAGTTGGGAAGCTGCAGATCAAGAGTCAAAATTATTTCAGTCTATCTAGTTACTCTAATAGCCATCTATCACCAGCATTTTTATCTGACCTAATATCCTTTTAACTATTGGGCAAAGCCTCAGAATGCATTAACGTGGCAAACCATTCACTTCCACTAATCTGAGACCTATTTTGAGATTTGTTATAACCCATTTGCTGTCCATTTGCTAGCACTGTCAGCTTCACACAGCAGATGCTGGGGACAGACAGGGTAGGGAGAATAGACTTTCTATCTCAGATTGAAACTTGGATAGTGCGTTGTGGGACCTAGCAATTTCCCCGGCAACCTCTTGATTCTCTGCTTTCACAGAGGCAGCATCTTACTTTGTTCTTCAGAAATATAACCACTTTCTCTAGCACCATTTAATAAAGAGGCCACCCTTTCTCCAATATATGCTTTTGCTGCCTCTGTTTAAAAAAAAACAAAAACAAAAACAAAAAAAAACATGCACACACAATAAACTACAGGATTTATTTCTTTATTTTGATGCATTGCTCTATGTGTCAGATTTTATGCCAGAAGTGAACGGACTCTATTGATAACACAGGTACATAGTGTCTCTTAATCTAGGATATCTTGATCCCTCAATCTTCTTTTACTTATGAGTGCTTTGGCTGTTTGGAATCATTCTTTGAAATAAAAGCCTTAGGATATTTCTGCATCTGTGAAAGATATTGCTGTTCTGAGAGAGATTGAACAAATCCTGTTTGTTGCTTTGTGTACCATGAACATTTTCAACATTACTTTTTTTTAAATCCAAGAGCATAAATGTGTTCTAAATGTGTTCTCGTTTTTTCTTTTTCTACCCCTCCATCACTCTTACCAATATTTTATTGTTACTGGTAGAATTTCCATATTATTTGAATTTTCTTCTAGGTTTTTGTTTGGTAGTTATTATTATTATTAAAATGGATCTTTTCTTTTTCTATAAGAGCCTAAGTGTTTGTCATAATTATCATTCCAATTTTCTGTCACCCCTATAGCCAAAGAGTCTGGAATGTTAGGTTGGGAGCTTAGGCCCCTGTCCCTGGCATCTATCTCAGCCACCAGGCCTGGTCTGGACTTCCAATCCCAGCAGGCCAGGTCCTGACCCTTCCCTGGAGGTGGGGTCAGGACCACTCCCCAGGGTACTTAAGTGATCCCCCAAAAGAAGAACACTTGGTCCCCATTTCTTCCTCCCGGGGGTCGCTTTTCTGCGGCTTCCCATTTCCCCCTTGGGGCCACCCGAGAGCGCAGATCTCCCATTAAACCTGGATATTTCTTAATTTGGTTTGTTTTGATTTGGCTTGATTGGAAATTTTTGCATCGTCAGAGAGCTCGGTTAGGAAATATTCCTACTTATTAAACAACATTGTTCCATCCTTCAATCTGGGCCATCACTCTCACTTTCTAGGTTAGTGGTTCTCAACCTCCCTAATGCTACAAGCCCTTAATACAGTTCCTCATGCTGTGATGTCCCCAACCTAAATTTATTTTTATTGCTGCTTCATAAGCATAATTTTCTACTGATAAGAATCATAATGCAAATATCTGATATACAGTATAACTGATATGCAGCTTACAAAGGACTTGTGACCCACAGGTTGGTAACTAATGTTCTAGTAATTAACTTTTCCAGATTCTATATTTAGAAGATATTTAGTCTTCTGAAAGTAGAATAATCCACAATATCATGATCTTTGGCTCATTTATCAACAAAAGGAGAGTTTGATTGTTTTCTGATAAGTAGTATTTCATCTGTGCTTGTCCCACAATTTTTCTATCTATTCAGCAACTGATGGAAACAATATTTTTTTTCTCTTTCTTGGCTATTGTGAATAGTACTATAATAATATAGGAGTGTTATGCCCTAATTCGCAAAGTTCCCTCAAGGCCAAGAAGGAAACCGAGTCCAGTCCCACACATAAAAAGTAAGGAGCCGGGTTCAGGGGTAGGTTGATCCTGAAATTCCTGAGAAACCGCCACACTGTTTTCCAAAGTGGTTGCACAAATTTGCATTCCCACCAGCAATGGATGAGTGTACCCCTTTCTCCACAACCTCTCCAGCAAAGGCTATCATTGGTGTTTTTTATTTTAGCCATTCTGACAGGTGTAAGATGGTATCTTAAAGTTGTCTTGATTTGCATTTCCCTGATCGCTAAGGAAGTTGAGCATGACCTTAAATGTCTTTTGGCCATTTGAATTTCTTCTGTTGAGAATTCTCTGTTCATCTCAGTGCCCCATTTTTTAATTGGATTGATTAGCCCTTTACTGTCTAGTTTCCTGAGTTCTTTATATATTTTGGAGATCAGACCTTTGTCAGTTGCGGGGTTGGTGAAGATCTTCTCCCAGTCAGTGGGTTGCCTTTTTGTCTTAGTGACAGTGTCCTTTGCTTTACAGAAGCTTCTCAGTCTCAGGAGGTCCCATTTATTCAATGATGCCCTTAATGTCTGTGCTGCTGGGGTTATACGTAGGAAGTGTTCTCCTGTGCCCATGTGTTGTCGAGTACTTCCCACTTTCTCTTCTATCAGGTTAAGTGTGTTCAGGTTGATATTGAGGTCTTTAATCCATTTGGACTTGAGTTTTGAGCATGGTGATAGATATGGATCTATTTTCATTCTTCTACAGATTGACATCCAGTTTTGCCAGCACAATTTGTTGAATATGCTCTCGTTCTTCCATTGTATACTTTTAGCTCCTTTATCAAAAATCAGGTGTTCATAGGTTTGTGGGTTAAAGCTAGGGTCTTCTATTCGATTCCATTGGTCAACTTCTGTTTCTATGCCAACACCAAGCTGTTTTCAATACTGTAGCTCTGTAATAGAGTTTGAAGTTAGGGATGGTAATGCCTCCAGACAATCCTTTATTGTATAAGATTGTTTTGGCTATCCTGGATATACCCAAGAAATGCCCTATCATACAACAAAAGTATATGCTCAACTATGTTCATAGCAGCAGTGTTTGTAATAGCCAGAACCTGGAAACAACCGAGATGCCCTTCAATGGAAGAATGGATGAAGAAAGTATGGAATATATACATATTAGAGGACTACTCAGCAGTAAAAAACAATGACTTCCTGAATTTTGCAGGCAAATGGACGGAAATAGAAAACACTATCCTGAGTGAGGTGAGCCAGACCCAAAAAGAGGAACATGGGATGTACTCACTCATATTTGGTTTCTAGCAATAAATAAAGGAAATTGAGCCTATTATACGTGATCCTAGAGAAGCTAAATAAGAAGGTGAACCCAAAGAAAAACATATATACATCCTCCTGAATATTAACCTTCATCAGGCGATGAAAGGAGATAGAGACAGAGACCCACATTGGAGCACCTGACTGAAATCTCAAGGTCCAAACAAGAAGCAGAAGGAGAGAGAGCACGAGTAAGAAACTCAGGACCACGAGGGGTGCACCCACACACTGAGACAATGGGGATGTTCTATCGGGAACTCACCAAGGCCAGCTGGCCTGGGTCTGAAAAAGCATGGGATAAAACCGGACTCGCTGAACATAGCGGACAATGAGGACTACTGAGAACTCAAGAACAATGGCAATGGGTTTTTTATCCTACTGCACGTACTGGCTTTGTGGGAGCCTAGGCAGTTTGGATGCTCACCTTACTAGACCTGGATGGAGGTGGGTGGTCCTTGGACTTCCCACAGGGCAGGGAACCTGGATTACTCTTAGGGATGATGAGGGAGGGGGACTTGGTGGGGGAGGGGGAGGGAAATGGGAGACGGTGGCGGGGAGAAGGCAGAAATCTTTAATAAATAAATAAATAAATAAATTAAAAATAAAAATTAAAAAATAGGAGCCTTCATTTTAATCGAGTTTGCAAACTCGGTTTCTCTTCATGTCCAACGTATTGGAATAACAGGAGAGCCCTGAGCTCAATTAGAATTGGCTTTTTATAGTACTAAAGGTGGGGGTGGGGGCTCTCTGAGGTTCAGGACCCCTGATTGGCTGACATTTGTCTAGGGGTGTCCTGGTGAGGTGTGCTGGCAGGTGATCCTATCTACAGCAGTTAGAATGTTAGGCATTCCCTTTGAATGATCTGCTCCTGGGTGGTGGTCTGATAATCTCAGCTTGTGGTGTTTTCCTGTAACCAGATATTGCTTCAGGGTAAACTACTAAGACTTGAATCTCTTATTAAATTTAACAAGGGCCGAGTTCTACTCTGGCAGGTGATAATGGTTGGAAGTAAAGAACTTCATTTGGGTGACCTGCCCAGACTTAGATTATCATGGCTGACCCTCCACTGGAGCACCCACATCTCTTTCACACATTATATTATTCCTTCAGATCCATACAAAGCAAAGGGATTACTAAATCATAGCACAGTTCTGCCTTTGTAAATGATATTATATCTTTGGATTTACTGAAATTTTCAGTTCTGATAGTTTTTATTCAGTAGGATAAAAGTAATAATTTTCAATATTCAATATAACACAGATTTGACAGCAACTAACCATGTATTTCAAAATACCCAGATAATTTTACATGATCTAAAACAAAAGAATAATGACTGTGTAAAGTTATGGAGGCATAAATTCTCATAAATATGATGTATCAGTGATTACCCTATTAATATACATCAGTTTTAATGTGTACTTAACAGAAGCTTTTCCTGTTGTCATAGATCCACTCCACCAGCTCTGTTAACACTTTTAGTGACTATTACTGCCATTGGTATTAAATCTAATTACATTTAAAAGATCTGAAGAACTTCCTGTTCTCTACAACTTAGAGTTTGATCTTAAAGTCAGTTGATGAATTTTGTTTGTCTTAACCTTTGATATATTTAATGTAAAAAAAAAACATGATTGGAAGATGAATGTGATGAGCTATAGGTGTATTTAGAGACAGAAAAGGGGAATAGATGATTATATTTCTTTGTATGCATGCAGAAAAATTCTCAAAATAAAGGCCCTCCCCCACAATAAAGAAAGAATTTCAACATGAAACATACAGGTGAGGAACACCCAGTTTGAAGTACACCATGGCTGCATATTTACAGTCCATTGGTATAGTAATGAATGACAAATTAAAATATTGATTTTTCATATGGAAATTATTGACAAACTTGGAAATATTAATGTTTTGTTATGAGATGCTGAGACTTCCCTTACTCCCTATGTCTTTTCTAACATAATGAACCAGAATAGCATTGACTACAAAGTTTCTTCTTATCAATTTTTAGAACATCCACTCCTTGCAACATCCCAAAGTTTCCATTAGGATTATTTATGAAAATTCAAAGATCTTACTGAAAAGAACATTGTAAAGGGAGCTTCAGATCATGAACAGTAAACAAATCACAAAAAAATCAATGTTCTAAACCACTCTATGAGAGCCAAATAAAAAGGCAGCAATATTGATGTGGGATTACCCTCTGTATGCTGTGAATGCCATTGGTCAATAAGGAAATCTTCCCTCGCCTGTGATAGGGTATTGTAGAGCTTGGCAGGTGTAGTGAAAGGAGCAGTGGGCTGCTTCCCACTGCCCATTAATTAGACACTGCCTGGCCCATTAGTTCTAGCCTCTTATTGGCTAACTCTCAAATCTTGATTCAACCCATTTCTAATAATCTGTATGTCACCAAGAGGCTGTGGCTTACTGGGAAAGATTCAGCATTTCTGACCTGGCATCTTCATGGTGGGTGGCTCTCTGCCAGCCTTCTTCCTCCCAGCATTCTGTTCTATCTTCTTTGCCTACCTGAGTTTGTCCTATCAACTAGGCCAAGGCAGTCTCTTTATTTAACCAATGAAAGTAACACATAGAGAGAAGACCCTCCTACACCAGGCAGGGAAAACTTAATTGAATGCTGGGAGAAATAAGGTGGAGTCACAAGGCACCATTGAGCTGCCACAGGGAAACACGCTGGCTGTCAGCTGAAACCTTGCTGGCAGGCCACAAGCCTTATGGTAAAATATAAATTAATGGAAATGGATTAAATTAAGATATAAGAGCTAGCCCATAAGAAGCTGAATTTAATAGGCAAAGCAGTGATTTAATTAATATAAATTTTGTGTGATTATTTTGCGGGTCTTGGTGGCTGGGAAACAAGCAGCCTCCTACAAAAAATTGGCCAAGTAAATCCACTTAAAACCTGAGAAAGCTTTAAAAGGAATTCTACACAAATAAAGAACAGAGTTAAATACAGTTTTTGGTAGCCTATTTTCTTTTCAAGATGGGCTTGTGGTGAGCAGGGTGCCACAACTGCTTTAAGAGATGTTTAGTAACAACTACACATTTTCTTTAAAAAATGGTGGTTTTCTGATTCACTACCAGAAATGGCTGACTCTTTCAGGAAGTCTGGCTTTGGAACATTTAAATGGAGTTTGTAAGCAGAGTGCTACAACTTGCTTAATGGCAACATAGGCATGCAGTCTGCCTCAAAATGGGGCTTGATCGTGGCTTGCACTAAAAAGACCTCTGCACTGCCATGTTAGACTGTTCAGAGCCAAAAGACAAAGCAGCCACAGTCTTAAAGTGATGCTTAGCCACTTAATATTTTAAGAAGTACTCTTGGACCAAAAAAAATTCAGATACACAATAAGTTAGATTCAGACATAAAAGACCTCTAAATGAGACACAGTGTGTTTAAAAAATGTATGTAGTCTTAGGACAGAGGAGGAAAAGAGTAAAGAGACAGTAAAAGAGTACAGACAGTCATAGGTTAAAGGAATGAAGATAAAAAAGTAATTGAGTAAGAAAATATAAGCCATGTAAAGATGGAATACACACAGAAAGTCTGGGTTATGTATATTATTGTGTTTTCTTTGAATTTTTGACCATTAAAGAATGAAGTACAGGGAGACATGTCATTGTATGGACTGCTAAGCTAAACCAATATATATCTTTAAAGGTTTCTTGTTTTCAAAGCTTGAGTCTAAGGATATGTTGCTTTGGAAAATGGTTCTTTATTTCCACAGAGGATGAGAACCTGTATTCCTTCCAGACTAATGTGGTTTGATGTACCAAGATCCCCCTATAAGTTCATTATAAACACCCCCCAAAATTACTTTGCCCAGCAAAAAGTAGGAAGCGGTTTGGAGAGAACTATGACCAAATTCCCAAATATTGTTTATAAGTATTTGTTTACATTTAAAGGGGGATATGCTATAGAGATGAGTAATTTACATTGGTAAAAATTTTGGTTTACTGATACAAATTTTAGGTCAATTTTGCTATATGTATATTTCTGCTCTTGATTAAGGTATTGTGTTTATACAGCTCATTTAAAAATACAATGTATAAGCCGGGCGGTGGTGGCGCACGCCTTTAATCCCAGCACTTGGGAGGCAGAGGCAGGCGGATCTCTGTGAGTTCGAGACCAGCCTGGTCTACAAGAGCTAGTTCCAGGACAGGCTCCAAAACCACAGAGAAACCCTGTCTCGAAAAACCAAAAAAAAAAAAAAAAAAGAAAAAAAAATACAATGTATAATTTAAAAATATAGGTTAAATAATAAACATCTATAATAGTCAAACTTGTAGTCATGTTAGTTAGGTTTCCTAGATATAATGAGATATATTTCAGTAAGATAGGTATTCTTCAAATATTTCAGAGGCCTACAGAATATGGTATGTAAATGTTTTAAGAATTTAGGATTTTTTATGACAATGAGACACATCTGCTCCTGGCAGCACCATCTACTTCAAGAGGAAGATGGGCATCAAAGAGCCTGTTCATGGAGTTTGTTAGCCATTTGCACAAAAAACTGCTCTTGCGTGGACTGCTTGAACTGGACATGCAGGACCCACAGAGAAATGACTCCTGAACTTGCCTAAAGGTGAGATTATTTTGGGGGGTTCCTGATTCATGAAAGAGTCTGCTACACGTTCTATAGAACACAGAAGAAAGTGACTGACTAACTGTCAATATAGGCAGAACTATCTTTCAAATTTCCTGTTTTGTGGAAAAGTCTATCGGATACTATGGGCCAGTAGGCTGAAGGTGGATGCCCCAATGGTACAGAAAAACTTTCGATGACTTTCCAGGCAGCAAGATGATTCTGTCAATTCTAGAATTTGGAAGTTGCTTATCATGCACTTCCTGTTTACTTAGGTAATATATTTTCCTGGAGTCTTTGATGGAGTTGAAAAATAGATAGTTATAATTATAGTTTTCCTTAGTGATGATAAAAGATAAAGTAGATACAAAAACTGTAAGTGTAATTCTTGCTTGACACTTGTTTTGTTATATGTATTTTTACTATGTTAAATTTAAAACTGTTCTTTTTATCTAAATAGAAAAGGGGAGGTGACATGGGATTCCCCTCTGTATGCTGTGAATACCATTGGTTAATAAAGAAATAAGCCTTGGCCTATGAGAGGGTAGAGAAGAGCTAGGTGGTGAAAATTAAACTGAATGCTGAGAGAAAGAAGACAGAGTTGCAAGAAGCTATGTAGCTTCCAGAGGGGAAAATGTGAGTTGTTAGCTCTAATGTTGCTGGTAGATCAAGAACTCTGTGGTAAAATATAAAATAATAGAAATGGGTTAAATTAAGATATAAGCCCATAAGAAGCTAGAAATAATAGGCCAAACAGTGATTTAAATAATATAGATTCTGTGTGATTATTTCAGGAGTCTAGGAGGTCAAAAAATAAACAAATTGTCTCCTATAACACAGTATGAATTAAGGCTGGCACTGGTGTTCATATCAAGTAAAAATGTCATTTAAAACTGTGATAAGAAACAATGAATCAGAAATCAATTTCATAACAGGCTCTTCGTGGATAAAACACACAACTTCAGCAGCAAACTCTGTTTCACTGCCTGTTGATAATTCCCCCATCTGCTCATTGCACAGGAGCTTTTTAGTAATGGTTCAGGTAATTGTGTGATAAATTAAAGGGAACTGAAAATAATTTGTGGAAGGATCCCTGGTACATAGGATGTTGAATATGGAAACCTGGAATGGGCGATTTAAACTGGGGCTAATGTATTCCTGACACAAGAAATCATCAGAATATATGTCAACTTCTCCCTGCACATCCCAGATACTAAACTAAATTCAGATGAGGAGAATATTGTATGTTCAAAGGAGTTTCTGGCCATCATTCATACTTCATTCTTCCCAGAAGCATTGTTCTACTATACAAAAACTACAGCAAGTAAAAATAAGTATAGTGATTGTTGTAATAAGAGCAGCGGGCTGCGTCCCGCCACCTGGCTAGCTTTATACCCGAAATAATTACACGGAAACTGTATTCTTTTAATCACTGCCTGGCCCATTAGTTCCAACCTCTTATTGGCTAGCTCTTACATATTGATCTAACCCATTTCTAATATTCTGTGTAGTACCACGAGCTGGCTTACCAGGGAGATCTTAACCTGCGTCTGTCTGGAGTGGGAGAATCATGGCGACTCACTCGGCTTCTTTCTCCCAGCATTCTGTCTGTCTACTCCGCCTACCTAATTTTCTGTCCTATTAAAGGGGCCAAGGCAGTTTCTTTATTACTTAACCAATGAAACAACAGATAGAAAGATGACCCACCTCCATCATTTCCCCTTTTTCTGTTTAAACAAAAAAGAAAGGCGTTCACTTTGACATAGTAAAATTACATATAACAGTTATCAAGCAAGAATTACAGTTACAATATTTATGTCTATTTTATCTTTTATCATAACTAAGGAAAACTATAACTATAACTAACCATTCTTCAACTCCATCAAAGACTCCAGAAGGATATAATATTACCTAAGCAAACAAGAGATCCAAAACTCTAGAAATGATAGAGACATCTCATTGCCTGGACAGTCACCCAAAGTTCCTCTGTACCATTGGGGCATCCATCTTCAGCCTTCAGGCCCATAGTATCCAGCAGACATTTTCATGAAGCAGGAAATTCCAAAGACAGTTCAGTCATTTTCTGCTGTGTCCTGCAGAATGTCTCGCAGACTCTTTCATGAGTCAGGAACCCCGAAAGACCATCTGACCTTTAGGCAAGTTCAGCAGTCCTTTTTCTGCGGGTTCTTTGTGTCGTTTATGCATCAGTCCAGGCAAGAGCAGTTTCTTGCCCAAATGTCTATCAAACTCCATAAGGAGCCTCTTCAATGCCCATCTTGCTCTTGAAGTAGATTGGTGCTGCCAGGAGCAGATGTGTCTCATTGTCATGAAAAGCCCTAAGTTATTAAAACATTTAAATGCCATATTCTGCAGTCTTTGAAAGATATGAAGAATGCCTATCTAGCTGAAATATATCTATGCACATCTAGAAAATCTAACTAACATGACTAAAAGCTTGACAATTATTGATGATTATCCATTAGCAACCTATATTTCCTAATTATACATTACATTTTTAAATGAACTACACAATCACAATACCTTAATCAAAATCAGAAATACATATACATATAACAAAATTGACCTTAAAATCTATACCAATGCAAATTATTCATATCTATATCATATCCCCCTTTAAATGTAAAAGAACATTTATAAACAATATTTGGGAACATGGGCGCAGTTTTTTTCTCCAAACTGCTTCCTGCTGAATGGGGGCGCTGTATTCAGATCTTTCATGGTATAACCTGTGTGTCAGGGTCATCTCAGTCGGCAGTTGAGTGAAGTAATTTTCTGAAGGTGTTCACAGCAACCTTTCAGGAGGGCGTGGCCTATCATACCATATCGGGATAGACGCAATCCACAGAGTCTCATCCTCTGTGAAAACAAAAGAAGACCCTCTCCAAAGCATCATATCCTTAGACCCATATTCTGAAATCATAATACCCTTATATCCATTCTGGTTTAGCTTGGCAGCCCATATAATGAAATGTCTCTCTGCACTTAGCTCCTTTACAGTCAAAAATTTTAAAGAAAACACAATAATACAAAGAATCCAGACTCTCTGTGAATTTTCCATTTTTAAGTGGCTTATTTTTCTTTATTTCTTTTAATCTATAACTATCTGTACTCTGTCTCTTTAAAGACTTTACCCTTTTTTTAAGACATTAACTTTATTCTTTATATATATATTTTTCTCTCTCTCAAGCCTATGTACATTCATCCAACAGTGTCTGAATCAGTTCTATTGTGAATCTAATTTTTTTACTATCCAGGAGCACTTTGTTTTGTGCTTTTAAATCGCTAAGCGCTTAAGAATCTAAGCTGTGACATTCCTAGGTCAAAAACAGGTACTGCCAGCTTGCCCCGCCCAGTCTAACATGGCAGAGCCGCTCGTGCCTCTGATTCTTGCACATTGCACCAGTAGCATGGTAGAGCTGCTTGTGCCTCTGAGCCGCAGCACAAAATGACTTCCTTTTAGGCACACAGTGAGTCTAGTTGCCATCAAACAAATCGTAGCACTTTAATCCAAATGCTCCGTTCAAAAGCTCTGTCTCCTGCAGGAGCCAGACAGAGATCGCAATGGCGGCACAGCCCAGAAAGCCGGCATTTTAAAACAGCCAGTTTTTTCCTGTTGCTGAGTCAGGACAATTTCTTTGCCGCACGCAACCCACAAACAGCAAAAAGCTGTCTTAAATTCTCTCTGTGTCCTTTTTAAGCCCTCTCAGGTTTTACGTGGAGTTCATTAGCACGTTGGGTGCCACTCTGTTGTAATATGAGCGGCAGGGCTGCTTCTCCGGCACCCGGCCGCCCACATGGCTAGCTTATGCCCCGAAATAATTACACGGAAACTGTATTCTTTTAATCACTGCTTGGCCCATTAGTTCCAGCCTCTTATTGGCTAGCTCTTACATATTGATCTAACCCATTTCTAATATTCTGTGTAGTATCACGAGCTGGCTTACCAGGAAAGATCTTAACCTGCGTCTGTCTGGAGTGGGAGAATCATGGCAACTCTCCGACTCAGCTTCTTTCTCCCAGCATTCTGTTCTGTCTACTCAGCCTACCTAATTTTCTGTCCTATTAAAGGGGCCAAGGCAGTTTCTTTATTACTTAACCAATGAAACAACAGATAGAAAGATGACCCACCTCCATCAAGTGATATTTTATTAGACAACATGTTGATGAGTGTTTAATGTGAATTGTTGTTGTCAGCTGTTCATCAGGGAGGCTTTTTGAGATGATTGGTATTCCACCTGTGTATTAAAGGATTACAGTGAATCAAACAGGCAGAATTATAAGAGAAGACATTTCAAGAAAAAATTAACATGATAAATTAAGAAAAGACAAGTAACAAAGGACATTTGACAACAATCATGTATTACACCAAATTCCTGTGTTCTCATGTCATTGCTGCATCTTCAAACAGAGTTCTTCTCCACCAACAGGAGACACTGAAAAACAATCATTTTAGACTGACATGTTCCAAGACTGCTCTGGGTATGCACAGTTAATGAACAACCTAACAGACATCAGAAGGGATGTGTGGTTTGGGTATTCACCTCACAGAGAAAGAAAGGAACTCTATCGTGATTTTTATTTATGTTTTAATATTTAAAGCTTGCCTAAAGATCAGAAGGGCAAAGTTAAGCCACTAGAGGTCAGGCAGTGGTGGCACACACCTTTAATCCCAGGATTTGGCAGAGGCAAATGGATCTCTTTGAGTTCAAGGCTACTCTGGGCTACACAAAATCGATGTTGAAACAAAGCCAGATAGTACAGGCCTACATTTTTAATCCCAATACTAGGGAGTCATATGTCTTTAATCATAGCAATAGAAGGAATATAAAAGGAGTGAATAGAGAGGCTTAGTCTGTGGTTGCCCAGCCTTGGTAGAAGTAAGATGTCTAAGGTGTGATTGGTTGCTTTGATTTTCTGGTATTTTGGTTGAACCCCAATATCTACCTCTGAGTTTTTATTATTCATGCTACAACACTCTTAAGCCCAGTATGATTTTCTAATAGTTACATCAGACTTTCATTAGCTAATAAGGGATTTTCATGTCTGTATTCTCCCTACTATGAAGCAAAATAGTGATCATTTGTTGTTCTGTTTAAACTCATTGAGATTCATACTTTATTTTCTCTGGTATATCTCCAAATAAATGAAGGACTATTTAAAATATAATATTATTCATGTTCTTTTTCATTTTAAACAATGTGGGCTATTTCTATACTTATCACAGTGTAGAAGGAGCTGGCGGGCTGCATTCCTGCCACCCAGCTCCTGGCCACCTGGCTAGCTTATGCCTCAAAACAATAACACGGAAACTGTATTCTTTTAAACACTGCCTGGTCCATTATATCTAGCATCTTCTGGTTAACTCTCATATCTTCCTTTAACCCATATTTAGTAATCTGTGTAGCACCACTCTTACTGGGAAAGATTCAGCATGTCTGACCTGGTGGCTTGCTTCTTCACATCTGCCCTGGAGAGGAGAAGCATGGCATCTGAGCTTACTTCCTCTTCCTCCCAGCATTCTGTTCTGTTTACTCCACCCACCTATGTTCTAACCTATGAGGCCAAGCAGTTTCTTTATTAACCAATGACCTTCCTCTATTATTTCCCCTTTTTTCTGTTTAAACAAAAAAAGGAAAGCTTCAACTTTAACATAGCAAAATTACATATAACAAAACAGTTATAAAGCAAGAATTACAGTTACAATATTTACATCTACTTTATCTTTTATCATAACAAAGGAAAACAACTATAACTATCTATCTATTCTTCAACTCCATCAAAGACTCCAGAAGGATATAATATTACCTAAGTAAATGAGAAGTAAGCAACTTACAAAACTCTAGAAATCACAGAGACATCTCGTTGCCTGGAAAGTCACCCAAAGTTCCTCTGTACTGTTGGGGCATCCATCTTCGGCCTACAGGCCCATAGTATCCAGAGACATTTGCATGAAGCAGGAAATTTCAAAGTCAGTTCAGTCACTATCTGCTGTGTCCTGCAGAATGTCTCGTAGACTCTTTCATAAATCAGATACCCCAAGACCTTTTCACCTTTAGGCAAGTTCAGCAGTCCTCTTTCTGTGGGTTCTTTGTGTCCAATTCAGGCAATAGTCCAGGCAAGAGCAGTTTCTTGCCCAAATGGCTGTCAAACTCCATAAGGATCCTCTTCAATGCCCATTTTCTTCTTGAAGTAGATTGGTGCTGCCAGGAGCAGACGTGTCTCACTGTCATGAATAGTCCTAAGTTATTAAAACATTAAATGTCATATTCTGTATTCCTTGAAAGATATAAGAATTTCTATCTAAAATATATCTATGTACACCTAGAAAGTCTAACTAACATTACTATAAACTTGACTATTATAGATGATTATCTATTAACAACCTATATACATTACATTTTTAAATGAACTACACAATCATAATACCTTAATCAATATCAGAGATACATATACATATAGCAAAATTGACCTTAAATTTATATCAATAAAGTCAAATCCATACCAATGCAAATTATTCATATCTCTATCATATCCCCCTTTAAATATAAAAGAACATTTATAAACAATATTTGGGAATATGGATGTAGCTATTTCTCTCCAAACTGCTTCCTGCTGAATGGGGGGCCTGTTATTCAGGTCTTTCATGGTATAACCTGTGTGCTAGATTCAGTCAGCAGTTGAGTGAAGTAATTTTTTTAAGGTGTTCACAGCAACCCTTCAGGAGGGCATGGCCTATCATACTATATTGGGATAGAAGTAATCCACAGGGTCTCATCGTCTGTGAAAACAAAAGAAGAAACTCCTTTCCAAAGCATCGTGTCCTTAGATCCAAATTTTAAAATTAAGGTATTTTCAAAATCTTTATGTTGGATTAGTTTAGCATCACTTATAAACAAATATCTTTTAGAAGCTGTTGCTCTTTCCTCAACATTCAAACAATTCAAAGAGAGCATGATAGCATACAGTATCAAAATTCTCTGTGTATTTTTCATCTTTGTGCAGCTTTATTTTAACATCTATTTCATTTATTTTTACTTTTACTTTTTTGAGACAGGTTCTCTGTATATGTTTGACCTGGAATGACTCTGTAGACCAGGCTATCCTTGAACTCTCAGAGATCCTTCTGTCTCTGCCTCCCAGGTATTGGGATTAAAGGTGTGTCCTACCACACCTTGAAGTCACAGAGGTCAATCTCCCTCTGCCTCCCAAGTGTTGGGATTAAAGGTGTGTACTACCACGCCCAACTACTCTCTTTCTTCCTTTTTCTGTTTTTTACTTTAAGAACTTTAACGTTTAACCTGCATATATTTTTAACACTCTGTAAATTATTTAAAGGTTTCTTTTGTTTGTTTGTTTTTCAATCTCTCTTTACTGGATCTCTCTCTCTTTTTCTGACCACATGAGTCTTTAAATTACTGAGCAATATGAATAGGATTAAAGCCGTGGCTTTGACGGCTGGATCCAGGCCATTCCTTAGCTTTCCAGCCTCATGGCAGAGGTACCGGCTGTAGCCATTTTTATTGCCACAACTCTATGGCGTTTCAAGCTACGACACTCAAATGCTCTCTCTATAGCTGACCTCCTGCCTCAAAGAGTCAGAGTTTGCCCTGGTAGGACAGCCCACAAAGCCGGCATTTTAAAACAACTCAGCTTTTTTCCTGCTATTGCTGAAAACAAACAAGCATTCAGTAGGCTTTTGTCAACACCATTTAAATGTTTCATGGCAGGACCTCTTAAGAGCTGCAGGGTTTTGCAGCTAAAGCTGAGTCAGGAAGCCTCTCTTAGATGAGAGCACTTGCTTGCCTCTAGCAAGCAGAGCAGACCCGAGAAATTGCTGCTACTAAGAAACATGCTTTACTTTATTCTTTCCCAAGCTTTCTCAGGCTTTTTGTGGATGTAGTTATCCACATCTGGGCGCAATTCTGTTGAAGGAGCTATGGGCTGCGTTCCTGCCACCCAGCTCCTGGCTGTCTGGCTAGCTTATGTCTCAAAATAATTACATGGAAACTGTATTCTTTTAAACACTACCTCATCCATTGTATCTAGTCTCTTCTGGCTAACTCTCATATTTTGCTTTAACCCATATTTAGTAATCTGTGTAGCACCAGTCTTACTGGGAAAGATTCAGCATGTCTGACCTGGTGGCTTGCTTCATCACATCTGCCCTGGAGAGGAGAAGCATGGCATCTGAGCTTACTTCCTCTTCCTCCCAGCATTCTGTTCTGTTTACTCCACCCACCTATGTTCTAACCTATCATGCCATGCAGTTTCTTTATTAACCAATGACCTTCTTCCATCAGCACAGTTATCAAAGCAACTCTCTATGGTCTTTTAAAGAGACTATTATTAGCAAACACAAATCTTAATGTTTAATGGTAATCTAAAGAGGAAGATTTATGCTTTTCACTGAAAATCAAAACCTACCCCAAACCAATCAACATTCAGGTTCATACCTTGTTGGGGAAAAATAATTTCCAGAATTAATTTGATTTAAAACTTATGTGACTCTGAATACCAGATATTTTTCTCTATCTTAGAAATACCAAATACTCTACACATAATGATTATATGACAGTGGCAGTGGAGTAGCAGTAGATTTGCCTCTTTATGAATGTAAGGAAGATGAAATGAGAAATATCCCAGAGGATGAATGCAGAATAGCAGCAAGAAGCAAGAGAAACAGAATGAACTAGAAATCTCAAACTTTTCAAGAAGATATTTAATATAAAGCCAACAATATCAAGAGTTGATATTTTTTAAGATAGCTAAGTACAACTATTAAGAGCTATCTCCCCTTGTTTGAGATTCAAATACTCTCTAAAGAAACCAATGTATGAGCTGCAATTCCAACATTAAATGCTTATATTCTTCCAACCAAATTGTATTTAAAAGTATTCCTTTATTCTATAATGCAATGTGCCAAATTTGTTTCCATTAATCTTAACAGACAGAGTAAAAGGAAAGCAGAATGAGTTGAAAAGAAATATAAAGGGGGACAAGCTGTGGGATAAAGCTCTTGCATTGACATTAGCTAACTGTTAATTACTGATTGGCCAATGGTAAGGCAGGACATATAAGTGGAACAACCAGACTAGGAGAATTCTGGGAGGAAGAAAAGAAAAGAAAAGAGACACAGTCACCATATAGACACAGAGGAAGCAAGATGAGAATACATTACTGAGAAAAGGTAGCAAGCCACATGTCTAAAATAGTACAAAAATTATGGGATAATTTAAGCTATAAAATCAACTTGGTAATTAGTCTGAGCAATAGGCCAAACAGTTTATAAGTAATATAAACCTCTGTGTGTTTATTTGGTAGTGAACAACTGTAGGACCAGGCAAATCAGAAATTTTTATGTACTATGTATTTGCATTCTTCAAACCAAATTGGCTTAAAAATATGTCTTTATTCTGTAATACTACATGCATAATTTGTTTCCATTTCTTTACCAGACAGAGGATAGAAGGAAAGCAGAATGGAAAAAGGTAAATAAGGTGTACTCAGTTTTAATTATATGGAAGAAAGAAATATGAATAAAAGGTGAAATTATCAAGTATATCATAATAACTGGAGGACAGAGGAAGAAAAGAATGCCTCAGCACTTCAACCAAAACGTGTGCAGTGATATTTTATTTCTATTTTAATAAATAAAGCTTAACTAAAAATCATAATGCAAAGCTAAGACACAAAAGGCTGGGCATTGATGGCATGCAGCTTCAATTGCAGGACTCAGTTGACAGAGACAGTTGGATCTCTGTGAGTTCAAGGCTATTCTGGGATATACAAGATTTATCCAGAAACAGATACAGGTGGCAGTGGCTCATACACTTAATCCCAATGTTTGGGAATCACTTACATTTAATCCCAGAACTACGGAGGTAGAAACAGGAGCAATATGGCTAGCTGGAGAGAGAAATATAAAGTGGAAGAGACAGAAACTCAAAAGAGTGTGGAGTTTGAGTATTCGTTGAGACAGAATCTTGCCCTTTAAGTTTGAAGATTTCATAGAAAAAGGTAAAAGGTCTCTCTAGTGGTTGGCTGCTTTGCTTTACTGATCTTCAGCTTGAACACCAACAACTGTATCTGGGTTTTTACTATTCATGCTACATCTGACACCAAATGTTTGGGGTATGAATTCACACACACACACAAAAAAAAAAAGCTGTTTGCCTATGGCAAACATAGGTCACATGGAGCAGGAATCACAATCCTATTGGCTAGATTTTTCTTTCTTTTCTCCCTGAACCCCATTTTTGGACTGCTGCCAAACTAGGTAGATGCCTTTGAAAGCTAGTCAGGCTTTTACTGTTCTACACAGCAAGAATAGGACTCATATCTTCATTACTATTTTATAATGATATTTCAGAGGCCACCTGGGTTACACAAGACAAAGGCAGAAACAAATCCAGGTGGTGGTATCCTACACCTTTGATCTCATTACTAGGAGTCATATACCTTTAATCCCAGCACTACAGTGAATATTAAATGAGAGGAGACAGAGGAATAGTCTGTTTAGGCTTCTTAATCTGCTTAGTCTGCTTAATCTCTTTAGGCTACTTAGTCTTCTTAGTTTGTGGTCACTCAGCCTTGGTAAGGGTAAGATATCTCTAATAGCTTAGTTGCTTAGCTTTTCTGGTTTTTAGGTTGAACTCCATTATCTGTCTCTGGTTTTTTATTTTTCATACCACGTCATCATTAGCAGATTTAGTAAGAAAATTGGAAATTCTTAAAGGGGGAATTAGTTAAAAAGAGAGATTTTCCCACATTGAAAATGGGAAACCCCGTTACAATGGAGGAATTTGGGTCTCTATATGATAATATGCTGGACAGGTGGAAAATGGCATAATTAAATGAGAGAATAACTAATTTATATGGGATTTATAGAGTGTCGATTTTAAACATTATCAGCCTTATCCCTTTTGATTTATCACTAAAAAAGTTGGTTTATCTGAGTGCTAAGATATGAGTTTTAGAAAAACTTAAAAAAAAACAGATTGTAGAAATATTTGAACCCAGACAGAGGAATTTAATGGAGAACCAATTTCAGCATTACATTATAAGGCTAGAGAGGAACAGCCCAAGGTTTTCAAAAAAGCAACCTTAATATATCCAATAACCTTACAGGAATTGGTAAATGATAGATAGAGGCTTGGTAAAAACTGAATGCACTTCTGTGCCAATGTGAGATGTAAGGAGATTCAAGGAAGAAACAGTCTCATCTGGCTTGCATTCACCTTTTGCGAAGCAAATGTTAAAGTCATGGTCAGTTTCTACTAGGATGCCTGGGAGCTGCTAACCCGGCAGAGACTGTTATTGGCCCCTGCAAGATCCCCAGGCGGACTGGCAGAGCTACAGTTTCCCACCAGCGAGAGGGCACAGTTTCCCAGGAGGGCACGCACCACGGCAGGTAACAGACACATAGACACAAAAAATAGCCATAAACATTTATTAAGGGAGAGAGAGAGAAAGGGAGAGAGAGAGAGAGAGAGAGAGAGAGAGAGGGCAGCGGAGGTCAGAGGTAAAAAAGGAGTGGGCGTGGCTAGGGCAGGGACTGAAAAAATAACAAGGATTATTCCAAAAGACTTGATAGAGCTGATTGATGGATGTTGTTTTAGAGCCTGGTCCACAATTACACTGGAGTACCTGGTTCAGAGAAGAGGCTAAAACTATGGAGTAATGGAATAAAACAAAAGGTATGGAAATCTCCCAAGATAACTTGCTGGAGAAGGAGATTATGCTACTGTAGAAAGGCAATCTTTCACATTCTGTCTTTATGCCATGCAATAGCTTAGAATGTTTAGGAAAGAATTGAAGAAGGAAAGATTTTATTATTTACCAAAATCATACAGGGCCCAAAAGAAACATTCACAGACTTCTTAAAAAGATTAACTTCAGCAGTAAATAAAATTTAGTGTGGCCATTAACAATTTATAACCAAATATTTTAAAATGAAAATAAACATTTATAAACAATCATTTTGGAAATGTGAGCATAGTTTTCTTCAAACTGCTTATTACTGTTTTTTGGCAAATAGTTTTAGGAATCATGAGGACATTTTAGGGAGTCTTGTTCCATCAAACTACATTAGTCAGAAAGGAATCCACAGGTTCTATTTTCTGTGGGAAAATATGCAGAACATATTTCAGAAAGTAACATATTCCTAGACTCAAATTTTGAAGTCAAAATAACTTTGTGTGTGTGTGTATATAATAAAATATATATGTTGGTTTAGATTGACAGCCCCAAAAATCAAATGTTTTCAGCAATTTACTCATTAATGGTCAAAAAATCCAAAGGAACACAATAATAAATATTACCCAGACTCTTTGTGTACATTCCATTTTTATATTACTTATTTTTTTCTTTATTACTTCTTAATAGAACCCTGAATATAGACTACTTCTCCCAAACTTGAAAATTAACCAAACTTTTTCTTTTCAGAACCTCCTAAAGATACTGTCACCCCTCTTCCCATGACAACAGGAAGTTCAAGAATGTGATGCCCATATTCCCAAGAAGTGGGTGGGTGGTTTTTGGTCATTCAATAGGTTACTAACATTTCTCATTGTTTAGACAGGTTGGTTACAAGTTAATATCAGTTGTAGTAAGGAGTAAAGTTGAACAAAGAAGGTTGGATTCAGAGTTCTTGTTTTAAAAAGAAAAAAGGAGGATATAGATATGGTAATAGGATAAAAGGGTAGATTATTGAATCTACTGGGATATATTGAATCATATATATGATAAGCTAAAAGAGTTGATCACTGAATCTTTTTTTTGGGGGGGGGGGATTTTCGAGACAGGATTTCTCCGTAGCTTTTTGGTTCCTGTCCTGGAACTAGCTCTTGTAGACCAGGCTGGCCTCAAACTCACGGAGATCCGCCTGCCTCTGCCTCCCAAGTGCTGGGATTAAAGGTGTGCGCCACCACCACCCGGCTCACTGAATCTTTTTTTAAAATTTTATTATTTGTTTATTATTTTTAAAAAGCAGCTACTAGTTTTACTTATTTTATGATGGAATTGACTTTTGCATATTGCATACAAATTTTGAATATTGATACAAATTTGTGATTAATTTGGATAGAATGCACATACTGTACATATATTTCTACTCATGTTCAAAGGATTGTACCTATATGAATCACTTAACAATGCAAGGCAAATTTCTCATCCTTGAAAATTTTTATTACAGGCTGTTTAGGATAATAGGGAAATGCAGGTTAGTAGTTAATCACCTAGTATAATTTAACATGTAGTCACATTAGGTATATTTTCAAGATCAAAGAAAGATACATTTTAGACAGATAGGTCAACTTCAAATACTTCAGAGATCTAGAGAATATGGCATTTAAGATGTTTTAATAACATAGGCTTTTTATGACAATGAGACAGTTTTGTGTTCCTGGGAGTTCCGTCTACTTCAGAAAAGATAATGGGCAGCAAAAAAAACTCTACATGGAGTTTATTTTCTTTGAGACTAAAATAAGCCACTGAGCAAATAGTTCCCTTGTCTCGACTGTTGATAGTATGCTGTCCTAATCAGACAAGCATAAGCCAAAAATGATAGCCAAACATTGTCAAGACAAGGGAGGTCAGCCCTTCAGAATATTTTGCTTCACAGAAAAGTATGGTAGATATTCTAGGCCTGTAGGTCAAAGACAGATACCCCAACATTTCAGAGAAACTTTGGGTGACTATTTAGGCAGCTAGCTGTTTCTGTCACTTCTCACATTTTTTGGAAGTTGCTTGTACACCCTGCTTACCCAGTTAATAATATTTCCTTCTTGGGTCTCTGACAGAGTTGACGACTAGATAGTTATAGTTTTTCTTGTCTTCCAGATGCAGAAAGGAAGTTATGATAAAAAGTGAATTATGTAAAAGACTTTGGAATCACTAAGATATGATAGATAATGGAATATTTTCTCTGAATTTGTCAAATTCAGATGGACTAGACATTGTTGATGTACTTATTGACTGTATATAGTGTATACAGTTATTGTACTTATAATAGCTTTTCTTGTATTAGTTATAGATTTCTTTTTTTAGACAAAGAGAGTAAATGTGGTAATATTTTCTTGGTATTTTAATAAATAAAGCTTGCCCAAATATCAAAATGCACAGCTAAGACACTAGGCTAGGGAGTGGTGGCAGATATTTTTAATTCCAGGACTTAGGTGTCAGAGGCCAATGGATCTGTTTAAGGCTACTCTGGGCTTCACAAGATTGATTCAGAAAGAGATCCAGGAGGTGTTGACTCACACATTTAATCCCAATGTTTGGGAGTCACACACCTTTAATCTTAGTACTAAGGAGGTGGAGACAGGAATGATATGGCTGGACAGAGAGGGGAATATAAAGAGTAACAGACAGAAAATTACTGGAGTGTGGACTCTGAGAATTCATGGCGATAGAATCTTGCCTTTTAAGTCTGAAGATTTGATAAAGGTAAAAAGGTCTCTCTAGTGGTTAGTTGCTTTGTTTTTCTGATCTTCAGCTTTAATCTCAATATCTGTCTCTGGGATTTTATTATTCATGCTACAAAAGTGTTTTAGAAACAAAGAAAAATTCTACATACTGAATGTTTGTGACCTCTGACTTATAAATCAAAATCTTAGCTTTAAAGTCTTTGGGTATTCCCTAGACCATGAGTGTTGAGCCTGTAGCATTGCTACTTTTTCTAAAAGAGAGCCAGAACCTATACTTCTTGATTTATCCTCCTTAAAAAAAACAGTAGGAAACAGTAAGATGGATGTCCTAAATAGTAACTGATACTCTGCAATCATGAAATTCATAGCCTCCTCCACGATTTTAAAAAAGCTTTTATTGTTTATAAGCTACATGTAGCTTGGTTTATTGCTTTACAGTAACTTAAAGGGAATTAGTATGAAGAAAATAATTTATCATTTAACTAATTTTATGCATTAAAAGTTTTCAAGGTCTGAGCATGGGTTATAGTGTATGGATGTTAAGCTTACCTGATACTCCAAAAGCTCATACTGAGGAACGGGTGCAAATGAAATGTATGTGTGATGGTTATAAGTCATGACAATGGTTACAACTCAGACACAATATTCAGAGAACATTCTCTGTAAGGCAAATTTATTTAAAGATCTGAAGGGAAAGATATCTCCTGGAACCAAACCAGCAGTTGATGTTTGCACTATACTTAATCAGTTGTTAAATGTATCTTTCATATAGAGCATAATCAGAATTTAAAACGACATATATGTCCTTCAATATTATTTTGTTCATTTTGTGCACTTATTGGGAGAATACATATTTGGTGTGGAGTAGAAGGGGACATAAAAAAAAAGAGCATAAAAGCACAGCACAGTCCATTAAGACTGATGCTAAAGCTCAGTTGGTAGAGTGATTTTCTAACAGGCACTTGGTTTCATCTTCAGCACTTTAAAGAAACCAAAAATTACAGCTATTGATCATTGTATAAAATTGTACATTGGTATTTTAAATAGTTTTATATCTTGCAAATGTCTGAATCAGTTAACTATTCATTGTTGTAAGAGTGTAGGCCTGCTTTTCATCCTGGCCACCCAGCTAGCTTAACCCCCAAAATAATCACACAGAAATTGTATTAAATCACTGACTGGCCCATTAGCTCTAGCCTCTTATTGGATAACTCTCACATCTCGATTAACCCATTTTATTAAATTTGTGATCACCATGTACTGTGGCTTACCGGAAATATTCTAACCTAAGTTCATCTCAGGCAGGAGATTCTTGGGCATTGCCACTCTGCCCTTCTTCCCAGCATTCAGTTCTGTCTCCTTGCCTACCTAAGTTCTGCCCTATCACCAGGCTCAAAGCAGTTTTGATTAACCAATGAAAGCAATACAAATTCAGAAGGACCTCCTACACCATTTCCCCTTTTCTGTTTAAACAAAAAAGAAAGGCTTTCACTTTAACATAGTAAAATTACATATAACAAAACAGTTATCAAACAAGAATTACAGTTACAATATTTATATCTATTTTATATTTTATCATAACAACGGAAAACTATAACTATCCATTCTTCAACTCCATCAAAGACCCCAGAAGGGTATAATATTACCTAAGTAAACAGGATGTGCATTGTAAGCAACTTCCAAAACTCTAGAAATGACAGAGACATCTCACTGCCTGCACAGGTTACCCAAATTTCTTCTCTAACATTGGGGCATCCGTCTTCATCCTACAGGCCCATAGTATCCAGCAGACATTTCCATGAGGCAGGAAAATTCAAAGACATTTCAGTCACTTTCTTCTGTATCCTGCAGAATGTCTCACAGACTCTTTTATGAAGCAAGATTACCCAAAAGGATCATTATACCAATTCATACACAAAACAGTTCCTCCTATATGTATGTAATTTGACAACAAATTATTGACCCATATTGGCCATGAAGTTTATGACCCACATAGAGGACAAGATAGACTACAGCAACATTTTAAACATAAATTAAAAGAGATCAGCCTATGAATTTTCAGTGTTAAATTTAGCAATGAATAGTATTAATAATCACATTAGTTCTTCTTTTTGATGTTTAATAACACTTTAAGTATATATATTGACCTTCAAGATGTGTGTGTGTATGTGTGTTTGTGTTTGTGTGTGTGTGAAGAATGTAACAGACACTATTCCAAATATGAATTAACACAGTACTTTCAGCTAAAAACCTCAATATTACTTAGCTCTCCTTGTCCAGTAGCAAATGGAAGGATAATTTTTTTATAAAATCCACTGGATACATAAAAATACACACATATATATCATTTTCCAATTCAGATATTCATCCCCATTAACTCTATTCATAATTTTTATTACTGGAAGTACTACCAAAAATTACCTGTCCTCATGAAGAGAAGTATTTCACCTGAATATCTACAAAATGTTATATTATAAAGATTTTACATGAGAACTATAGCAAATATAAAATGAGTCCACACTTAATTTTTCAGAGAATCAAGTGATACCACTGGAAAGTATTATTAATTTCTTGCATTTATTCTTCTAATTAATATATGGCTTCTAGAAATATTTGTAGGTTATTTGTATGTCTCTTCTGGTGAAGGTATGCAAATGATGGCTGAGAGAAGCCGATCCTTCCGTACTGATTCCTGTTTATCATTGTGTTGCTTTGCACAAAGATTTGCTTAGCTGACAACTTGAATTTAAAGAAAACCAACAAAAGGAAATAACCGTCAAGTGCTGTAGCATCCCTGCCAGCTCACTGTGCTATTTAGTCAAGCCTGGGTCTGAGAGCTGTGCAGACCAGAGATTCCAGATTGGCTTCATCCTACCTTGTTATCACTCTCCATGCAGCACAGAGCAGTGGGTGAGGAAGCAGCTTTCACCCCCCTGTCACTCATGAGATAGCAGGAGTTTTGATTCTCCCTCTTCTACAAAGCACCCAAGCATACATTTCTATTGGCAAATTGATCTCTTTCCTCTCTCTGCATGACTTTTTGCTTTATTCTCTCCTCATAGATTCAGGATCAAAAAGCAGAGAAAGGAAATCAATTTAACAGTCTGAATTCTTTCTTCCAAACCTAGAATGTGTTTCTGTAGGTGTATTTGTTACATATAATTGGTTCATATTGTGCTCACATACACCTACAGTTAAATGTCTGCTACATTCTGCAGGAAATAAAACAGATTGTCATTACAAGCAATTTAACATAACAGTATCTTCAAGAGAGATATGTTAAATTTTGTATCTATCATTTCCAATGGTTTACTGATAGGCTTTATGAACATTGTACGCTTTTCAATCATGTACTAATAAATATTATTGCAGTCAAAGGCATGCTACCTTGCTTTTAAAGGGCCACCAGAAAAAATGTAAGACTGTTAAAAATGAAATTTTCAAAGATATATAGTTACAAAGCCCATATTCATTAAACATTTTGGTATACTTAAAAAAAATGATTAATGTTTTATGTTCTTAAGATCACAAAATTTTGTTTGTTGAAATGTCATATTTCATTTGAATGTATGCAATTATAGAACTCCCACGTTGTTGTGGCATATTTGTAAACTATGTTAATATGTATTTGTTGTGATTGGTATAATAAAAAACTAAACAACTAACAGCTATACAGGAAATATAGGTGGGATTTCTGGGGAGATAAAGAGAAGGAATCTAAGCACTAGAGAAGCCAGGAGACATGGAGAGGAAACAGGAGGTATGAGATGGAAGACAAGTAACACCACATGATAAAATGTAGATTCATATAAATGGGTTAATTTAAATTATAGGAGCTAGTTAGAAACCAGACTATGCTAAAGAATAAGCTTTCATAATAATAAGTCTTTGTGTCATTACTTGGGAGATCAATGGCAGGAGAAAAAGAGAGTTTTTACATATAGTATCCAAGTGGGGACATGTATTTCTACATAGTACCTTTAGAAAACTTTAGAAAAAAAGTTCCAAAAATACAAACATCGAGGCAGACATTGGTTCCTAGTCTCTCAGTATCTCAGATAGGTAGCAGCACACAAGGACACAGCTTCTAGCAACTACCTATGTGCTTGAACCATCCAGCACCATGTGTAGGGCCTTAAGGAGGGTTTAAAACTTGTGTCTAACTATAAGACAAGTCTGCAGGTGTGCAATAAAGCAGTCCAGACTCAGAAAACATTTAAACAGATACAATAAAAAATGGATAGATAAAATAGTCACAGATAAAATAGTTTTAAAATAATAAACTAAAATCCTTAAAGAATAAAGTAATAAAAAATTAAGCCACATAAAGATGGGAAACACGTAGGGCTTCTAGATCCCATATGGTGTTGTGTTGACTTTAAATTTTTCAATGTTAATGTACAAAAAACATTATGCTTAGGATATTGGATTATGAAAACTGCTAAATTAAACCAACCTATGTATTTTAAGAATGTTTTAACTTCAAAATGGAAAACAAAAACTACATTGTGTTGGGGAAGAGATTTGCTTTTGATTCCAAAGGAAACAAAAAGTTATGGTTCTCTTCAAAATTAATAAAGATCAGATTTGTTTGGGGGAGACCTCCTGAAATTTTTTCCTACAGATATGAAGAGAGAAACCAAGAAAGACTATAGGACAGATGACATATGTTCTGATCTCTCTACTATGGGAATAGCTCTAAGACTGGATGAGACTTGATAAATCTTGTTGTCTACAGTGTCTTCATGACTTATTACATGCTATCTTTTCATGTGGCATGGAAGATTTATGTTGTAAGTCAGTTTTACAGTCCAAATGGACTTATATAATTGAAATGTGCCTTTTACCTGCTCAAACATAAAATTAAAAAATTTATTTATAACTGACTGTGTACACTGAACATCCCATAGCTCTACTAAGGCAATGTGTTACCTTTGAAAGTTTGTGTGTTTTCAGAAAGAAAAAAAAAACAAAACAAAAATCAATGAAGACAAGTAGCCTCTCAGAATGCCTCTATTGTAGTTTCCTCAAAATTCTACATACAGAATAACTCCAAAACTGTTAGCTGAGAAGGTATAGCCTCACATATTAGCCAGTCAAGACTTTAGATTAGCTCTACACTTTCCAATATACAGAGACATAATAATAATAATAATACAGTTAGCTCTCCCAGGTCTTGAGCATTTCCAAATTTTTTAAGGAAATACTAAAGATGCTGCTGCCCCAAGACAACAGGAAGCTGTCTAGAGAATGCTACATTCCCTACACAATGCTGACATTTCCAGGAGTTGAGGGTGGGTATTTTTTTGCTATTCAGTGGATTACAGATATTTAACATAATTTAGTGGGATTGATTCCAAGCTGTTCTTGGACAGGGTCAGGGAAAATGCTGAACAAAGATTGGATTCAGATATCTCTTTTTGTAGGAAAGAGGAGGCAAAATAGTAGAGAAATTATGAGAAGATGAAGGAATGATGAGTCTACTTTTGAACTAAAAATGACTACCAATCTCAGCTGTTCTACATAGGTATAGATTTTTGTATATTGTTACATATTTAAGATTATTTTGTTATACTCTATATATGTTTCTATTTTATTTAAGTTATTGTACTTATGAAACTAGTTTAAAATTTTAATATAAAGTTTTAGTCCTTAAGAGTTATTAAGATAATAAAGACAGGTTAGCAGTTAGTCATCTATAACAATCAAAATTACAGTCATGTTAGGAAGGTTTTTAACATCAGATATATTTTAAATAGATAGATAATCTGGTCTTCAAAACCTTCAGAAACCTCTGAATATGGGATTTAAAATGTTTTAATAACATGGTCTTTCATAATAGTAAGACACATCTACTCCTGTCAACACCAAATTACTTCCAAAAAATACTGGGCATTAAAGAACTTCCATACAGAGTTTGTTTTCATTTGTGGCAAAGTTAGCCACCAGGCAAGAAACTGCCCTGGCATCAACTGCTAACATGTTTTTCAAATTGGACAAGCAAAACATAAAAGAAAGTGACTGCTAAACCTTGCCAAGACAAGGTAAGAGTGTTATTCAAAATTTCTGCTTTGTAGAAAAATCTGCCAGATTCTTGGCCTGTATGCTAAAGATGACTGCCTCAACTTTGCAGAGGAAACTTGGGTGATGGTCCAGGCAGCCAGCTGTTTCTGCCATTTCTATAATTTTGGAAGTTGCTTGTGCTATACTTCCTTTGTACCATTGTATTCAGGTAATATATCCTTCTTGAATCTATGATGGTGTTAACCACTAGATAGTTATAGTTACATTTTTCCTTGTTGCCAAATTCAGAAAAGAAACTTACATAAGAGATATAAAGTGTCTAAGCTTGAGAGTCATGAAAGTTTAAATTGTTTATTTAAGAAAATGTTTTAAGGTCTGAAAAGATAGTTTTAGATTGGTAACACAAGTTAAAAGAAAAAAGAATTAGGTACAAAATGTTGGACTCACTAAGATGGGATAAATAATGAAGTACTTTCTCTGAATTTGCCAAATACAAACTGACTGGACATTGTAAATGTAATTCTTACCTGATATATTTTCTTACTCTATATAGTTTCATTATATTAGAGAAAATTTTTAGACAAAAATTTTTAATTTTTATTTAGACAAAAGGAGAAAATGTTGTAGAATATTTTTGTTCTGTGTGAAGATGTATTTGCTGTGATTGGTGTAATAAAAGCTGAACAGTTTGTAGTTGGGTAAGAGGTATAATCAGAATATCCAGGAAGAGAAAGGAAAAGGAGGAGGAATGTAGCTGTGTGGAAACACAGAAAGGAAACAGGAAGGACAAGATGGAAGAGAGGAAATGCTACATGGTAAAACATAGATTAATATAAATGAGTTAATTTAAATTATAAGAGATAGTTAGAAACAAGCCTAAGCTATATTCTGAAATTTTATAATTAATAAGAAGTCTCCATTTCATTATTTGGAAGCTGGCTGACAGAGCAGAAAAAGACTCATTACACCACATAAACACAAAGTCCTTGCTTTTGGCAATGTATTTATTAGACTAATCTACTATATGTCTTAAGTGATTCACAAACCTATACCTGTTAACACATCTCCTTTGAGAAATTTTCATCCAAAACTAAAATTAAATTTAATACAAATCCCTGGACCATGACAAAAACATTCTATCAAACCATTTCATTACCTAATATAATGGGACATAGTTTATTTTATTGCAGAATTCACATGAATCAATACCCTCTCTGAAAAAGAATTCATTTTGTTTGATGATCCAAGATAAACTGTGTAACATCTAGTGCATTTTCCCCTGTCTCTGCACAGTCCATATATTAAATTAACTTCTAACAAAAGCAACATACACAAGAGTCTCCTTTTCTGCCCGTATTTTCATCAAATGCTGCTAGAAGCTTACAATTCTCACCATAAAAACAAAAAGAGTATAAAAATGCTATTCAGGTCACATTATATATTTCATATGTATCTGATCAAAAAATCACATATCAATCCCTAACTTCTTATAATTAGTCCATCAAAATTATATTAACAATAAATATTATAAATATAACTTTAAAATCTTATTGAATCACTACATAGAACCCCTACTCAAGTAACTGGTATAAAATTTATATTTGGTGGTATAAATAATAATTTGAAAATGTAGTTGATGGAGATAATAAGGTACAATGTTTAAGGACACACTGGATTACATAAGAAAGACATCTGAAAACAACAGCAACAAAAATCTGCCTTGTATTTAAAAATCTATTTTTATAGACAACTATAAGTGAAGTTATAAATTCCTTTGTGATTAGTTGTTCTGGGAAATGGAAACCATTTTTAATAATGTGGTTCCCTTTTCTGTATAACAGACTTTATAAAAAAGAGAGTGCCAGACAAACGGTAATGTAATACTGCTTTGTTAATAAGGAATGCTGATGTTCAACGAAGCACAAATATAACATACTTTGTCTCCATTAGCAACTCTTAAACTAAATATTTTCTAATCCTTAGAAATAATTGAACTGGTATCATATTCCATAAAGCAGCACAAGACTCCCAGCACCAAATTTTGACAGTCTTCCCATATAATGACATTTAATATTCCAAAGGTTAATATGAACAAAAGGTCAACAAAAAATTTTTTCTTCAACAAATGGAGAAAACTTGTTTTATTTTCACCCAGGTGATTGCTGCCACCAAGAAAAAAGTCTCCAAATACATGAATGCACTTAACTGAGCTACTGGCAATTTTGACAACATAGCTTATGTCCTTTCTGGTATCTAATATGAATTTTTATGGCAATTCTCATTTTGTGTTGAATTTGTCTTTTCTTTTTATCTGTTTTCATTTTCATGTATGTGCATAATGATCCTGCATGTTAATGCATGTATATGTTCATATGTGTTGAGGCTTAAGACTGATGATGAAAATCATTCTCAATGGCTCTCCCACCTTATTCTTTGAGTTGTGCCCTGTCGATTAAACTCAGAGGGGATCAATATTTCTAGTTTATCTAGCAATTTTGCTATAGGATCTCCTGTTTTGCTTTTCAGTGCCTGAATCACTGCCAGGGACAATCCTCAGACAAAAATACCTCTTGCCAGGATAGAGGTGTGAAGATTTAGAAATATTGTAAAGAATATGAAGATATAAATAAAAATAATAAAATGAAGAAACATAGAATAGTGTCAGTAAGTACAGAAATTTGCCCACATTTAATTTCCAATTGCTTAAAATAGCCCTCACCCTAAAAGGTAGGAGTAAGACAAAAAATTACATTCACATGACAGAAGGAAATGAACAAGCCAGTTGAAGTTCACAGACTCCATCCATGGTTAAACATTCTGTTGCTGGGACAAAACAAGTCATGCTCACACCCTAGACAAAAACATTTTATTGGTAAATCACTCCCTGGATGGAATCTAATGTTATCTCTTTAAGGGAATTGGAACTTAGTTGGATCCTTAGACTTTTCTTTGAGGTTGAAACATATGCACTTCTCTATTCTTGAAATACAAGGTCTAGCTCTTAGCCACACCTGTTGACAATAACCTTGAGAGAGCATAACTCTCTAAATCTAGGTGGGACCACTTTTTGAGGTAGAAGCACAATAACCTTGAAGGAATAGGGGTAAGTTCCAGCTCTCTGACCTTTGGTCAATGTGGAAATCGTCTCACATTTTTGGGCCTCTACAAATCACCAATGGACTCCACACATATGTGGCATTTACATGGGTTCTTGAGATACAAACTTGGGTCCTCATGATTGCTGTTATAAAATTTAACCACCCAACTGTGTTCGGTCTCCCAAATTTATTGTTTCTTATATTTATTGTTCTATATACAATGATTAGTTGAATGTACATATAATTATTGAGTAACTATTTCATATTAAGATCCCCAAGGTCTACAGTTCATATTTGTTTTGGCTATCTGTGTGCGTTTTTGCTTAGTGTTACTATTTAGTCCTTAAATTAGTAGGAATCACACCTACTCAAGTATTTCCAACTAAACATATTGGCCTTACAACAATGAGGAAATATGGAAAAACTGATGCTCTCAAGTGATGCTGATGAGAAAGCACTACAAGTCATATTGGAAAACACTTTGATAGTTCTTAAGAAGCTAAAATGTACTTAACATGTTAGACATTTAAATGGAATAGTCAAAATCCATTTCTCACAGTCCTCGTACCTATATAATAAGAAACCAAGCAAGGTGCAAAGCTGTAATACCCAGAGCTGCTTCCCTAAGAGTGTGACACTCAAGAAAAATATATTCAGCCGGGCGGTGGTGGCGCACGCCTTTAATCCCAGCACTCGTGAGGCAGAGGCAGGCGGATCTCTGTAAGTTCGAGACCAGCCTGGTCTACAAAGGGAGCTCCAGGACAGGCTCCAAAGCTACAGAGAAACCCTGTCTCGAAAAACCAAAAAAAAAAAAAAAAGAAAGAAAAAATATATTCACACTAGCCCTGCCTATTTTGCATTCCATTGAATGACTAGCTTTAGTCATTCACTCAGCGAGTGCTAAGCTAAGACTGGACAGATTAAGCTTTATAGTCACTGAAAAGAGAAGGCAGGTACAATTTCTGAAAAGTGAACATCCATTGGAGACGCAGATTATCCAAGTACGGAAACTGTGTAAGAGTAAATGCGATCAGTATTTGTCCCTGTGGCTTCTAATGTTTAAGCAACAGTTAGATTACTGTGCTTGCTTTCTTTTTTTCTCTAGTTTTGTTATAAAAGGTCAACTTCATTCAATAAATTTCTACTTTTAAGTTGCTATAGAAACACATAAAACTTGGAAGATGATACAGACTGTTCTTACGTCCAACATACAGTTTCTGCTTTTATTTGGTTGGTATGTCTGACCTATATCACCTATTTATTATTATTGTAATAAAAATCAATACTTTAGTTAAAATCATTAATTCTCACCTAATTTTAATTTTTTCATTTGAGTTTCATCCAGAGTGCCATCTTACCTTCAAAAGTATTAGCTACTACTTCTTTGCTAAATTATTTAGTTATTAGAAATCCCTAGTTAATGTTGAGTTTTTTAGGAAAGCTGACTTGGTATTTTAAAGTGTATTGGGGATAAATATATAAGTCGCCTTCTATGAATAGACTATTTTTATAAAAGTCATACCATCCTCACCACATCTAACAAGTCATGTGTTGCCAGCATCACTTACCATGGAAGAGAGTAGATTCATCACCTAGCTGAGATAATGTGTCAGCTTTCATCAAAATAAACTTACTTGCACACCCTGTATTACATAGTCTTTGATAGGAAGACAGGATATTCAGTTCACTCTTATAAGATAATCTACAAAACTCATTTGCACTTAAAGGGTACATATCTATTTTCCTGGCTTATTTATGTATTATTGTGGACTGATGGCTACTTCTTCATCGTTGACTTTAATCTAGTAATTAAATTTAATACTCACCTGTCCATTTGCTTGTCTTTTACCTGCCTGATACTGAGAAGCTTGGCATTCACCCCCATTGCTTTTTTGTATGTGTGTTGCTTTCATCTCTGTGACTTGGTTGTGTTCTGAATGCCGAGAAAGTATATTATTCTGTTCTACCATCATCCTGGGAGCTTGCTTGGGGGAAGAAAAGAAGCAGGTTAAACATGTTGTGATGTTGAATTCAGTGGGCCTATACCTCGGGGTTATATGATCTACACACATTTCTGTCCTTTCCTCCGATTGTTGTTTCCTACCCCATTGCTCCAAATCTATTTAACTAAAGCCTTTACAACCCTGTCGCTAGTCCTTTTTTATTGCCTTGAGGCTGATTAAAGAAAAAGACCCCAGCACTTGGGAGGCAGAGGGAGGCGGATCTCTGTGAGTTCGAGACCAGCCTGGTCTACAAGAGCTAGTTCCAGGACAGGCTCCAAAACCACAGAGAAACCCTGTCTCGAAAAACCAAAAAAAAAAAAAAAAAACAAAACAAAACAAAAAAAAAAAAGACAGAAGGACATTGGAGAGAAAAGAAACATTTCACTCTAGCTGTAAAAAGTTTTCAGAATTTTGCTGTGACATTTTGCGATGAGCAAGCCCCATTCTTTGTCTCACACACGGTAAGAACGTTCTTTCTCCATATCTTTAAGAAGGGAAGATTCTGTGTAATCAGACAATGGCCTCTGTTATCTCATCTCACAGAGAAAATCTTCCATGTTTCACCCTAGGTTCGCTACTAGTTGCAGTGTTTTTGTACCTGTTAGCTACCAAAATAGACCAATGTCTTTATATTCTTAGTTTTCTAATTTGTGTTTTGTAATCAAGAATATAATAGTTTGTCCAGTCTTTTTTTCAGGACAAGAACACTTTTTATCCTTAGCTTTCTGAATTTTTTTAGAATATTTGCTATGGTTTGTCATTTAATCCACTTTTAATGAATTAATATGCTTTTGTATTGTTATGAATGTGCTATATTTTTTAAATGTTTAAACCAAACTATATTTTACAAGATATAAAACATACTATCATGTATTATCATTTCCATGCTTTATTTTCTAAAATTTGTTCAATTAATATATATGTGTTTGTAGCAGTTGTGTCTATAGTTTTATTCTTGCAATATCTTTGTCAAGATCTATCATCAATTATTTGTGTATCATTCTAGAAGCAAGAGTTTAGGAAGGACTAAAACAGATATTATCGAGTTTTAAGAAAACTGCAGTCATTAGCATGTCTACTCAAAAACCAAGACATTTTCAATTATCTTTTCAAGAGGCTAAATTTGAGATTTTCAAGAAGATAATATAAGTCATTTTTCTTACTAACATTTTATTTTTAATAACAGGTTCTTTTGAGGGCGGGAGAATTTGACTTTATACAGTATGTTTGCTTTGTTGTCATTAGGCAACTGCATGCAATCTGGTAAGTAAAACAACTACATAGACATAGAAACTTCCTTTTATTCTTCTGTATATTGCAGTGTATGAGCCCATGCTAGTAAATTCATGATGAATTCCATTCTGAGTCAGTCAAAAAATCCATATTTGAACCCATATAAAACTCTGAAGTTAGTCTGTTTTCTATACATTTTTGTTCAATTTGTTGATCTTAAATTTTCAATAGGACTGATAAAGTTTCTTTGGTAGAGGGAGCAACCCTAAAACTGCCCTAAAAATTACTCAAAGCAAGTTTGTATTGAATAAATATTTGCTAGAACTGATGCTAATGTGCATTATACAGAATGCTCAGTTCTCTGAGCCAACTTGCCATGTGTCACTATTCTTCTTTCAATCTTAAATCCACTGTCTCCATCATTCTTTTGTAGTTACCAAGATATAGTTTCCTTCAAAATTTTCTAATAGTTGTAAAAAAAATCAGAACATATCCCATATAGACTATAATTCTTTAGATTCTGAATGCAGCCCAGAAAACCATTGATAAAATGGGTTGCATTACTTTTCACACTTCTATGTGTCCTAATTACTCTTGTGTTTTGAAGAATTCCTGTGGGAAATCATTTTAACCATTTCAGTATTGATATATTTTCATAAATGAGTATGTTCATGTGTGCGTACATCTTCATATGGGGTACATGCACTTGCATGTGCAGGCTGCAGTGTAACCTCAGATGTCAACATCTGAAACATTGTGCTCGTTCATCATAATAGGTTTGTTCACTGGTATAGAACTTGCAGGTTGGCTGGCCAGTGAGGCTCAAGCACCCTCCTGTCTCTGCCTGCTCACACTGGGATCATGAGCAAGCACCATCACATTCACCTTTTACGTGAGTTGTGATCACCTCAGGCTCTCTAAACTAATCCATGCTCCTCTATAATTCTTAAGCACGTTCCTTCCAGAGGATGGAGGAAATATGGTCTCCAAGTGCAGAGCATGTGTCCTGTAGAAGCACCTGAACCCTCTTAACTGTGTGTGGACTGCAGATCTGAGTATCTTTCGGTTCACATCACATTCCTCAATTGTTTATTTTTTGACTGTGCCTCTTCAAGTACTTTATAAAGAGAACTCATGACTATTATAACTTAAAACTTTTTACAGTTCCTATTATTTCAGAAGTCAAGTTAACCATATAATAATAATGTATGGAGCCTTAAAGAACTTATTTTTAAACCCAGTCTTACTTTTCTTTGGTGTTTCTTCTTGCCTCCCTGCTCCACTTTTTTTTTTCTCTTCTCTTGTCCCTCCCCTTCCTCTCCCCTTTCTTTCCCTTCCCACCCTTCTTTCTTACTCAGGACAAAATTTTATGTATTCTACTCTGATCTTGATTTGTATCTAAGGATAAACTTGAACCTCCAGATCTTCCTGTCTCTACCTCCCAAGAGTTGTGAGTGCTGGAGCTTGCTACCACATTCTGTAAACCCAGACATTTCCTACGACAAAGATCAGGGAAACTAAGTAAGCTGACACTAGAAATCAATGTAATTAGCAGTCTGTCTTCATTGGCTTCTAATCCATGGCATGTTGCCTTATTGAGCAAGCCATAGTTGCTAACAAAACTTCATATTTCATTTTATAAAAAATAAAAATGAGAAACAAATTCGGGGAAATGAAGGGAACATGAGAACTGAAACTACACTCATCTGGAACATAGTGCAGTTATAGTCTCTCAACCTCTTTATGCCAAAAATTCCAGTAACAAAAAAACAAACAAAAAAAAAAGAATTCCAGTAAAATTAACTTTTGCTATTAAGTTTGTACCTATAGAGGTGAAAACCTTTTATATTGACATGCTTCAAATAAGAATACTAAAATAGCAATGAACCATTTTTATGTCTAAGCATAGGTGACCTTTGATTATGACCTTTCTCCCTTCCCAGATATAAATCTATAGTTTTCCCAAAATCTCATGACACCACCCACATTTACAGTATAAAGTGTATCTTACCTACTTGTGCCAGCCTTGCGATCTATATTTTGATCTTATCAGACTTCAAGCTTGCTCAAATCACTTCTGAAGTGTAGACTATAATCTTCTATACCAAAAGGGGGGATAGGTTCCCTTGCATTTTTTCCAAGTTTAACCCAACAGCCATCAAAATCACATATGTGTGCTTATGGATAAGACACATAACATTGTTCACTTTTTAGAAGCCGACACCCCTACTTGAGTGGATAGTATTATTTCCTGATACACTTCGTTTTCTATTAATCTCCAAAGTCATATCTACGTTACTGATCCATTTGATGTAATCTAACTCTGACTCTTACTGGTTTATTCTAAAATTTATTTCTGTGGTCAAATCAAGAATGCTATCATCACCTGAGTAGAGTACTCATGCTGATATTGGTGGCAGTGTGGAACCATATCTCTTACATACTCTCGAGGGCTACCGATAGATTTAGATTTCCTTTTATGACACAGAGATATTTCATTATACATAATGGAATTTTAAAAGATATTATTCTGAAGTTCAACTGATAAGTATCTTCAGCCTCAAAGTTTTGGCTTCCTAAGTACTGGTTATGCTAGTATATGCCATCATGTCTTGCTTATGGCTCATACAATAAACATGTAAAGTATATCAGGTCATTCCCTGTAAATAGAGGCTTTTTTTCCCTGCCTGGTTCCTCCCACAGCCACTTTTAAAATAATCACACAGAAGCTTATTACTAATTACAGACCCTTTGATCTATTGCTAAGGCTTATTACTAACTAGCTCTTATAGCTTAAATCACCCCATTTATATTAATCTATGCTTTGTTACATATCTAATAGCTTTGCCTGTGCTCTAAAACATCTTGTTCCTCCAGTCCTGGCTGGCATCTGTGCAGACTCCACCCTTCTCCTGTATCACTGCTTGGATTTTCCACCTGGCTCTATCCTGCTTTGCCATAGGCCAAATCAGCTATTAAATCAAATTAGCCAATAAGAATAAAACATATTCACAGCATACAAAAGGGTTATCTCACAGCAATAACCAAAATCCATTCTTTAAAATTGACTAGTATCTGGTATTTAATCAAAAACATTATGGAATATATTATTTTTCTTTTACTTTTTTCTATTCATAGACGCCATATAAATGTGCAAAACAATAAAACTGATAACTAGGAAGGAGGGAGAGAAAGGAGAGGAGGGGGGAAGAGAAACGAAGAGGAGAAAAGAAAGGGGATAGAGAGGTTGGGTGGACATAAAAAATAAGCAGGCAGAAGTCAGAGCAAGCGAAATAGATTTATAAGTTTCCTTGGTAGTACTGTTCTCTTCTTTTCCTTTTTTTCCCTCACTGTATAGTGGTTGATCTGGAATTCACTATGGAGTCCAGGCTTGCCTTCAACTCAGATCTGCTTACCTCTACCTCTAATACTGGGATTAAATGTGCACACCACCATACCTAACCAGGTTTAAGACTTTTATTCATTTCAAAAGTCTGACAAATCTTTGAAATTCAAGATCCATAGCACCATCTAGTGGATTTATCCTAAATTCAAGTAAACAAACAAACCTAATTCGCAATTACAAAATAAATGAGAGACCTTTTATTGGTAGATTTCAACACTACAATTTTAAAATATGTAGTTAGATGCATAGTAACAGAAACAGAAGTTGATTTATTCATGAGCAAAAAATGTAGATTTGTCACAGTAGCCACACCAGCCAAAGATGCATAAAAGTAAGCTCTTAAATCAGCAACAAAACAGCATCAACAAACACTGCTCATTGATATCTCTCAACATCAAAAATCTTAAATCCCCAACAAAAAGACAAAGACTACCAGAATAGATTTGAAAACACTATACATCTTTCTGCTGCATCCAAGAAACAAAATTTAGCATAAAGATAGGCATTTCCTCAAGGAAAAGGGTTGGAAAAGGTAATACAAAAAAATGAACACAGGAAGCAAGCTGGTATACCAATTTTAATACCTGACAAAATATATTTCAAACCAAACTAATCAGAAGAGAAAATATGTTAGCAAAAAAATAATTTTATACTAGGCATCCATCTTGATCTTTTGTCTGACACCAGGATGACAGCAACCACTGCAGCTATCTTTCCAGAATCTCGTTTCTCTCGATACAGGGTCATCTCAGGCTGCTTAGCCTTTTTGGTAATTGGCAGTGATATGATGGCTGGTACCCAAATCAACAAGGCAGCACTGGAGTGGTCATCCCAGCAGTGGCTCAGGCCACAGTTTCTAAAAGAACAACCAAGAATATCTTTCCCCCCAAAGGTGCTATTCCATACTACAAAAAGGAAAAGAAAAAAGAAAGAAAACTAAAACAAACACAAGGTTCAATAGTGCCTGGGCTCTTAGAGAAATATTCCAAAAAAGAAAGATAGGAACTACACTCACTTGTATAGGATTCCTTTAAAGTGATATTCATAGCCCAAAATATGTAACAAAGCATAAAGCATTCACAAAGGAAAAGGTTTGATTAATAGAAGCCTGTTCTTTCATCATATTGCTTAAAGCAGTTCCAGCAGTGTAGTTTGAGGAATAGAAAGATGAATACAAAGAACTAATTTGGCTCACTGATCAACACAAGGGAGTTTCTTACCAGGCTTCACACAGTGTTTTCCGCTTGACTGGGATTCACCAGGAGGCTCCTCAAGAGAATGACAGGTGTCATTCTCAGGCTCATCACAGGATCCTTTCTCATCATTTTCCACAGCCTGAACATATCTCTCTGGTACCCAAATGGGCTTGTCTGTTCCTGGAGGAAAAACACAAACAGCTCCTCTCACCCTAGCCAACAGGCTAGCTATCCATAACTTTCATCACCAAGGTGGCTTTCTGGGGGGACAGCTTTGTAGGTTGTGTTGTTAAGACTGCCCCCATCTCTGCTAAGAGATCACGTCCCCATAGATCGACAGGCAGGCCAGGAAGAACATATGGCTGGAAAAAACCCTCATGTCCTTCTTCACCATGCCATTTCAATATTTTTGAACTTTTTTGAGGAGTTGTTTGACCTATTCCCTGCAGCTGTACATTACCTTCTTCCAAGGGCCATGCTTTTGGCCAATATTTTAAGGACAAAACTGATACATCTGCTCCAGAATATAATATACCATCAAAGCCTTTTCCCTCTATAATCATTCTAAGTTAGGGCCGTTCATTTAAATGTGCAAACCAAAAAGCAGCCGTTCCAGGGGATCCAAACCCTTGATTGCCTCGGTCTCATTTATTATTGGTAACCTTGTTGGGAATCAACACTAATTGTGCTATCCACTCGCCTTGAGGAATTACCACCACCTCCTGTTGGACAGATGTCATAACCTTAATCTCCTCTTTATAGTCTGCATCTACTATCCCAGGATGTATTTGGATCCCCTTTAAAAGGGTACTGCTTCTGCCTAATATAAATCCCATGGTACCCGGTGGTAAGGGTCCATATACTCCTGTAGGAAATGTTTCAGATGGTCCTTGTAAAACTTTTGATAATTGATCCCCAGCTGCTTTGTTAGGTAGTGCCTTCCAAGCTTTAGTGGCAGCTGCGGCTATTTAGGCAAATACTCCTGGATTATACAGAATTTGTTGCTGCAAATCAGCATAAGTCCCAGCCCCAGTTAACATATCTAAATTACGTTGAGCTTGACCCACTAGAGCACTTAACTGGGCCATTTGCTTACAATTTTCCTGATATTCCCCTCGTCATAGGAGATAATCTCCCCCAGATAAGACAGCACGACATAATTGCTGCCAATTACTTGGTGTTAATTTCATAGCAGAGAAAGATTCTACTATGGCCAACGTGAAGGGTGTTTGAGCCCCATATACAGCTACAGCTTCCTTTAATTGCTTCATTTCTTTAAATTGTATAGCAAAATGTTGGCGAATTGTTTGCCCTGGGTTGTTGGTGTCTGGCACTTCCATCACCGGTTCAACCGTGCGTACAGGATGGAAATAAACTCCCTTGTTTTGTTCAGTGCCAGAGCCCCTACTCAACTGAGACCACCAACCATCATTATAAGCCAGTGGGGCCGAAGGAGTTAGGTGTTAATCTTTTCTTACTTTACATTCTCTCAGTTTTCTTAAGAGATTTCTTATTTCCTTACATATGATCTCCTCCACTTCTGATGAATCCTCACTATCCTCATTATCCTCCACAAACTCTAAATCAAACTCCTCCCTACTTCTCCCTATAGACTGACTTTTTTCTGAACAAAGAAAAGATACCTCCCATCTTAACTCCTCAATATGTCCCCATTGGCCAGGTAAGCTGTCTGTTTACCTCTCTCAGCAGGGCTAAAACCGAGCAAAGGACGTCAGGATTAACACATACCCCAATCCACCCTCACCTTCTGAGGGCCACCTCTCAGCGTTCCCTAGTTCCCGATATCTCGGAGGGACCTCCATTTGCTGTGCACCGGGGACCCCAGTCTGCACTCTATGCTCTAGAACGCAGTTCGCGAGCTTCATGCAAGAGGTTGGAGGTTGAGAATACATACGCAGAAACAGACCGACACACAGATCTTCCAACACTGGTACCAAAAAGCCCACTTTAATAGCACCATGGAGGCTTAAATACCCTGCAGTCAACGGCCAACAGGTGAAAATCCCATCCTCTGATCCTCTAGGCAAAGCACAGCTTTTAGTCACTTCAATTAGAAGGCTCTAGACAGGGAAGAGCAGCTGAAAGCCAGAACTCAATTAGTCCCAACATCTTATGGCATTTGTTTGTTTTTTTTTTAATAAGATTTTCTATCTGTGTGAATAGTGTGTGTCTCTATGTCTATATATGGTTCTTGTGCTTTTTCTTTGACTCTTTCATCCTCTGTTTGCTTGGTTTTGTTTTTCCTTAATGTACTATATTGCATTTTATTATTATTTCTTAGATGTCTGTTCTCTAAAGAGAGACAGAAAGGGAGTTGATCTGGATGGTAGCAAATGTGGGGAGGGAGTGGGAGGAGTAGGGAGAGGGGAAAGCATAATCAGAATATATTACAAAAAAAGTATATTTTCACAAAAATAGAAAGATATAAACGAAGTTTGCACTTTTTTCTTATAATTTCCTTTTCTATGTTTTAAAAAACATGCCACAAAGGGCATAAGAGAATTGTTTAAATGTTTGAAGAATATAGGCATCATATTACCAAACTGATGTAAAATTATAAGAATATCACAGAGCAGTAGTCAGGAAAAGTAGCCAGTCCAATTGTATTCAATTAATTAATGTGTTTTACACAGAAAGGAAAGCGATAAACAAAAAGAAAGACAGAAGAACAAGAAAGAAGGAGGAAGGGAGGAAGGGAGGGAGGGAGGAAGGGAAGAATGGTGGCATTTAGAGAAAACGTCATTGAAAAAGATTCACTAGTACTCTGAGTGCCTTCAAGAAAATGACATCTCAAATCTATAAATTTATTTTCCATTTTAAAATGCTCAGCATACTTTGATGTCAACTGCCAAGCTATATATAAAAATGAAAATATATAAAGTAAGAAAAATTAGTGTAATATATATATATATTTGTGATGTGTGAAAAGATGGACAAGATTATTCATTTCTTCTTCAGAAATTAAGCACAATATTTCTGGAAATTTAACATTCACATAAAGTATGTAAACTCCAATAGAATAGAATCCCCTTAAGGCAATGGACTAAAGATATTCAGGTTTTGTCTTTTGGATTCTTCTATGTCTAGAAATATCTACTGAAAACTGTATCATAACCATGCATGTAATACGGACTGAAGAACTAAAGAGCTTTGCAAAGCATTTTTCCATAAACTATGTCATTTTACATCAGTGGGTAGGTAGATTGGGGCAGTTTTCCAGACTTTCCCTTTCCATCTTATCATAAGCCCATCTTGACTTGCAGATCCAGAATAACTGTTCACTGTCACTGATTCTGCAAGGTGGATGGAAAGCCTCCAGTCTTACATATGTTCCCTATCATTTCATTGGCAGCTAAGAAGCTTGCATTTCTCACTGAACTACAGGTTTTGCTCACACTGGCATCTTCTAGAAAGTATTGGAATATATAAGAGATTATTTTTAAGATTGGATCATGAAATTTTAAACATTTCCTTAGGAATTCTGAAGTGTATACAAAGCAAAGAGTAATATGTTCTCTGTATCATTCCCTCCAAAGCACGCTGAAATGATATGCTATGTGTATGTCAATCTCCATTTAAATATAAATATTTAGGAAAGAATTGACATTTTATTTTCTTTAAATCTATAGCTTTCAAAAAATGTTTTGTATCTATTATATATCCAGTAAGTATAAATAGTGGTTCACCATATAACATTGGCAGAACCTTACATGTATTTAGGAGACACTGAATTTTAAAACATGAAATTAAAAAAAATGAGATGCTGCAGGACTTGAGAGAACCAACACAGGTATCACAGGACATAGAAGAGGAATGAGGAAATATTACTCAATGGAAAGTGAATTCTGGGAGTAAGAAGCTCTAGGGAGTCAATTTAGCACAGTGAGTAGAGACAGAAGGAGTGTGCAGGACACTTGAAAAACCCAGAATAAATAATTTCAAAAGTTTTCACCCTAACAAAGCAATAAAGATATAATAAATACTTAATGTGGCATAAACATTGCAAAGTCTATATGTTCCTCCATTAACATGAATATTTTTGTATTTTTATTCATTGCTTAGACACGAAATTTAATTAAGCTAAAGCAAATGGGACAGTATAATCTGGAGAAGCAGAGATAAAAGGACTTGGTGCAGCAACCAAGAAAGTCTGATGACTTGACATGTGTAGGGGACTAGAGAGTGCCTCCATCTGCAAAGTGCTTACTGTTCAAACATGCCACCCCGAGCATCAGTCCTCATATCCTGGGTGTGCTGGAATTAAAGGCATCCTACATCACTATTTTGGCTTAGGAGCCTGTACTCTGAAGAAGTCAGTAAGTTCCTCAATGATTCACCTGTAATATAATCTGTTCCTTTGAGAAAAACCATGAAAATTATATACTGAGAAGTCATTCGGAGAATTAACGGAGCGCTCTGCACAGAGTAAGCTCTCAGCACCGCTAGCCATCATTCTGACTAATATAGAGGGCGGCAGGTCTGTGTTTTAGTCTTACTTTATGCTGAGTTCAAGGCTCCTTCATCATGACTGTATGCCTCTGATTCAGTTGAGGGGCTTTTCCCACTTCCTCAGTCTCTCTGAAAGTCACTGCACTCCTAACTCTGAGTAACCCTGAACCACATCATGACTTTCTATTATACTCCAGCTTTATGTTGGATTCTAAACTCTTGAATTTGGCTTTGTTTCCAACTTAAAAAATTCTTATTTTAAATACCACTTTCAGTTCACTCTCCCTTCCTTTTTCCCACTCCCCATACACTCCTCAGAGAAGGTGAGGCAAGAGAACACAGGTGAGGCCTCCCATAAAGAGTCAACAAAGCCCGTCACTTCACATTGAGGAAGGACCATTGAAGCAGTACCAACCACCCATGTCTAAGCTATTTCCATTTTTTTTTAAACTGAGGAGAAGTTGACCTATTTGAATGCTTTCGAGGACTTGGGCCACATCTTTATATCCAGCTCTTCTGGCTAGGTCTGTGAAGCTGACCTTGGGACCTGTCTAAAAGCAGCACCTCAGGATTAAGGAGGAACTTTTGTCTCCTTCACTATGAGTATCCTGGGGCATCATATAGCTCTTTCTTTCATCAAAGCCAAGGTCAACCGGGACCCTCTGAAAGGGATTGTGTGAGTATTTGTCTATAAGAACTAGATGGTCTGTGTGATCATTAATCTTTACTGTGGCTGGGACTCACATAGGAGATACTTCTTGGTTTTATTTCTGGGTTCTTATAGAAAAGTTTAACTGAAGCGAGAAGATCTGCCCCCATGTGAATTGGACCATCTTATCCACAGAGGTCCCAGACTAAATAAAAACGAAAAACAGAAGAAGCCATCAGCACCAGCATTCTTTACTCTCTGTGTGCTGATGGTGGATGCAATGTGACCAGCTGCCTCTTGTTCCCACCTCCTGGCTTCCTGGCCATGATGGACAATGTGAGCCCAAACAAGCCCTTCCTTGCTTGCTTAAGTTGTTTTCATAGGTTTTCTTTGTTGTTGTTTTGTTTTTGCCAAAAAAGAAGTAAAAGAAGTAGAATCTCTTCAAAAGCTTATGATATGTCATGAAGTTGGCTGTATTATTTAAAATGAACACATTGCTCATGGGTTTCATTGATTTATTGATCCTGGATTTGAAGATATTAGAATGATAAATCTTAGCTCTTTGGTTTTATTTAAAGAACTAATTTTCAAAAAATAACTCTATCATTACCAATCAGTCAGAAAAGTCTTAATAATTTTTAATTTAATATCTCATGTATGATATTATCTGAGCTCTTAATATATATTGGGTTGTGATAAATTAGATGTGTTTATCATATAATAGCAAAATCCTGGGTAGTGAAAGTTCATTACATTGGCTTTCGGTGTAGGAAGAATTTCATTCCTGCCATGGTAAATTACTATTTGGACATCATCACACTTTAGTACTTCCTCACCAGCTAGAAACTGTGCAGCAATTTAAGATGCGTATCTTCCACAGAGCCTAGTTCTTCATAAGGGAAAGAAGGCAGTAAAAACACAAAAATACAAAAGAACAAATTCTAATTGGTAAAACAGAATGAGTCATTCAAAGAAGAGTCACAGTTGTAAAATGCCCAGAACAAAAAAGTCTATAAGAACCAATAATAGATGAATAGTGTGTTGGAAAAACAAGATAGCGAAGGAAAGAAATAGTAAGTGACCAACCATGTTTAGAAATTAGGGCATTTTCTTTAGGGACAGATGCTCTAAAATTGATTGTAGTGGTCGGTGTACTAGTATATAAAAATTTAAAATCATAGTACTGATAAAAATTGTTAAATACAAATTATGTCTTTGTAAAGCTAATTAAGAATATATAGGGAGTAAGAATTTTCCAAATACAGAAAAGAAGAAGGGTAAAAGGCACTGAGAAAAGACTGAAAGGAGAAAGATTAGCAAGGGAGAGATGTGAAGACCAAGGATGATGGAGAAGTAGATAGGGATAGGCATTCACAATTTACTCAAACTGAAGGCTGAGCTTTTCTTTTTTTTTCCTGTTTTTTTAATTGAAAAAATTTCTGCCTCCTCCCTGAATCCCATTTCACTCTCCCTCCCCCTACTCCAAACCCCCTCTTCCCCCTCCCCCCACTCCTTTTCCCCTCCCTCTCCAGTCCAAAGAGGAGTCAGGGTTTCCTGCCCTGTGGGAAGTTCAAGGTCCTCCCCCCTCCATCCAGGTCTAGGAAGGTGAGCATCCAAAGAGGCTAGGCTCCCACAAAGCCAGTTCATGCAGTAGGATCAAAATCCAGTTCTAGCCGGGCGGTGGTGGCGCACGCCTTTAATCCCAGCACTTGGGAGGCAGAGGCAGGCGGATCTCTGTGAGTTCGAGACCAGCCTGGTCTACAAGAGCTAGTTCCAGGACAGGCTCCAAAAAACCACAGAGAAACCCTGTCTCGAAAAATCAAAAAAAAAAAAAAAAACCCAGTTCCATTGTCCTTGGCTTCTCAGTCAGCCCTCAGCCCTCATTGTCCGCCACATTCAGAGAGTCCGGTTTGATCACATGCTTTTTCAGACCCAGTTCAGCTGGCCTTGGTGAGCTCCCAATAGATCAGCCCCACTGTCTCAGTGGGTGGGTGTACCCCTCGTGATTCTGACTTCCTTGCTCATGTTCTCCCTCCTTCTGCTCCTCATTTGGACCTTGGGAGCTCATTCCAGTGCTCCAATGTCGGTCTCTGTCTCTATCTCCATCCATCGCTAGATGAAGGTTCTATGGTGATATGCAAGATATTCATCAGTATGGCTATAGGATAGGACCATTTCAGGTTCCCTCTCCTCAGCTGCCCAAGGAACTAACTGGGGACACCTCCCTGGACACCTGGGAGCCCCTCTAGAGTCAAGTCTCTTGCCAATCCAAAAATGGCTCCCTTAATTTGGATCATGTTCAACCTCCTTAGCGATCAGGGAAATGCAAATCAAAACAACTTTCAGATACCATTTTACACCTGTCAGAATGGCTAAAGTCAAAAACACCAATGATAGCCTTTGCTGGAGAGGTTGTGGAGAAAGGGGTACACTCATCCATTGCTGGTGGAAATGCAAACTTGTGCAACCACTTTGGAAAGCAGTGTGGCAGTTTCTCAGGAAATTCGGGATCAACCTACCCCTGGACCCAGCAATACCACTCTTGGGAATACAACCAAGAGATTCCCTATCATATTACAAAAGCATTTGTTCAACTATGTTCATAGCAGCATTATTTGTAATAGCCAGAACCTGGAAACAACCTAGATGCCCTTCCATGGAAGAATGGATGAAGAAAGTGTGGAATATATACATACTAGAGTACTACTCAGCGGTAAAAAACAGTGACATCTTGAATTTTGCATGCAAATGGATGGAATAGAAAACACTATCCTGAGTGAGGTAACCCAGACCCAAAAAGATGAACATGGGATGTACTCACTCATAATTGGTTTCTAACCATAAATGAAGGACATTGAGCCTATAATTCGTGATTCTAGAGAAGCTAAATACGAAGGTGAACCCAAAGAAAAACATATAGTCAGCCTCCTGGATATTGGAAGTGGACAAGATTGCCGGGCAAAAATTGGGAACTTTGGGGTGGGGTGGGATGGGGGTAAGGGGAAATGGGGAGAGGAAAGTGAGGAGAGGAGGATGGAGGGAGCTTGGGGGAATGGGATGATTGGGATAAAGGAAGAGTGGATATGGGAATAGGCTGAGCTTTTCTTAATTGTGGGGCTTGAAAGAGGCATTAGAGAAGAAGTATAAGGATGGCTTTCTTAACTGACTCTACATGGTAAACGGGTTGTGCAGGAGAAAATGCTGGAAACAGACATTTGAGGGCTGTCTCAATAGTGAAGGGAAATGTGAACATCTTGGACAACAGTGTTAGCAAAGGAGACAAGCAGATAGAGACTACAGTTAGGTTTTGGACCAATGATCATTGGGAATGTAGAAAACAGAGATAAAAGTACTGGATAAAAAAGTACCTTTAAAATGTGGGGAATTTTTTTTCCTGAACAACTTAGTGCTTTAACTACTGATTTACTCTGGGAAAAGATGACTGTGCTTTTAAAGGAATATTTCCTAGTCCAGATTTGCTGCCTGCTTCTTTTCATATATATTTTAAGTCATGGAGGGAAAGTTACATTTTTCATTCAACAATTGTGGTTATTTGCTGAAGTCTGCATTTTATAATATTTCTATGAAATTTGTGAGTTTATAATTAAAACTCAGCTCTAGTCATCAGATGAACAGAACAATAAATATTTGAGTATATGTAAGAAAGGCAAATATGTGAACAAACTCCAAACTGCATTACTATACCAGATGTCAAAGCACTCTTTGGGTCTCCAATTCCTTTCATATTTGTTGACCGCAACAAATTTCTTTCTTTTGGCCTAGTTTTACTCTTGTTAGAAGATCTTCTCAGCAAGTATTCCATGGGTATGGCATCTCCAATATCTTGGGGTCTCCAAGGTAATCTAGGTTTCAACTTCATAGCTTCCTGCAATTGGCCTATTTAGGCCAACATTCAAGGACCACCTTGACACATGACTCAGAAACTTTTCTTTGTTGCCTCTTGATTCTAAACCAGAACCATGTCATCAAAGCAGACAAGTTCTGCTGCTTGCTAGAGCTGGAACATGACCCCTTGTTCAATTACATCTTCACTGGCTTCTGTTTTCCATGCTTTCTATCACTGCCTAAATTTGGCTGTCCTTGAACTTGCTTTGTAGACTAAGCTGGCCTCAAACTAAAAGACCTAGAAGCATCTGCCTCTTTCTCACCTTGCTCCTTTTCATTATAAATCTTCATTACATTTAACACTAACCATACAGCAGAGTCTATATTAGGCTGTTTTGAAATTTCCCTTGCCATTGGAATTAATCCAAAACCCTTTACTTTAGCCTCAGGAAAACTTTTTGGACATGTGTAAAAAGTCATACCAAAAGACACAACCAACAACTAACATCAGGTACTTAAGTGCCATGTAAATCACAAGTGTGTAAAAACCAATACAGTTCCTCTGAGAATTATCAATCTCATAGTAATGGTCCCAAATGTGAGAAACTTAGATGATACTCAAGACAATGAATTCAAATGAGCAATTATAAATATGTTCACGGAACTTGAAGAAGACAGCAATCAATTCTGGAATGAATTTAAAGAAGGCAGAAATAAACTCTCAGGTGAACTCCAAAAAATAAAAATAACTAAATGAAATAAGGAAGATAATTCAGGACATGAAAATAGAACTCAGAAAAGATATAGAAACACTACTAACTTTCTCCAATTTCTTAATCTATTTATCTCCTTAAACACAGGACTTATCTTCATTCCACTTCCTGGTTTTTTTTTTTTTTAGTTCAATTTTTTAAAATTCTCATCTTGCTCCTTTTAATTATAAATCTTTATTAGAGTTCAAACTAGTAACCACACAGAGTCTATATTAGGCTGTTTTTACCTAAAGGATGGTCAAGCATACCACAAAGACACTCCACTATGTCTATAGCAACTTTATTTGTAATGGTTAGAACTTGGAAACAACCTAAATGTCCCTTAACTGATGAATAGATAAAGATATGTGGTATATTTGCACAATGGAATATTACTTGGCTGTTAAAAAGAGTGACATCAGGAAATCTGAAGGCAAGTGGATGTAACTAGAAAAAGTCATCCTGAGTGAGGTAACCCAGACTAGGAAAGACAAACATGGTACATATGCACTCATAAGTGGATATTAGCTGTAACATAAAGGATAACTATGCCACAATCCAAAGACCCAGAGAGACTAGGTGACACGGAGGGTTCAAGGGGTGATACCCAGATCTTCCTGGGCAGGGGAAATCGAAGAGATTTTGTGAGTGGACGGACAGTGGGTTGGGATGGGAACATGAGAAATCAATCTATAGTCTATCCCCCCAATGGGATGTGCTAAGAAAATGGTTGCCTAGAGATTGAGGGAATGATGAACAAATGGTTGATCTCGCCTAAAACCATGCTAAGAGAGTAAACCCACCTCTGATACTGCCTAAAGTACCAGGATCCACAGATTGGATGACCCAGAAACCTCTGATAAAAATTTATCTTTATTACACAGGAATCAATACTTAGTAATAGCACCAGTGAGAGAGTGAAATGAAGAGGTTGATTCTACTGAGTCAAATTGTTGGCTGATATGTAATCAAACCAGAAAATTTTGCATATATTCTATTAGCTGGTTTATGAAAGCCCAATTTTTCTTTTATTATAAACAAAGTTTTGTAGAGTCAGGATAAAGAAGTAAGAACTAGATAAAAATAAAGGTAGTCAAAATTAGGCAACATTTAGCTCATGTCATGATAGAAAAATATTTGCAGGCCAGACTTCCCCAGGCATTAAATCAGCAGTCCTCACACTTCAGCAATCCTGAACTCCCTTAGGCCTTTTGTGTTAAAAATTCAAGCTTCCCCAGGCTGGAAAAAGGCTCTATTGTTCAGAGCAATTGCTGCCCCAACATTCTGCCTCTTCAGTTCCAAGGGATCTGATACCCTCTTCTGCCCACATGAGGTGGATTCATACAACATGCCAATACCTATGCATGTAAATAAAATAAGAATGGTAATTCAGACCCCTCTGCATAAACCTAGACTATCTGAGTAAAAATGTAAAAGGTCTTTCAACACACTCCTTATGTGTTCTGTTTGTGTTCTAAAGAGTTTGCTTTGGAAAATATATATTTCAGTAAAAAGAAAAAATACTTATATATGTAAATGACTATTTAAACAATTTTGTATTTCTTTTCCTTTCCTTTTTTTTCAAATAGGTTCTCACTATGTAGACCCAGCCGACCTAGAAAACATTGTATAAACCAGGCTGGCCTTGAATTCACAGAGATTTGTCTGCCTTTGCCTCCTGTGTGCTGAGTTTAAAGGCATATACCACTATGTTAACATTGTATGTATTGTATGTATGTATGTGTGTGTGTATGTGTTTATTTATTTTTGTAAATTAAAATAAAATTATATCATTTCCCCTTCCCTGTCCTCCCTCTAATTCTTCCATGTGCCCTCTCTTGCTTTCTTTCCAGTTCATGGCCTCTATTTCTTTGTTTTTACCATCCTGTATTTTGTTAATGAATTGTTTTGTCACCTTTCAGGTTTCAAGCACATGGATGTGCTGATGTCATTCAATTGTGCTTCATAATTGAGCAGGAAGTGCACTGAAGGAGCAGACTCTTGACATCTTTGCTTCTTTCATGCTAAAATGAGATATTGATGAACTAGCCTGCCTCCATTTTAACCTTAAAATTAGTCATCCTATAATAAAGACAAACTAGACTCATTCTTGGTTATGATTAAATCTCTGTTTCTCAAGGACTGGGCTATGCCCCACCTGTAACCTTACTACAAATATTTCTCACTACCTGTTCCAGGAAACAATAGCTACACTTTTGCTTCAAAAAGTTGTTAGGACTATCTTGCAACCCTACCTTTGTTTCAAAAGGTTATTTATTATGCCTACCTTGTTTTGACTACCTTGCTATAACCAACTTGTTATGTTCTGCTTCTGCCACCCTGCCTTTTTACCAACCAAAACTCTCATTTGGAAATTTCCTACCCCTAAGCTATTAAGGCCCTTATTTCCTCATGTCCAATACTGACCTCTTAAACTCTGCCTTATGGGGAGGCAGTCAATGTACACTACTAAACAGATTGCTTTAATTAATTTCACCATCATGATTTCGGTCAGTGATCTTTCTTCTTGCAACTTTGGGATTAATAATACATGAATTATTTTTTGTCATTGTATCCTTTTCTGGCAAAAGTTGATAATCAGGATTCATCTAAATGCCTTTTAAGCTGCAGGCTATCCGGTATCAACATGTAACTAGTACTTCAATTACTCTGTCAGAAAATATTGCTCACTCCCAAGAAAAATACTGTTAGGAAGAGTTCAGAGGATACATTCTTTGAGCTTGAGAAGACAGCAGCATTCAAACTGTAGATAAATTTTCTTATAGAAGAAGTAGGACCTATTTAAAATGCAATGTTAAATAAAGGTTCTATATAGATGGAAATTTTGACATAATTAGACCATAAAGTCTGTTAACAAGATATTTGGGGGGCTAAAGAAGATAGGCAAAATTAAATTCCCACTGACACTTTTGTATGCCACTAATAACTTCCCATTGATTTTTATATCTATGATTTTCTAAGGGATTATTTCATTTAGTGTACAATTCACACACTGAAGTTCAGAAATAATTGAATACTACTTGAACAGTTTAATGTTTCTTGAAATGTTGTAAATTGGATAATACAAAATTAAAATCTTTTAAGAAATCATACATTTAACTGGCCTAAATAAATTGTACTTCATTTCATAGTTGAATTCTTAACTGCATGAAGCATATGAGAATCTGTCAGAACTTGTGACCTATTGCATGTCTATAAGTATTTAATGCTTTTACTTGCTACAAACACAGCATTAGATTTGATTTCAACAACAGTCAAAATCAAACAATTTTATTAAGATAATGCACAGCTAAAGTATACAGATAGAGATAGCAGGAATTATATCTATTAAAATGTTGCAGTGGAATTTTGAGGTGTGTAATAAGATTCCTGCTAAAAGAAGTCAAAGAAACGTCTAGTTTTCAGTATTATTTTATGCTGTTGTTTCTTTGATCACCATAGAGAAAAAAATGTGAGCCCATTCTACTTTGTCTGATGGTCAGAAGGTTTGAGCTTATTCAAAGTTGTTAACAAGTGTGGCCACGCACCCCGACCTAGTGTGTGGTTGCTTGGTGTTTTAGACATTGGGATGGCCCATAGAAGTAGATATGTTCCACTCTGACCAAAGGTCAGAATTCAAGCATACTTTTGCTCCTTCTTTTGAAATAGAACGTTTGACTTAAAAAATGGCTGCCTGCCAGATATTTGGTCTAGGGTATTTTCACTGCCCCAAACATCAACTACTTTCCTGAAGAAATAATGACTTGATGTCTCAAAGTATTGAAGCAAGTCCCTGTTTGTCTGTGTTCCGTCCTTCCAAGGTAAGGTTTCTAATTGTAATTAAGAAGCTCTCATTTGTCCTGTGCTAAAACCTTCGTAAAGAATAAGTCTTGTTTGCCTAGTGTTAAGCCCTTGCAAAACAAGATTTGTAATTAAGAAGTTCCTATTTGTTCTGTGTTAAGTCCTAGTTAAGGGATGAGCCCCTGATTGTCCTGTATGTCAAACTTGTAAACCTGGCTAAATAAGATTTCTATGTGTAATTAAGTATAAGTTCTTGTTTCTTAGCTCTGATGTAACCTGCTTGTAACTTTATTCGCTTGATGTATATGGTTGCCTTTGTTCCTTCTATTTTCATTGTATCCTTCTTCTAACAATGTGTAACACCCTTGCCCCTGTAAACACTGAAGCTAGGCAGCTAGCTGACTAGTCCAAAGTGTACCCCCCCCCAAAAAAAAATACATCTTGCTTGAATTGGACAATCATTGACTTGGTCTTTCTACTTACAAATCTCAGGCTTAACAGTTTCGGAGGTTTAGAGTACATGGTGGCCAAACAAAGGAGGAGATGAAAGCTCACACATTGGTTCACAATCAAGAGGCCAAGGGAGACACAGGGGATGGTGTGAGTCTTCTGAAACCTCCAAGCCCACCTCCAGTGACACAGTGGCTACAACAATGTCACACCCAATTATTTCCAAATTGTTCTAACAATGGGGAGAAGGGCAAGCATTCAAAGCCTATGTAGCCTGTTCTCATTCAGACCACTGCACATTCTTCCTTCCAAATAAAGCCAGGATGTCTTTGCATATGTGAAAGAAGAATTAATAGTAACAAGGCAGACAGAAACAACCTATGCTAAAGTCATGGAAACTGTGAAATATTCTTTTTATCTATCACTATCAGAGACACAGTGATTTGACAAGTTAGCTATACAAGCAAACATAGGTTTAGCTTTACTGCTATTCTAAGATTAGGAGTAGAAGACTCACTCACTTTTACATCTTGGTTAGATAAAGAAATGCAAGTCTTGACTTTTCAACATTCTTCAAGATATGCTTGCCAAGATATTCTAACTATTGCAAACATGAAACAATTGAGAAACCATGGAAAAGGAGAAAGAAAAGGATATAGATTAGAAACAAAACACAGGCCCCCTGTTACCATGTTTTCCTGGGCACACATCCTATTTGTTTAGCTCAGGATTATCATGCAGACTAAAACCAAATAACAAACCCAAGCTCCTTCTTCCTGTCATAAATTGTTTTCAAAACTTCTAAAACTTGTGTCTATTTAACTGTACCCACCCTTGAAGGAGAGTTTGGATTAATTTATTTTCTGTCATCTAAAGACACTTACGTTAATGATTATTTATATGGAAAAGTTTACTATTATGTATCACAATTACCTGTTATTATTTTCTTGTTAAATTCCAATTCTAAATTTTTATATTAGATATTTAGAAATCAAATAATTAAATTTGAGTGCAGGTTTTTGTTTGTTTGTTTGCTTTCAACACACACAGAATCAAAAAGTTTAGTGTCTTTATTTAGATTGTTAATAAAAGAAGTGGAGAGCTTAACCAATAATGAAACAAAAAGGCATACAAATGAAGCCACCATTCTTTCACACATATTAATAAGAAATTTAATATGAATCCTGGTATCTGTTGAAAAGATAGTCTAACATCTAGTGATTGCATATAAGATTATAAGTTATATATAAACATCTGTTAGGAATATAATTAAAGTATCAAACAATGCATTGTCAACTACAATGATTCATGCCTCTCCTTAAATAGACCATGGACTGTTATTCAATAATTATTATGGTCAATATGTTCACAAATAATAGGTTGTTGGAAAACAGAAAGAAACCAAAACTTTATCTAGTGTCCTTGTTTTACATATAATTATTTAAATATAGCAACTCATTGGTACATCTGTGCTCACACAGCTATTGCTTAAAGTGAATTACATCAAACATCTACCTTGAACAAAAATAAATTATTCTGCTCAGTTATTTAGGATAGAATGATTTCCATAATACTTATGTCTTCTTCTTTTTTCTAATTCATATCTGACTCAAAATAAATAATGTGCAAACATTATAAGCTTAATTAGCTTTACAAACATAAAAATAGACATTTAAAGTGACATGTAATCAGAAAACAGTATCCTTTGTAATTTTGTTTGCTAAGCCTGCTCTTTATTCTGTGACATTTCGATATAATTAAAGAGAAGAGAAATTAATATGGTACAAGCTACCACCTTGGATTTGAAGATAAAAATGCCTATCAGTTTCAAAGCAATTTAAAATAGCTTTACTTGTTCTTAATAAAAGAAAATTAAACTGTATGAGTATACAAACCAAGACCTTCAGGCACTTCTACGAGATGTAAATTAATCAATTGTATTATGTGTTTAGTTATTTTATGGTGAACATTTCTGGAGAACCACAGTGGTGATAGAAAAAGACTGTTACTCAGAGCTTGAGCAAATAGATCAGGTAGATATCAAAAGATCGAGAAGCCACTTGACAAAAGCATATAGATGTACTGGATAAAGAGATGAACTGCATTGTCAATATGGGAGTGTAAGTGTGTTGAAAGTATAGACAATGTGACAAATCTCATGGTTTTATCGATGCAAATTCTTTTCTTGTTTTATAGTGTAAATCAGTGGTTGATGCAGAATGCTCTCTGACATCTCTCTAAGGAATGTGTAGGACAAATTAATTTTTCTATTAACATAAGAATATGTTTTTTCTTCCATGGTGATATTTTTATGAAAGATGCAATAGTAGTAGTAGGTAAAATTACTGACTGATTAGAAATAATTAAATCAATGAGTATTCTAGTGTATACTTATAGATGAGAAGTTTTTGTACCCCGATAAGCCTCTCTACCAATGCAGCAATCCAAATCAGATCAAATCAAACTAAGTTAGAAAAAGCTCAGGTTTATTGGGTAAAGTGCTCCCAGATGATCTCTCCCCGACCCACCACAGATAGGAGACAGCAAAAAGAGACCGAAAAACTACATATCTTTTTCTGGGGGGGGGGGGCAGTTTAAATACCCTGTGGAAGTGGTCTTGTGTTTTCCTGGGGGAGGAGCCCTGTTTGGCTTTTGATGGGTTTTCTGAGATGAGGTAGGTTTGGGGGAGAACAATAGGAGGAGGGGAATTGATTTGGAGCTTCCGCCAGAAAGTCACAGAGTATCTGAGATTTCCTTTTAAAACCAGGCTTGACTGAAGAGTTCCATCTAGACGGGCTACCCACCCAGAGCGATGAGTGCCTGCCTACCTGGAAGGCCTCAAGGTCCCCCGGCAAGGGAGCGCCAGCACCTTCAACTTGGGCTGCAGGGTCTGCTGTGCTCTTCTGGACCCCACCCTGCCTGCAACGTTCTTCCTTTTGTCCCTGGCTCATTGGGCTACCAGGTGTCCCTGTTTAGGTGCTGAGGAGTTCCATCTGGACGGGTGAGTGTGTGCTATCCAGGGGCGGACTGTCCCGGAAGAGAGCACAAACCCCCTCCCCCAGCTCCTGCTGCAGGGCCCCTTTTCTTACACACGACCCAGCCCCCCAGCTCCCCCCACCAAGCCTGCCCTGCTGTCTGCTAGGTCCTCTGCTCAAGAACAATTTTCCCGCTCCTACACTAAGGCTACCCACCCAGAGCGGTGAGTGCCTGCCTACTGGGCAGGCCTCAAGATCCCCCCGGCAAGGGAGCATGGGCACCTTCAACTCGGTCTGCAGGGTCTGCTGTGCTCTTCTGGACCCCGACCAGCCTGCCACGTTCTTCCTTGTGTCCCTGGCTCATTGGGCTATCAGGCGTCCCTGTTTAGGTACTGAGGAGTTCCATCTGGACAGGAAAAGATGGGCAGGCGCCAATGTAAGAATTCCTCCAACAAACTGAAAGGCAACATGACATCACTAGAATCCAGGAATCCCGAAATAAGAATTGTACACCCTATTCCAGAAGAATTAGAAGAATTCGACTCAAAACTGAATTATATGAAAATAATAGAGGACCTTAAACAGGAAGTGAAAAACTGCCATAATCAATTAGAGATTACAAACAAAAAGGTAGAGGAAATGAATAAATCTCTCAAAGATACCCAAGAAAACCAAGAGAAACAAGAAAAAGCAATCAAACAGGTAAAAGAAACGGTTCAAGACTTGAAGAATGAAATGGAAGTAATGAAGAAAACACAAACCAAGGGAAGGATGGAGATGGAAAATCTGGGTAAACAAACAGGAACCACAGAGACAGGTAGTACCAACAGATTACAAGAGATATAAGAAAGAATCTCAGACACCGAAGATACCATAGAGAAAATAAACACACTGATTAAAGAAAACAGCAAAACCAACAAATTCTCATCACAAAACATTCAGGATATCTAGGACACAATAAAAAGACCAAACCTAAGAATAATAGGGATAGAAGAAGGAGAAGAAGTACAGCTCAATGGTCCAGAAAATATATTTAATAAAATTATAGAAACTGTGGAGAGCTCAAGGAAGGTTGGATGGGGGAGCAGGGAAACTCATACCTTAGTTAAGGGAGCCACCTAAGGGTTGGCAAGAGACTTGAACCTGGAATGGCTACCAGAAGCCCAGGGCAATGGCCCCAGTTAGTTCATTGGGGCACCTGAGGATAGGGAACCTGAAATGAACCTATCCTATAATCATACTGATGAATATCTTGCATATCGCCATAGAACCTTCATCTAGCGATGGATGGAGATAGAGACAGAGACCCACACTGGAGCACCGGACCGAGCTTCCAAGGTTATAATGAGGAGCAGAAGGAGAGAGAACATGAACAAGGAAGTCAGGACCATGAGGGGTGCACCCAACCACTGAGACAGGGGGGCCGATCTATTGGGAGCTCACCAAGGCCAGCTGGACTGCTACTGAAAAAAACATGGGATAAAACCGGACTCTCTGAATGTGGTGGACAATGAGAGCTGACGAGAGGCCAAGGAGAATGGCACAGGAACTTTCATCTGGCGATGGATCGAGAGAGAGACAGAGACCCAATTTGGATCAACTGTCTGAGCTCTTAAGGTCCAAATGAGGAGCAGAAGGAGGGAGAACATGAGCAAGGAAATCAGGACCACGAGGCGTGCACCCACCCACTGTGACAGTGGAACTGATCTATTGGGAGCTCTCCAAGGCCAGCTGGACTGGGACTGAATAAGCATGGGTTGAAACTGGACTCTCTGAACAAGGCGGACAATGAAGGCTGATGAGAAGCCAAGGACAATGGCACTAGGTTTCGATCCTAATACATGAACTGGCTTTGTGGGAGCGTAGCCTGTTTGGATGCTCACCTTCCTGGACCTAGATAGAAGTGGGAGGACCTTGGTCTTCCTGTAGAGCAGGGAATTTGAACTGCTCTTCAGTATCAAGAGGGAGGGGGAGTGGACTAGGGGGAGGAGAAGTGAAGTGGGGATAGGGGGAGGGGAGCGGGGGGAGGGGGCAATATGTGGGAGGAGGGGGAGGGAAATGGGAAACGGGGAGCAGTTGGAAATTTTAAGTAAAAAAGAATAAAAAAAAAAAGAAAGAAACTGTGGAGAGGAAACCTGAAATGACCCTATCCTATACTAATGAATATCTTGCATATCACCTTAGAACCTTCATCTGGCGATGGATCGAGATAGAGACAGAGACCCAATTTGGAGCAACAGACTGAGCTCTTAAGGTCCAAATGAGGAGCAGAAGGAGGGGGAACATGAGCAAGGAAGTCAGGACCACGAGGGGTGCACCCACCCACTGTGACAGTGGAATTGATCTATTGGGAGCCCACCAAGGCCAGCTGGACTGGGACTGAATAAGCATGGAATGAAACCCGGACTCTCTGAACATGGCGGACAATGAAGGTTGGTGAGAAGCCAAGGACAATGGCACTAGGTTTCGATCCTAATACATAAACTAGCTTTGTGGGAGCCTAGCCTGTTTGGATGCTCACCTTCCTGGACCTAGATAGAAGTGGGAGGACCTTGGATTTCCTGCAGGGCAGGGAATTTGGGCTGCTCTTCAGCATAGAGAGGAAGGGGGAATGGAGTGGGCGGAGGGGGAGAGGAGTTGGGAGAGAGGGAGGGGAGTGGGGAGAGGGGGGAGTGGGAAATGGGGAGGAGGTGGAAATTTTAATTAAAAAACAATAAAATAAATAAAAAAAATAAAACCAGGCTTTTGGAAAATCAGTGTTCACCCTCATGACAATAACTGTTTCAAAATCATCAAAGATCGTTCTTATGAGGTCGTAGACGATAATAAACACAATCTTTCAAAATATTTCATGATGAAATTATTATTAAGAAGATGTAAATAATCCACAAATACATGTTTAACATTTATAGCCACCCTATTCACAACAACCAGGAAATAGAAACAACCTACATGTTCTTCAACAGAATGGATAAGGAAATATGGTACATATACACAATGGGATACCATTCAGCTGTAAAAATATGAAATTTAAAACTATATAGATGAAAAATATTACATGCAGTGAGGTAACTCAGACCAAGATGGACAAATGTAAGATGTCCTCTCAACTGTGGTTCTCAGCTCTATGCAACATGGAGAAACCACAGAATCAGGAACCATAGATGGAAGTGTGGGAAGGGAACAGGGGGATACTGGTGCTATGAAGTGGGAAATGGAATAACAGGGAGGGGCTCCAACTGAAGAGGAGCAAGGGATGTCAATACAGATGAAGGAAGGACTAAAGCCTCAAGGAATTATCTGTTTACTTGAAATTAAACACAATCACAATACCCTCTCTCTTCTCTCTCTCTCTCTCTCTCTCTCTCTCTCTCTCTCTCTCTCTCTCTCTCCCTCTCCCTCTCTCTCTCTCTCTCTCTCTCTCTCTCTTTCTCTCTCCCACACACACACATACACACACTTATACACACCTAGAGGTACACAGACACAGACACATACACCAATAACAATCAAAGAAAATTCAGCCATCAACTTGAGGAGGGGCAACAGAGGAGGGCTATGGGAAGACTAGTTGGTAGGATCTGGAGGGAAAAAAGGAAGGAAGGAAAGTGATACTGCTATATTTCTATTAAATACTTACTGCATTAAAACACAATTGTCATATCTTATCTGATTAGCATTATAATAGCAGCTCTGCCCTGGTATGTTTGCTATTTTATGTTTATTATATGAGCATATCAGGCAGCATAATATGTCAGAGAACAACTGAAGATTATTCAGAATAACAAAGAAACTTCAAAGAGGTTTACTGGGTTTATCGACATACTCAAGGGGGGGACTGATGCACAGGAGTCATTGGTCAATATAAAATAAACGTAAACTCCATGAGGGTTTTTCAGTTAGTTTTTGTTTCTATTTGTTTGGGATTTTTTTGTCTCATTTGTTTTTTCCTTTGTGTTTTGATTTTTATTTTGTGAGATTTTTGAGAGACAAGAGAAAATTGGGTGGGTAGAAAAAATCTGGGAGAAACTGAGAAGAAAATAAAATCAAAATACATTTATTATATGAAATTTTTGATAAAAATAATACAATGTACAAAAGTGAAAAAATATCTACTTGTGATTGAGAAAGGATTTTCAATCCAGCTTTTTCTTTAGGACATGTAGTGGTTTGAATGAGGTTGTCACCCATATAGGCTCATATATATGAATGTTAGGTTCCCAGATTGTGGACTGCTTGAAGGATTGAAAGGTATGGCATTGTTGGGGAAGGTCTGCCACTGTGGGTGGGTTTTGTGATTTCACAAGTCTATGCCAGGCCTTTTTCTCGTTTCTCTCTCTCTCTCTCTCTCTCTCTCTCTCTCTCTCTCTCTCTCTCTCTCTTCTCTTTTCTCTCTCTCCTCTCTCTCTCCCCTGCAACATATCAATCATGAATCAGATGTAAACTCTCAGCTGCTGCTACAAAGAATGCTTGTTGCTATGTGCCTCACCATGGTGATCATAGACTAACCCTTTGAAACTATAAGCAAAACCACAATCAATTAAATGTGTTCTTTTATCAATTGCCTTGGTCATTGTGTCTCTTTACAGCAATAAAGATGGAAAATGACTATCACAGTCAAGTGGGCACTATAAATATTTGATTCATGGAAAATGCAGCTAATATATATTCTTTCTGAAAAAAAAATCTGATGAAATTTGTTGCATTTTTGTTTTTTTCTGGCCTCACTAATTGAGTTGTTCTAAGCTACTGAATTCTGTTTTCTGTGTTTTCCTGTAATCCTTCATGCTTTGTAGAGGTTGTTATAAAAACATCTGCCCCCATCCTCACTATTGTGTTCTAATCCCAACTGAGATTATATGAGTGCTCAATTAATGTTTTCATGCCAAAAATAATTGAAGGCTGGAAATTATGGTTGAGAGTAAGGGGAAAATATAAATTTTTTTCTAGGTTTTCCTGAAGTCAACAGATGGAGACACTCCCATAGTTAAGAGAAAGATAAATGAGACCTTACCTGTCCTCAAATAAATAAATAAATAAAACCAGACTTAATAAAATAAAAATTAAATAAAAAATACCAAGTAAAATAAATAAAATTAAAATTAAAATGGTGTTTATTGAAGGGGAAAGTCATTAGAAGGCGGTATATGACATAACTGTTACTTGTAGGTGTTATTAGTTATAATCTACAAAGACAGGAAAGAAAGAGGAAGAAGAGAATATGAACAGAGTTAGGAGAATGGTTCTGTTAATATATATATATAGTCCCTCTAAAGTCTTGGGTAGTGGCTGGAAAGATGAGGTAGTAGTCAGAGTCAATTTTTGGCTGGCTCAGTATGTAAGCATGCTGCAGCAAAGCATGCCTGGTTCATGTGGAACTGTGAACACGGGAAGTGAGAAAACATGAAATCTGTCCCTTTGTTCTTCTTTAATGGTCTGCCATCTATCTTAATAACACCATAATCGTGGGGACCACCTAGATGTGTATGGTAGTGGTCCAGAATTCAAATAAATTTATCTGATGATCCTTATCCTGCCTATATACAGTCAGAAAAGCTTATTCATTAAATTTACCTCTATTACATTCTCTTTGCTGCTTCTTCCCTTGAAACTCCTCTCTTTTTCCTTTATATCTCTCCCATCACCATCATTATTAATTACTCCACATGTGTTGTGTTGTATAAAGGATTTTCTGTAAAAATGAATGTGCTTAATTTTAGTCACAGAATTGATAGGTACTGGAGAAACTCCCAAGTATGTTAGCCTGATAGACAACATTCAGCAAGGGAAGAGCAGGAAACTGGAAAAGGTAGTGAGCACTTAATATGCTACAATGCGATCATCACAGATTTCAGTAGATGGGCAGTGCCTTGTAGTCCTCTTACTCTATGGATGTAAGCATTCTACCAGCCATGTTACATCATTTGGCAGAAATTGTTCTTCATGGAAATGAATAGAAGCAAATAATGCTTAATAAAATGCATTGCACTAAAATGATTTCAAAACCTGCAGTCTTTCCCAACACTTTCTGTATAAGAAAGCATAACTAACTCAATTTTATGTACCCAGGTTGACTAAACATGACAGACAGTGTCCCTGTGCTTTAAATTTCTCCAATAAGCTACACTTCCTGATGTACTAGAATTGAAAAGGAAAGATACATTTTTCAGTTACATTTCGAAGAATAGGAAATATAAAAATATTTTCAAAGTCAAAGTCCATTGAGTAAGACAAGAAAAGTCTAATTTTTCTGGATCATTTCAAGTTAAGAATAAATATATTAATTTCAACCCTGTAATTCTGTGACTACCCAAAAAGAAAGGATGCTGTTTGGACCAAATAGAAACCATGACTGAAAAACATGTTTCCAAAGGTCAAAACATAAACAGATTTGTGTATTTTTAGAAGTACATTATTTTCCATCCTTTGATGAGCAAACAGTAGGATCATTATCTACCAGTGAATATGAACAATTAAAGATGTGTGATGCCAAAGACCAGAAACTGAAATGTGTATCCTCATTTCTAAAATTATTTAAATTGATTCAGAGATATGATTTAGAAAAATGTTTATGGAAACGTATTTGGTTTCGTTTCCTTAGTTGTGATAGCTCTATATTAAACACTTCCAAAGATTCAAATAGTCAATCAGTCAAATAAAATACGATTTTAAATTTTCCAATGGATTGGCTAGGAACTGAATTAAAATTTGTAGAAAATATATACAGTTTTGGTAATTGGAATCTCCTGATCATGACTTGAAGTATGCTTACTTTTCTTATAAACTGGCATATAGAAGACATCAATATATTACACTTATACTTTCCTCCAAATCATACAAAATATACAAACTTTTATTTTTTAAAGATGAATATTACACTGTATAGCCAGTTGAATACAACTGAGTATTCTCCTTTAGAAAATTTAGTGAACTCACAAAACAAAGGTGTGTGTGTGTGTGCGTGTGTGTGTGTGTGTGTGTGTGTATAAGCTTTTAAACATATTTAGGGATCTCTTTTAATTGCACTGAGGAAATCACTAGAGCTTAATTATTCTTGCTTAATTACAATTTTAAGCCCATTGATTAGTCAACACTTTACTCTCCCCAGCTTCTATCCACCCTTTCATTTTGACTTTAGAGCTTAACTATTTAAAGTACTTCAGAGGATCATGCACTGTGTGTTTTCTGACTGGCTCCTCGTGCTATCCTAAAGGTTCAACCATGTAGCCACATACATAGCCATGCCCTACCTTTTGATTCTAAATTGTAGTCATTTGTAAATGTTTTCCACATTTTCTATATTAGTTACCTGTCAATGAGCAAAGATCATTTGTGTTAGTCACAATGCATAATACTTCAAGAGAACATGAGAAATGAGAAATATTTTTGAGATCCTAACTTCCATTTCTAGGTAATACTCAGAAGTAAGTTTTCTAGGTCACACGGGAATTCTATTTTTAGGTTCTAAGAAGTCCTACCTTTTCATATTCACTAGTAAAATGTAGGTTTAACTTATCTCCATCTCCTTGCCATGACTTGCCTTTTTTATTGTAATTTTTATAGTAGTCATCTTCATATATGTGAGATGATTTATTTTAGTTTTAATTTTAGTTTCCTTGATTATTGGTGACATTATTCATGTACTTGTTGGTCATTAGTTCCTCTCTGGACAAAAGAATGTTCCAAGTTTTGAATATATGCTTGAACTAGGTCTTTGGTTTCTTCTCCAGTGTCACAAGGTTACTAAAGATTTTAGAATGAGCCCATTTTCAGATCCATGCTTTAAAGACACATTCTCCTATTTCATGGCATACTCTCTACTCCCTTGCCTTTTTTTATTCTGTGTCATTTTTCAGTTTGCCAAAACTTCCTGAATTTTTTCTTCTTTTTTGATTGTCTACTCATGTTTTTATTGGAGAGGTACTAGGAATTAAAGCCAGGTTTTCTTGAATGCTAGCTAGCTACTTAGCCACCAAGTTTATGATCCTATCAATGAGTTTAAACTTTTTTTTATATTCTTCCATTCCCCCATATTTTCAAACATTCCCTTTCCCTCCATATCTACCCTAATTTAAGTCCTTTCTCAAAATGCAAGCCATAAACCTAATATAACAAAAAATACCTGAAACCTAGAAAACAAAATACAATATCACCAGAAAAAAAGAGTACAAAAAAAAAATCGAGTCCATTATTTGTTAATTAGCTGTTCCTGAGAATGAGTTTTGCTTTGGAGTTGTTGATATACCCAGTGTCATTCAGTAAAACTGATTTTCCCTGTCTCAGGAGGTATAAATTACACTTACATTGTTAACCTTGCCCCTAGTGGCTAGCTTTTTTATTCATTTGTACATTTTTAGTATAAAAAAATAAAACAAAAACTATCATATCAAAATCAGACAAGAAAGAACAACAGAAGGAAATCAGAAAAAAAAACCCACAAGACAGCACACAAGAGTCAGAAACCCACCTAGTTCACATACTTAGAAATCCCTTAAAAATTGAAAGCCATAATAAAAGAGCAAAGGATGTGGTACAGACTGGTGCAAGCCCTATGGATGTGTTTCAGTCCCTTTGAGTTCATATGAACTTTGTCCATGTTAATTTAGGGGCCTTGGTTTTTTTTTTTTTTTTTTTTTTGATTGCCTGTATTTTCAGCACCATATCTATGAACACTTCCAAGAACAATGTTCTGAGGCTGTTAGCCTGTGTGCTTTTCTAGTGGTTGTATCAAAATCTACATAGTCAATGCAATCCTTATCAAAATTACAATGGCAATTTTACTGGAATTTATAAAAACAATGCTGCAATTCATATGGAATAACAAAGAACCATAAAGCTCCAAATTAATCCTGAATGAGAACAGAATAGACATTACATTTCATGATTTCAAAATACGTTGTAGAGTTAACAAAATACTATGTTAGTGTCAGAGATCACAGATTTTTAGATTTTAATTCAAAATAAAAGGAAACTAATTATTATTTCCTGTAGATGATTTTTTTCCTTTGGATTGTCAGTTCCTGAATAATGACATGGTGACTTTTTATTAACTATAAAAGTTTAATCATACTTTAGGCTTTTTCTCAACTAGCTCTTAAATTATATAAATTAACCCATTTGCATTAATTTATGTTCTCCCTAGAGATTTGCTATTTCTCCTCAGTTCTATAGACCCTACTTCTTCCACATCTTGCTGGTGAAGTCACTGCCTCTCAGATACTTCCAAGAGTTCCAATTTTAAACTGAGACAGTGCTTTTGTTACCCAGCTACCCAGACCTAAAAAATTACACAAAACTTTGTTAATTACATTACTGTTTGGGTACTGGATTAAGAATTTCCTAGTTAACTATAACATCTTAAATTAATTCATTTCTATTAATCTGTCTTTTGCCACTAGGCTGTGGCTTACAGGTAAGGTTCTCTTTTGGCAGCTACATGGAGTCTGCCTAACTTCACCTTCTTTCTCTCTGCATTCAGTTTAGTTTTCCCACCTACCTATATTCTGCCTTGCAATAAGCCAAAGCTGCTTCTTAATTAACCAATGTTAATAAACATATTCACAGTACATAGAAGGAATCCCACATCATCTCCCCTTTTCTGTCTAAATAAAAAGGAAGGTTTTAGCTTCAACATACTAAAATTACACATACAAAACAGTTATTGAGCAAGAATTATAATATTTAGTTCATTTACATTTGGCAAATTAAAAAAATATTCTATCATTTCTATCTTTGTGAGTCTAAAGTTTTATATCTAATTTTATCTTATATCATAACTTAGGAAAACTATAATTGTAACTATCTATTCTTCAACCCCATCAAAGCCCCCAGAAGGGTATAATATTACTTAAGTAAACATAAACAGGAAGTGCACTGTAAGCAGTTTCCACAGTTCTAGAAGTGACAGAGACATCTCGTTGCTTGGACAGTCACTCAAAGTTCTTCTGTAATGTTACAGCGTCCATCTTCAGACTATAGGCCCATAGTATTTGGCAGACTTTTCAGTGAAACAGGAAATTTGAAAATCTGTTCTGGCTTATACTGGCAAAGTTCATCAGTTGCTTTCTTCTTTGTCCTTCATAATGTCTGGCAGTTTCTTCATTGAAGCAGGAACCCTGAAGGACCATCCTGTCTTTTGGAAACTTCAACAGTCACTTTTTTGTGCATCCTGCATGTCCAGTTCATAGAGTATACCATCAAGAAGTCCAGGAAAGAACAGTTTCTTGTCAAAATGGCTAGCCTTGTTACATTGAAGGCAAATTCCATAATGAGTTTCTTCAATGCCTATCCACCTCCCTGACATAATTGATGCTGCCAGAAGCAAACTTGCCTCACTGTTGACAAAAGTCTAAATTCTGAAAACATTTAAAATGCCATATTCTATAGGTCTTTGAAAAGTTTGAAGAATCCCTATCTATCTGAAATATCTCTGTATATCTAGAAAACCTAACTAACAAGATTATAGTTTGACTATTACAGATGACTCTCTATCAATCCATAATTTTAATTATTTACTACATCTTTAAATGGGTTGTATAAACATAATACCTGAAACAAGAGAGTAAAAATACATATAACAAAATTGACCTTAAATCAATAAACCAAAAGTTTACACCAATGTAAAATATTCATTTCTATATCAGATCCTTTTTTCCTATAGAAAGCCTTGATTGTGATCATAACTATTTATAATCAACCCCCTTTAAATGAAAATAAACATTTATAAACAATCATTTTGGGAATTTTGGCATAGTTTTCTGCAAACTGCTTCTAGTTGTTTGCTGGATAAAGTATTTTTAGGGTTCATGGAGATGTTTTGGGGGATCTTTTTCCATCAAACCACATTAATCTGGAAAGAATTCACAGGTTCTCATCTTCTGTGGAAACAAAAGCAGAGCCTCTTTTACAAAGAAACATATCCTTAGACTTAAAGTTTGAAGTCAAGGTACCTTTAATATATATATATATATATATATATATATATATATATATATATATATATATATATATATGTTAGTTTAGATTAGCAGCCCTCAGAATCAAGTATCTCTGCAGTCAAAAAAATCAAAGAAAACACAATAATGTGCATAATACAGACTCTTTGTGCATTTTCCATCTTTTTATGGCTTTCTTATATTACTTTTTCTGTCTTTTTGAAGACTTTGTTTTATTTTTTTAAAACTGTTTATTTCTGTCTATACCCTTTCCTTTCTCTATGGATATTTTTTTTAAACACAATGTGTCTCATTTAGAGGTCTTTTATATCTGAATCTGTCCTATTGTGTGCCTGAAATCCTGGTAAGCAGTGTAATTACAGAGACCCTTGATGCTGGCTTTGCCTCTTTCAGCCTTTTACCACAGTAAAGGTACATTTATCTCCAGCTTTGGGACCAGCAGATGGGAGACAGACTCGCCACCTCAACTCTGGGATACACTGTGCTGCACATAAACCCTTTTTGTCTGCGTAAAAGCTAAATCTGTCATGCAGCACACTGCATGGCCTGGAAATGTCTTTGTGTATAGCAGCAGAAATCTGCCATGCTGTTCTACCTGTGTATGCCTTGCACACTTGATCCAGCAGGTTGCCCAGACAAGAAGTACTCTCAGCTACTTTCCTCCTAACCCCAAACAGGCTTACAAGCACCCAGACTGAAGTGGGTTGGATCACTTGGGCTACTTTCTTCAATTAACACATATTTTTATTCTATATTCTTTTACATCACTCAATTACTCTGTACTTCCCGTCCTGGTTTCTCTGAAACTGGCTGGTGATTCTGCCTTTCTTCCTCTCTAAGTCATCTCTGTTTCTTGTCTAACCTCTTCCTATCTAGTTAGTGACCATTCAGTTCTTTATTAAACCAATCAAGTGATGCATCTTCATACAGTGTAAAGGAATATTCCAGAACATCCTCCCTGACCACAACCAATAACAACTTGCAAATATTCCTCCTAAACAATAACAAACATCCATAAGTCACCAAAGAAAAATCTACTCACCCTATCTCTTTGGAATGTGGAAATCATGAGCTTAAAATTACTTCTTGCTATCTGAGAAGAATGGCATATTGGGATATGTCACATATTGGGAGAGGCAACTATAACCATTTATTGTGCAGTCTCTGTTTGATGGAAAAGTGGATATTTTAATAGAAGTCCTGGTTGGAGTAGTATTTGAGACTGGACCATCTTAGCTAGCCACGTTGAAGGAGTTCTGGATAGACATTTCTGAGGAAATTGCAGCAGACCCATTATGAGAGGTTTGATCACCTGGGCTACTTGTCTTCTCTTCATCGATGTCTAGCCCTTTCTTTACTGAAAACACAGAAACTTTTAATGATAATATACATATCTACATTAACACAAGTATGGAATTGCAGTGTACACAAGTCACCTAAAGATGATTTTCTGTTCTATGTTGAGCAGGTAAAAGGCATCTGACAACTTTCTAGGTTCATTTTTACGGCATAGAAAAATACAATATAAATCCCCATCCATGTCATATGAAAGGATGGCATGTAATAATAAGTCTTGATGATGCTGTAACTTTCTTATATAGTCTCTGAGCTTTTCCCATGTAGAGGGATCAGCATATTCATCACTCATTTTGTATTTTGTCTTGGTTTCTTCTTTTATGTCTGCAACCAAGAATTTTAGGGGGTCTCTCACAATCAAATCTGGTCTTTTTTTAATTTTGAAGGAATTCATAGCTTTTCATTTTCTTGTGAAAACAAAGGTATAACTAACAAGAACCTTTGGGGTCCTGCTCCAAGGTACTCTTCAGATAGGACAATACAGGAAGCGAAAGGAATGTTTTCTAAGGGTATCTAAAGGTAAGTAGATTCTGTCGTAGGAATGCTATTCCAAACAAATCTCTCTATTTTTCTGTCTTTATTATAATTCTCCTGTTCTAATTCTATCTCCTGCAAACATTTCCTCTCTCTCCTAAAAACTCTTTTTCTTGCAGAAGCCTTGAAGTAATAAAAAAAAAATTACAAAAGTTACCTCTTATTGGTCAAAAACACATTCCTAGGGTAAGTGATAAGTTTCCACGGCAACACAAAGGCTTCAAGGTTTGAGGAGTAAGACTATGATCATATAGGGGGGCACAATGCCCAGGAACAAACTTTGAGGCATAGGTCTATTGTTAGCAGACTTGTCAAGCAAAGAATTGGCATGCTTTTCTTAGTCTGCTTTGTGTAGCAACCTTGGTTGGACATCTGCGACTCTGACCTTTTCTGTAGCTGTAAAGTTTTAAAGTTATGATCTAAGTACAAAAGCCTCTAGTCTTGTTTGAACTTGATCTTAGGTATAAGTGAGCTAATTGTGTGCAGTTAGTCTGCGTGAAAGGAACAAAGCAGACTTTTAAGTCTTTATAGTCCTTGTAGGACAAATAGATCTAGTTATGAAGCACATCCTGGTATATGTTCTATACATCAAAATTATACACCAAAAGAAAAGCTATATTCTTGACCACCCACAGATATGTGTGCCCATAAGACTGTGATGTAATCATGAGATTACATATACACAATACATAAGATTACACACGACAATGCAGATATTCAGGATAAAACAAGTTGCCTTAGCTAATGTGACCAACCATTTCCAGAGTGAATGTCCCTGCAGACCTTGCCTGGATAAGAGTAACCACCATCAGAGAATCACTCCTCTGGTGGACTGAAATCTAAATTATAAAATGTCATATGCTATATATTTCCATAGCCTCTGACATATAAACTCTCCCCCAACATAATACATTTCCTGATTTCATTCTAAAGTTAAGACATTCTTTAAATATAAAGCTGGTATAATTCAGCAGACTTTTTTTCACATCCAATGTTTCTCAACAGCTGTCATCTTTTGTTCTTTATCATTTAAAAAAAATTGAAGTTAATAAAATACTATATAGGATCCAGATGCCGTGTTATGGTATTTCACATTCTGAAGTGGCTTTTTCTTTTTATATTACTTTACTCTCTCTTTAAAGGCTTCTTTTTATTGTTTTTATAGTTTTTTTTTTTTTTTTTTTTTTTTTTTTTGTTATTTGAGACAGCTACAGAGACAGCTTCTCTGTAGCTTTGGAGCCTGTCCTGCAACTAGCTCTTGTAGACCAGTCTGGCCTTGAACTCCCTCTGCCTTCTGAGTGCTGGGATTAAAGGCGTGTGCCACCATTGCCTGGCTTATACTATTTACTTTGTTATGACTGTCTATACCCATTTTCTTTTGTTTCTTAGCACTTAAGCACATTTTAAGGCCTACTATACCTGTTCATAGGTTATCTTCTGTCACCGTGTTGATTTCAGGGATTGAACTCTGAAGCTTAGACTTGATCCCTTTACCCACAGAGCCATGTTAATACACACAATAGAAGCTCTTGTGAGATTAAAAATGACAGAATTGACTGAAACCATTAGGGCAGAAAGATGTTAAACTTAAAGACAAGAGAAGTTACATATATTCCATTTGGTGTTTTCATGATTTACAAACATTATTTTCCCTTTAACTGAACAGAAGTTTAAAGTAATTATTGAAATAATTTCAAGGAATAAATTTTCAAGAGTAATACATGAAAGAATTTAGCATAAAGTAGTAAATTAAAGTATAGACAGAAAGAAAGTGAAACTTGAAATTCCAATGATGACACCTTGCACTGCAAACATGATGGGTTTTGTGAAGCTAATTAGTGCTCTGTAATGGAAAGCAGTATAATAGACCCTGTATGGTTATGAAATGAACTTGAAAACAATTGCATATTTCTTTTAATTTATATTCCTAAGTTATCAAACATAATTGTTTTTAGTCTTGCAGGTAATTGGCTTACAACTTTCATAAAGTTATTAGGATATGCTCCTCCATTGAAATCTTAAAATTTATATTCCTAAATTATCAAACGTAATTGTTTTTAGTTTTGCAGGTAATTGGCTTGCAACTTTCATAAAGTTATTAGGATATGCTCTTTCGCTGAAATCTTCATAAGCCAAATTTTAGTAACTTTCTTTCATAAACTTCAGAATAGGTTACAATTTTAACTTGGTGTTTAGCTGCAATGAAAATGTTTTGTAATGAAATTGGAATCACTTCATAGATAAACTAATAAAATATTTCATCATATTTTATTTTAGAGGGCAGCAATCTCTTTTATTGCAAACAATAAATATTATTGAAGTGTTTGAACTAGTAGAAGGATCTAAAATTGGTCAACTTGATATACACACACTGAAAAGTCACACTATGATTGACACATGTGTATGAATTTTCACATACCTGTATTTTTGTGCTTGACATTTCAATCATGATAATGCTATGAAACTAGAACCCAAAGGATTATTTAAAAATAAAGTGAAGAGGAAGTAAAATATTAATGCTGTTATGAAATCACAAAGAAGCAAAGTAATGCATATCTTAAAAATATGGCAGACAATATTTAAGGAGAAAGATTTAGCTAAGTGGACAAGTAAATGAAATAGTATGCGCTGTGTTCTTTAATGAATTATTTCAACATATAAAGTATTACTCAAAATAAATTTTTGTCTTTAAAGTTCAGTCATTGTTGAACCAGCATTTATTTTGCATTCACACTACCACACACTGTATGTTCTGCATAGCCTTGTTCAGTCAGCCATCATAACATAGAAGCCCACAGTACAACCAAGAAGTGTAAAAAGGGTTGGAGAGGAAATATGCCAGGCCACAGGGAAAGGAGGGTGACACAAAGTAGCCCCAATTATTTCTTCCATAAAGACAATTCCACGCCTTTAATCCCAGCACTCGGGAGGCAGATGCAGGTGGATCTCTGTGAGTTCGAGACCAGCCTGGTCTACAGAGCTAGTTCCAGGACAGGCTCCAAACCACAGAGAAACCCTGTTTCAAAAAAAAAAAAAAAAAAAAAAAAAGACAATTCCAAATGGGTCACTTTCTACATAAAAATATTAGATTTATGTTGTTGCTAAAATAAATGACAATACGGCTACAAATTGTAAATATTTTATCATTATTTTGTGTATGCAGTATTATGGTGTGTGTGTGTATGCAAAACAGGGATAGAGAATTAGAGAAATACAGGTACACAGAAAAACAACAGTAGGCTAAGATTGTGGGTTCTTGCGCCAAGAATACATTGTGACAGAGATCAAAGAAGGAAACAGAGGTGAGTATTTAAACAGGACTAATAGCAGAAAAGCCAGACCAGATACCTTATTACCAAGCCCACTTTGCTTTTAACAGACTCCCATCCTTGCCCTGCTACCCAGAAAGGGGTTACTTTCTTGCTTGAGTGAAGGAATTCCTATGATTTTCTCTGCCTCTCTGCCTTAGGTCTCTTTCAGGTGTTTAATTCTTTGTGGGTCCTGTGGAAGAGATGGACAGACACCTAAACAACCTGTAGCCCCTGTGTAACAATGACAAGCATATGGAGGTCAGATGACAACTTTGTGCAGTTGGTTATTCCATCCACCTTTACATGGGTTCAAGGGATTGAACTCAATGATACTGGGCTTATTTGCTAAATGCCTTTACCAAATGAGCAAAATCATCAGGTGGGAAGCTTTTATCATTGTATCCTTATCCTTTAAACCTGAAATCTTTCCCATCTTTGCTTCCAGATACAAGAGAACAAAATAGATTTTACCTAGTTTATCAATTACATCAAACAAGGAAGAACTTGTTATCATATAAGATAATATTTTGTTTATTATTATAACAAGCAGACTATTATAATATAAAAATGATGCTTTCTTAGAAAACATGGATGATTTACTTATTGCATATTATCCCAAAGCTGTGTTTTAGAATAAAAGAATTGGCCGGGTGGTGGTGGTGCACGCCTTTAATCCCAGCACTTGGGAGGCAGAGGCAGGCGGATCTCTGTGAGTTCGAGACCAGCCTGGTCTACAAGAGCTAGTTCTAGGACAGGCTCCAAAACTACAGAGAAACCCTGTCTCGAAAAACCAAAAAAAAAAAAAAAAAAAACCCAGAATAAAAGAAATTTATATTATATCACAAATTATGTGCCAATACTGGGTTTTGTTGGAGAGTGTGTCTTGTAGATCATCTCTTTGCCGAGTTTTCTCCCATGATGGATGGTTTAGGATGGCTTACCTGTGGCCAAGTTATTGATTAGGGACACTGTTTCATTCTTCATCTGTCAGCCCCTCCATCAACAAACCCAATAAGGTGGGGTGTGGGACATGGAAGGTACAAAGGGATGCAGAAGGAAAACATAAAGTTTTTCTACATAACTTATCCAGAAACAGTTGTTTAGAGGTTTCTATGTTCAACAACAAGTAAACACATTTCATGAGTCTAGTTTTGCTAAATTTATGAAAAAATTCTACTTACCCAGTAAATCATTGGTAAAGCCAGTTTAAAAGACAATGGGAGTAGTTATCTGCTTTGTGATGAAAAATTAAGATGCTTTCCAAATAGCTGTCTAGAAGTTTCTGTGTTTCAGTTGATCTTTCAAATTTTTCCATAAAATATGAAGTAAAAATCTTTAAATTATTGGTGACATTACTACAATGATTCTGCCTGTTTTCAAAGATTGTTATTATTTTAACTTTATAGTAATTCCAAATGGTATTTGAAATATTAATAAAAATTACACATGGGGACATTTAGCAAAAACTTTTGCAGCAGTTTTTTAATGTTTTCACAGTAGAGACACATTTCATAAACACCAATAAGTTTTATACAAAGATATACTTTATTATCTGAACTAGCTTAAAGCTACTTTTCTTGGGATACTGTGGAAGTTTTAACACCTCAACACATTTCCTAAAATGAACGAGACAAAAATGAAACCTGATGAGTATAATTCTGCTTCCTCATGGCGACTGCATACTGAGTGTGAGGACATACAGATCCAGCTGAGTCAGGGAAGCAGAGTTTCCCAACTGCGGGCTCGACCCAAGAAATCTTTTATTAGTGAGCCTTCCCCTTATTAAAGACTATTTCTCATCTCCGTGTTCTATTAGAAAGGAAGAGAAGTGGTCTATCCAGGATGATAGTAAGCCCAAGGATCTTTAATCAGAAAACATGAGAGTCGAACAGGGAAACTTGACCAGTTTTCTCACATTCATCCTTTCTTTAACAGTAAAAGCAATTTATTATAGTAGTAGAAATACTTTCACATCAGAGTAAAATTATATAACTTAAAATGTCATATATTATATAACTTGTGGTAATTTCCTCAGATAATGCACATGTGGATGTCAATTATCCCATCCTAACATAATTTCAACTTTATACAAATGAAAAGTAATATTAATCATATGTTTTAGCATAACTGTCTTTTTAACAATTTTTATCTAGTGTTTTCTAGAGTTACATGTAATATGATCATATGCTTACCAAATTCATAGAAATATACATTGTGCATCAGGTCACTAAAATTCAATCTACAGATTGACCTTGGAATATGGTTTATGAGTCTGTGATTAAAGACTAAGTTACTATAATGAGATACTATGATAAGCCTATGATTTATAAAACACAAATACAAAAATATAGTCAGGGTTTCAATGTGCTTATAAATAATGCAAACTTCTTAAGCAATAGACTTCCTCCTTATCTCTTCCATTGAGTGTTGCTAAAATATTTTAAATTTTATGTTCAGTGTTGAACTCTGTAATATAACATGGCAGTCCCTAGGATAACAAACTCATGACACCATTTAGACACAACACTTTGAATGAGACTGAGATTTGTGAGAATGAGGAAGATGGCCATTGTCTTGTGCAGTTTAATGATGTGGTGGAATATTTTTAAACTTGAATGGATATTTGTGCTTCGGAGACACTGACCATTAATACCATCTGAGAAATAATTTTTGCAATTTGAATTTTAAACTTATTTTGATCATATTCTTCCCCTCCCCCAAGTTCATTCAGGTCTCCAAGGAAACACTTTAAGAGTTTTATATGGGAAGGGAAATACTGAAACCTTACTCATCTGAACTAATCATGTTTTGGAGTTTTGAATTTAGAATGAAAAAAAAAAGTCCTTCCTGAAGTTTAATTGGGTTTCTGGACTGTTTGTAAAGAAAATTACTTTTTTTTTTTTTGGTTTTTCGAGACAGGGTTTCTCTGTGGCTTTGGAGCCTGTCCTGGAACTAGCTCTGTAGACCAGGCTGGTCTCGAACTCACAGAGATCCACCTGCCTCTGTCTCCCGAGTGCTGGGATTAAAGGCGTGCACCACCACTGCCCGGTAGAAAATTACTTAATTATATTTGAACTTAAAATTGTAAATTTAGAGTTAGGTATAATATAAGCTTCTTTTTATTTTCACGTCTTTTATTTAAATTTGTATTTGTTGATAATTTTATACGTGATTACTGTATTTATATCATTTCCACCAATTTCTCTCCCTCTTCTTTAACTACTGTTGTTGAATGCAAACACTGTGTATCTATGTATATATGTGTTTCCTGTGGATTCCATTTAATATTGCTCATATGTATGTGAAACACGTGGGACTACATAAGCTATCAGGAGTCTCATCTCTGGGGAAAACTGATTCCCATCCTTTCAGTGGCTCTTCATCAAGGGGTGGGGCATGTTGGAGAACCAACTGGGTTGTCATTATTTAGGTCTTGTTTGGGTAACTGCAATATTGAGATTTCATGTGTGCCTGCAGCTTCTCCTTCATGTCTAGGAAATGCTATTCCTGAGCAGGCATCTTCCTGTTTCCTCTTCTGTGATTTTCTCAGAGCTCAAGCTGTAGAGGTTGTTTTGTAAATGTATCAATTGGGACTTGGCATACCACAACCTTTTAATTGCATTTTGTTCAGTTGTGGATCTTTGGAATCATCATATTCTAAAAAAGAAGCTTCTGTGCCGATGTGTTGTAGAGTACTTCCCACTTTCTCTTCTATCAGATTCAGTGTGTTTAGACTAATATTGAGGTCTTTAATCCATTTGGACTTGAGTTTTGTACATGGTGATAGATATGGATCTATTTTCATTCTTCTAGATTGACATCCAGTTTTGCCAGCACAATTTGTTGAATATGCTCTCTTTTTTCCATTGTATACTTTTAACTCTTTTATCAAAAATCAGGTGTTCATAGGTTTGTGGGTTAAAGTCCAGGTCTTCTATTCGATTCCATTGGTCGACTTCTCTGTTTTTATGCCAGTACCAAGCTGTTTTCAATACTGTAGCTCTGTAATAGAGTTTGAAGTCAGGGATGGTAATGCCTCCAGACGATCCTTTATTGTATAAAATTGTTTTGGCTATCCTGGGTTTTTATTTTTCCATATAAAGTTGATTATTGTCTTTTCCAGATCTGTGAAGAATTTTGATGGGATTTTGATGGGGATTGCATTGAATCTATAGATTGCTTTTGGTAGAATTGCCATTTTTACTATGTTGATCCTCCCAATCCAAGAGCAAGGGAGATCCTTCCATTTTCTGGTGTCCTCTTCAATTTCTTTCTTCAAAGACTTAAAGTTTTTGTCAAATAGATATTTCACTTCCTTGGTCAGAGTTACCCCAAGATATTTTATGCTATTTGTGGCTATCATGAAAGATGATGCTTCTCTGATTTCCCTCTCTGCTTCCTTATCCTTAGTGTATAGGAAGGCAACTGATTTTTTGGAGTTGATCTTGTATCCTGCCGCATTACTAAAGGTGTTTATCAGCTGTAGGAGTTCTCTGGTAGAGTTGTGGGGGTCGCTTATGTATGCTATCATATCATCTGCAAATAATGAAAGCTTAACTTCTTCCTTTCCAATACAAATCCCCTTATGTTGCCTTATTGCTATTGCTAGAACTTCAAGCACTATATTGAAGAGGTATGGAGAGAGTGGACATCCTTGTCGTGTTCCTGATTTTAATGGAATGGCTTTGAGTTTTTCTCCGTTTAATTTAATGTTAGCTGTCGGCTTGCTGTAAATAGCTTTTATTATATTTAGGTGTGACCCTTGTATCCCTAATCTCTCCAAGACCTTTATCATAAAGGGGTGTTGAATTTTGTCGAATGCTTTTTCAGTATTTAATGAAATGATTATATGGTTTTTTTCTTTCAGTTTATTTATATGGTGGATTACATTGATAGATTTGCGTATGCTGAACCAGCCCTGCATCTCTGGGATGAAGCCTACTTGATAATGATGGATAATTTTTCTAATGTGTTCTTGGATTCGGTTTGCCAGTATTTTACTGAGAATTTTTGCGTCGATGTTCATGAATGAGATAGGCCGGTAATTCTTGATTGGGTCTTTGTGTGGTTTTGGTATCAGGGTAACTGTAGCTTCATAAAAGGAATTTGGCAATGACTCTTCTGTTTCTATATTGTAAAATACATTAAGGAGTATAGGTATTAGGTCTTCTTGGAAGTTCTGGTAGAATTCTGCATTGAAACCATCTGGTCCTGGGCTTTTTTTGGAAGGGAGATTTTTGATAACAGTTTCTAATTCTTCGCGACTAACAGGTCTATTTAGATCGTTCACCTGGTCTTGGTTTAGGTTTGGTATATGGTACTTATCTAAAAAAATGTCCATTTCTTTTGCGTTTTCCAGTTTTGTGGCATACAGCCTTTTGTAGTAAGATCTAATGATTCTCTAAATTTCCTCTGTGTCTGTGGTTATGTTCCCCTTTTCATTTCTGATCATATTAGAGTACTACTCAGCAGTAAAAAACAATGACTTCTTGAATTTTGCATGCAAATGGATGGAAATAGAAAACACTATCCTGAGTGAGGTAACCCAGACCCAAAAAGAGGAACATGGGATGTACTCACTCATATTTGGTTTCTAGCCATAAAGGACATTGAGCCTATAATTCGTGATCCTAGAGAAGCTAAATAAGAAGGTGAACCCAAAGAAAAACATATAGGCATCCTCCTGAATATTAACCTTCATCAGGCGATGAAAGAAGACAGAGACAGAGACCCACATTGGAGTACCGGACTGAAATCTCAAGGTCCAAATCAGGAGCAGAAGGACAGAGAGCATGAGCAAGGAACTCAGGATCGCAAGGGGTGCACCCACACACTGAGACAATGGGGATATTCTATCGGGAACTCACCAAGACCAGCTGGCCTGGGTCTGAAAAAGCATGGGATAAAACCGGACTCGCTCAACATAGCAGACAATGAAGACTACTGAGAACTCAAGAACAATGGCAATGGGTTTTTGATCCTACTGCACGTACTGGCTTTGTGGGAGCCTAGGCAGTTTGGATGCTCACCTTAATAGACCTGGATGGAGGTGGGTGGTCCTTGGACTTTCCACAGGGCAGGGAACCCTGATTGCTCTTAGGGCTGAGGAGGAAGGGGGACTTGATTGGGGGAGGGGGAGGAAAATGGGAGGCAGTGGCGGGGTGGAAGCAGAAATCTTTAATAAAGAAATAAATTAATTAATTAAAAAATTTTAAAAAATAAAAAATAAAAATAAAAAAAATAAAAAAGAAGCTTCTATGTGATAAGGGCTGAGAGATCCTTGTATCAGTCTAAGCCAGTTCTTGAGCTGTGAGAATGGAGCTAGGCCTTGCGGTGCCCAAGAAAGCAGACAAATGTACCGTATCAGCACGCTGTGATAAAACTAAGAAGATATATATTTTAAAAAAAAATTGAAGGTTCACACAGCAATGAAAAGTTTAAATAAAACCACCTTATTGACATTATACCTTTTAGAACTATGTTAACTTCTTAATCACTAAATTTCTGTTAGCTAGGAAACAGATTATATCTTTCCTAATTTAATTAGTAAGCCTTGCGGAGCTTTTAGAACCTGCCTGATGATTCTTCAATATCTATTTGCAGAATATTACATAAGCCTAGTTAAAGCTTCAGCTTTACTTACAAATCTTAAAGCCTTAGGAGAAGAATTTAAAAATGCAATAATAATGGAAACTAAAATACTCTACTCATTTCATTCAATCAAGTTTGACAAATGGATTTTATAATATGAACATGCTTTTATGTTTCTTGTGTTCTCTTTTTCTAAGACTGGTTCTCATTATGTAACTTAGGTTTTCCTGTGGCTTGCCATGTACCAGAGCTGCCTGTGAACTCGTTCCTTAGTATCATGTCCTGCTCAAATGGATCTTTTTTTTTTTTTTTAATTTCATTGACTTCCTATTCAATAACTTCAGGTTAGAGATTTGCTTGTTTTTCTGTTTTTAAGATATTCCATCAGGATGTTTATTTGATACCTGACTTACCATGTTGACTTTTTCTCATGTTGTATGAAACTTTCAAAGCAGAGCTATTTAAAATTTTTCTTGATAAACCAGCAATTTCGAGGCTGAACATCAAGTTTTTTTATTAATTAATTTATTTAATTATTAAAGATTTCTGCCTCTTCCCCGCCACCACCTTCCATTCCCCCCCCCAATCAAGTCTTCCTCCCTCCTCAGCCCAAAGAACAAGCAGGTTTCCCTGCCCTGTGGGAGGTCCAAGGACCACCCACCTCCATCCAGGTCTATTAAGGTGAGCATCCAAACTACCTGGGCTCCCACAAAGCCATTACGTGCAATAGGATCAAGAACCCATTGCCATTGTTCTTCAGTTCTCAGTAGTCCTCATTGTCCGTTATGTTCAGAGAGACCGGTTTTGTCACATGCTTTTTTAGACCCAGGCCAGCTGGCCTTGGTGAGTTCCCAATAGAACATCCCCATTGCCTCAGTGTGTGGGTGCACCCCTCGCGGTCCTGAGTTCCTTGCTCGTGCTCTCTCTCCTTCTGCTCCTCCTTTGGATCGTGAGACTTCAGTCCAGTGCTCCAATGTTGGTCTCAGTCTCTGTCTTCTTTCATCGCCTGATGAAGGTTAATATTCAGGAGGATGCTTATATGTTTTTCTTTGGGTTCACCTTCTTATTTAGCTTCTCTAGGATCACGAATTATAGTCTCAATGTCCTTTATTTATGGCTAGAAACCAAATATGAGTGAGTACATCCCATGTTCCTCTTTTTGGGTCTGGCTTAACTCACTCAGGATAGTGTTTTCTATTTCCGTCCATTTGTATGCAAAATTCAAGAAGTCATTGTTTTTTACTGCTGAGTAGTACTCTAATATGTATATATTCCATACTTTCTTCATCCATTCCCAAGAGATGCCCTAACATACAACAAAAGTATATGCTCAACTATGTTCTGAACAGTACTATTAAATGGCCTTTTATGATTTGAAGTCAAAATCTATCCTTTGTTTTACTAAGTTGAATGTCCTATTAATGTCTAGTTCTCAGTCCTCAACCTTCTCACATTTGCTCTGAAACAATAGCAAGGATTGCCAAGGGAACAGAGAGAGTGCGTACTGGGGAGGTTTTTGCCTTACTTACATGCCATTTCCTCTTACACTGTGAAGATGATAGGTAGCACACTTTTCTCTTGCATGCTGCTTTCCTTAAGGCCTTTCTATTAGTTGTCAAAGAAATCTAAGTACCAAGGCTTCAAGTCTGGTTAATTGTTTGCTTTTGAAAGAGGTACAGTCATATTCCTTTCACTCCTAAAATATTCCATCTTTCTTTGTTTATACTTTTCATTGGAATATATAAAAATCTCCTAATAATTACACTGCACTTAAAATCAACTAAATTTACTATTATTTTATACTTTCTCTAGCAATAACTTGTGTTCTTTGCTTGTAATTCCAATTCATAGGGATCCACCACCCTCATACAGGCAAAACATCAGCACACATATAATAAAAATAAATAAATAAAGAGCTTACCTAACTCATAGAATAAAAAGTGAATCACTAGCGATTTATTTTGATATGCTGGAAGGAAACTATATGATATAAAAATATAAAACTACTTGAGTCATGATGACATCAAATAAAGAATCTAAACAAAACAGCAAAAAAAGAAGTTTAGTAAAAAAAATCAAAGATTTCTACTAAAAAGTATAAGATGTGGAGAATATTAAATTTTAAACCAGAAAGAGTATTTTATACTGATTACTGAAAACTTTGATATTGTCACAATGCTCATAACCACCATTCTAAAGCCTACTGGCTTAGCAAACAAAATATTAAATTATCTGTCAGACTTTAGAGTTTAGAAATGAAGCCATACTTTATGATTATTTATAAGAAGGATACCAAAAGTACTTAATGAGTGTGGCAATTTGAATGACAATGGCTCATATATTTGAATACTGTGTCTACAATTAATGAAACTATTTTGTAAAGATTAGGAAGTATGGTCTTGTTAGAGGAAGGAGTCATTGCTGGTGGGTTTTGAGATTTCAAAAGACCAGGCTAATCCCATTAACTCTCTCTGCCTTCTACTTGCAGAAGTAAGCTCTCAGTTACTGGACCAACTCCATATTTCTTTGCTTGCTGCTGTGATCCCTGCCATAATGGTCATGGATTCTAATCCACTGAAACCATGAGCTCCTAATTGAACATTTTTATTTGTAAATTGTTTCAGTCATAATGTTTTGTTATGTCAAATTCAAAGAATTTAACATGGTAAGAAAAGAAAATTCATTTATAATCTTTTCCTGGTTATCACCTATTTCCATAGACAAAAGGCAGGAGATAGGGAAGGGAGGGAGATGAAGAGGGACAGTAAAGACTGAGGAGAATGTCCTTATGTCATAGACAAAATGATTCAAAGATGACCACAGCTCAGCAATTCACTGTTTAGAGTCCACCCAGGAAAAAAATTCAAATGTCCAAATAAATAAATGAATGTACATCTCATAAATATTTGTATAAGAAGTCAAATTATGGACAATCTAAAGATCTACAATGTATGATTGGAAGAGTAATGTGGAACAAAATAAAGTCCTATTCAGCAATTAAAAGAAATACAGAAGAACCAGGTGGAGGGTCAGACTTCAGATATTGTCACTCTGGTGTCTGAGGCAGTAAAAACAAAGTTCCAGAGCCACCTGGGCTACATGGTGAGGCCATGTCTTGTCCAAAACAGAGATTGGTAATGTAGTCAGTTTCTTTCCTTGCTTACATGAGTCCCTGGGTTTGATACCCAGTGCAATGTAAAGTAGTTCTGCTATAGCACACTCTTCATCCAAGTACTCAAGAAGTATATGCAGAAAGATTAGAAGTTCAAGTCCATCTTTACTTATATAAAAAGATCAAGACCAGTCTCAGCTACTTGAGACCATAGTAACAGTAAATAAATAATAGTGGCACCTGATATATACACAATACAATAAAATGTGTTATATAATTATTTCTATGTAAAATATTTGGCAAGGGCAGATTTGTGGAGGTGGTAGATGAGTGGTTTCAATGGCTGAGTTTACAGACATGAGACTATTTGTACTAACTCTTAAATACTTATTGAGAAAGTATTATTTGGGTTTGCTTCAAACTAAAGTGCCTCTTAGGATATGTGACTTTCTTTTAGTGTTATACTCAGGAAGTCTCAGACACAATGAACTTGTATTATGAAATATTCTGTAGGTGGACTTTATGGCACAAGCTATAAAAATTTCCTAAACTCATTTAATTGTCTACCCAAAATAATTGAATATAGGCTATGTAAGTTTTACCTTGATATAAATATTTAAATAATTTAAACAAAACTGTTGTTCTTACATGCCCCATAAATAGTGCATTAATTACTAAGAAAGCAAATACTCTAGTCAAAAGTAAATATTGAGAAATCACAAATATCAGTGCATGAAAGAAATCATCCCAATTTGCAGAAAATAATAAGTCATAGACAAAATTTAATTTTGTCTTAATTTTTGAAAGATAAAAATCACATGTTTAACCTTTGAGGGTAAGAAAACACGCTGTCTTCATAGCAGCACTATTTGTTATAGCCATAACCTGGAAACAACCTAGATGCCCCTCAATGGAAGAATTGATAAAGAAAGTGTGGCAATCAACACACTAGAGTACTACTCAGCCGTAAAAAAAAAAATAAAATAAAAAAATAAAAAAAATAAAAAAAAATGACATCTTAAATTTTGCATGTAAATGGATGGAAATAGAAAACACTATCCTGAGTGAGATAACCCAGACCCCAAAAGATCAATATTATATGTACTCACTCATTAGTGGATTCTAGCCATGAACAAAAGACATTGGGTCCATAGTTCGCAATCCTAGAGAAGCTAAGTAATAAGGTGAACCCAAAGAAAAACCTATATAGATTCTCCTAGAAACTGGAAGCAGACAAGATTGTTAGGCAAAAGTTGGGAGCATGGGGGTAGGAGTGGGGTGAGGAGAACGGGAGGAGGGAGAGAGATGGGAGAGTGGGAGGATTGGGGAGAGCTTGGGGGAGTGGAATTGTTGAGAAGGAGGAAGGACAGATATGGGAGCAGGGAAGAAGATATCTTAATTAAGGGAGGCATTGTGGGGTTGGCAAGAGGCTTGACTGTAGAGGGGTTCCCAGATGTCTACGGGATGTCCTCAGCTAGGACCCTGGGCAGTGGAGGCGAGGGTGCCTGAACTGGCCTTGTTCTGTAGTCAGACTGATGACTGTCTTGAATATCAACATATTCGTCTGGCAATGGATGGAGATAGAGACAAAGACCCACATCAGAGCACTGGACTGAGTTCCCAAGGTCCAGTTCAAAAGCAGAAGGAAGGAGAATATGAGTAAGGAAGTCAGTACCGCAAGGTCCACCACTGAGACAGTGTGCCTGTTCTAATGGGCGCTCACCAAATCCAACTGGACTGGGACTGAAAGAGCATGGGATCAAACTGGACCCTCTGAACATGGCTCACAATTGAAGCAGACTGAGAAGCCAACGGTAATGGCACTGGGATTTGTCTCTACTGCATGTACTGGCTTTTAGGGATCCTATTCTATTTGGATGCACACCTTCCTAAGCCTGGATGAAGGGGGGAGGGCCTTGGACTTCCCACAGGGCAGGATTCCCTGCCCTCTCTTAGGAGTGGAGGGTGAGAGGGGGAGGGGAAGTGGGGGAGTAGGAGGGAAGTGGAAGGAGGGGAGGAAGTAGAAATTTTGATTTCTATTATTTATAAAGTAATAAAAAATTATCAGAGAAAAAAAGAAAATACGCTGTCTCAGTAATATACGTGTAAGAACTTAAATGCTCACAACAAACCAACACTAATAAACATAGACACTGTCATTTTCAATAGTTAGACTTCTAGATAGGCAGCTAGTCCGAGGAAGATATTTGGTAATGCATGATGAGCCTTAGCAGTCAGAGTCACTTTCCACTTTATATCTAATTCTCTGTTGAATAAACCCAGTGATTTCTCTAGTTTTACTTTATGATCATTTTATACAATTAGTGTGTCTCAACTCCCTTAGCAATATGATAGTGCCATTGTCTTTACTTTGATAACTGCTATAAAAAACACAGTCAATTACTTCACTCTTTGACAGGTAAACATCTTACAAAAGGTGCCATAAAAACATGCCACATTTAAAATTTTGATTTTATTAAGAATTACTCATGGTATCGGAAGGAGTGTCACATATCTTTCATTTTAACTTCATATACAGAAAGAAATTTCTGAAGTGGAATTTAATATTGTGAAAAATCTTATACTTTGTAAGCCTTTCACTATGAAAAGGAATTTCAGTTAAAAATTTGTGTCTTGTCAATAAGCAAAGATGATTGAACACTACCATATCAAATATTAGATGGCATGATATAATCTAGATAGTCTCATGGTATCATTTGAGTCTAATGGAAATTTGAAGAGTCACATAAATGACTAATGAATAAAATTATGCTGTAAATAATACATCTGTAAATGTCCAAGGGAAGAATAGAAAATCTGAAGTACAGTGTAAAATTCAATTTTTTTTGTTTTAAAATGCAGCTGGCCATTAAATGATATTACATAGAAGACAAGGCTTTACCACCGCAAGGCTAATACAAACTGACAGACACCACCAGTCATAACGAAAACAAATATCTCTAGACAGATTTATGCTAGGGTTGCACTTGTGTGGCTCTTCAAATTCTATCTTCTAGAATCTATTGTTTAAAAACAGATAATGTTATTATATTTCCACCTCAGGAAACTATAGACTCTCCCCTTCTTTTTGCATCAGCTCTACAGCAAGCAAAGGAGGTCTGCTGGCTAAGACAGTAATGACACATGAGCTATTGGGCAGCTGATAAAAGATAGGAACTCCAAATTAAAAGACAATCTTTAAGACACGTTCTCTGTTCATCCACTCAATGTGCTTGCATTTAGAAAATTACACATTTAGATTTTCGCTTGAAAGGTAGAATCTTTTACAATTTCTCATGAACACCTTGGGAATATTTCCAAACAGTGATGAAACGATAGTTATGGGAAAACTAAACGGATCTTAAAAAATAGTTTTTCATTTTGGGTCTGGCTCACCTCACTCAGGATAGTGTTTTCTATTTCCGTCCATTTGCCTGCAAAATTCAGGAAGTCATTGTTTTTTACTGCTGAGCAGTACTCTAATATGTATATATTCCATACTTTCTTCATCCATTCTTTCATTGAAGGGCATCTAGGTTGTTTCCAGGTTCTGGCTATTACAAACAATGCTGCTATGAACATAGTGTAGCATATACTTTTGTTGTATGATAGGGCATTTCTTGGGTATAATCCCAAGAGTGGTATTGCTGGGTCCAGGGGTAGGTGGATCCCGAAATTCCTGAGAAACCGCGACACTGTTTTCCAAAGTGGTTGCACAAGTTTGCATTCCCACCAGCAATGGATGAGGGTACCCCTTTCTCCACAACCTCTCCAGCAAAGGCTACCATTGGTGTTTTTTATTTTAGCCATTCTGACAGGTGTAAGATGGTATCTTAAAGTTGTCTTGATTTGCATTTCCCTGATCGCTAAGGAAGTTGAGCATGACCTTAAGTGTCTTTTGGCCATTCGTACTTCTTCTGTTGAGAATTCTCTCTTCAGCTCACAGACCCAAAAAGAGAAACATGGGATGTACTCACTCATATTTGGTTTCTAGCCATGAATAGGGGACGTTGAGCCTATTATGCGTGGTCCTAGAGAAGCTAATTAAGAAGGTGAACCCAAAGAAAACCATTTAGGCGATGAAAGGAGACAGAGACAAAGACCCACATTGGAGCACCTGACTGAAATCTCAAGGTCCAAATCATGAGCAGGAGACAGAGCATGAGCAAGGAACTCAGGACCGCGAGGCGTGCACCCACACACTGAGACAATGGGGATGTTCTATCAGGAACTCACCAAGGCCAGCTGGCCTGGGTCTGAAAAAGCATGGGATAAAACCAGACTTGCTGAACATAATGGACAATGAGGACTACTGAGAACTCAAGAACAATGGCAATGGGTTTTTGATCCTACTGCACGTACTGGCTTGGTGGGAGCCTAGGCAGTTTGGATGCTCACCTTACTAGACCTGGATGGAGGTGGGTGGTCCTTGGGACTTCCCACAGGGCAGGGAACCGGGATTACTCTTAGGGATGATGAGGGAGGGGGACTTGATGGGGGACGGGGAGGGAAATGGGAGGTGGTGGCGGGGAGAAGGCAGAAATCTTTAATAAATAAATAAACAATAAAAAAAAGAAAAAAATAGTTTTTCAATCAACAAAGTTACAGGAGAGTGGAATAGAAAAAAGTTTTGTTGGCCAAAAATCTAGCACATTGTAAAGGCTGATGCAATATATGATTAAGAAAACCTTTTAAATCAGTCTTTGTCTAATTTGCTGTATTTTCGAAATAATTCACGAAATACTTATTTTCCTCTTAAATGGAAAGATCAGATTTTGACATTAAAAATATGTTTTTCCCTAAAGTACTCACAATTTATTCTTAACCGTGGGTTTCAGACACCTTGAGGTTGTTGCTTTTTGCATGAAAATAAATGTACTCTCATAGACGAAAGCATAAGAGAAAAAAATAATGTTAGTATGTTTTTGACCATGACATTTGTGAGTCATAGAAATGCAATCTCATTTTTATAGATGTTATAAGATAGTGTTCTTCTTAAACAATAAAAGCTATTCATATATATTATATGTTCACATATAAAGCTATTCATATATATTTTGCATCTAAAAATCACTTTCTTTATTTCAACTTAACTAAAAATATACGTTCTTATCAATAATGATGCTAAGTAACCAAATGGTAACCCTTTCATTGATACAAAAGTTGCTATTAATGTACAAAAACCTATATTTTCACATCACAGGAATTTTGAAGCATAAGCAAATTTTTAATAACTGCTTTATTACCATAGAGGCAAGGTGAATGCTGACATGGAACTGAGAGTTGATGAAGCAGAAGGAAGCCTAAAATTGATGGAAATATTTCAAAGTATTTCCTGAAGGAAAGACTAAATCCAACTAAGAAAATCACATAGCAATATCTTAACATGAAACTGTCACCATGAAAAGTCATTTCCAAAAATGTAAGTTGGCCAAGTAATTTAAGATGAGATTTGTATCAGTGTTGAAAATTATATATATATAATTTATTGAACTGACTTATAGGCTGCAGTCCAAAAATGGCTACCTTTAAATGGAAAGTCCAATAATACCCTAGTAGTTGCTCAGTCCCATAAGCTGGATGTCAAGGCTGGTCTTCTGTATATGCTGTTATCCTGACGAAGCAGTCTCCAATGCAGGTAAAGGAATGGATGTGTTGACAAGGAGAAGGCAATCAGGTGAAGAAGAAGCATACCACAGAACTTCTTCCCTTATTTCTATATAGACTTCCAACAGATTAAAGGTGTGCCTTCCAGTCTCAAGGTTTGGATTAAAGGTGAATGTCATCCAGCCTCAAGATTAGAATCATGAGTGTGCTCTCTATTTCTGGATTTTAGCTTTTTTTTTTCCAGATATAGTCAACTGAGAATCGCCATCACACTCATAGTGCTGAAGACACTGCACACTTAGAACATATAATTAAGTTAATTTGGGTTAGATCTAACCTGAAAGCCTCATTTCTGTGGTCTTGCTATCATTGCATCAGAATCCTATGAGTCCTAATAACGACCAACATGATAAGATATCTGCAAATGTACAAAGAGCAGTACTCATATATTGATGGTAACTATGGCTATCTAACTGGAATTAGGACCATCTTGACAGAAGGAAAATCAGTGTCTCGTGCTAGAAACATAGCCACCTTCTGGTGTTAAGATAATGGGCCTGAATCTATAACATTCCCACCTTTCTTCCTTCTTTCAGGTATTCCTATATCCCTCCCACTCTCTTCCAAATTAAGACCTTTTCTTTCTTATTGGTATTTCTCTCTCTCTCTCTCTCTCTCTCTCTCTCTCTCTCTCTCTCTCTATCTATCTCTCTCTCTCTCTCTCACACACACACACACTCATACACACATGTACACACACATCACCACTAATAACAATTTTTGAGTCTAATTTCAATTAACATTATCAGGCTGACGACTTGGGATTAGACAATATTATGCAAGTTTATGCCTGTAGAAAACTCATTTTGCCTGTCTTAGTAGCCACTGACCAACCATAGCTCTCCATCTGTGAATAGAACCTTGTAGAATTTCTCCCATCTATGTTGGCATGCCAACTGCTATTGTCATTACACTGATACTGTTAAAGTCAGCATGTTATTGATAGTTCATGGGTACATTTTCTCTTTCATGTCTAGAAGATAGTACCTCATAGATGTCATCCTGATCCTCTGACTCTTAGAACCTTCCTGATCCTCTTTTGTCATGTTCCCTGAGTTTTAGGTATAGGGTCTGCCTGGAGATATATTAGTGTGACTGCATATTCTGCAACATCTTATTCCTTAATTTCTTCTCACTGTGTGTCTCAGGAATATCTGTTGCAAAGAGAAGCTTCCTTGATGAATGGTAAGAGCTACTTTTATCTGTAGGTATGAGGATAAGTATTTAGAGGACAGATGGGAATTATGTTAGTTTGGGAAGTGAGGACAGTATTATTACCCCATGTGTGGTAACATGTGTGTGTGTGTATCATTATATTATTTTTAAGAAATCCTATAAAATAATGTTTCTCTGTGGCTTTTCAAACACTTTAGTGTTTGTCTATCCTTCCTACCTCTACCTCTGTATTAGCCATCCTCCTCCCTTCACCATTAACCTCCCCTCCATTTTTCACATTACCCTTTTCATAGCACAAAAGACCTTTCTGGAGCTCCTTCTTCCTCAGTTACCACTGTGATATCATTCTCCTTCCCTGGCTTCTTAGTTGATTTCAGGTATCACACCCACATCTAAAGATGCAGAGCAAGGTAAGATTCAGAAATGAGAGAGGATGTGGAGCATGTTTTGTTCTGTGTTGACAGAGGTTTCTGTCCTGCCCAATCCCTCAGTAATTCAGTCCCAAAGAAACAAGCATAGGTTTACATTAATTATAAACTAATTATAATTATAATTGGCCTATTAGCTCAGGCTCCTTATTCTCTTATATCTCACATTAATTTGTAATTCTTGTCTGTGTTAGCCACATGGCTTGGCACCTTTTATCAGTGAGGCGTTCTCATCTTGCATCCTTTGTGTCTGGATGACGACTGCAGAGAATTCTCTTCTCAGAATTCTCCTAGACTGGTTGCCCCATTACTTCTTACCTAGCTCCTGGTCAGTCAGCATTTTATTAAATCAACACAAGTGACAAATCTTTATAGGGTACCAGATCATTGTCCCACAGCAGTTCTGGGTCTGGTTACCTCCAAACATATAACATTTGACCATTCTATTACCTGAAAACTTCATGACTTTATTTTTATTTTCCGAGCTAAATTCCATTGTGTGTACTTACCCATTCTAAACATCCATTCATCACTTGAAGGACTTTTAGGTTGTTTCCCTTTCTCAGCTACTGTGAATAGAGTGCCAATGAATATGGTTGAGAAAGTATCTCTGGAGAAGGATACTGAGTTCCTTGGGCATATGGGAAGGAGTGGAATAGCAGGGTCATATGGTAGATATATCTTTGTTTAAATTTTGAGAATTCTTCAGACTGAGTTTCATAGTGATTGTAGCAGTTTGCAGTGCCAATGAAATATGACCTACCCCTTTTCCATATCCTTACCAATTTTATCAAGTATTTTCTTAGCCATTCTGTCCAACTAAGATGAAACCTCAGAGAAATTTTCATTTTTACTCTTCTAACTGCTAAAGATGTTGAACAGTTTCTAAAATATTCCTTAGATACTTTGTATTTCATCTTTTAAGAAATTTGTGTTTACATTCATACCCCATTTATAAGTGAGTCACTTCTTTCTTTTTTGTTTGTTTGTTTTTCCTTTTCTGTGTTCTTTGTACGTTTTGGATAATTCTCTATCAGATGTATAGCTGGCAAAGATACTCTCCTGCTCTGTAGGTTTACTTTATACTTGATTGTTTCTGATACTTTGTACTCCTCTCATAGAATTCTTTGTGTTAACTTAACCATAGGTTTCTGGAGGAATTGTTCCCTTAAATCTTAGGTGATATTCATTGTCATTCCTTTTACCAGAAGTAAAAGAACATTGAACATAACTTAATTGCAATTGGGTCTGTTGTATGCAGAAGTAATTATCCATGACTTTCAGCTGCCACTGCAAGTAAATTCCAATAGCATTCAATTGAAATAATTTCAGTGGTTCACTGAAAGAGCCTCTTACCTCACTTTCTCCTTCCTTCTTCCGCCTCTCTCCTTTCCTTTGTTTTGCCTCTCTTCCTTCTTTTCTTCCTTCATTCCCCACCTCCCTACCCTCTTCTCTTCCTTCCTCCTTCTGTATCAAAGTTCAACAGCTGCTTCTTAGTCTTCCAACATGCATTTCTCTTTGGTTCTCTAAAAGCAAATATTGTTGTGGCATTTTTGAGTGATCCTTAAATCTTTGAGTCACTAGCTATCTACTTATAAATTTGAGCTGCAGCTGTTCTGTTTCTGTGTCATTTCTTTCCAGTTGTTTTAGGCAAACTGTACTTTTCATAGATATATCTCAGACTCTTTCTTTCTCATTAAGATTGAGAAAAGAAAATGACACCCCACTACTTACATGAGCAGTCCTTGATACCAGCATCTTAAATTCTGGATTCCATGCAGTTGAAGTTCCATACAAATTGTACCTAGCACCTCTCCAGAAAAACGTGTGCACTGAATTTACAATAATCAAATCATTACTATTAATCAAATCAAACATTAGCACATTAAATCTAATTATTTATATTATTTTATTGACTATGCAGATGATTTATCAAAAATACAATATAAACTGAAGGTATAGTTGATTTCTATGGTGTTTTGTAAATTTAATATACAAATAGGAAAGGATTGAAATTTCAAGCAAGACAAAAATTTATGATTCAAAAATGTCTCAGAAAGGATTTTAAAATCATTTCAGACCCACACAGTGCAGGGCCTGGCCTCCTTCCCAGATGAGATTTCTGCACAAAACCCATCTGTTAGTGTTTCTAATAATTTATTTTAAAAAGTTTATACTGACTTTTACAGTAAAATCATAGAGCATTGTGTATCTCGTTCATCCAATCTCAGTTGAAGGGAAAATACAAGATTTTACATCTCCAAATCTTTGATCAATATTCATTGTTTAGGGGGAACTAGATTTGTAAGCTATTTCATTTTGTTTTGCTGTACTGATTTTAGTCTTGCCAAGAAACAAAGCCTATTTCCAGATATTTTCAAGTACAAAAACATAGCTGTTAAATGCTTGAATATTTTTATAATTACTACCTAGCAGTAACACTTTTTTTCCATTTTTATTTTCCGACAGTTTTATAAATTTAGTTAGTTTTATTTCTTTTCCTCGCCTGTTGGTTTCCCTCGCTCACATCCTTCTCCCCCTGGCTCCCTTCTGTTCAGCAACTCCCCATCTTGCTTTTATGTCTTCTTTTTGTCTATGGCTTACTGAATTTGTAGTCATTGGTTACTTTCATCTAGAAAGTAATTCTACAATCAACAGCAATTTGTCTGTAGCTCCATCACAGTGTAGTTACATTGTGATAGTGACATTCCTCTCCCAACATGCTTTATTTCTAGTTACCTGAGAGGAGTAAGGTCTTATATGTTGTTCTGTCATTCATGATAAAATGCCAATCCACTCAATACTGTACCAGTCTTGTGTAGATAATTTTGTCTGCTGTAAGTTCCAATGTGCAATAGCTATATGACATTTAAAAAATATTTTTATTTTGCACATCTCCCTTTCTCAGCTCTAGCATTTTTCTGTGAAATATAATTTCCATATTCTCTTCTGCAAAACTTGCAAGGAGCGTTATGGATATCTCATTTGGGAACAAGTATTCTGCCATCATGTATTCTCAGCATGTTGCTACTTATGTGTTCTGCATTAATTACATGTGAAATTTATATTAATAGTGTCTATATTTATTTTTTACTGGTAAATAATCATTGAAACCAATAAACTTCTTCAAAAAGAGTAATGATCAGCTACCAAGTAATTCTTCATGCACATAGGAGTTAAAGAGGAATTTTACTTTTTAAAAAAGTACAGGAGCGTCAAAAGCAAAACCTTATCATTCACTTTGTTTCAAAACTGAACACTGGAAGCTCAAAGATGTCTCTTTTTCTTGTAGAGATAAATTACTTGATATATAGGGTCATATGCTATACATTTAAATATGTTAAGACTATTCTGAGTAGAAAATAGTAAGTGGGCTGGAATAGCATTCTGATTTGCCATTGTTCTTACTTTTTCTGTACAATTACTCTACTTCTTACATAAAATGTTTTAACTCAGTCTACGCAACTATTTCATTTTTGAGACATTAGCAATTGACTTGAAATAGAAATTTGGTTGACTTTGTGTGAAATTATATTCCTCTTATGTTTTGGCATGGCCATCACGGACACAACTTTATCAATTTTAATTTTTTTGAATGATATGAATATACACAACTATGTATAAGGTATTTTTTCATATGCTGTAACACTGATATTAAGTATATAACACTGCTAAATTTTTTTTGCAGAGAAACCAGGTCTATATTGAAAGAAATGAGAGCTTATTTAGGGTATATCTTTCTATTTATGTATTATAAACTAACATCAAAGTATACCATGAAAATAAAAGAAAATGTGCAATGAGGTACAGAAGAATTGAAGACAAAAGTGGTATAAAAAAGTGCAGTATTTTCACGACTAATAGGAGATAGTGTAACATGAAGGGGCCTGCTTGTTGGGGTTTATGTCTTGCCCAGTTCCCCACAGCCAGCAAGCCCCAAAGAAAATAACACACAGGTCTACATAGGTTATAAACTAATTGGCCCATTAGTTCAGGCTTCTTATTAGCTCTTATAACGTATGTTAGCCCATTATTTTTATCTATGTTAGCCACACGGCTCAGTACCGTTCTCAGCGGGGTAGCTTACATCTTTCCTCTCCGGTGGTCTGGAAAGAACTGTTGAGGGAACTTCCTGCTTCCTAGAATACTCCTGTACTCATCGCCCCACCTCTACTTCCTGTCTGATTGACCCACCTATACTTCCTGACTGGCCAATCAGTGTTTATTTAAAATATGATTGACAGAATACAGACAATTCCCCTGCACCAAGATAGAGCATTCTTATCTGGCTTTACTAAATAGCAGGGCTCTGATTATCTTTGAAATGGAAAATTATAGCTCAAAAATAACCTGAGAAAATAGAAGATTAAATGGTCCCATGTCTACTCTATACTCCAGACTTCTTTCTGCTTGTTTACAACTGAGATTTTAAAATAAATTCTCTCCCTCTCTCTCTCTCTCTCTCTCTCTCTCTCTCTCTCTCTCTCTCTTTCTCTGTCTGTCTCTTCCTCTCTCTCTCTCTCTTTCTCTGTCTCTCCCCCCCCTCTCTCTTTCTTTCTCTGTCTCTCTGTCTCTTCCTCTCTCTCTCTCTCTCTCTCTCTCTCTCTCTCACACACACACATACACACACACACACACTCACTCTCACACACATACACATTACTATCTTAACACAATATAATTGCAAAGTTTTAAAAACTGGCTGAGGTTCAATCGGTGGAAGTAGTGTTTGTGTCTACTCCCTGAATCTATAAAATAGAAGATCTAGTCTCATGCTCTAGTAACAATTGATATACACATTCATGGATCGTTTTCACTCTGTCATTTTCTTTGACTATCTTTACATAAGATTTGTCAGTTGTTACTATATTTTTGAAACTCCCTTCTGGACACAGTAAGTTTTCTGTGTGCCTTGTAGATTTAGTCAAATTGTTTAGAATTATTTATTTCATCTTTTAACACATCATTTGAAATTTTAATAATTAATTCTGGTAAAATGAGTACCTGATATTTAAAGAAGAGGTAGACTACTTCTATGTAAAGTTTATTTAAATAATATATTTTATAATATGTAATAAGTTATTATAATGTTTAGCCCATTTAGTTTTTAATTAAAAATGGTTTGTAATAAAATTGTAATATATCCATGCCTCCAGTTTTTCAGAGAATATACTAAACTTATTATTTGTTTAAACAAAATTTAAGTGTGACTAATTGACCTGTGATTTTTCTGGTATTATAAGTGAGTGAAAAATCTTCAGTGTGGAATTACCCTGTCTTAATTTTATAAGACTATTACATATATGCTAAGGAATGTAAAAGGTCTAAGCTACACATTCAGAAATATGTTTTGCACAGAGGAAATAAAAGTATGGTGAATATATATTCAGAAGTGAACAGTTGATAGTTGGAGGTCCTGATGCAAAACCTGCCTTGTGAAATATCACTAGAGAATATCATTAGAAATCTTCACTAGCAAACAAGATACATTCTACAGATACAATTTGTTAAGGTCTTGGATTTTGCAAAGGTTATAGCTTATAATATTTTTTTGGTAAATAAAAGCAGAGCATCTCTTATAAAGAGATTGAAAATACATTGTAAAATTGTAGGTAACAACTGTCATGAAACTGATTTTCATCACTATAAATTTATTAGTACCAATAACCTCAAAGAAAAATGTGAGTATCAAATGCAACTAATTTTGCGATAACTTTCCCTCAAATATAACAATAATCTACAAAAATTATTAGAAACCTCCAGCAATTTCTCATGAGTTCTACTGGGCACTTCCTGAAATCATATGACCCAATCAATATATGAGTTTTACTAGTCCTCAAAACTCAACTTCCAGAGTCCTAATTTCATATCATTTTATTCCTTGTATAACACCAATAAATATTAATTTATTTAATTTCAATTAATCACAATGTACTCTGATGTAAGTATAGTACAAGGGTCAAGACAGAAATATAAATAACATTTAATGTGTTACTGTGCACAGTCCTTGATACCAATATTACACAGAATGAAAAACAATTTATAACATATATATTTGTTATATATTTTTACCAGAAGTTTCAAGGAAATACATTATTTTCCCATGATGTATGATCACAATATAACCAAAATTAACATTAGGCCATTGAAAACACCCATATATATGAATTCTTCTTGCAATAAATGCAAGTTTAATATATTATATTATTATCTTCAACAATGTATTGTCTAATATCAAAGATAGATCTTAATCATATTCTTAATGAATTAAAGAGACTTCCTTTGTACAGATCACATATTTAATTTTAAAAACAGTACCTGCAGGGTACCTGCAATCCTAGTACTTAGAGGCTGAGGGAGGAAAACTCAGAAGTTGAGGTCACCCTTGGATGCACACCAAGTTTCAGTCAGTAAAGCCCTATCTTTAAAACAACTAAAAATAGAGCTAGAAGGTGGCAAAGAGAAACAACTCTAAATAAGCTTGATGACCTGGGTTTGAACCCTGGGATTACAGGGTACAAGGAGAAAATTGAACTCTACAATGTGTTCTCTGACATTCATATGTATGCAATGGCATGCACACACACTCACACATGCACACACACATACACACACTCAGTATACACTATCAAACATATATAATTAAAATTTAAAAATAATTTTATTACTAAAAACTGAAAATATATAATTATATACTTTTAAAAACTAGGTTCACTAAAGATTAAAAATCTTTATTTCCACTTATTATAATAATGAATATATTGCAATAATATTAGGTGAATTGAAAAAACAGCTCTCTTCGTTTTCCTTATTTGTGGCAGTGGCAATGAATTATTTTTCACAATAGCTCTGATTACTAGACTGTTCAAAATTATGGTTTAAGAAAGTCTCTTCAAAGATTTCTCTTCACAGTTTCACTTGAAGTGCTGTGACTGGAATTTTGATGTGTATGAAAAGTGAAATCACATTTTCCATAAAGGCAAAAGAAAGTACTGTTCACGGTTCCATTGTGCTCAATGCAATAAGGACATTTCCTCGTCACAAAATGAGCAAACCTTTGAATGTAAAGTTCAGCACACTTATATGAAATCCTTTGAGAGCAAAAGCAAATACCAAATCTTCAGAACATCTATTTTCTGTTATTAGCAGGTGTATCAAACACAATGACCACAGGGTCAATACTGGCTGCTCCTCTGGAAAGATTAAATTTTCAGTGTCCCCAAATAAATGCAAGATTTCGGTAGGAAAAGATGATTGATGCAGTAATTTCTGCCCCTCGGTTGGCCGGATGAAAAAGGTATTCATTCTCTATTGCTGTTTTTCTTAATGCAATAAGCTTAGTGGTATAAAAAGGCAGACTTAACTTGCAGATTTCTGCAGGTCAGTTCTGACGTGGATCCCATGCAGTGAAGCCAAGGCAACGTCATATTCTTCCTGCAGATGCTGAGCACGGTTTCCTCCTTGCTTCCTTGGGCTAACACAGTCTGACTTCATGGTGGTGGGACTGCTTCCCTCCCAACTGGTTTCTAGCTGAAGCTTTTCTTGTCCTCAAAACCAGGTTACATTCCTTGGAACATGGTTCTCTTTCATCTTTTTAAAGCCGTGAGAAGGAATAGACACTGTAATGGTTTGAATTTCACCTCTTCCTTCTTCAATCCCATCTCTGGATCAAGGTGGGTTCTTCACTTTGAGGACTTGGGTGAATACTCATAGCACACAGAACAATCCACAAAACTCTGCTTCTCAAGGGCAATACCATTTACCTGCTCCACAAAGTCCCTTTTTCTATGTGAGGCAGCATATTTCTGTCTATCAAAACCATTACACACACATTTTAAGGAAACTACTGAATATTTATTCATATTACATAAAATAAACAGCATAGTAATTTTATGGACTAATCAATTATGATAGACTTACCCTAAGAAAATACATTTCTCGGATCGTATAAAATTTCAGCATATCCAATATACCTTCTGGTGATAATAATGGATGTATTATTCCTCACACAATTTAAGGATTTCTAAAATTGGCAAAAGGGGAAGTATTAGTAGCCTTAATAAAACCCATTAACGGTTCTACAAAAGTACTTCCTACTCCTTACAAAGAAACACACAGTATTCCTTAGAAAAGCCTCAACTGAGTGCTACTCATAATAATCATGTTTATTTTTTGAGTCTTCTAAAGTGTATTCTTCATATGCCCATTAGGCTATTTCTTCATAAGTCGTAGGCTAGAGTTATTAGAGGAGCTATATTATTTTGTCAGTTGCAAAAGTGGAGGCCATAAAACACATCAAAAGTACGTGTTTTTTTTTCTGACTAGTGTTCTTTAATCTCCTGTCTATAACCTCTTTGTTTAAATTGTTTTTATTGAGCTGTATATTTTTCTCTGCTCCCCTTCCCTTCTACCCCCTTTTTCCCCACTCTTATGATCCCCCCACTCCCAATTTACTCAGGAGATCTTGTCTTTTTCTACCTCCCATGTAGATTAGATCCATGTATGTCTCTCTTAGGGTCCTCTTTGTTGTCTAAATTCTCTGGGATTTTGAATTGTAGGCTGTTTTATCTTTGCTTTATGCCTAAAAGTCACTTATGAGTGAGTACATGTTATATTTGTCTTTCTGGGTCTTGGTTATCTCACTCAATATGATGTTTTCTAGTTCCATTCATTTCCCTGCAAATTTCACACTGTCATTATTTTTTTTTTCTGTGTATCTTTGGTTGAGGGGAATTTAGGTTGTTTCCAGGTTCTGGCTATGACAAACAATGCTTCTATGAACATAATTGAACACATGTTCTTGTGGTATGTTTGAGCATCCTTTGGATATATACCCAAAAGTGGTATCGCTGGGTCTTGAGGTTGAATTGTTTCCTTATTTTCTGAGAAATCACCATACTGATTTTCAAAATGGCTGTAGCAGTAGTACTCCTATCAGCAATGCAGAAGTGTTCCCTTTACCCCACAACCTCTCCAGCATAAGCTGTCATCAGTGGTTTTGATCTTGGCAATTCCCATATTATTAATTGTTTCTTTCATTGTCTGTGCTACCGGGGTTATATTTAGGAAGTGGTTTCCTATGCCAATGCATTCAAGTGTACTTCCCACTTTCTCTTCTGTAAGGTTCAGTGTAGCAGGCTTTATGTAGAGGACTTTGATCCATTTGTACTAGAGTTGTGCATGGTGATAGATATGGATCTATTTTCATTCGTCTACATTTTGATATCCAGTTATGCCAGGACCATTTGTTAAATATGCTTTCTTTCTTCCATTTTATATTTTTTGAGAAACACATGTTTTTATACTTGACTTTACTACTCTCTCTCTTCTGTGATTGTCACTGCATGATATATTATATTGCTTTTCTAGTAGAAGTTGACATATATCTGGTCAATCTGTGTTATATATTAATCTGATCATTAGACATAATGAAGATTTCTTTGCAAGTTATTTAGTTTTTTCTATAGAAATGAAGCAATATACTTTTGTCATGCAGGTATCAATCACCCACATTTTTATCTGAGTTAGAAATTTGAGATCCAGGCTCAGCTAGAATTTTAATGACTGAAGCACGGTAGTTTGAAGGCACTGCCTGCATAGCAGGCCTTCTGAGGTATGAAATTTGAATAATGTGCTGATATCACTAGTTCTGTATTTCACCTAAAAGTGTAAGAGCAACCTACTAATGTAAGAAGATGCAGTTGTCCAGCCACTCTATTACCGGTGAGATAGAACTAAAGAGCTTGTCATACCTCGGAGAGTGAACATAATGCACCCAAATGCCTGTATGTTTGCTGCTTCAGACCCTTTAAGTATCTTATTTGGAAAATTAGAATATATTTTTTTTTCTCTTATTTGACATGGAAATAAGACTAGAAACCCAGGAGGATTTTTTATAGTTGCCAATCTGATGACTGAGACTATATTTGTGACTCAATTGAGGTTTTTCTAAGACATTTTCTGTAATTATAATATCACCCAATAATAGCAACTGGCCTAAATGCCATTGCTATGAGATTTGGTAAAGAATGTGTCTGTTTACTTGCCTTTGTTGTGAGAACTTGTTTGAGGCTAAATTACTATGTAATGAACTGGATATTGTTTTTAGTAGAGATTTCAAGATAGCCAATTATTGACTCTTTCATGTAGTTATTAGTAATTATTCTCATGGTCTTCAATGAAAAATGAGCAAATAGGGCCAAAAGAAATGCAAAATAAACAATTTGATATGAAAAGGACATCAGAAAATTTAATGTTGGTACCAAGGCTTCTGCTTAAAGAGATAAGGAACTTAAGGGGAGGCTTGATCTGCAATGGCACAAAGGAAGGAATAACATCATGGAAAGGTCCAATGACCAAATGTTAGGATTCAGGCACTATACTGGCTTGTCACCTGGAAGGATCCACTCAGGCATCACCCCGGCCAGCCCTCGGTCCTGTGGCTGCCATTTCACTACGTAGTTTCTATACAGGTGCAAACAGTCCCTGTAAGAGACAAGCTCCACTCATTCATGTTCTCTTTTTCCCCTGCAGTTCTTCTGAAGAGGCAAACAGGTCTTTGCCTCCCCTTCTGTCTCTGCCTCTCTCTTTCTTTCTTTATCTCTCCCTTCACCTCCCCCATTCCCTTTATCTCAATAAAACTCCCCACCTAAGCTCTGTCTGCATGGAGTGACTGTGTCTGTCTCTCACTCTCTATGGGCTCTCATCAACAGTGGTTTGTACCCACTGACAGTCAAGGTCCCTCTCATATAAAATCATATCACCTAAACTTCTAACTTATGAAAAGAAAAAGCCTAAGAAAGTTTCTACTCTTAGAAAGAAGCAACAAATAAAATCTGCTGCAAATATAATTCATCACAATGAATTTTAACTCTCTAAAAAGAGTGAGTCCAAATGATATGTACAATAGCAGTAGAGAAATAATTAATACAGGAAGGAAACATTGGAAGTGGCAGGCCCACTATATGGCTGCTACAAGACCTTCTTCCATGAATTCAAGGGACCACATAAGGTGTGTTTCTCTGTTTCATGCAGACTGATGTTCCATATATATGATTCTTCCACTGTTTATGGAGAAGCTAAAGATGGATAATCTCTTTTGTGCCCCACAGAAATGTTATGCCAATGTCCCTTAACCCCAAATGAATTCATGGAGCAGGTTTCCAATACAAAGTGCAGGAGGGTCTTTGTTTAACAAGTTCAAGTCTTGACCACACTCTTCCAACACACCAAAGCAGTGGGTAAGGAGGGAGTGAGGCCCTGAGCCTGGGAAGAAGAAAGCTTTTAAAAGGGAAACACTACCAGTAGGGTGGATACAAGTTTTAGAGTCTTGGGATAAACTGAACGGGGTACAGAGTAAGAAGATTTCTGAAACAATTAGTCAGTTTCTGGGTGTGCACTGTTAAAAAAGGATCATAACTTACTGTTAAGGTATCTGTGCGATAAAGATGTCTTCCGGAACATCTGTACTTCTGTAAATTTTTATAATCCTACTCCTTAGCTTCTTAATTGGCTAATTCTAAGGTATCCATTTAGTTCTGCTATCTCAGCACATTCCTGGAAATAAGGTTGGCCCCTGGCCACTATATGGCTTAAGATGGAAGCCCCTTTTTTCTAAAAACGAAATCTGCAAAGTCAGGTCCTCACAGAAATACTTACCAAGTTATAACAAGTGTGACCACATAGGACATAGAAGGAAGTTAAAATTCTTGATGTCCAACACTGGGTATGGTGGTTTGAATGAAAGTTACATCCCATGAGCTCATGCATTTGAAGACTTGATCTTAATGGTGCTGATTGGGGAAGTTATGATAATAACAGCAATAATAATAATAATAATAATAATAATAATAATAATAATAATAATATGTGAGATAGTGGATATGCTAAGTAGCTCTACTACAATAATTACTTCATAAGGTATATATATCAAACCATGGCCTTATGCCGTAAATATAAAAGTTGTCATTCATATCACAATTAAGCTAAATAACTTTAAGGAAAAAGCTACTAGATATTGTTTAGGAAGACTCCAAAAGTCTTTCTTATTTCAGGGTGCTTTGCAGTAAAAGAGATATAGCAAGTAAATGAGAACCTAATCACACTACTCCAAGAATTTTTCCATAGCTCAACATGCTTTGAGATTCTGATGGCTACTTTACAATTCCTGGGGAATTTTAAAAACTATTCCAAAATATATCCTTATTTGAGATTTTAAAATACTTATAGTTACCCATGATAATAGTTTTAACTCCTCATGTTTTAAATCTGTACTTAGTTGGAGACCCACAGTCACATCAGGTTAGGTCGGGACCTATTTATTTATTTATTTGTTTGTTTGTTTGTTTATTTATTTTGTTACACGTTTTTACAAGCATCCTCACATAATAACATGCTTACAAAGATTAAATGTATCTGTGCACATAAATTAATTAATACTTATCATACATGGGAGTTATTTCTGGGTAGACACAGACGCAAAGTCTACAAACACCAGGAAGTGAAAGAAATGTTAGTACAGTTCTGACATTGGAATTTGGCTTGTGTTTCTCTATGTTTAAAAATAAATTACTTTGTATCATATGTGTGACTGGAATGCTGATTTAAAATCATCTTTTTATGTCTTCTTGTAACAGTCATCTGAAGTTAAACTCTATTTTTTTAATAATACAGAATATGATTTGCATAATGCAACTGATTCAAACAGCTCAAAATATATACACACATTTCCCTATGAATTTTGCTTAATGCTTAGACTTTATTTTCTGTAAAGCAATTTTGTCAGAAGACAAACATTGTTTTGTTTTAAGTTGATATTTTAGTACCTTTAGCTTTGACAACACATATGATAATTATATATTTCCATGGGTCATTTATTAGCATTAAAACTATCTTTGTCCTCTTTTGCCACAGTAAAATCTATTTTTATTTCAACAATTTTATGTTTATGTAATTGTTTAAAAGACAACTTTTTAATTTTGATCATAAAATTCAGAATAATAATAACCAAAAGAAGTCAAAAGATATGTGCTTAATAAAGCAAACATGCAATGACCCATCTCATTTCACGAAGCAGCTTTTAAGAGACTCTTTCAGATTTTAATGTCTACTTTTACTAGCAGTAGAATTTTAAAAAATAAAACTCAACTTTGATTCAAGATACTGATAGTATTTTGTTGTAGGATAATCTTTTCGTACACTGTGAAGAAGTGTCTTTGATAAGGTGCCTTCTAATTGGTTTAATAAAGACTTTAATGGCTAATAGCTAGGCATGAGAGGACAGTCAGCATTTTCGGGGGAGACAGAGGAAGAGGAGATAGATCTAGGTATGAGGAGATGCCAGCGAGACCGAGACCAAACTGGACATACAGAATGGTGGGGAGGTTAAAAAAAAAGTCACGTGACAGAACATAAATGAATAAAAGCAGGTAAATTTAAGTTATAACAACTAGTTGTGCCAGGCGATGGTGACACACCCCTTTAATCCTAGCACTGGGGAGGCAGAGGCAGCTGGATCTCTTTGAGTTCAAGGCCAGCCTGATCTACAGAATGAGTTCCAGGAGAGGCTCCAAAGTTACATGGAGAAACCTTGCCTTGAAAAACCAAAAAAGAAAAAAAAGAGAAGAAAAAAAAAAACAGCTAGTTGGGGACAAGCCTATGTTAAAGGCTCAGCTTTCATAGTTAATAAAAAGTCTCTATGTCAATACTTGTGAGCTGGTTGCTCCCAAAGAAAGTCAAATAACAATATTTGATGTTAATAATTACACTGAAGACCCCAGTGAAATGGCAGCCAGCCTTATCCTAGTCCTGCATTTCCTCAATCCACACACTGCTCACATACACATTCATAATGATTCTTTGAAAAATAATGAATTTCATAAACATTTCAGTTAATATAACTGTAAAGATTAATCAGCTATGTTCTTTTGCTTGTTTTATTTTCTTTTGTTTTGTTTTTCAAGACAGGGTTCTCTGTGCAAGCATCCTAGATGTCTTGGAACTCCTTTTGCAGACCAGGATGACCTCAAACTCACTGAGATCTGCCTACCTCTGACTCCCAAAATTGTGTTCTTAATATTTGTGCTTCTTTCTCAGAAAAGAGATATGGAAAACATCCTACTTAACATTATATTTATTACAAAAAGTTTTAGTTTATATTTTGACAGAAAAGCATTATTTGATATTTTGTACAAATGACATATCATTTATGTTTCATTTAATATATTTATGTAACATTTCAAAGTTTGAGCATTTTCTCAAATTATATTAGAAAGTTGTCCCAAGGCTATTCTAAAAGAGGGCTAAATAACATTTCAAATTATCTCTTTATTATTTATATATTTTATTTATTTTACTGGCCCTTAGCAAAGACTTCTTACTCTATTATAAGTTAGAGAAAAGTGGTATTTTTTTCTTTTAAAGTGTTGTTATGATTTTCGGTATAGGTGCAATAATTTGGTTTTATTGGTGGGGGATATCAAACACATATTGAGAGACATATTCATTTACAGTTCTAGAGAAAGTATTTTTTCTAATTGTGTCTAACTGCTGCACTTGTTCACATCTTTTCTCACCATGGAAAAGCCTTCATTTTCAATTCAAATATCAGATGGCACTACATATTTGCAAGTTGTTTTGACATGCCTTGGAAGACCTCTGTAGTTTCTTTTGACCTAAACGAGGTGACTGGTTTATGGTAATCTCATCTGGCACAATGCATATAACATTGCTTCCTAGAACTGTCATTTAACATGGCTTGGAAATTATACCTTAGCAGATGACTGTTGTATTATTATAAAGCACATGACACATTATATGCAATTATGTAGTGTTTAAATTTAATACCCATCATCTTGATGCTTTGGTTATAAAGTAGCATACTTTGAAAATAAAAACAGAATGTAGGTCTCTTTAAGATAAATATGCAAATTTCTCAGTTTTTTTAAAACACGGTGAGAAGATGGCAAAGGGGAATACAAGGACACAAGTGATCCAACTAGGGAAATTTGAAAGGAAAGCACATTAGGAAAGGGGGAGGAAGGTAAATATGGGATAAAGAGAGAAGTGGGTAAAATAACAATTGGTGTATAAATATACGCATACAGTTTTAATTGATTGCTCTTATCTGAGTTAATGATGTTCCTTCCAAGAACCAAATTTCACCAAACAAAAACCCATTACCACACATAAGAAACCCTCTTTTGATTTATTGGTCTGTCTAACTTCCATAACATACGGACTATTGTTATTGCTCTTTGTAACCCTCCAGAAATGGAAGCTAAGTCTCTAATACTAAAAAAACAGGGCCTAGAAAACCCAGGGTGGAGCTGATCTCAATGCTCCCTCCCTGAGGACCAGCTTTAATAGTGTCAAAAGATGGAATCTCAAAATATAAAATGAGAAAAAGAAAGCATATTTAACAAATGGTGCTGGCATAACTGGATATCAACATGTAGAAGAATGAAAAGAGATCAATATCTACCACCATGCACAAAACTCAAGTCCAAATGGATCAAAGACCTCCGCATAAAGCCAACCACACTGAACCTCATAGAAGAGAAAGTGAGAAGTACATTTGAATGCATTGGCACAGGAGACCACTTCCTAAATATAATCTCAGTAGCACAGACACTGAGAGAAACAATTAATAAATGGAGCATCCTGAAACCGAGAAGCTTCTGTAAAGCAAAGGGCATGGTCAACAAGACAAAATAGCAGCCTACAGAATGGGAAAAGATCTTCACCAACCTACATCAGACAGAGGACTCATCCTCAAAATATACAAAGAACTCAAGAAATTGATCATCAAATGAACAAATAATCCAATTAAAAAAATGGACTAAAGACCTAAACAGAGAACACTCAACAGAGGAATAAAAAATGACTGAAAGGCCGGGCGGTGGTGGCGCACGCCTTTAATCCCAGCACTTGGGAGGCAGAGGCAGGCGGATCTCTGTGAGTTCGAGACCAGCCTGGTCTACAAGAGCTAGTTCCAGGACAGGCTCCAAAACCACAGAGAAACCCTGTCTCGAAAAACCAAAAAAAAAAAAAAAAAAAAAAATGACTGAAAGGTACTTAAGGGAATGCACAACATCCTTAGCCATCAGAGAAATGCAAATCAAAATAACCCTGAGATAGGATACATCTTTATTGACAACTTGCGTCAATATGGAAGCCTTCATATGTCCATACTAGCTCTACTCATACGTACTAAAATTTGGAATCAACAAAGACATCCCCCAGTTGCTGTATTTGGTTAATGCTCTCCATGGATTCAGATAGCATAAATCTATTTGGTAAATAAAAACAATACAATAGTAAATCATTCAAAGATATAGACAAACAAAATAATGCATAATACCATGTTAAAGAATGCGTTCTGAAATAAAGACTCCATAATGTATGGTTTCAATTGTAAGACAACCAAGAAATAACAAAACTGTAGTGATTAGTAATTGGAGTGGGTGGGAGAGAGGAAAGAATGCCAGATCATAAAATTTTTATAGTGGGATAAAATCATTCCCTTATTGTAATGCTTAATAAGTGTTGTAACATATTCCGTAGACAGTACACCAGCAAAACTGAAGTATATATAAATTAGGGACTTTCAGTGATTGTGATAAGTCTTTTTTTATAAGGTATAGTGGATGGACCACTCTGGTGCAAGCTGTGTATGGGGATGGGAGCTGTGTAAGTGTGCTGACAGTGCTATATGGGGACTCTCTGTATCATCCAAGCTTTGCTGATAATATCGAATTTCTTTATCAAATGACGTTTATTGGAAATAATCAATAGCTCAAGAAGCAAAAGACAAAAGACAACTATGGAGACATCTAACTTGCGTTTGCACATTATGCTGTGAGCTTTCATTAGTATTAGAAAAATAATCACGGATAATATATTTTACAGCTCCTATAAAACTTACTTAATCCCAATTTTTTATTAAAGGATCTATTCATATGAGGTTTTCTATTTAAAAATTAAGGAAAATCTTAGAAGTAATCTGAAATACCCTCCGGATCCTTTTTGAACTGCTTACCAGGTCAAATTCCAATTACAGGCGACATAATTCTTTTGAAGTTTGAATATTTTATGTCTCCATAGCATATCCTTATTTACAAGCCACAGGAAAAGGAGAAATGTTAAAATGTGAGTAGTTTGATTAATTTGATGTTTTATTTTTAACTTACATAATGTCAAAGCATAGCTACAAATGTAGGTCTTTATTAAATATGACAACTACAAATATTGCTGTTTATAAAAAATGTACATTGTAAAAATAAAGATAATTTTTTAATAATATTTAAACTAATAGTATATTATATCTCTAATTTAAAAGCTACTTATTTCCAATGACTATATTATCTACAGTCATATAAACTCTTATATTGAAGGCATAAGAACTTTTTATTGTTGCAGAAAAATGGTGTGGTCTTCATTGGTGAGTTGTTTTTTATTTGAACATTCTCATGGATTACACCATAAAATTGAATCTCAACATTTTGTTTTATGTCTCCTTATCTGAAAGGCCATTGCAAACATCAGCTTAAGACAGAAACATCTAAAGCCAGGTGGCATTAGTTTTTTTTGTGCTCTGGATAATAGCCAGTGAGCAGACACCAATATATCGTAATAACTGCCATGGCCAACAACATGTCTTGGGTGAGGATGATGAACCAGGTGAAAATGCAAGGCAAAAACTTAGGTGAAGCTTCTAGTCATTAATTTTGCTTTACAGTCTTCTATTTGTCATTACAGTTGTGCTTATATTGAATTTTATTCCAGAGTATCATTATTCTATGGCAATAAAAGTAGATTAATGTTTTCCCAAAACTAGAAAACACATTAGTGCATGCACAGAGAAACAGAGAGAGAGAGAGGAGACAGAGAGAGAGAGAGAGAGAGAGAGAGAGAAGCAGGGGAGGCAAAGACAGAGATAGACAGGTTATCAAGAATGCTAATTTAAATTCTATGCATAGATATATAAATAAGCATCTCAACTAACATGACATGTGTTGATAGGAACTCACACAAAGGCATCATCAGTATATCACTGAATTTTGTCAGAAGACTCATATCTTTAATAAGTGCCAAAAAATCACATAGTGTATTCTCACTTAGGATACTACACACAACCAAAGTCCCAAAGCTTTGGAGATTAAAGTTCCAGAGCAGTTGATAAAAGACAATATGCTGTTACATTTGACTGTTTGTAAATCTTCAACTGGGTTATTTCTCTGTTACATAAGTTTGACAATTAACAGCTTTTCAATAATTTCTTTTCTTTTTTTTTTTTTTTTTTTTTCGAGACAAGGTTTCTCTGTAGCTTTGGTGCCTGTCCTGGAACTAGCTCTTGTAGACCAGGCTGGCCTCGAACTCACAGAGATCCGCCTGCCTCTGCCTCCCGAGTGCTGGGATTAAAGGTGTGCACCATCACCACCCGCCTCAATAATTTCTCAGACTCGGGGCTGGAGAGATGGCTCAGAGGTTAAGAGCATTGCCTGCTCTTCCAAAGGTCCTGAGTTCAATTCCCAGCAACCACTGTAATGGGGTCTGGTGCCCTCTTCTGGCCTACATGCATACACACAGACAGAATATTGTATACATAATAAATAAATAAATATTAAAAAAACAAAAAAAATAATTTCTTAGACTCATGGAAAATATATTTGCATCAGTCCTACAGTATCTCTCTTAAAATTATGACATTATAAATGAATAAAATTTGGTTTAAAAAGATGTCAACTGTCTACGTAGAAATTTTTCATTCTAAATTTTGACCTCTCTGCAGAGGGATTAGACACAATACTATATGCCTTAGTAAGTGGCATCTAAAATAGTCCACTTAGTTCCAGTATACTCACACTAAATAAAAGGTAGCAGACTATGCTCTGAAAGGCTTTGCAGCCATGGACAGCACTGTCACTACAAAAAGTGGCCATGGAGAGAACCCCTTAATGTAATTTTGCCGAGTGACTTTCCTAAAAATGAGGGATTTTTTTTTTTTTTACAGCATTTGTTGACCACTGACATTAGTGTCCTGGTTCTGTGAGAACAGCAGAGTTAATCACAGTAAAAAAGAACTTAGAAAATGTGTCTCTCTGGGATTCTGAAGGACACAGAGGCAGGGCCTGCAAGCTCTCCCCAACTCTGGGGAAAAGAGCTGGGTGGAACATCCCACGTCCTAAGATAAGGACAGAAGAGAGAAAATGAAATGGCCCACACACTCCAATGTTCTTACTCATCTCTTCCTTTCTCACAACAGATCTGCTCAACTTCCCCAGAGGCATATTCTGAAAGGCTCACGGGTGTTACTCATCTTCAGCATGTATTCTCTGACAAGCAGCATTCCCTACAAAGTTTTCATCTGATAAAAAAGGGGAAAAATAATGTCATACAAATTTGTTACTTGAAAATTATTAAACTTAAATCACCACAACATGTCATTTTATCCTAATTAGTTTAGATCATTGAAAATACAGTAGAAAACATTTGTTCTTATTAAAGACTAATTCTTAGAAAAATTAAAAGTTGTCATCCTTATATTTATATATCATTTTACTCATTTAATGAATTCTACTTAAGCCAAAATTCATATATTAGTGTTGTTGTTGATTTCTAACTTTAAATCATAGTGATCTGATAAGCTACAGGAGGTTATTCCAATTTTTTCCTCTGTTTCACTAAGAATATTTTAAATACAATCTTTCCTCATTTTACATAGTTATCCTGCTCCCTCTCATTCCTTCCCCTCCTCCATCTCCACCCCTCTTCCCATACCACCCCCATCCACTCTTCAGAAAGGGCAAGACTTCCCATGGGGAGCCAACAAAGTCCACACCTCACTCAGAGACAATACCAATGCCTTACCCACTACATCCAGGCTAAGCAAGGCAACCCTCCAAAAGAATATGTCACCAAAGGCCAGTTCAAACATTAGGGACAAATTCCAGTCCTGCCTCCATCAGTCCAGACTCAGTGAGCTTTCTCCTGGGAAGGGGAAACAGAAAACCACAACATAAATGCAGGCATTGTGAGGTCAGAATACTTACTGTAAATCTGGGTCACACCCTTTTGCGGCATCCCCAAGCCCTGCCAGGGCAGCTGTCTGTCAAGTTTTGCTGGCGTGGAACCTCTCTGACCTCTGTTATCTGGCAGGCAAGAAAATGTTCTCTGCATCCAGGTCTGGATCTCCTCCTGTGGCTTGTGGGTACTCTGTCTTGGCTACTCCAGCTGAGCTCCAAATTTGTTGATTTCATACAGTCCTCTTTCATTTAATTTATTTAATTCTTACTATTATTCATTAGCTCAGTCAATTAGTAAAGTTATATATTTGCATTCATATAATTATAGTAAACATTTCTTCTTCAAACTTCTATGCAGTTTCTCTCTCTTATAGGAACCAGGAAAATGCACAGCCCACCACCAGATATATATAATCCAGATATTTGTCATTTTTTTGATCACACAAAACCTGTAGAAAAGTATAAGATATTAGAAAGACTTAATGCGTAGTCCATTAAATTCAAAATGTCAAATTAGGAAAGAATGACATTGCAAAAGAGAGCTGAACAGAAAACACTTAGATTCCAAAATACACAGAGGAAAAGACAATTGTCTTAACTTTCATAGGTACTTATGGAATGATGTCTGGAACAAAAGACAGATTAAGGAATAAAACTCCATCAAATTTATGAATGTGCAAATTGCATTTCAATATAGCAGTCATTTGGAAAAGGATAGTTCTAAAAAATTGACTTTGTATTCTAACTGACACAGCATCTTAACAGAACTATAATTTCTTAGAGAATTTGCAAGGCAAAAAGACAAAGACCTGGGGTTCTTAGGGGTTACAACTTGAGGCAAGTCAAACAGAAGTCAAGAAAACTGCTTGAGTAAATTTCTTTGGTTCTACCTGCAGGCCAGTAAGAGTAGACAGTCCTTGCTAGTTAAAATTTGTTTTCTGCAGTGCAAAATGGGAGCAAAATCCCCCTGGTATTTGCGAATATACGTCCTGCTTATAGACAGAAGGAAGAGAGGCAGAGAACCTTTGTATACCGGAGTCTTTTAAATTGCCTGCAGCTTAACAATTCTGATATATTTTGTCCTCCCATATAGCCATCTATATCCTGTATCAGAAGAAAAATAACAGCCAAGAAACATTCATTTCTCAACACCATAGCTAGTTGTAATTTAAAATGATATATATCGTAACAGGAAAATTGTCTTTTTCTTTGGGTGAGGTAGCCCCACAAAAGTATTCTTCAAGACAAAGAACCAAAGAGAGACCAGGAAGAAATTTAAGGAAACTTTTAAAAAGAATAAGGAGGAGGAGGAGAAGGAGGAGAAGGAGGAGAAGGAGGAGGAGAAGAAGGAAAGATTTTAGTGGAAAATGACTGTTTTGCTGTAAGACACAGAGGCAGGAAAATACAAATGACCAGGCACCCAGAGCCTTTATCTGTCAAGGCTTTTATTGATATGGAAATAGAATCTACATTCTTCCCAGAATCTCATGATTTGGACATGAAAACTGCACTCACCTGGCACAGACCTACTATGGAAGCAACAACAAATTTTATTTTATTTTCAGTTAGCATAATTTTGAAGTCAGTGAATGGTCCAGAATGAATAATTACCATAGCAGATAACTAACTGAATGGACTTATTTTTGTTAGTTCTTTATGAATTGTGTACATTATGTTTTCATTATACTCGCTTCCTCTCTCCCAACTTCTCTTACACTAACCCATGATTCCTTATCCTCTCAAATGTGTGTCTTTTTTCCCCGATTCATCAATTCTAATTTGTGCTGCCTGCCCATATATTCTAGAATGTGTGACCTTGCCCTGGAGTGCAGTACAATTAGCAGGAGTAACATTATTAAAGAAAACCAATTTTCTGTCTGCCAATAGCTAACATTTGACACTAGCTCCTTGGGTAGGCATGAGCTGGAATGTTTACCTGACCTCTCCATGCTATAATTTGACTTGTCTCTCTATTCACTCTTCTACAGTGACCCCCGGGCCTTGGGCATACAGATGTGATACAAACGTGCCATTTATTGCTCAGCTATTCAGAATGTGTTTTTCTTGAGACTTCAGTCAATTGTGGGCCTGTGTCTCAATGGCAAACAGAAGTTTTGTCCTTCATTCATACTGGTTGAATGATGCATTACTCGATGGCTATAACAGGATCTGGAGGGATGGCTTTACAGATAAGAGCATTTGTTACTCTTACAGAGGACCAAGTTTCAATTCTTAGTACACATACATCTCCACCCCCCCCCACATGCTTCAGAACCATCCATAATTCTATTTCCACGGTACATAATGCCTTCTGATCTCTATTACCACCAGAAACATATGCGGTGCATATATTTGAATACAGGCAAAACAGTCATACATACAAAATTTTCAAATCTAAAAACAGTCTCTAAAATGTATGAGTAGAATGACAAGTCATTAGAAGCCCATTTAATACTATGTCTATTTAGCAGAATAATAGTAGTAGATTCCACCCTAGGGCCTATAACCTATAACCCTAATCAGGTTCTAGGTCTGATAATGGCTCCAGGTGTGGGTTTCTATTGTGAGCTATAGAGTACCGGCCTCAGCACTCTCTCGGGGTTCAGAATAGGACTTCTATGACAAGCAAAGACTGGCTTGGGAACGGGATCTGAGGGGTAGAACAAACTGACTGACTTAGGACCTATTTTACTGCAGGTTTCTTTGTTCTTTAGGGGAAGATGAACATAAGGACGTAAGGCATAAGGGCAAGGCATTAGACATAAGGCATAAAGCATAAGGGTAAAGGTAAAAAACTGTGGGTGGTCTTCACAAAGCTTTTAGTTTATATAGGCATACAGACAAGTTGGCAATGCCATAGGTGGTAACAGTGGTATCAAGCATGCATTTTCTTCACAGAGTCACAAGAAACCCCATGGATCTGGCAAGGTGGCACCTTATGTCTCAGGGTATATGTGGCTGTGAAGTTTCCCTGTGGCTGGGAATAAAGTATTATTAGCTACACTAACCTGTAGGCTTGATTTGCAGTAGCATCTAGCTGGTTGAGTTAAAAGGAATCTGGGGAGTCCCACTTTTGACTCCAGCAGGGTGCCCAGGTGAGAATTTTTCTCTCTGAAGCTAGTTTTAGCTACTCAGGCATTTTTACTGTACAAACAGTTAATTTCCTGGGCTATGATCTTATGTTAGTTGAAACCAAGGAAAAGGGTAAATACAGAATATCCGTAGCCTGTTAAGTCAGAACAGAGCAGAAGACCAGTAGATCGCACCTTTCTGAGTCTGCTATTAGAGCAAACATGTTACCTCCTGTATGAGACTCCTTTCTTCTCAGTGACTACTATCAATAAAGAAAGTTTGTGGAGAACTATGAAAACAAGGACTTGACTGAATCCTTTTCACACCATACCTTCATGGTGTAGGGGAGGTATCTGGATGCCCTAGAGGAAAAGTCAGGTTTATACCCTGATGGGATACTATAGAAGGGAGAAATGCCATGATTTCACTAGATTTTTACAGAACTGACAGTGATTTGCCCAATGGACAGATGTTTCCACATCTCTGCAAAAACAGGATGTCCAGGTGAATTATATATATACATTTTTTTGTGGATAGTCCAATAGATCTGTTGGCTGTAAATTTATTGTATAATACTTGTGAGCTCACTGTCAAGTTGGGAGCATAGGCCCCAGTCCCTTGCATCTATCCCAGCCCCCAGGCCTGGTCTGGACTCCAAATCCCAACAGGCCAGATCCTGACCCCTCCCTGGGTCAAATCACCCATTAAACCTGGATTTTTTTTTTTTATTTGGCTGGTTTTGATTTGGCTTGATTGGGAATTTTTGCGTCAGCAAGGAGCTTATATAAAGAAATATTCCTATCATTTGGAGGGTTCTACCGAGCTAGGGCAGGCCCTGTCCACGTGGCAGGCCATGTGTTGAAAGGCCCCTAGTCTACAATTCGAGCTCTCTATGCCATGCTTTAAACCAGCTTCTGGGCTTAGCGACTGCATCTTCATGAGTCCCTTTTCTTGTTTATGCTATAGGGTTTTGGAAGGACCCATTCGTACTTATTTTTGTCGTTTTCGGATTCCCACTGAAGTCGTGAGCTCACGCTGGGAATTCGAGTCAGGTTGTGGTCAATCCTGCGGGATCGGGCTTCGCTGAGGCGGAGATCTATGTGTACTGGAAGGCCAGATCAGAGCATCTCTTTGACCTTGTTCTTTGTGTTTTGCTTTCTCATTTTTTAATTTATATACAGTTCTTTTTAATAGTGTTCCTCATCCCAGCAAGACTCAAGGTATGTAACTTTTCTTCTGAAACTTATGCTAAAATTCTTTAGTAAAAAAATAAATAAATAAAACATTTGCACTCATCTGTTTTCTTCAGTGTTGTTGTGGGAACACAGAGGCTGAAAGCTTGCGTGGTGATGGTTTTCCGCCTGCATCCATCACTTGCTACATATGCTCTCTCCTGGATGCCTATATTTTGGTTTCCAGGATGAGAGAAGAGCTCCCTGGCTTTCATGCACTGCAGCCATCTTTCTTCTTAATGGAAGGACCTTCTGCATCCTGGGAAACTGCCAATTATCTGTTCTTAAAAGCAGCTGCTCCCAAGGTTAGAAAATAGGGCTACGGTGCAAAGTGGGGGAAAAGTTCTCTTGGAGAAAATGTATTTTATTTTCTTGGAAGTAAGTTACTATAAATACATAATAAGAAAAATCTTGCCTACAAGCCCAGCAGGGTTCAATGTTGACACAAGTTCATCAATTTAGTGTATTTTTATGTATCCCTATTGTTCTGAATATTCATTATGGAACGCTTTTTAAATCCAACGGGCAATTCTGTTCTCATACAGGTGATCTTGGTTATTATAAGAAAGAAGGTACATTCACCAATCAGTATCAATAGGATAATGATACATTTTAAAGATATCTTTTATTTATACCCTCAAAACTCTTTAGTAATCTGGATATGTAGCTTTATTTTTAAAAGATGTAGCATTTAATGACCTTTTCATACAAGATGGAGTAAATTATAGGTATTACAATGGAAAAGAAAAAAATATTTGAAAAACCTTTTATCTCATTTTATTCTGACATGTACACTTTCAAATACTGAAAATGTATTTGACAGAAGAATAATACAGACGTGTTTCCTATTATCTGGGGGAAGGTTATTTCTTAGAATGAAAGCCTCTAGCAGAAAATCTGATGGTTAACTTACTCTCTAGTACAATGGGCACTAACGATTCTGTTAGAAATACCGAAAACATAAGTTAAATCACAAACATTAGAAATGTTATAAAAGAAATGTTAATTTTACACTCAACCGTTTATATAAAATGGCTGATCAAGAAGAATAAATTACATTAACAAAGCAGCAAAACATATTCCTGCACATAGGATCTTAACCCAATCTGAGAGAACAATGAATACTTTCAGCTCTGTAAGCAACACCCAGGGATGGCATATACTATTGATTTGAATGGATTTATTAAATATATGTTAGGATCCCTTTACCTAATGAGGATACTAATTCCATATTACTATGCATATAATATGTATGTGTGCAAAATATATATGATACACACACATATATAACTCAACATCTGAAATGATAGATTATTTTCAAAGTTTTATAAGCTCTTAGAACACATGTATTGAGTTACAAGATATGTACATATGATACAAAAATGAATAAAATTTTCCATATTGTCAAGTAAGTGAACATACTAGAAGGTTTGACTGACATGTGAGTATATAGCAGTGATCGCATTATGAGAGTAGCTTGCTCTAGAGGAGACATGGTTGATGAGTATTGTACATGTACATAGAAAATGTATAATTAGGCTTTTGTGTACATATAGGATTTTATTGGACAAATCAAGAGCTCTCATCATAAATTAGTTAAGTATAAAAAGCCCTTAGAAATCTTTAAGAATTTAAGGGTTTGTTACAAGTTAGATAGACATGATAGGAGTTTATAGATACATAGAAGGAGACTCAAGAAATGAAGAGGGAGAATCAAAGGTAAAAACCACATAAAAAAAGGAAGTCTCAAAAGGGTGCCTACCTTTATCCATAGAGGCCACCTAGGTCATTTAAGATATCAGTGGGGGCAGAGACACTGTTGCTTGTTCACACTTCAATGTAATAAACAGAATGAGGATCATCAAAGAGGGCACTTGAGAAGCTCCTTTTGTAAGCCTAACCAGGCATTGGTGTCTAAAAGGCTAAGGACATATGAAGAAGCAGACAACATGTTAAGAAAATATGAACTCAAGCCGGGCGATGGTGGCACACGCCTTTAATCCCAGCACTCGGGAGGCAGAGGCAGGCGGATCTCTGTGAGTTCGAGGCCAGCCTGGTCTACAAGAGCTAGTTCCAGGACAGGAACCAAAAACTACGGAGAAACCCTGTCTCAAAAATCAAAAGAAAAAAAAAATGAACTCAAAATATATCATGTTTTCCCCAAAGTAGGAGGTTTTACTGTCTATGTGTTGATTTCATTGGTTGAATAAAGAAACTGCCTTGGCCTTTTGATAGGGCAAAACTTAGGCAGAGTAGATAGAACTGTATGCTGGGAAGAAGGGCAGTATGGCAAATGCCATGGTTCACCTGCCCGACACGGATGCTAATTAGACTCATGCCGGTAAGTCACAGTCAAGTGGTGATAATAGAAAAATTAATAGAAATGGGTTAGATCAAGATTTGAGAGTTAGCCAATAAGAGGCTAGAAATAATGGGCCAGGCAATAATTTAATTAATACAATTTCTGTGTGATTATTTAGGGGGTTAAGCTAGCCGGGTGGCAGAATGCCACCCACACCTTCTACAACAAAATTTCTTACCTATGAACGTGGTGTGAATAAGGTGGGGGAAACAACAAACAAAATAACTAAGAGGTGAGGAAGAATATGACTAAAACGTTATAAATTTATACAGTGCTTTCTTGTCTCATGGGTTAGTTAGCACACATACTGTAAACTAAAAGGGATAAAGTGGTACTGTGCAGATGGCTTGGTCGGTAAAGTGCTTGCTCCAGTCATGAGAATCTGAGCTCAGAAGCCTAGCACCCATGAAATAAAACTTAGATTGTTGGTTTGTGTACTATAGTCTTAGCACCTGGTATGGACCAGAGAAGCAGGGGGATTCTTGGAGCTTTCTGGCTAGCCAGTCTAGCCAGTCCATGAACCAAAGGTTCAGTGAGACTTGATGGAAGAGGCACATGCCATCATCATCTGGTCTCAATAGTTATGTACACGTATGCACACATGCACACACACAAATATACAACATATTTATACACATAACTCACAATGAAAAAGTAGACACTAAATAAATAAGTAAATTAACAAGCGTTCTTTTTATTTATTTATTTTTCTTTATTATTACTATTATTATTAAAAATTTCCACCTCCTCCCCTCTTCCCATTTCCCTCCCCCTCCCCCCATCCTCCCTCCTCTTCCCTCTCCAGTCCAAAGAGCAGTCATGAGAGTACTACTCAGTGGTAAAAAACAATGATATCTTGAATTTTACATGCAAATGGATGGAAAAAGAAAACACTATCCTGAATGAGGTAACCCAGACCCAAAAAGATGAATATGGTATGTACTCACTCATAAGTGGATTCTAGCCATAAATAAAGGACATTGAGCCTATAATTCATGATCCTAAAGAAGCTAAATAAGAAGGTGAACTCAAAGAAAAACATATAGTTATCCTCCTGGATATTGGAAGTAGACAAGATTGCCCAGCAAAAATTGGGGACTTGGGGGTGAGGTGGGATGGGGGTAAGGGGAGATGCGGAGAGAAAAACAAGTGTTTTCTTTAAGAATATCAGTTAGAGGAACTGATTGGCCACTCTTAAGTGGCAGTAATTTGTTCCACAACTAAAATTCAATTCTTATTAAATCAATAAGACAAAGAATAAGAAAAAAATACATCATTATTTTTCAAGTTTTAAAGTCATAATTAGTTTATTCAAAAATTCCCAGTGTAAATTATGTTTTAAACTTTTCCACATATTCTAGTTAGACTGTTTATATATTAATGTCAGGATCATTAAAATATTCCCCTTCAGTGATAAGGTTATAGCATTTTCCATCCATCATTTCTATTCATTTGTTAATGAGGAAAATTACATTTTAGAAATGAAGGGTAGATGAATGCAGAGGCCACTTTATATGTTCCTATATTTTCTTCCATCAAGTGGAAGTCATTTAAATAATCCACATCTGTAATGGAAACTGTCAATCAGGGTTAAAGTAATTTAGCCATCAAATTACAAAAATTTTAAATCTAACAACTGCAGCTAAATATATAGTTTAAACGAATTCAAGCTGTCTTATGCTATAATTGAGAAAATGTCAATGTTATCTATTGAAGAATGAAAAGGGAATATCTGGCAATCTGAGTTAAACATTGTTATATATCTGCATTCCTGAGGGCGAAAGCCTACTTGCACCAATGTCCTGATGCACAGCATGAATTCCCACAAGGCAGATACCAATCATCCAGATACTGAAAAGAAAGTGTACACACAGAATGAAAATATGCACACGCTTCACTATTTACTGTATTTTTGAGTGGCAAGTTCTTGATAATTGCTCAATGATTTGGCCTTTCAAGATTTCATTTCCAAATAGGTCATTGCTCCTTTAAAGAAAGTATATTAAAAAGAGTTTCATGTGCAAAAGATTTTTCTACAAGAGTCTTGTTCTCCAGAACTATGTTCTCTGAGAATTTATCATTGTTTTACATTCAGAATCAGGTTTCTAATTTTAAAACTTTTTTTGTTGTTGTTTGTTTTTTTGGTTTTTAGCTTTAGAGCCTGTCTTTCTACTCGCTCTGTAGCCCAGGCTGAACTTGAACTCAGAGAGATGCATCCTCTGTCTTCCAAATGCTGGGATTAAACACATTTGCCACCACCACCTGACTTTTAAATTGTTAAAACATTTTTTTATTTTGGCTTAGGTTTCTGGTTTTAAATAAGACATGAGAATTGAAGGGATAGCACCTCTTTTCCTTTCTATGTACAATTTTTATAAATTTATACTAATAATTTGACAAAATAACCTGGCATATAAATTGATCTCTAAAAATATGAAATGATGTCATTTACTTTCATAAATATAGACAATATGATAGAGATCTCTCTGATGCTGCCTCATGACTGCTGGGGATTAAAACTGCATTATCACTGTCTGGCTTTCTTTGGAATTTTTAAATAAAGCTTTTGATGGACTACATGTAGGTTGATATGAAAGAGCTTTCTTCCTATTATTTCTACTTTCTTTGTCAAGTCTTGTTAATAATTAATTTCTCATTTTACAAACTAATGGTGTATAGGTTATTTGGTGTCAGGAAGACATTAGAGCTTGACTTATACCTGTTTATGAGTTGCAATCCACGGTCTTGGGAACTGAATACAGGTTCTCAGCTAGAGCAGGATAATCTCTTTACCATGTAGCCTTATTTCTAAGCTTATTACATCCATTTAAAAGTGTGAAAAGCAGAACACAATGAACAGTTTTATATCAAAGTATTAGGAGATCAACATAAACTAGATAGATCCCTTGATGTTACTAAAATTATTTTATTTGCTTAATAAATACAAAATCTGGATGACTTCACACAAGTTGAACACACTGTCAGTAGAAATTTCAGATTGTTCTCTCTTTGGATATTCTATCTCTGAAAGCTTCACTGGTAATTTTTTTTATATGTTTGTATATTTGACATAAAAACTTTCTGACACCAAATAACCTATCCAATATTAGTTTATAAAATGAGAAATTAATTATTTACAAGACTTGATTTGTTTTCTTTTTAAACAGGTTTCTTTTTTTCTTTTTTAAGAAAACAGCTTAATTTAGTTGCTTATCGCATCTAACAACTAGTGCATAACATTGACAACTGTAGATGGCTGTCTCTCTCTCTAAGGTCATGTCTGTATGATAAAGACCATACAAGAGACAAGAGACTGCTAAAATGAACAAGAAAGCAGCAGATGTGGACTTAGCTGTTATGAAAACGAGATTCTGCAATAGGGCCAGTTTCCGCCAACAATTCCCAAAGGAGCAGAGTTTGCTCCTGAGCTTGCCTGCCATGAGGTGCAGTGGGCACCAACTATGGCAATCATGTCATGAGCATAACTGGGCTGAAGCTTGAGAAATCAACCCCCTCTCTAAGGTCTGCAGACCTGTGCCTCTTTGGATAACCTGACACCACTATTTCCCTGAGAAATATATCATTTCTTATTAACTAGATGACTTCTGGTTCCAGTGGACACTTCATTTGATTCTATACCTTCATTTTTATGAATAATTCTGCAATCAACACAAGAATAAGGATGTCTTTTCAACATATGAATTTTATTTCCTCTTAATATATGCCCAGAGGTTAGAGGAATATATAGCAATTTTGGAGGGAACTATGTACTATTTCTTTAATAACTATACAAATTTTCACTCTCACCCAAGTTTTATAACAGATTATTTTGGCCATATCTTTGGCATAACTAGTTAACTTTCATCTGTTTGATAATTGGCATTCTTTACTGATTAAGGAATGGTATTTTTGGTGATTTACAGTTGTGTTTTCCTGATGATCATTAAGTTGATTTCTGTTCATGTACCTATTTTGCATTAGTATGTTTTTTTAAGAAACTCTATCTGCTCATTTATGATATTTTAATAAAAATGAATGTTTAAAGTCATATTCCTCACTATTTCCTGCAGCTAATCATATCCATTCTTTTCTTGTCTAATTTTGACATCTTTTTAGAATACAAATGAGCAGTCTTACTATAGTTTATTTCCCATAGGTCACTGATTTTAGACATTAGAAATCACTGGAGAGCAACAATAAGGACATGGCCCTCTTGTTTTGTGTAGAAACTACTAAAAAGTAATAAACAAAATTAGATATACAGTTTTAATTATTTTTAATAAATATTACTTTACCACTCCCATATGTAAATGAATTAGTAACATAGTTTCAAAATGACTTCTAAAAGAATATTCAAAACTAAAAGTGGTTCCTGAAATGACATAAACTTTTATTGCAGTTCTAGATTATTGAGTTTATTTGCCATATAATACTTTTGCATATTTTACATTCTCTTTTAGTATATGTCTGTTGTTTCATATAGGTATTTTAAAATAAAGCAATGGTGGTTTGGTTTAAAACCCTAAGGTAAAAGGTAAGTACCAGGAAACTTCACTATGATGTTAATTTTGTAGTATCCATGTTTTAGCATTAGTTGTAGCAAAGCTGAGAAATCATTTTTCCAAATTTCTATTGATTTTAAAAATAATGAATAATTTTCAGTTAGCATATATGAGATTACTAACCCTATCTGCGTCTGTTCACTCCTAATTTTACTTCAGCAGTCCTACGATCCTTAAGAAAGAACATAATAACTTGCTTCTTAGAGGCAATTATCAGTGATTTGCAATCAAATTTAAGGAACAAAATTATTTTTGACATATTTATAACTGCGCTTTACTGTGGATGGCCTTTTAGTAGATTGTTTCCAAATCCACTAAATTACAGTACCTCTTTGGAAAGAGCAGAAATCTCTTCCGTGAAAACAGAGGCACATAGAAAATGTTGATATCAAATGAAGAGGGATAATTTACAGAAGAAGAGTTCAACAATTAAACTACAAAATATGTTAAACAGCTGTTTTTCTCTTTCAGATTCAGACATTTGGACATTGAGACATTTTCATGGTTGTGTGCATACATGCATTTGCATGTTTGTATGTGTTCTTTGAGAATTTTGGAGAACATGTTTGACCATGATCATCCCCAGCTCCCCTCAGATCTACTTCCTGTGCCCTCCCTATCTAAATGTGTGTCCTTCTCATTTTCAGGAGACATCAAATCCCAATTTTCCTGCTCATGTATTCTTGGATATTTGACCTTCTACTGGAACATGGTAATTTTCTAGAGGCTACACTCTTGGAGAAAATGTCTCTATGTCTCATAGTCACTATTAATTCCCAGTATTTCTCTGGATGTCTGCCTTCCATCTCCCTGCTGGGATTTAGTCAGTCTTTGACTTGCAATGCTTTTGGACATGCTATCACAAGGACTATGCATTCATATACCGCTGCTCTGCTATATCCAGAAGACACTGCATCCTTGGAGTCATCCACTGTCTGACTTTTACACTCTCAACCTCTTCCACAATGATCTCTGAGCCTTGTGCAGAGATGATCTGGTATATATGTTCTATTTAGGGCTGGGTATTATGTAGTCTCTTATTCTCTGCTCCATGGCCAGTTTTAGCTCCATGTTAATCACAGTCTACCACAAACAAAACCTTCTTTGGTGAGAGATGACTTAATCTATAAGTATAATAAGTTATTAGGATTCAGTTTCATATTGTATCCATTTAACAGAATAATATTAATAGATTATCCTCCAGGACCAATGATGAACCTATCCATTCTTGGATTGTTAATGTGTTTCTCATTGTGGAGTGGGAATTAAGTCCAGGTAGAGGGTGTTTGGCTGCTCCCACAGCACCCATGTCATAATTGCACTGGTGGATATGTCTTTTCAGACCAGTTGTTATTGGAGCTTGCAACACTCACAAATGAATAATATCGGTGACTATTCTTTTCCTATGATGTCATGCATAACCCATTCCAACAACATGAAAGCTAGCAAACAGGAAAGGATAGAACCAGTTTGATGGTTACATGTTCTGTGACTCAAATACATAGCACATTCGGCAACAGGGTCTTACCATCAACTTCTGGAGGGTAATCAGTAGCATTGCTGATAGCCTGTAATGTCTGGGGGATCTACCGGACCTCAGAGTAAACAACTCCAAAATAAGTAACCCATTTCTGGGATTTTTATTTCTTAGCCTATGGTATCAACAATACCCAATTATTGTTGTTCCAGTACAGTGTAACTCCATTTAAATACCCTCCTGTATGTGTGTGTGTGTGTGTGTAGGAATATGCAGTAATAAGTTTTCATATGACCTTTTAAAGGGCATTTAGTGTGATTTATCCCTCCCTGAATTCATTCTTCTATTCTTCTTCCCTGTCCTCTGCTCCCCCCACACCAATTTAACTTTTCCTATGATGCTTTCCTCCTTAAAGTCTTTCAGTGTTTTGCTTTGTTCACTTAATATAACATCCTCAGAATCTATTAACAGTCTTGCAAAAAGCAAGATTTTATCATTCTGTGATAAGCAGCAACTCTTACATAATACATATACATCATAGGCATCGCATTTTCTTTATTCATTATTTGTTGGATACAGATATTCTAAATGTTATCTATTATGAGTATACAACAGACATGGGCATGAAGCTATCTCAAAATTTTGCTTATTTCTTTTCTTTTGGATACATGCCCAGTACCAGGATTGACAGTGCACAAGGTGGTTCTATTTATGGTATCCTGAGAATTCTCTTTATTATGTCAGGTTATGGATATACTAATCTATATTTTCATCAACAATGTATAGGAAGTTGTCTTTCTCCACAACTTCCCCAGCATTGATTCTATTTTTGGTAATGTGCATTCTTTCTGGCATAAGACTATATAACATTTCAGTTTTAAATTTGATATCCTTGATTTTCCCAACATTATACTTTTTCATCTTACTGTTGTTTAATAATGTATCACTTTGAGAAACTTCCATTGAGATATTTAGCCCAGTTTAATGAGCTTTTTTTTTAAACTACAGAGGTGTTTGAATTTTGCATACATTCAAAATACTAATGCTGTATCAGAAACATCCTTTACAAACACTTTCATGATGTAGTCTGGCTCTCCACTCCTTTAACTGTTTCCTATTCTGATCAGCAACAATGTCATTTGATGAAATCTAATCTTCTTACTTATGTTCTTGTTGCCTGAGTGTCTAAGGTGATTGTTTAATGCTAGAATGTTTCAGGATACATTACAAGCTACAGAGTCTTCTTGGATATTTACTTGACCTTACTGAACTTTTGAGGGAAAAAAAATCGAGAATTTAATAAAATTTAAAAGTTGGGAAAGGAAATAAACCCTGACTCTTTCAGTGAACATAATAGCCATTGGAAGCACAAGAGAAATATAACTATGATTCTCTCCGTTGTTCTAAATTCAAGGGGAGTTTTTCCCATGTAAGAATCTCACCCGGAGCAATATTCAAAGTGTTTAAGATGCTTAAGGCATATTTTTGTCTGATGTTCACAGGAGGGACAATATGATCTCTTCTAAGCTAGGGTCAAAAGAAATGTTTCTGTTGGATGATGTATTGCAAATGCAACAGATCAAAACAATTTTCTATAGCAATTTTGTCATATTTGAATTACACCGTTCTCCTTTTAGAATGTAAACTCCATCTAAAATGTGATCCTACTCCCTTCATACTAAATAATTCTAAAAACTCCATGAAGAACTTTCTAACACATCTCCCCTCATTCTAACCTTGGTCCTTTACCACTGACCCTTTAAACACTAACAAAGCGATATTTCTAAAGTGAAAATGGGATCATCTGTCTGCCCTGATTAAAATCCTTCCCAGTGAAATTTTATTACCTGGAGTAAATGCCAAGTTATTTAGTTTGGCATAAAAAGCTCTCCTTGATTTCACCTTTAGCAGTTCATTTTTATCTAATCTGTCCAACCGCTCCTATCTAACATTTAATACTCCAGCTAAACTAGGGTTTACAGTTTGTTCTAAATAATACATATTCTTACTTGTATCTGGAATACATTCCCACCATTCTCTCTGCTGCCAAACAGTTACACATCTTTGAAAACCTAGTCCTGGCATTACCTTCTCAATGAAGTCTTCTGAAAGTACTCAACCAAAGTGAATTCTTTTCTCATCTTTATTTCTGCTTTATTTCTGCACACATATAACAGAACTTCCAGTTTTAGCACTGCACTTCGCTTTTTAGGCTGTGAATTTAGTGAAAGTAGACACTCTAAAGGACAGGGAAGTCGGATCAGCCAGAAAAGTGCTTGCTGTACAAGTGTGCTGATTCAACTTCAGTTTATAGCACATATGAGAGAAAACCAGATGAAACTGGGCACAACCTATAATAATGATGTTAAGGACAATGTGACAGGAGTATCACTGGGGCTTTGTGGCCTGCCAATCTGAACAATTTGATTGTTCCAGATTCAGCAAGAAACTCTGTCTCAAAATATTAAATGAAGGGGAGCTGAGAAAGTCATGGGATATCTTCCTTTGGCCTCCCTATGTGTGTGGGGGGAGGGTGTGGGTGCATGCACATTCACACACACAAAGGATACTACAACTTTTATTTACTTTTTCAATGGAGGAGACAGTGTTTGTTTTATTAATGGTTGCTTCATCAAGCCCTGAAAATTCTGCTATTCTTTTATTTTCCATAAGAACAGAATCCCTATGCTTTTTTTTCTCATTCTTAAAATGGTTTATAGCTTCTCCCTGTAATCTGATTCCTGATAAGCACATTTACTAATTTTCTGGAGTTGATTCAATTATTGTCTGGTTTTGTCTTTGCCAGCCGTGACTTCAGTCACAAAGCTCACAATCCTTGTGGCTCATGACAGTAATTTTTTTTTTCTCACAGGACTGCAAATTAGATGCAACTCTAAGGTAGACAGAAAAAAAATAAATGCACTGTTTTACCATCAAGCTGTGTAATTTAAGTAAAAAAAAAAATTTCCTCTCTTGTCCACATTGACTAATCATTCACAGGGACAAGAAAGAGACAATAAAGCAATGGCACAATTATGTGCAATGTCTCTCCTTAAATCTTCTCTTACGATATAAAAAATTAAACACACCTGATAATAGGTGTATGAACTATACACTGCCTTACCTGCAAACAGATATGGCAAGAGTAAAAAATAAATGGGAAAGAGTGGGTGGATAGCTGATCAAAATAATACAACCTACTATAGAGCATGAATAACTAGCTACTTGTACTTTCACTACAATTTAAGCAGAACATAAAACATTTACATAATAACTCAATAGATATTTCCCAGTCTTAAAACCACTTTCCCTTGCCCCCAAAATGCAGAGATGAGCAGCAAGAGAATAGAGTACATTCGCTATATGTCTTCCTGTTCCACTGCTGCTGTCTCATTTGAATTCTGTGGTACAAAGCTACAAAATTTGTTTCTCATGGTCCTGAGGACCAAAAACTGTACAAAACGTCTGTGTGACCTTTCCACCCAAACTGTTATCACCTCACTTGCTTGATGTGGGATTCCCCTCTGTATGGTGTGAATACCATTGCTTAATAAATAAATTAACTATCTTGGACCTTCACAGGGAATAGAGGTAGGCAGGAAAAACTAAGCTGAATGCTAGGAGAAAGAAGAAGTCAGAGAGAAACCATGGAGCCACAGCAGAACAGATATGCCGAAACTTTGCTGGTAGGCCATGACCTCGTGGTGATGCACAGATTAATGGAAATGGATAAAATTAAAATGTAAGAGTTAGCCAATAAAAAGCTAAAGCTAATGAGCCAAGCAGTGATTTAAATAATATAGTTTTTGTGTGTTTATTTCTGTTTGGGGCAGCTGGGACGAACAAGTGGCCCTTCTGCAACATTTGCTAATATCTTTGCCTGGGCTTTTTCTCCAGGATCAGTGAACGAGTCCAATAGTTAGGCAAACATGAAGAAAGGCAGAACCTTAGTGTTCTGGTATATGCATATACATTCTGTGTATAATTCTATTGCCAATCAATCCGCTTAGATGTAGAGAAAAGAGCCAAAGGTGTGCCCCTTTTCCTAAAAGGAAGGGAAAGCATGTCAAGTTACTTAATGACCGTATGGCTGGTAAAAGTGAACAGCCTCACTTCAAGTCTGTGTATGTCTTGGATGAAAATCAAAGAAAGAATGGGCCTGGAGAGAAAGCTCATTAAGTTAAGAGTACTCACTCTTCTTGAAAAGAACCTAGGGTTAGTTCCAACACCACTAAAGCAGGACACAACCATTTGTAACTGTAGTTCTAGAGGATCTGGTAACCTCTATGGCATGAGCATCCTCCTGTCTGCCTGTTATGTATATACACTCGCACAGGTACAATATAGAGGAATACATAAATCTTTATAATAAGAAAGAGTTGTTTTGGGTTATTTTACAACTGAGGCAAAATAAAGGAAATAATAGAGCATGAAAGATAACTTAGGATTCCTTATGCATTAGTTACTTTAAAAAAAATTATTTCCGGGTAGTAGTGGTATACACTTTTAATTCTAGCACTTAGGAGGCAGAAACAGCTGTATTTTTGAGCATTTGAGGCAATCTAGTCTACAAGGTGAGTTCCAGGACAGCTAGGGATGCTTAGAGAAACCTCATCTCCAACACAAAGACAAACAAACAAACAAAAAATAATGTTGTGGTTTGTGTATATGTGTGTTTTGCCCTTATGTAAGTCTCTGCACTTGGTATCTCTTAAAACCAGAAGAGGACACTGGATGCCTTTGAACTGAAGCTACAGAAGTTATGAGACAGAACATTGGTTCTAGGAATCACACCTAGATACTCTGATAGAGTAGCCACTGGTCTTAACTACTGAGCCATCTCTCCAGCCCTAATTTATTTTTATATTGATATCATAAAGTACATGATGGAAACGACTGATGGGAGGAAATATTGATTTTTGTCTCATGGATTGAAAGAGCTGGCTGAATTCCATCACATCTAAGAAGCCAGGGTGCCAGGCTACTTTTAAGATAGTAGGAGTGTATATGTTTATAGTCAGCAGAGAGGGCAGGTTTTCCCCAAGGACAGATATAGCTTTCAAAGACCAAACCCTAGTGATTCCGATAGTTTTATCCAACATTCAAAACAAGACAATGATGTTTTGTTTTGCCGGGCGGTGGTGGCGCACGCCTTTAATCCCAGCACTCGTGAGGCAGAGGCAGGCGGATCTCTGTGAGTTCGAGGCCAGCCTGGTCTACAAAGGGAGTTCCAGGACAGGCTCCAAAGCTACAGAGAAACCCTGTCTCGAAAAACCAAAAAAAAAAAAAAAAAAAAAAAAAATGATGTTTTGTTTTTGTTTTTTAATTCAAACCACCACACGCAGTTACTGCTTTCACCAGACATGTCAGCTGGATTCTGTGATCCCCAATCTAAAAACTTCAAATTATATTGTTATATGATACTCAGCCAAAGGAGTGGTGTTGGACAATTAATCAAATGTTAATTTGAGCAACACACACTGTACACTATATGTACTTGTTTTGGGGCAAAACAGCTGCTTTTATACAATATATAAGAGTTCTGTAGCTTTTTAAGTCTCCATTTTAATATTAAGAATCAAGTTTAGCAACATGATTTGAGTATAGTTATTATGCATGTAGGGAAAATAATATTGCCAATGAATAACAATTTAATTTATTGCTTCCCAAATATTCTCACAAATTGTTACCCATAAGATCAGTCAGAGAATGTTATGAAAAGGAAAACAATTGGCAGCTTGAATGTAATTTTGACAGAATATGAGCCATGACATTGTTCCTCACTGGTGGCATCAGGCATGGGTCAGTGTTGTGTACCTGCTTCCAATCAAGGATGCTGAAAAGCAGGGCCACTCATCATTCTTCATGAGTTATGCCAACAAATTGGGTGTCCTTAGCTGTAGTTTAAAGGAAGCTCCGCAATAGCATAACAGCCATTCTTTCTAACCTTTAAATCAGTGTTTGGTTGCTAAAAACTCTATAGAAAATGCTTTAGGCATATGCAAAAAGCACTTAGAAATTTTTATAGCAAAAATAAGGATTCTATTTGCCTGTGCATATTTCTCAATGCACTACCTCTGAAAACTCACCTTCCGGTGGGGACATGCCCATGCACAAAACGGCTACAGTAGGACATCCTAAGATATTTTAAATGCAATAAGCTGTTTTATTTTCCCACTTCTTCTAAAATTAAATGCTGATTGTTTCCCTGAATCAAAGCTGTTAGCAGCAAGCCTAAAAATCCCTGTCAGCATGTTTATGGCCTTACGATCTTAAAAGAAAAATGGGTGTACCCAAGCAAACACATTTAGAAGTACTTTTGTTAGAACTAAATAGGATTTAGTGATAAAAACAAATAAGTAAATCTTCCAAATGAGACAGAATGCCTGAGGAACAATAAGGAAAATCTTCATTGCGTTGGCCTCATTATCTCCTTGTGAACTACTCAAGAGACAAAACATCAGAAGTTAACCTTCAAACCTCCAGGACAAGGAACAAGGAAATCTAAAATAAAAAATAGTATATGTATATTGTGAGTGTGACTCTTGAACATCATATAACTTTTACAAAATTTTTAGAGAGGTCTTAAATATATACATGTGTGTGTTTGGGTGTGTATGTATGTGTATATACATATAATTACTATATGTGTATCTACTATATATATCTTATTTATATGGAGATATACATCATATATACACATATCCATATGCATATACATACATAAAATTCTGATGTAGAAACACACTGCAATGTTTTCAATTGTGGTTCCATTATGGTTCTTGTCAAGATAAGCTTTGAGATATTACTTTTCTTTCAATTTCCCCGTTATTGTTATAATTTTTAAATTTATAGTCTCTGAAGATAACATCAGCTAATTCATATGTATCTTCTTTTAAAACTTGTGTTTTTGTTATCACTGTGATGTGTGATGGGCAACTGCTTGTTTTCCATTTGTCCTAAAGTTAATGCTGTCATTCTGGCTTACTCATATGTATGCGTTGAGCAACATACTCTCGACTCTCAATTTCAAACTACTGTGTCTTTTTATGTGAAGGAACATTTTTTCTTGAAAAAATATTTGTGTTTTGCTTTATATCTACCCTGGCAACCTCTGCATCAGTGAATAAATTCATATGCTGAGGGTTTTGGTGTACAGTTCTGTTATACGTCCTCCAATTGCATCTTTTCTGGGTATCGGTGAGTAAATTCATGTGATGAGAGTTTGGGTCTACAGTTGTGTTATACATCCCTCAATTGTTTCTTCTCTGTGCATCTTCTTTCATTTATCGCTGGAAGAACAGAATGTTGTTCACTGTGGCACGGATTTTCTTAGCAAGGTTTATGTAACATCTTCAATTCATTAATTTCCATGTGCTCTTTCTTGTCTTCATTACATACATTTCATCTTAAAATAACCTTGAAGGTGAATAATTCAGTACTTTCTTGTTACAATCTCAATCATTGATTTTGTTTCTACATATAATGTTTTGAACATCAGCTTGTTATTTGACTTTTAAACACATTGTAAACAACATTCTATTTTCATGTGCAATATTTTGTTTTAATGAGCTACGTGAATCCAGGTTACTATACAATGTCAATCCCTTTTGATTTGAAGAATCACCTTTAGCATTCCACAGTGTGAAATTAGTTTCTTTCATTGTTACTATTGTAAGACACCAAACAAGAAGCCAGTTAGGGGAGGAGCGGCTTGTATGTTTGTTTTGGCTTAGGGTTCATGAGAATATAATCAATTGTGACGGGGAACATAGGGTCGTAGGGGCAGGAGTATGTTAGCACAGACTCAATAAGCAGAGTGAACAGAAAATGTTTTATAGCAGGGCTATAAAAGCTCAAGATACTAGCTAACACTTCTTCCAGAAAGGCTCCACCCTGAAAAAGGCCCCCAGTCTTCAAAACAGCACCACCTGAGGAACAAGGATTCAAAACCACAAAATATACTCTCTTCTCTTTCTTTTATCCAAAAATAGCATCAAATTCTCCCCTACTTTGAGGATTTTTTTGTGACTGGTTATAAAGTATCCATGCTTTAAAGTTATCACTGTTCTTGTTGTTATTGTTTTTTGTTTGTTTAAAATATCTTGTTGGCTCTGTATTACCCATCTTTATTTCTGAAAAGATGAGCACCATCTGTGTGTAATCTATCTAATATGTCATAAAATTTCAGTCTTTACGATTTCTTTCTCATACCTGTTCATTAGAAGTTTTACCTCAATTAAGTTATGGGTAGTCTTCTGATTATCTTTTTAGGGAATTATAATTATAATTATAATAATAATATTCTAAGACACATACTTTTTATTCTTGCTAAAACATTGAAATACCATGTTATTTTTTTTGCCATGTTCCTTTTCGGTGACTCTGCTCATGTACAAATTGTTACACAATGTTTTCAGTAGCTCTAAAAAAGTATGATCATTTTTATTCAGTCTCTTTCTTGTGATAACAATCTCTCCATTGATTTCACTTTGACTGCATATTTTGCTTCTATCTCTGATCTGTTCTTGTTAACCAATAAATTTTTAGCTTAACTTATACTTTACAACTGCTGCTTTGCTACATAGTCCATTTGCTATAATTTTCATTGCTACCCTAGATTCCATTGATTAACTCTACACCATATTTTAGTTCAAATCACTGAGCAGTTTTTACATTTTAAATGAAGACCATTTTGGAGGTTTTGTTTTGAGTGAAATACTTTTTTCTTATACTTTAACATATTTTCTGATTTCTTTGAATAAATGCCAATTCTATTGTACAATGGACATTATTAGTCATACACAGTAAAATTCCTGAATTGTTTTGACTTCTAAATAGGCTTTACTTTTTTCCATTTGGCAGTGTACTGGAAACTAGTGGTTTATATATGCTTAGGGTGCTGTTTTTATCATTTGGTTGTAAAAAAAAATCCATTGCAAATATAAAACAACTTGCACTTCCTTTTGTTCCATATAACTTGGCCAAAAATTCTGATCAAAGATAATACCACTACTTTTGCCTCCTGGCTCTTATTTGGTTTTGTATGATAATGATAAGGATGATAGTGGTAGTGATGATGATGATTTTATTCATTATTGAGATAAGGTTATGGTGGGTAACTAAGGACAATGGAAATAATGATATTCTGAAGACCTCTAGAGCCTCTATAACTAATAACTCTCAGGAAAGTTTTCCATGTCTTTCATTATAATTTTCATTAAATAAGCCATGTCTTGTGGGACCAACATTGTCCACTCATGCAGGAAGATTCTTTTCAGAATCATTTTACAAAACTTATTTTTAATTATCTGGAGATGGTTTTGTATGTTTCTGGGTGTGTACATGTGAATTCAACTGCTCCTAAAGACCAGAGGTGTCAAGTCCTCTGGAGCTAGAGCTGCAGATGGTTATAATCCTCTTGGCATCTGCACTGGAAATCTAACTAAGGACCTCTAGAAGAGCAGCAAGTGCTCTTAACTGCTGAGTTAACTCTCTCATCCTCATTTTTTAAAATTATATTTTGAAATTAGTCTATAAGGTACTAGGTTTCATTCATCCTTAGTATTGATGAACCCATTCACAACTCCCTCTTCTTTCTCATCTTCTGTCCCCATCCCTACTCAATCTGAAGATATCAATAATGTTATCCAGTGGTAACGCTGTATGCAGCAATACTAACCTACCAGACAAGATTTACCAACTGAAAATACCCTGTTTCTGAAGACACCATATGTGTGGGCTGCAGGATGTAGAGAAATGAATCAGAAACCATCCTGGAAACTTCCTGCTTTTTGGCTAGATTTCACACTGCCAGAAGGTGTTGTGAAGGCTGCTCATGAGAAAGGACATCCAAATCTTTACACAGACCATGCAAAGGATGTTAGAATTATAAATATTATTCAATTTTCTAATTAAAAATATGAGTTAAAGGCCAGGAATGATGACAAAATTAATATTCTGCCTGAAAAAAACCCTAAAAAACAAAAATGAATCATTCAGTGAATGAGATGTTTCTTTTATGCATTTTGTTCTATAATCTTTGTAAACAGCAAAAAAACATTAATAACTAAGGGAAGTATATGAGAATGTATTTTCTGTTTGACAGTTCAATAAGTTATTTAAATATATTATGTGAGAAAACTAGCCTGTTTCCAATTTGTATATTATGTATGAAAGGCAGTTATCAAGAGTTAGGTTAAAACTCAGGAAATAGAGTAACAGTTCTTTATTTTTGAGAGTTCAGTTTATTAAGGAAATGTAGAAGAATAAACAATTAGAATGCCTGTTCGTCACCCACAAATTGAATAAATCCAGGAAACTGATGTTTTTATATCTCGGTTACTGACATCTGGTTTTGTGATGGAAAGGGGAACTTGAGAGGTAGAAGCTGGAGGATTGCAATATATTGAAGGCCAGCCTACGATATTAGTAAATCTTCAAGACAGGCTTCAAGTAAGACACTGTCTCAGAGATCAAAAGCAACAACAAACAAAAACACAAAGACATGTTGCATGTGCCTTCTGATTCAACCATGAGAATCAGAAGACAATCATATCATTTATATAACATGCTTAAAATTTTTGTGGTATTATCTTGTGTAAATCTACTTGAAATAAAAAGATGGTAAAGAAAAACGTTCTATAGTATTTTCAGATACTTATGTATAAAATATTTCCCACTTGTTGACTATAAACAAGATTAATGTATAAGATTAATTGCCTCGGTATAAAAGGAAATGAAATTCTAAATGAGAGATATGCCACAGGGATATTTGGCATAATTGATTCTATCTTTTGATAATCAGTGTTGATTTTTTAATAGCCACTGGAAGTATAAAGATAGAGCACGAATCATCAGGCGCTGCAAAGTACTATTAAAGGATGCTCACTGGGTCCCAGTTCTCACAGTTTCACTATGTTTGGAATCCAGCATAATCTGTACCAAAACTTTTTATTTAATTCAAAAATATGAAACCAAACTTATTTCTCTATGCTACATTCACAAAATTATCGTTGACTCACATAGATAAAACTAGAACTATGACAAAAATATGTTTCAACTTCAGTTTCCTCTCTGAAAATTATCCCCTTCCAACATCTATGTAACTTTGTAAAAAAAAAATATTCTTGCAAGTGATCATGAATTTCCCAACTAAAATATAACTGTATACAAATCTTCATGTTTCTGTGTAAGTCTAAATGCAGCATTTATATCAGAACAAGGCTTTAATACATTTTTCTGAAAATAAATATATATTTCTATCCCACCTTCATTCAATCCTTCACCTAATTAGTATAATGTGTTTTTCTTTTTTTTCTTTTTTTTTTAGGTGCTAAAACTTGGTTTTGAAATTTTATTAAAAAAATATATTTGCAAACATAAAATTTAGGATGAAAAATGCTCATTTTGAAACATGTAATAACTTAATATTTGCAAACATACACAGATGGTATAAAATCCACACCACTGAAAAGGTTAATGAGGTGGCATTGCACTCATGGAACAAAAGCTTCACGGTGGCGAAGGGCTTCTCGTCTCCTCGAAAGGGCTGAGAACCTGGTACAATGGAATGTCAGGAGAGCCACGTGGCCAAAGCAGTACTAGGAAGGACCACTCACAGCACGTGTGCTAACTCGCTCCCTAAGGATTCACAGATCAAAGGGAAACAACTTTGCATTTTTCCCACTTCAAAGTGATCGATATTGCAGTGCAGCATTTTAAAGAATGACGTTGAATCTGAAACATTGCACATCTCGCCTGCTGAAACTTGAAGAAAAGACAACAAAGCAAAATAACCCCAAACAAAACCCCAGCAGGCTCCTTGAGGCCCCGGCTGCTTGTGGAAATGCTCTCAGGCATGGCCTTTGAAGTCTACTGTAAGGAGATCTGCTCAGACCCAAACACGGGATTCTTGAAAACAGGGCACTGTTGGTTTTAGATGCTCTGAACCCAACGGAAGAAAACCAAAGGCAGGCAAGAACAAACTCATGGTCCACAGTAGATGTGCCACAAGGACACAAGACTTAGGCCATGACCCTCACAGGGTCCTGCTGTGCCCAGTCCTTTCTTCCCTCCACAGTACAGCGCGATGGCTAAGTCTGCTTTGTAAGCAGTAAGGCACCTTCAGTTTCTTTTGCATCGTTAGTATCTCAATGGCACTTATGGCCTCTACTACTGAAATGAGAAAACTCCAAACAATGTTCTTTGAGGAAGGAGAACAATAAAGCTGCATGGTTTCAAAAGACTACTTACTCGTGGGTTCAGTAGTGTTGATAATTCCCACTAGAAGACTGAGAACAAACAGAACCAATGCTCACACATGCAAAATCTGGTCATTGGTATCTAAGCCAAGGTTGGGCCAAGGCCTTGCAAGAAACACCACTGTCCAGGGCAAACTGTGGACAGTCCATACGGAGAGTGCAGGGGTGTCTCTCCTGATACTGATGGTCATGGTCACTTGAGAATTAGGACTCAAAGTCAAGTAGATCAAGCGGCAAGCGTCATGGGACCCAGGAAAGGTGTATAACTGGGAAGAAGGTTATCTGAGAGGGACTGGACTGAGGTGGGGTCAGCTGGGGTGTACACCCACTCAAAGACATGACACTAAGTACAACAAAAATAAGAGCTTCCTGCAGTCCTGCCCAGACGCCTAAGAAGCAAGATGTGACTTGCCCCGCTGAAAAAGATTTCCACTGCATTAATGTTGAGGCAAAATTCAGGTCAAGGCACCGGCGTGCAGGCAGGCCCGGGTGGCGGAGGCACCGGCAGTCAGACCCGGCAGGCAGGCCTAGGCGGCGGAAGCACCGGCGTGCAGGCAGGCCCGGGCGGCGGAGGCACCAGCACGCAGGCAAGTCCGGGCAGCAGAGGCACCGACGTGCAGGCAGGCCCGGGTGGCGGAGGCACCGGCAGGCAGGCCTAGGCGGCGGAAGCACCGGCGCGCAGACAGGCCCGGGCGGCGGAGGCACCAGCACGCAGGCAGGCCCGGGTGGCGGAGGCACCGACAGTCAGGCCCGGCAGGCAGGCCTAGGCGGTGGAAGCACCGGCGCGCAGGCAGGCCCAGGTGGCGGAGACACCGGCAGGCAGGCCCGGGCGGCGGAGGCACTGGATGCAGGATAGTGCGGGCAAGAAACAGTGAAGCCTGCACTGAGAACAGATTGCCCCGCTACAATTAAATCAAACCCAATAGATAGCATCGGTAAGAGGAGATGGGCAGACGCCAAGGCAAGAATTCACCCAACAATCTGAAAAACAACATGGAAACACCAGAACCCAATGATCTTACAACACAAGGACTTGAAAACCCTAACACAGGAGAAGACGAAAAAACTGACTTTTTGAAAGCAATAGAGTCCCTTAAACAACATGTAAAAAACGCCCTCATAGAAATGGATGAGAAGTATAACAAAAAGTTTGAAGAAATGAGTAAATACGTAAATGATACCCTGGGAAGCCAAGAAAAAACGATCAAACAGGTAATGGAAACAGTCCAAGAATTGAAAACTGAAATGGAAGCAAGAAAGAAAACACAAACTGAGGACCAGCTGGATATGGCAAATATAGGTCAACGAGCAGAGACTACAGAAACAAGCATAATCAATAGAATACAAGAGATAGAAGAAAGAATCTCAGATTCTGAAGACAACATAGAGAAAATAAACGGACTGATCAAAGAAAACACCAAAACCAACAAATTCTCATCACAAAACATTCAGGAAATATGGGACACAATAAAAAGACCAAACCTAAGAATAATAGGGATAGAAGAAGGAGAAGAGGCACAGCTCAAAGGTCCAGAAAACATTTTTAACAAAATTATGGAAGAAAACTTCCCCAACATAAAGAAAGATATTCCTTTGAATATTCAAGAAGCATACAGAACACCAAACAGACTGGATAAAAAAAAAACGTCCCCTCACCATATAATAATCAAAACACAAAATATACAGATTAAAGAAAGAATATTAAGAGCTGCAAAGGAAAAAGGCCAAGTAACTTATAAAGGTAAACCGATCAGACTTACACCTGACTTCTCTATGGAAACCATGAAAGCCAGAAGGTCCTGGATAGAGGTACTACAGAAACTAAGAGACCATGGATGCAAACCCAAACTACTATACCCAGCCAAGCTATCGTTCACTATCAATGGAGAAAACAAGACATTCCAGGATAAGAACAAATTTAAACAATACGTTGCCACAAATCCAGCCCTACAGAAAGTAATAGAAGGAAAATCACAACCCAAGGAATCCAACATTGCCAACACTGCCTACAATAACCCAGGCATCTAGCGACCCTTCAACAGCACAACTCAAAGAAGGGAGACACACAAACTCTTCTACCAAAAGCAGTAAGAATAACCAGAGTTAACAACCACTGGTCATTAATATCACTTAATATTAATGGTCTCAATTCACCAATAAAAAGGCACAGGCTAAGAGATTGGATACGAAAACAGGATCCAACAGTCTGCTGTTTGCAAGAAACTCATCTCAACCACAAAGACAGGCATCTACTCAGAGTAAAGGGTTGGGAAAAGGTTTTTCAAGCAAATGGTCCTAAGAAAAAAGCAGGTGTGGCCATACTAATTTCTAACAAAACTGACTTCAAACTAAAATCAATCAGAAGAGATCGACAGGGACACTTTATACTCATAACAGGAACGATTCAGCAGGATGAAGTCTCAATCCTGAATATCTATGCCCCTAATATAAAAGCACCCACCTATGTAAAAGAAATATTGCTAAAACTCAAGGCAGACATCAAATCACACACACTAGTAGTAGGAGACTTCAACACACCTCTCTCACCAATGGACAGGTCAATCAGACAGAAAACTAATAGAGAATTAAGAGAATTGTTGGAGGTAATGAATCAAATGGACTTAACAGACATCTATAGAACACTCCACCCAAATAGGAAAGAATACACCTTCTTCTCTGCAGCTCATGGAACCTTCTCGAAAATTGACCACATACTTGGAAACAAAGGAAACCTCCACAGATACAAAAAAATATCAGTGTCCACCTGTGTCTTATCAGATCACCACGGATTAAAGTTAGAAGCCACCAACAATGCTACCCCCAGAAAGCTGACAAACTCATGGAAACTGAACAGTCAACTACTGAACCACACCTGGGTCAAGGAAGAAATTAAGAAAGAAATTAAAGTCTTCCTTGAATTTAATGAAAACAAAGAGACAACATACTCAAACCTATGGGACACGATGAAAGCAGTGCTAAGAGGAAAGTTCATAGCACTAAGTGCCCACTTAAAGAAAACGGAGAAAGCATACATTGGGGACTTAACAGCACACCTGAAAGCTCTAGAAAAAAAAGAAGCAGACGCGCCCAGGAGGAGTAGAAGACTGGAAATAATCAAACTGAGAGCAGAAATCAACAAAATAGAAACACAGAAAACAGTCCAAAGAATCAATGAAACAAAAAGTTGGTTCTTGGAGAAAATCAACAAGATTGACAAACCCCTATCCAAACTAATTAAATGACAGAGAGAGAACACGCAAATAAATAAGATCAGAAATGAAAAGGGGGACATAACCACAGACACAGAGGAAATTCAGAGAATCATTAGATCTTACTACAAAAGGCTGTATGCCACAAAACTGGAAAATGCAAAAGAAATGGACACTTTTTTAGATAAGTACCATATACCAAACCTAAACCAAGACCAGGTGAACGATCTAAATAGACCTGTTAGTCGCGAAGAATTAGAAACAGTTATCAAAAATCTCCCTTCCAAAAAAAGCCCAGGGACAGATGGTTTCAATGCAGAATTCTACCAGAACTTCCAAGAAGAGCTAATACCTATACTTCTTAATGTATTTCACAATATAGAAACAGAAGAGTCATTGCCAAATTCCTTTTATGAAGCTACAGTTACCCTGATACCAAAACCACACAAAGACCCAACCAAGAAAGAGAATTACAGGCCTATCTCACTCATGAACATCGACGCAAAAATTCTCAATAAAATACTGGCAAACCAAATCCAAGAACACATTAGAAAAGTTATCCATTATGATCAAGTAGGCTTCATTCCAGAGATGCAGGGCTGGTTCAACATACGCAAATCTATCAATGTAATCAACCATATAAATAAACTGAAAGAAAAAAACCATATGATCATTTCATTAGATGCTGAAAAAGCATTCGACAAAATTCAACACTCCTTTATGATAAAGGTCTTGGAGAGATTAGGGATACAAGGGGCATACCTAAATATAATAAAAGCTATTTACAGCAAGCCGACAGCTAACATTAAATTAAATGGAGAAAAACTCAAAGCCATCCCACTAAAATCAGGAACACGACAAGGATGTCCACTCTCTCCATACCTCTTCAATATAGTGCTTGAAGTTCTAGCAATAGCAATAAGACAACATAAGGGGATCAAGGGGATCCATATTGGAAAGGAAGAAGTTAAGCTTTCATTATTTGCAGATGATATGATAGTATACATAAGCGACCCCAAAAACTCTACCAAAGAACTCCTACAGCTGATAAACACCTTTGGTAATGTGGCAGGATACAAAATCAACTCCAAAAAATCAGTTGCCTTCCTATACACTAAGGATAAGGAAGCAGAGAGGGAAATCAGAGAAGCATCACCTTTCACGATAGCCACAAATAGCATAAAATACCTTGGGGTAACTCTGACCAAGGAAGTGAAAGATCTATTTGGCAAGAACTTTAAGTCTTTGAAGAAAGAAATTGAAGAGGACACCAGAAAATGGAAGGACCTCCCTTGCTCTTGGATTGGGAGGAGCAACATAGTAAAAATGGCAATTCTACCAAAAGCAATCTATAGATTCAACGCAATCCCCATCAAAATACCATCAAAATTCTTCACAGATCTGGAGAAGACAATAATCAACTTTATATGGAAAAACGAAAAACCCAAGATAGCCAAAACAATCTTATACAATAAAGGATTGTCTGGAGGCATTACCATCCCTGACTTCAAACTCTATTACAGAGCTACAGTACTGAAAACGGCTTGGTACTGGCATAAAAACAGAGAAGTCGACCAATGGAATAGAATAGAAGACCCTGACTTTAGCCCACAAACCTATGAACACCTGATTTTCGATAAAGAAGCTAAAAGTATACAATGGAAAAAAGAGAGCATCTTCAACAAATTGTGCTGGCAAAACTGGAAGTCAATCTGTAGAAGAATGAAAATAGATCCATATATATCACCATGCACAAAACTCAAGTCCAAATGGATTAAAGACCTCAATATCAGTCCAAACACACTGAACCTGATAGAAGAGAAAGTGGGAAGTACTCTACAACACATGGGCACAGGAGAACACTTCCTACGTATAACCCCAGCAGCACAAACACTAAGGACATCATTGAATAAATGGGACCTCCTGAGACTGAGAAGCTTCTGTAAAGCAAAGGACACTGTCACTAAGACAGAAAGGCAACCCACTGACTGGGAGAAGATCTTCACCAACCCCGCAACTGACAAAGGTCTGATATCCAAAATATACAAAGAACTCAAGAAATTAGACCGTAAAAGGTTAATCAATCCAATTATAAAATGGGGCACTGAGCTGAACAGAGACTTTTCAACAGAAGAAGTTCAAATGGCCAAAAGACACTTAAGATCATGCTCAACTTCCTTAGCAATCAGGGAAATGCAAATCAAGACAACATTAAGATACCATCTTACACCGGTCAGAATGGCTAAAATCAAAAACACCAATGATAGCCTCTGCTGGAGAGGTTGTGGAGAAAGGGGCACTCTCATCCATTGCTGGTGGGAATGCAAACTTGTGCAACCACTTTGGAAAGCAGTGTGGCGGTTTCTCAGGAAAGTCGGGTTCGACCTACCTCTCGACCCAGCAATACCACTATTGGGAATATACCCAAGAGATGCCCAAACATACAACAAAAGTATATGCTCAACTATGTTCATAGCAGCATTGTTTGTAATAGCCAGAACCTGGAAACAACCTAGATGTCCTTCAATGGAAGAATGGATGAAGAAAGTATGGAATATACACATATTAGAGTACTACTCAGCAGTAAAAAACAATGACTTCTTGAATTTTGCATACAAATGGACGGAAATAGAAAACACTATCCTGAGTGAGGTAAGCCAGACCCAAAAAGAGGAACATGGGATGTACTCACTCATATTTGGTTTCTAGCCATAAATAAAGGACATTGAGACTATAATTCGTGACTCTAGAGAAGCTAAATAAGAAGGTGAACCCAAAGAAAAACATATAAGCATCCCCCTGAATATTAACCTTCATCAGGCGATGAAAGAAGACAGAGACAGAGACCAACATTGGAGCACTGGACTGAAGTCTCACGATCCAAAGGAGGAGCAGAAGGAGAGTGAGCACGAGCAAGGAACTCAGGACGGCGAGGGGTGCACCCACACACTGAGGCAATGGGGATGATCTATCGGGAACTCATCAAGGCCAGCTGGCCGGGGACTGAAAAAGCATGGGACAAAACCGGTCTCGCTGAACATAATGGACAATGAGGACTACTGAGAACTGAAGAACAATGGCAATGGGTTCTTGATCCTATTGCACGTAATGGCTTTGTGGGAGCCCAGGTAGTTTGGATGCTCACCTGGATGGAGGTGGGTGGTCCTTGGACCTCCCACAGGGCAGAGAAACCTGCTTGCTCTTTGGGCTGAGGAGGAAGGAAGACTTGATTGGGGGAGGGGGAGGGAATGGGAGGAGGTGGCGGGGAAGAGGCAGAAATCTTTAATAATTAAATTAATTAATTAATAAAAAAAATCAGCAAAAAAAAAAATAATAAGAGCAGAGTCACTCATTGGTGACACCCTAGACACACTGTACTCCAAACTCTCGGCTGCTCGTCCCAGACCCTTTGACAGTAGGGGTGAGGGATGGGATGCGTACACAGACGGACAGAGTGGCCTAAATGCGGTCTCCTAGCTCTGCCAACCTAGCAAGAAGCATCTCCAATGTCCCTTTTAATTCAGCTAAGGTTCCAGCAAAGACACTGTAAACATGCAAGCTATGCTAGTAGAGTTTCTCAATCGTAGGCCTGAATGAGGAATAAGGCAATGGAGCTGACTTTGAGGCCAGGCTCATCCAACTGCAACTACCCAGGCTTGGCCTGGCTCTCTGGGGATTCATTCTGGCCTGACATCCTAGTAATCATGAACTGGAACTTCTGGCTTCTGAATCTGAAGTAAATGCTTGGAATATATAAATCTGAGAGTTGAAATAGGTTTACCCTTTTCAAGTCTCCATCACTTCGGCACTTGGAAGTTTATGTTTACACTGAGGAAGCCTTCTAGGAGATTCTACTTCAGGTTTGTCTTAGTCATTCCTAGGATTCAGGGTGAAAAGTAGCAGATCTGATTGCAGATGCTCTCTAAGCACCCACTCCTCTCTCTGATATCACACACACTCAAAGGCATCGCTAAACTCAAACTCCTACTGGAAGGAGGACGCTGACTCTCGTTCACTGATGTGCACTGCAGCCACACCCGGGCGACCACACTTACAGAGTGTTCCCTTTATAAGCACAACCCCGTGGTCCCTTGACCAGCACCTCCTACTGTCAGCAACACCTTGACCAGCACCTCCTACTGTCAACAACACCTTGACCAGCACCTCCTACTGTCAGCAACACCTTGACCAGCACCTCCTACTGTCAGCAACACGTCATCTCACTAAACTTTATCTTCTTTAGATGACATATGAACAATTAATTTTTGGTTGCCAAATTTATACACTGTCATGAAACCAAACTATCCCTAATTGAGTACGAAAAAGTAGGCTTCCCTGAATTCTGCACACTGCACACAAAACTAGATAGACAGCAAGAGGAGACACTGGATCGAGACGCAGAAACGCTGTCCAGGAAGCATGTGGGGATCAGCAGGAGTCGATCCAAGGAGTCTCTAGGCTAAAAAACTAAGACCAAACTAAAATAAGTAATTAATCAGTAACTATCTAAAATTTCAGCTAGAAAGAAATTGATGAGCCTTTGATTGAGTTCCCATTAAAGCTTGAGCGACTACTCCCGCGGAACTGTCACGTCTGTCTGCATTATTCACAGCGAATCCTTATGCTAGCTGGGTTCTTACCCAGCATTAAATTGCTCAGGAGAGTAAGCAGTGCGTCTTAATTGGTTAAACACTACAAAATGACCTGTATCGGAGAATCAGACACTTTTCATTCAAAGAATATCTCAAAATTACTATTGCTGAAATAATCAAATTCTACATTAAAATATTACTAACCACCATTACATGCCATAAAGGAATAAATAGAAACCATGGCAGATCGATAGCAGCATCACAAAGCGTCTTCACAGTCACCCAGGGCTGGAAGAGCTCCCAGCCTAGGATACACTGGGGAGGCTAGGCGGCTCACGCGTGCTCTGCTTCGTCTTCCACACAAAGGAAGGGCAGTGTGAGTGCAGCTCCCTTTCCTGCATAGCTTTAAAACTGCTCTCAGCACACTGAAGGAATGGAACCAGAATGGCTTTGTCAGATCGGTCCACTGGTCCTTTTGTCAAAGCATCAAGGAAACAATCAACAATAACTTTAATTGTTTAGACAGAAAAGGAAAATAAGGCTGTGCTTCACACACAAACTTGACACTTCCAAACCACTGGAGAGTTTACTAAAAGTGGAGCCTTCTGGTAGGACTGGAATCTTGGCAGCCCAGACTCTGCTTCCAAGGTTCCATGTCTCCTCCACCAGAGCCCAGCCAGGCCCTAACCAAACAGCTGTGCTTCGCTGGCCTTTGAGCACGGCGGGACCGGGAACATGTAACGAAACACAAAGAAATCCCAGAAGTGTTAAGGCCCAAGCGGGTGCTCATAGAAAACATACTTCACTTGAACAATACCTTCTAAAGAATCAACTTAAATTCTGATCCTTAGAACTTGAAGCTACTTTGTGGAGCTGACATTCAGTTCAGAGCTTGTAGGGCCGGAAGTGGAGGGAGGGCATGGGCTCCACTGAGCTCTGCTGCAAGGCTGGTGGCTCCTCCTTCCACACACACCCACGGAACTCAACACAATGGTCTGTTTTGTTGTTTTTGTAGAACAAAGGTCTGCTGGTGATGCTTCACAGTGAAACCTCCATCATCACTGAGAATGTTCGAGAAAACATCCTTAAGGACCAAGGCTCTCTCATAGGCTCACACTCAGGCTTCTCAAAGCTCCACATGTTAGTCAGATGGCCCACAAGATGCCTGCTTGTTTCTGAGGTGCGCCCTCCACCTTCACATGGACTGTACTCCAGTCATACGTTGTGGTTGTCTTTGTTCTTGGTCAACATCTGCAAGTAGACTTCATGAAGTGTACTGAGGAAGCTAGAGTCGTTCTTTATTAGATGTATCAGTGTGTCCTGGAGCTGAGACTTGCTGAGAATAATGGAAGGCTTTCTCTGACTTTCTGGTGTCCCAACAGTGAGCGTAGAGGGAGAGCTTACTTTCCGCTCTAGGTCTGTGGACCTGGGAACGGTCTGCTGGAACACACTAGGGGACAGCAGAACAGAGGACACTGCTGTGGTTGCTGCAGCAGCCAGCGGGGGACCTGCCATTGGGACGGCGCTGGGCAACACCTTAGGCTCGGCAAATACTTCAGGATCCTGGTTTTGCTGCATAGACTGAAGGGCTGGAGCAAGCACCATGTTGCTCAGGGAGGCTGAGGTTGCTGCTCTTGCTGCTGCTGTCTAGAGGGAGGCTCTATGACGCTCTCAGGGGTGGCCAGCTGGCCAGCTGCTGAAAAAAAGTTGGGTGCCATTACACCTTTTCCAAGCGGCTGTGCCTGTATTTGGTCATGCTGTGGGGTCAACCTGAGTTTTTGGAGCAGATCAACGCTTGGGAGGGGCGTGCCGGCTTTGCTCGACAGGCTCCCTGGGGCTCTGAGGGGCTCTGGCTAGCAATCAGACTGCTGTGGCTGAGCTCAGGGACCGGCTGGTTCAGGAGTGGAGATTTCTGTCGAGGTGTGGTCTTCACTGCTTGCATTAAGGTACTATTCCGAGGTAAGTGGGGAAGCTGTGCAGCAGAAGCTTCGGCTGGCAGAGTGGGATGAGGACAGGGCTTAGCGGGATCGTGTAGCTTGGGGCATGCTTTTCACCTGCCTGTGCAATGGAGGCAGGAGTGATGAGCCCCGGGGTGGTGGCTTCAGGCTGGACTGTGTGGCGAGCGCCAGAATGGACACCCAGGTTTTCAGACTGAGGTGCTCCCCCTGACTGCCCGAAGGAAAATGAGAGGAATGAGCCGGGCTCTTTCTGTGCTGTATCTCTGGGCAGCTTCTCCACGTCTTCTGACTCTAGACCCATGACTGCTGGCTGCTCCTTTGGCAATGAGGTTCCAAACAACTCTTCTGCTGTCAGATGCTTGTGCCCAGATGAAGAAAACTTATCTTGTAACCCAGAGGGTGTCTCTTCTAGAGTCTCGGTGCTTCCCAGATTGGAGAGCTGAGTGCTTGGCTGTAACCCAGGGTTGGAGATATTTGAGCCACCCATCTGATTCCTCTCATACTCATCCTTGGCTCTGCTAAGCATCTCCAGGATGTCGATGGGCCTCTGGTTGCTGCAGCCATTGGGTTGGCTGGGACTCTGTTTATCTCGAGCAGCCTGCTGGGATCGCCGTGTCTCCTCTTCTACCACATCATCCGTGAGTTTTGCTATGCGGTGACAGTCATTCTTGTCGTAAAACCAGATACTGTATATTGACAAGCTTGCATTTCTATACAGAAGAAATGGTTCATGGAGCTGAAATTCCAAATCTTTATTCACTGGTTCAACCAGATTGTGCATGTTCAGTGGGTTGACAATGGTAAAACCATGGTAAGGCGAAGCTGACCTTCGATATACAAATAGGGTCCCTTCTATATCAGTCTTCTCCCACTGGTTGGCTTTAGGGCAGAAAGTATACAGAGCGACCTGGCCCGTGAGATCTGCGATGCTGGTGATGTAGGGGTCGTGCTGCTTCAAGGCCGCCTGACTCATCTCCTGCCCAGCTCGACTCAACGACTCCATCTTGAATTGTGGAGCCGAGCCCCTCCCTGTGTTTTTCAATATAGTTTTTAATCAAATTTGAAATTTTCTGATCATGAATTATGTGTTTACTTGTAGATAGAAGTTTCTATACTGACTGGTCCAGCAGCCATTCAGTCCCAAAGAAACACACAGGGGCTTGTTTTAATAATGAACTGTTTGGTTTATTAGCTCAGGCTTATTATTAACTAGCTCTCACAACTTAAATTAACCTATAAGTCTTATTTGTGTTTAACCATGTGGCTTGGTACCTTTCCTCAATAAGGTATTCTCATCTTGCTTCTTCTGCATATTGCTGGTGATTTATTGTCTGCATTTCCCTTTTCCAGGATTCTTTTAGGCTGGTTGCCATGCCTATACTTCCTACCTGGCTACTAGCTGATCAGTCTTTTATTAAACGAATAGGAGTGAAAAATCTTTACAAAAGCATTATTCCACATACTTGGCTTATGCAATCTTTTTGTTCATGGGTTGTTCATTTGGCTGTATTTTTGTTTCTTTGTTTTTGATACAAAGAATTTTTATATAATATAAATTAGTCTCAAGGTTACAGTCCTGCTACTACTTTACCTTCTCCATGATGGACTCAGAAGTATATGCCATCATAACCAGCTGTACTTGTAATCATTATGCAAGTGAAACAGTTTGTAAGACTAAGTTGCAATTATTTTAAATGTTATTTGTTGTCTTCTAGTATCCTATAGCAGTTGATCTTATTGTTGGGTTCAGGTAGACAAAGTACTGCAAGAAAAAATGTAACACTACTTAAGTGTTAAACAAGGCCTTCTTAAATCAATTAAATAAGTCTAATATGGGCTCTCAGAGAGTGAAGCAGCAAACATAGGCCGGACACAGCTCTGCACCAGGTCCACTGTGTGTGTGTGTGTGTGTGTGTGTGTGTGTGTGTATATATATACATATATATATATTATAATTTTCATCTTAGTATTTTAATGGAATTTCTGAGTGTGTAAAAAAGGTCTCTGATTCTTGTGCCTGTCTTAGAATCTTTTTCTTCTGTTGGTTTGCCCTGTCTAGTATCGATGTGATGGATTTTCTTTTATAAAGTAATATTTTATTTGTCAGGTTTCATTGCTGTCTCTTAGATCTGGAGTGGAGGAAAGGGGAATTGAGGAGGAACTGGGAGGAGTAGAAGAAGGGGAAACTTTAATCATGCTGTTCTATATATGAGAAATAATCTATTTTTAATATAAAGAAAAATAAGCCTCAGAGAGAACTGAAAATCAGTGTGTACCAAAGGTAATTGTCACTGCATATCGAGAATACCTGTATATTATGTTAAAGATGTAACAAAATTCCAAGACAAAAAGGTTTGCTTCAGTGATACTACCAGAAGACTTTGCTACCTCAAACATTTTTTACATTACATTTCCCTTGAGGAAATGTTCCCTACATCTATAGAAGTATAAATAACTTGTGTACACCTCAGTATGTAAAAACATTCCAAAGAAAATTTAGAATAGATTGATATAGCATGGTTGGATACTAGTGATCTCTAAATCATGGAACAATTCTTCTCAGGACTCTAGAAGTAAATAAATAAGGACAAACTGGGTTCATAATGTTATCCAGCATACTAAATGGTTTTCTCTGAGATTATTTACATAAGTCTTCATATATTTGCACACAATAAACTTAACACTAAAAGTGACTGGCTCCAGTACTGTGAGTCAGAATCTCATGGTTTCCCTTCCATACACTCGAGTCTTCTGATATCTGGTCAGAGTTCTGTGAGCAGGCCAAAAGAAAGAAATTCAAAAGGAGACAAGTTGTAAATGTTACAATAATGAAAACTTCCCATGTGAGTACACAGAGTCCATTAACAATGAACTTACAACATCCCAGATCTTAAAGCTTCAGAGTCACTATGGGTCCCTCTATGGCTGGGGGTGTAAATTTAGAGCTTGAGACTCTTCAGTCAAAGGTCTCCAATCAAAGATCAAGTGTTTCTAACCATGAAGCATAGGGAGGAAAAGATGCATTAGAGGTAAGGGTCACATATAGTAAGTATTGGTGCAAAAGAATCAGAATTAAAGCTATAGTTCAGCACTGTATATGGTAAGAAGAAAGTGTTCTTCATTTAGCAAACCACATTGTACCTGTTACAACAATATATTTCATCTATGGTAAATGAAAGTGAAACTTTTGATTGAAACACTAATGTGTTACGCTTTATGATTTTTATGGTCATATAGATTTTAGATTTCATTCTCTGTTGCCAGATGAACTTTCTGCACACATTCATTCTCATTCTCTCCCTTTCTCCCTTTCTCACCCTCTCCTTCCTTCTCCCTCTATATTTCTTCTTTTGATTTTTCCAAGGCCCCACCATGTGAGTTATTTCTCCATAAGAATGATAAAATCAGGATGCCTTCAGCAGTAAAAATTGTAATCACAACACTCATGTGGGGTAGAGTTGAACTTGACTGTGGATGTGAATCTTCATCTAGTCCTTGACTTAAAATGCCATATACACCTTTCACCCTTAGATCTAGTAATATAGAAGCCCTTCAATTAGGAAAAGAAAGTTTTAATATGTAAACACAACATGTGAAGGAACAAATCCAACAACTAAAATAAAATGTTGGTTGTAAGAAAAAACACTATTCTAAACTAGATTTCAAAGATTTCCTTTTTTGTTTTTGTTTTTATTTTGTTTCATTTTGTTTTTGGTTTGTTTTTTTGTTTTTCAAGACAAGGTTTCTCTGTAGCTTTGGAGTCCATCCTTGAACTAGCTTATGCCAACAAGATTGGCCTTGAGCTCACAGAGATGCACCTGCTTTTGCCTCCCAAGGGCTGGGATTAAAGGTGTGCGCCACCACCACCAGGCCCAAAGATTACTTTTTAAACTTTTCTGTTTTGCTCTTACATCTTCTGAATCCTTGCATTTGCTTTTATAATCACTTAGTAAATGAATGGGTTTCTAGGAAGGCAGGAAAGTTGATAAGCAGGAATCTTTTCTAAGAAAATTAATATTAATTTTTGCATAATATAGTAGGTATTGTAAAGAGTTGCATACACATTTTTCAATAGTGAGCAAGTTTTTGTGTACATATGCTAAATGAAATGTTTCATGAAGAGTTTCTAAATTTCCCACAATCTATTTCTGTTTTTAATTCTTATCCCTTAACTTACATAAATTACAATTATTAGGTAATACTTAAGATCAGGAAAATATCATTGTGGTGGAATACTTAGAGACAAGAAGAAGGATATCAACAAAACAAATGCTGAAGAATATTTGAAGTGTTCTAGAATAACCTGTATTTTGTTCTCAAGACTTTAATTAATGGGAAGTCATAAAAAATAGTCATGTAAGTCTTGTGGTAGGGTTTATAAGTGGGAAGTCACCATCACCAACCCTACCTAAAGAGACACTGATCATGCTTTGTCTCCTTATAGCATATTAATGCCAACAGTAAATCTATTACCTATTTATGGAAATTTAAGTCATGCCCAAGTATGAAACACTTTAATTAATTAGCATGAAAATTGAGATTTTGATTAATAGAAGCACCTGAAGAACCAGGAATGTTTTATGGGAGCTTAGGAGCTGGATGAGTTATCTGGGGGGGGGGGGGTCTTTTAGTTGCACCAGTTCAACAAGTTATCGTATTTATATACGTGTATTTAGGTTTAGGTTTATAGATATCAGCATTTGCTAAGATTTAATACAGGATATTTTTCCTTGTAGCAAGCAGCAGTATGCATTGTACAGTTAGGTGATTTCAATCCACAATGCTATTATTTGGGTTACTTTGGGTAGACTCCAACAAACGCTTTGGTATTCTCTGGAAATCACAAAGGTTGTCATCTCAAGATTTCAGAAACAAAAACAAATACTACTGTTCAGATTGCTTCAGAATCTAGCCCTTAAGTTATATGATGATCTTTCATAAGACATACTACCATGAATCTATACATTGATATAGTATCAATTGCTTTTCAAAGATATGTTAACCTTCGAATTTATCTAAGTAATATTCAAATTAAAATTGAAGAAATTAATATTAACTTTAAAAATCTAGCTACCAAATTATGATTCTGTGGTTCACCCTTATTTGGTATTAAATGATTTATGATGTCAGTACCTGTAGTGGCAGTCATGCTTTAAAATAAATAACAAATTCTCAAACTTTGCCCTCATGTTTCTCCTATCCCAGTCACATGCCTAAGGGCTCATGTCATACTCCACTGGCCTCAAAAGTATTTTTCTCCTTCTTTGTATGTTATTATTTCTCAAAATGTGAATGCATTTAATTAATTCTGTATTTTTTAAATAACAAAAGAATACTGGTGTTACAGGACAGGGGAATGATGAAAATAATTAATAATGCGCTATTTCCAAAAATAGATTAAAGGGACTTGATTGAACATATTATAAGGAAATGACAAAAGTATTGATTCTTTGCATTTCATGGTTGAAAATTTATTTCTAAATATTATAAAACAAACAAAAATTATAACTACTGTGAATGAGATTGCTGTCTTAATTTCCTTCTCAATAATACCCCACATACAACTATATTCTCACTGGCAATCATTTCCTTTTGATGTATATCTAAGTGACAGAACTTTTTCCTGGTGGTAGTGTATGTGTGTTTCCCTTCTTTAAGTTATGCTGGTGGAGGGTTGTTAGATGCTTGTGTTATTATGGGTGTTGTCGGCTTCCTTGGCTTGTGGTTTTCCGTCTAGTATTTTCTGTAAGACTGGGTTTGTGGCCAGGTATTGTTTAAAGCTGTTTTTGTCTTGGAATATCTTGTTTTGTCCATTGATGGTGAATGCGAGTTTTGCTGGATATAAAAGTCTGGGCTTGCATCAATGGTCTCTTAGTGTCTGCAGCATGTCTATCCAAGACCTTATGGCTTTCATGGTTTCCATTGAGAAGTCAGGTGTAATTCTGATAGGTTTCCCTTTATATGTTACTTGACCCTTTTCCCTTGCATCTCTTAATATTTTCTCTTTATTCTGTATGTTTTGTGTTTTGATTATTATATGGCGAGGGGATGCTTTTTTTTTTTTTTTGATCCAGTCTATTGGGTGTCCTGTATGCTTCTTGTATCTTCATAGGAATATCCTTCCTTAGGTTGGGAAAGTTTTCTTCTATAATTTTGTTGAATATATTTTCTGGGCCTTTGAGTTGTAATTCTTCTGCTTCTTCTATCCCTATTATTATTAGGTTTGGTATTTTCACGATGTCCCAGATTTCCTGTTTGTTTTGTGTTAAGAATTTGTTGGAAGGCAGCTAGCTATTCTTGGCACTTTACCACCAACGCCATGACTTCAAACTCTATTACAGAGCTACAGTATCAAGGGGATTCGAATTGGAAAGGAAGAAGTTAAACTTTCGTTATTTGCAGATGATATGATAGTGTACATAAGTGACCCCAAAAACTCCACCAAAGAACTCCTACAGCTGATAAACACCTTTAGTAACGTGGTAGGATACAAGATCAACTCCAAAAAATCAGTTGCCCTCCTATACACAAAGGATAAGGAAGCAAAGAGGGAAATCAGGGAAGCATCACCTTTCATGATAGCCACAAATAGCATAAAATATCTTGGGGGTAACTCTAACCAAGGAAGTGAAAGATCTATTTGACAAGAACTTTAAGTCTTTTAAGAAAGAAATTGAAGAGGATACCAGAAAATGGAAGGATCTCCCTTGCTCTTGGATTGGGAGGATCAACATAGTAAAAATGGCAATTCTACCAAAAGCAATCTATAGATTCAATGCAATCCCCATCAAGGTCCCATCAAAATGCTTCATAGAACTTTATATGGAAAAACAAAAAAAACAGGATAGCCAAAACAATATTATACAATAAAGGAACTTCTGGAGGAATTACCATCCCTGACTTTAAACTCTATTACAGAGCTACAGTATTGAAAACAGTTTGGTATTGGCATAAAAACAGAGAGGTCGACCAATAGAATCAAATAGAAGACCCAGATTTTAACCCTCAATCCTATGAACACCTCATTTTTGATAAAGGAGATAAAAGTATACAATGGAAGAAAGAAACCATCTTCAACAAATGGTACTGGCATAACTGGATGTCAACCTGTAGAAGAATGAAAATAGATCCATATCTATCACCATGCACAAAACTCACGTCCAAATGGATCAAAGACTTCAATATCAATCAGAACACACTGAACTTGATAGAAGAGAAAGTGGGAAGTACTGTACAACATATGGGCACAGGAGATAGCTTCCTACGTATAACCCCAGGAGCACAGACATTAAGGGCATCATTGAATAAATGGGACCTCCTGAAACTGAGAAGCTTCTGTGAAGCAAAGGACACTGTCACTAAGACAAAAAGGCCACCTACTGACTGGGAGATCTTCACCAACCCCGCAACAGACAAAGGTCTGATATCCAAAATATTTAAAGAACTCAAGAAACTAGACTTTAAAATGCTAATTAACCCAATCAAAAAATGGGGCACTGAACTGAACAGAGAATTCTCAACAGAAGAAGTTCAAATGGCCAAAAAACACTTAAGGTCATGCTCAACTTCCTTAGCAATCAGGGAAATGCAAATCAAAACAACTTTGAGATACCATCTTACACCTGTCAGAATGGCTAAAATCAAAAACACCAAGGATAGCCTTTGCTGGAGAGGTTGTGGAGGAAGGGGTACACTCATCCACTGCTGGTGGGAATGCAAACTTGTGCAACCACTTTGGAAATCAGTGTGGTGGTTTCTCAGGAAATTTGGGATCAACCTACCCCTGGACCCAGCAATACCACTCTTGGGAATATACCCAAGAAATGCCCTATCATATGACAAAAGCATTTGTTCAACTATGTTCATATCAGCATTATTTGTAATAGCCACAACCTGGAAACAACCTAGATGCCCTTCAATGAAAGAATGGATAATGAAAGTGTGGAATATATACACATTAGAGTACTACTCAACAGTAAAAAATAATGACATCCTGAACTTTGCATGCAAATGAATGGAAATAGAAAACACTATTCTGAGTGAGGTAACCTAGACCCAAAAAGATGAATTTGGTATGTACTCACTCATAAGTGGATTCTAGACATAAATAAAGGTCAGTGAGCCTATAATTCGTGATCCTAGAGAAGCTAAAGAAGAAGGTGATCCCAAAGAAAAGCATACAGTTATCCTCCTGGGTTTTGGAAGTAGACTAGATTGCCGGGCAAAAATTGGGATCTTGGGGGTGGGGGTGGGATGGGGGTAAGGGGATATGGGGAGATGGGGAGAGAAAAGTGAGGAGGAGAGGATGGGGAGACCCTGGAAGAATGGGATGGTTGGGATGGAGGAAGGATGGATATGGGAGCAGGGAAGAAGCTATATTAATTAAGGGAAGCCATTTTAGGGTTGGCAAGAGACTTGACTCTAGAGGGGTTTCCAGGTATCCATGGAGATATCCCCAGCTAGTTCCTTGGGCAGCTGAGGAGAGGGAGCCCGAAGTGGCCCTTTCTTTTAGCCATACTGATGAATATCTTGCATATCACCATAGAAGCTTCATCTGGCAATAGATGGAGATAGAGACAGAGACCCACATTGGAGTGCTGGACTGAGCTCCCAAGGTCCAAATGTGGAGCTGAAGGAGGGAGAACATGAACAAGGAAGTCAGGACTTCGAGGGGTGCGCCCACCCACTGAGATGGTTGGGCTGATCTAATGGGAGCTCTCCAAGGCCAGCTTGACAGGAACTGAAAAAGCATGGGATGAAACCGGACTCTAAATGTAGCATACAATGAGGGTTGACTGAGAAGCCAAGGACAATGGCACTGGGTTTTGATCCTACTGCACGTACTGGCTTTGAGGGAGCCTAGTCTGTTTAGATGTGCACCTTCCTGGACCTGGACTGAGTGGGGAGGACCTTCGACTTCCCACAGGGCAGGGAACCCTCACTGCTCTTTGGACTGGAGAGGAAGGGGAGGAGAGGGTAGTGGGGAGAGGGGGAGGGAAAGGGGAGGTGGGGAGGAGGCAGAAAATTTTAATAATAATAATAATAATAAAAAGAATTTGTTGGATTTGTTATTCTCTTTAATCAGTGAGTTTATTTCCTCTATAGTATCTTCGGTGTCTGAGATTCTTTCTTCTAACTCTTGTATTCTGTTGGTTATGCTTGTCTCTGTAGTTCCTTATCAATTACCCAGATTTTCCACATACAGCCTTCCCTTGGTTTGTGTTTTCTTCATTTCCTCCATTTCATTTTTCAAGGCTTGAACTGTTTCCATTACCTGTTTGATTGATTTATCGTGGTTTTCGTGGTAATTGTATAGCGCGAACCATAATAGAATTTGTCAATTCTAAGTCTTTTGATGAAATCTGGGTTTTTGTGTATGCAATATCTTGTGTCTGCAAACAGGATAATTTGGCTTCTTTTCTTCTCATTCTCATGACATTATTAATCCTTCCTCTTGCTTTATGGTTAAGCCGGAGATTTTTAGTACTTTTTGGGTAAGTGCAGTGAGAGTGGATATCCTTTTCTGATTCCATATATTACTTTTGCTATCCTTCATTCAGCTTAATGTTCACTGTGGGTTTGTGAAGTTTTTTTGGTGGGGAGCAGTTTATGTGTAATACTTAAAATCCAGCACAGCCAAAGATTTTGTTTGTTTGTTTGAGACATGGTTTCTCTGTAGCTTTGGAGCCTGTCCTGGAACTAGCTCTTGTAGACTAGGCTGGTCTCAAACTCAGAGATACACCTGCCTCTGCCTCTCAAGTACTGGGATTAAAGGTGTGTGCTACCACTGCCCAGCGATAGACAAAGATTTTATCAAGAAGAGGTTTTAAATTTTATCCAATTTCTTTTCTGCACCTGTTGAAATAATCATATGATTCTTCAGTCGATCCTGTTGATGTCTTTGCATACATGTAAACACCCTTCTATACCTGGAGAAAATCAATCTGAAGATGGTGAATGAACATTTTGGTGTGCCATTGACATTGGTCTACAGGCAGTTTTCGAAGTTTTGCTTCTACATTATTCAGGAATGTTGCAGTATTTGTCTGTTTGTTTTTTGCCTTTACTTATCTTAATTAAAAGATGTTTCTGGCTTTATACAAAGGGTTTGAAATGGTTCCCACTCTTCCCAATAGCTTGAGTAAAATTGTATTCATCTTTTTATGTCATTTATTTAGGTATTGTCGGTGTATTTTAATTATACAAAATAATGGCTTCATTATGAAATATTTATATAAGGTGCTTTGATTATATTCACATCTCATTCACATAATTACCCTTCCAGTTTCTTCTTCTCCTACTGTTAGACTGCTAATTCCCTAATAGGCGTTTCCCACTTTTATGATCTATTTTCTAGACTCAACATATAAAAAAATATGGTAGTAGCCTGAGTTTGGTTTGGTTTGTTTAATATAATGATCTCTACTGTGATCAATTTTCTTGGTGCAAAAGACATAATTTTGTATTTGTGAATGACTGAATAATATTCCAGCATATACATATATAAACAAATATGTGTGTGTGTGTGTGTGTGCGTGTATGCATGTGCACACACACATGCACCACATATTATTTATCTATTCATCCACTGGTAGACATCTAGGCTGATTACATTCTAGACATTGTGAATAATGTTGAAGTGAACATGAGTGTAGAGGCATCTGTGTTATATTTTGCCTTTGATCCCCTGGTCATGTAACTGAAAGCAGTATAACAATATCCAAAAATTAGTTTTGCTTTTTCTTAGAAGCTACTATATTGATTTCCACATAAACTATGCTAATTTTTATTTCCAGATGCAATGAGTAAGGTTTACTTTAATGTTTCCATACTCACCAATATTTGCTGTTTCTGTAGTTTCTTATTTTTCAAAAATATTTCATGTGAAATGATGTTTTATTTGTCTGTATGTCTGTGAACCACTATGTAGGTATTTGTAATGGTTGAAGCCTGGTCCTCTAGACAAGCAGCCAGTGCTCTTAACCACTGAGATATCTTTCCATTCCCTTCTTTTGAATTTTAGATGGCAATCATTTTGACCTCTGTAAGATGAATTTTCATATAATTACCTAGTGTTTTAATCAGATTATTAGGAAGACAATCCAAGGAGTTCTTTAAGTTCTCATCTTGAACACTGAAGATCCCATCATTTTAACATAAAATTTAATAATTGTTTTTGAACATGAATATAAAATTCAGAATACTCTTCAGATCACTTGATTCAAATTTTCTGTGCAATAAAGTGGATAAAACAGTGAATTTTGACATTTACATTATATCCGTGCATCTCTTATACATAAGATATAAATTACTGCTCTCACAATTGAAATTTTTCTTGTCCCTACCTTGAGGGAATCCATAATCCCTGTTTCCATCTTTTCATAGAGTAAGATCCTTGTTTCATCCTTTGACAAAGGATAGTGTAGAACTTGCTTCCTTTGGTCTCACAACGCTTTCAGGATTTGTCCAAGTTGTTGCGTACATTGCTCAGAAGCTATACGTCAGTCCTTGACTCTCTTCTTGGTTGGAGAGAACATGAACTTGAGGCTGTTAGTTGAAGAATAATAAATACTTCTTTGCCAAGATCACAAGTTATTTCTTCAGAATAAACCAGACACATCTATAATTGACTAACTAGGTCCTGGCAAAGCTCATTAACTACTGGAGGAGAAACGATGTCATGACAGAAAGAGCATAATTATTGGCACTGGCAGTGCTTAATTCAGACTACAGTTCAAAAACATACTTCAGTAAATCCCTTAATTAGTCATCTTCTGCAAAGCTCCAAAATGTTCTACTGTGTATTATAATTGTGCCTCAACACAATGCCAAGGATTGGTCTACTTTTGTTGCTGACAAACAGAACCATAAAAGCTTTTAAGTAATTGTACTTAAAGAGACACAATGAGCTTTTTGGAGCCCATTCCTTATGGTGGGATGCCTTGCCCAGTCTTGATGCAGGAGGAAGGGCCTTGGTCCTGCCTCAACTTTTTGTGCCGGGCTTTGTTGACTCCCCTTGCAACAAATCTTACCCTTTTTGAGGAGTTGGTGGGGGTTAGGGAGATAGTTGAGGGAGAGCATGAGGAGGGGAGGGAGGGGAAATTGTGGTTGTTTTGTAAAATAAAAAAAAATTAAATTAAAAGAAAAAGAGACACACTTAAGTTATTGATTTCCATGACCTGCAGAAAGATGCATTTCTCATTACATATTGTGGTCACCTATCCAAAATTCTTACTCTAAGAATCATATTTTCTAATACATATTTTAAAAAGCACAGAAAACTCGATTTCACTTAAGCAAACCAAGGACACTTTAAAACCTTGACTAACACTCTAGCATTGGCATAAGTAACTGAAAGCACATTGGTGTGATAGTGTGAAATATGTCAAGAGTTACAGAGCAGTCCATACCCTTGATATATGTTGTTCTTTGGGTATAAAGCTATCAAAAATAAGTTGATATAAAGTCTAGTGGTTGTATTAAAGTATGCATACACTATTATTCATTTTTAAAGTACTAAAAAATATATTTTAAAGCAAGCACAATACTAAAAGTGCATAGTTCAATACAGGGTTAGATCCTTCTTTTAAAAGCCAGAGTGGTGAAGGACATGGTAGAATTATACAATGAGTGACTGCAATTGTTCTCAGTTTTCTAAGTGTCTTATTGTCATGATGAATAAACTTAATCTAAAGAGTCACAATACTAGCAATCAGTGGTTCTAGGGCTACAGCTGAAGTCTCCTGATTGCTAACACTTGCATTTCAGTGGTGATAAGATATTTCTTTGAAAATCCATCTACTCAACCCTACAGGAATTATTTTGATACTTACTCTTTTTTTTATTTTTGCATTCAAAAATTTCCACTTCCTCCCCTCTTCCCATTCCCCTCCTGCCCCCTACTCCCTCTCCCACCCCCCTCCTCCCCCTCCTCCCTCTCCCTCCAGCCTTAAGAGAGGGCAGGGTACCCTGCCCTGTGGGAAGTCCAAGGCCCTCCCCTCTCCATCCAGGCATAGGAAGGTGTGCATCCAAATAGACTAGAGTCCCAAAAAAGCCAGTACATGCAGTAGAAACAAGTCCCAGTGCCTTTATCAATGGCTTCTCAGTCAGTCCCCATTGTCAGTCACATTCAGAGAGTCTGGTTTGATCACATGCTCATTCAGTCCCAGTCCAGCTGGATTTGGTGAGCTCCCATTAGAACAGGCACACTGTCTCAGTGGGTGGACCAACCCCTCGTGGTTCTGACTTCCTTGCTCAACTTTTCCTTCCTTCTGCTCTTCAGCTGTGGATACTTACTATTATTTCTTTTAAAAACTGTAGTTGCCACTAATTAGGTTTTGTAAGTGCTAAGATATGCAACTGGAACTCCAAGCAAAGGAAAAAGAGATGGCATTTCCTCCTCAAAAGAATAAAATGTGGCATCGCTAGTCTATACAATCCCTTTTGTTGGGAGATATTGCTCCTCTTGGTAGTATGCACAGGGCAGGGGTGTGGAGTGACACGGGGACAGATAGAGGTGAAATAACTGTCACCATGAAAGTGAAGCATCTGGGCACTCTATGACACTCTCATGTATTGAATGTCAATAGTTCTGTAAGCATGGCAGGCTAGCTAAAATTTTCAGAACCATAGTTCTTTCTTTTAGTCACTTCACTTTTTAAGTTAAGAGCATACAATTGGTGCTGATTCAATAGTAAAATCAGAGTTACTCAAGTATGTGTTCCAGGCCTGTCGGATTCCAAGTGAACCTGGAGAATATGTGCAAAGAGCTCATTCCAGTGTCTTTGTGGCAGATATGAAATAAATGTCATAGGTTGGATAGGCAAAATTCCACTTATTTATCTCTCTGATGGCAAACAGATCTCATGTGTCAACATCTTTTTATTAGTGCATTACTTTGTTTTATAAGGGCCCTAAAAGGCCCTACTGCCTGATGCCGTAACTTTGGGGATTAGATTTCAACATATAAATAGAGCAGCATGGGCAAAGGCATTCAGCCCACAGCAATCACAGTAGCAATTTAATATCATATTGATTTGTCTTATGCCATTTGATGCTTATGACATCACAAAGACATATATATATATATATATATATATATATATATATATATTTAATGTGACTTTCCTCAATGGATTGTCAAGCTCTTGACCTTTAATTAAAATCTCTTAGGTTTTAAGAAATCCTGTGTTCTGTCATCTATGTACAAACATCCCATTCTGGTAATACAAAATTGCATTTATTAGGAATTCAGGTAACAGGTATACTACTATAATACCTTTAAATAATCTATTTAACCATTAAAAAGTTCAATTTCAATAAAGTGTTATATTGAGACACTTAATTATTATATTCTATCTGCAAAGTTCACAGACAGGAAAGTTTTAAACATCATGAACCAAAAACTGTTTACCTGATTTGCAAATAGTTATTGAATCTTTAGTTTGAAACAAAGCTGGAAACTAACATAGAAAGTAACAGACTAGTGAATTGAACTGTGTTTTTTTGAAACAATTCAAGAATGAAGATATATTTTCTGAACACAACAGATTTTCTAAAATTACCTACACTGAGACTATCAACTCAAACTAAGGCTATGGGGATAAACCCATATAATACTGAAAGGTATAGCGAAGCAGCATTTAAAACACTCTATATAAGCCAACATAGACAATAAATGGTTTTTCCTCATTCAATATAATTAAAATGTAATTTCTGAGTCAACAATGAGAATTCAATGCTGTTGGATAGGGTTTTCAAAAACAGACTAAGACAACCATTGTAAACTTTGTTTTAAAGGAAGAAGAGATCAAAGTCTCCTTTGATGCCTATTTGAGAACACAATTTTATTACTATGGTGTTCTTTTGCACGCAAATATTTTTTTTTGGTATTTGGCTAAACAAAAATAACACATTCAAACAGATCCATCTGATTTGACAGGCTAATCCTTTTCACTAGAACAATCAAGCTAGGGCTTGATTTCCTCACTTAAGTGGAAATTGGTTTCCTAATGGGAAATTGCTTTAAAATTGTGTCAACATAATTCCTGTGAAAAGCAATTTAATGATGCAACATTCACTACCAATTCTTCAGTTTGAAGAATACCTCTGTATATTGGTTCCCAAGACAAGTATTATATCTTTGCTTTTCTGTTTAGTTTTTGTTTTTCTGTTACTTGATGAGCTATTTTCTTTTCTTTTATACCTTTTTTCAGAATTTCATATATGAGTAGTATATTTACATTATTTCTGCCCCAACTTCTTTCCATCTACTCTCTCTCAAATTTCTGACCCCTTCTTTAACCATTATCTTTATATATATGATCATAGGTGTGTGTATGTGTGTGTGTGTGTGTAGACAGCTAAATTAATTTACTGTTGCTTCTATGTTACATGTGTTTAGTGATGACCATTTGGGACTAAATAACTCATCATGGTACTCAACTCTGGAGAAGACTGGTTGTCCTTTTAGCATTCATTCATTTCATTCATTGCCTATAACTCTTTATATAGGGTGGGGTCTTGTGAGATCTCTCACATCCACATTGGGTGCTGTCATTCAATATGGATGTGAGAAATCTCACGAGACCCCATCCTAAACGAAGCTACAAGCAATTGTGTCTACAGGTCTTGTTTAGTATGCCGTTGTTAGGATTTCATAAGTGCAATTCCCTATTATAGACACAAGACAAATACCTTGTCTTACAGCAGGTGTCCTGGTCTCCTGGACCTTGCAATCTTTCTGCCCTTTCTTCTACAATGTCCCCTCAGTCTGAGATATATAGGAGTTGTATTTTAAATGTATCAGTTGGGCTAAGTGTTTGTCACTCAGTTGTTCTCTGAGTTTTGACCAGTTGGGGAATTCTAATAGTCTCTGTCTGATACTGCTAAAAAATAATTAAAAGCCTCATTGATGATGATGATATATGAGAGATACACTTATCTGTAAATTTGACATACTTGTACATACTTTATGAGCTATTATCTTATTAACTCGTTTCAAAACTGGATACTTATTGCAAGTACTAGAAAATACAAGCCCTTGATTGTAGGAAAAGAAACACACAATTTAAATTAGTTAATTTGTGTCATATCTGTTACATATACCAAAGTTGTAGATAAATACCAAGGTGACAATCCCAGCAAACTCTTGGAGAATTGCATATCAAATAAGATATGCATATACATGCATACTTTAAATTTGATTGAAAGTACTAGATATAAGGGGATATTTTGTAAATATAGGTGGGCTATATTTAATGTTTTCACATTCTGAAGTAAAAACTAAGTACTTTGATCATTGGAAAAAATGCAGCACAAATATGCAGTAACCTGATGCTAAGGCATAAGGAAGAACTATTAGTCCAATAACACTCACAAATACTCCTAAAGTACTAATAGGTTATTATATAGAAGATGCCTATTACTCTACAAAATTAACTCAAACTATAAGGGATTTCTTTAGTCAGCTAACAAGTCAAGTGTAGTTACACAATTGTGTCTGTAGGAAAATCTCATACAATAAATACTCTGGAGATTATATTGTAAAGATGACCAACTTCATCTAAAATGCAGTGGCCTAGAATAATTTATGGTAAATCCTAAAATCTTGCTATAATTTTGAAAACCTCATTAGATTCATTATAGAATGAAAAAAGTAATTCTTCTTTGTCTATGAGAAACTCTTTTTTTCTTTTTTAAAGCATTTTTATTAATATTTGAGGATTTCATTCATGTGTACAATCTTTTTATCACATTCACCCTCACTCTTCCCAGATCCACTCAATCCCATATTAATTTAGCCTCCCAGTTTTATGATGTGTGTTTGTGTGTGCATATGTCCTACTGAGACACATTTGTGCTGACCTATATGCATGTGTGTGGAGTCACTGACTGAAACAAGGCTAATCTACCAGGAATCACATCCTGAAAGAAAATTCATGCTTCCTAACCTAAGCATCATCAACTCTCACTGATCTTTAGGTTGGTGTAGGTGTTTGTGCACCTCCTCTCTCTACGCTGAAATATCCACTGACTTGATTTGTTAAGGCTTGGTGAAGTCAACCACAGCTGCTATGAATTTATGAGCGCATCAGTCCTATTTTTATTGTTCACTAAGTGGTGGCGGAAGCTGAGCAATACAGATGTCCCATGTAAAACTGAACACTCCAGGGAATCTTGCTCTCTGAACTAAGACAGGCTAGTACCTTCTGTATTACCCATCATCCACTGCACCAAGATACTCCTCTAATGAGAACGGATAGCTTCACTAGTTTGTGGGTGTACTATACATCTTCAGAGGGCTGTTCAATACTAAGTCTGTTTAGGAAAACCATAGCAGTAGGTTCATGCCTGGGGCTTATGAGCCTCTAAGCCATGGGTTCTTGGTCAGCTTTATAGTTCTAGGCATGCAGTTCCTTCTGTGGAGCAGCCCTTAAATTCAATCAAATCAGAAACAAATTGGCTACTCTAAAATTTTTTAAACCACTATCATATCTATGGGCTTCTTTTGCTATGCTGCTCATTATCACACTTCACAGGGTTCATGGATGAGTAAGACTATTGATTCCATCTGTGTCTCAGCAGCCTGCATTATTACCTTAAATACTATGAAAGCTAGCCACCAGGAAGAAGGCTTCCTGATCAGTACCAGCTTGGTATCTATGAGAAAACAGCCTAGTCTAGTAGAGGAGGTCATTCAAAAGTCTAACAATGCTTGAAAAACTTGATAATGATTTTTATTCATTGTTTTTCTAAATCTGAAGGAATCAAATTGTCTGAAAATAAAAAATCTGTTCCTAACTTCCATGTTGACAGAGGAAACAGTTTTCTTCTTAAAGGATATTGGCTTTTTAAAACATTAGCGGTAGTTGTGTGCTAGAATTATTGACTAACAAAGTGTTCAAGGTTGAGGACTTGGTCCTGATTATAGCATTGACAAGTTTCCAAGGGATAAATATTAATACCATGAACTTTAAGCTAGCCACTATTACTTACACAAGCAAGAAATTAGAGCTAAGTGTTACACCACTACAATCCATTTCTAACATGCAAGTTTATGAATCAAGAATATCTTAAGGGGGCTGGAGAGATGGCTCAGAGGTTGAGAGCACTGACTGCTCTTCCAGAGGTCCTGAGTTCAATTCCCAGCAACTGTATGGTAGCTCACAACACTCTGTAATGAGCTCTGGTGCCCTCTTCTGGCCTGCAGGCATACATGCAAACAGAATATTGTATACATAATAAATAAATAAATCTAAAAAAAAAAGACTATCTTAAGCACAGGGAACAGTGAAATGTAAAATGATTATGAAATGATAAAATTTGAGTTCAGTGTGGTGGCACATTTTAGTGCATTTTATATGTATTTTAATAAAGCTTATATGAAGATCAGAGAGTTTAACAGCCCTACTGGTCAGTGGTAACACACACCTTTAATCCAAGTCACTACACTAATTGCTATAAAAACTGAACAGTGAATGCCATTAATCCCAGTGGTGCATGCCTTTAATCTCAGCCCTAGAGAGAATTATAAAACAGAAGGAGACAGCTCTCAGATGCAGTCTCATTTTGAGATTCTTGGAGACAGGATCACCATTTCAAACTGAGGTAGAGGTATGAGCCAGTGATTGGTTGTTTTGCTTTTCTAACCTTCAGGTTGAACCCCAATTTCTTTGAGATTTTATTAAATGTGCATCAGCACATTCTTTTAATCCCAGCACTTGGGAAACTGAGGCAGAAGAACCATGAACTCACAACAGATTGAACTAAATTTCTGACCTTAAAACAAAGACAAATTTTGGGTATTAGTTACACTTGTTCCAATGTAATTTATGACTATTTAATACTATTTAATTTTAAGTACTAGTCCTAGTTGGCAACCACTCACAAAAGTTCTGAAAAAGCTACAGGTTCTAGGAAGCCAAATGTGCAACTTCCAATGCCACATGATAAAGGGTTCATGAAAAAAATGAGTCTTCTAATCTATATTAAGAAATGATGAATACCAGGTGGTGGTGGCACATGCCTTTAATCCCAACACTAAGTGGGCAGAGGCAGGTTTATCTCTATGAGTTCAAGGCCAGTCTGGTCTATAAGAGTTAGTTTCAGTACAGCTAGGACTGTTACACTGAAAAATTCTGTCTCAAAACAAAATGAAACAAAATCAAAAACAGAAAAAAAAGAAAAAAAGACATTGAACTCTGAGGGGAAAAGCACAGAAAAAGGAATTTGTTCAAGCACACTATATAGCTCAGATAAACATATTAGCTATTTATTTAATCAGGAGCATGAAAATTTACAAATGTTACATCACCTCTGGTAATAATCATGCTACATTTTCCAAAATATGAGAGAGAGAGCATTGATCTAACAACCTATTCTACCAAATAAACAATTTATACCAAATAAGCTTTCATTTCTGATTTTTAGGGATATGCCTTATTATTCATGTTACATGGAGAGTGTCCTAGAATAAGGTTAACATGATTTACCACACACTGACATATAAGAGCTTCATTTGAACAAGTAGAAACTGTCATGTTCAGCTGTAAGAGTTGAGTGATAAGGAGAAGTCTGATAATCAGAGCACATGATGGAGAACAAGATTACAGTGCTGGAGGCCAACACACACACACACACACACACACACACACACTGCCTTCTGTCAGTTCCTGTTTTTTTCTTTTAAAACCTTCTTCCTGACAATCTCAGATTCTACTGAGTGACTTAAGGGTCACGCAACAACTCATACTCTCACTTAAATAGCTCATATTTCATTTTGATAGGAAGTGCATTTGGGAGCCAGCTCTAGTTTCCCTATAAGAATGAATGTGCCAACCTATTTTCCTTCTTCAGACAAATTGGAGTTCACTTTCAATCCCTACCTTACTATTATCAATCTTTGTTTTTTGCTTAATGTAAAAGTATCCTACAGCTTATGCAGAAATGGAAGAGTTAGTGTATACTAAGTCTATTCCTTAGGTGAGTTACTTGAATGGTAACTTGTTTTCAGCACCACTTTCTTATGAATTTCAGAGATTATGCTAGTATAAATTATGGTTAATTATATGCAAGGTAATTATAGACTAGGCATGCTAAAGAATTCTTATATGTAAAAACATTTAATCAATGTAAATATAATGATAAAAATCATATAATAGTAATTAGCATTCCATTTTAATTACTTCATCTTATGTATGAATAACTTCAGATTTTCAGAAAATGTCAAAATATAGAATTAAGAGGTGCCACTCATGCAGCCTCACAATATTATTCTGGAGATTAAGACCAAGAATTTGAATGATTGACAGAAATCTGAAAATAGGAGTGATTTAATATTGAAATAGTAAATTTATAGTGTCTCTTAAACCTTATAAATCAAATGGACTCAATTCTATATGTGAACAGCATGATCAGAAGGGGTGGGTAAGCAACAGAAGGTTATGTCCTGGAGATGTTTAATAAAACCTGATGTCCACAATAAATATACAGATAGATCAATCAATAAATAAAGATCCAACAAGGTTACATGTCAGCCTGCATCATTAAATGTAGAGAATGATACATGATTGGGACCCTGAAAGAAATATCTCCGAAAATGTATTTTTACCACTTTCTATACCAATGTCAGTTTTCAAACATAATCCACGAACTGAAGAAAAACTCAGTTTCTCAGGAAAAAAGAAACTTCCAGTCTTGCTGAATATATAGTATGATACTGCGCCAGTCTTTCTCTAAAGAGTCCCATGGTTCAGAAGTGTGTGCACTTAAGAAAGGTAAACATCTCACTGTTATGAGAATTGATGAGTATAGAATTCAAGCTGTGTAAATGCACATGATGTCCAGGATTTGGTTCTATATAAACTCTAAAGTCTTAGTGGCCACAAATTTATTTAACCATAACTCTATACTGTCTCTGGACAAATGAAGAAAACAGCTCTCCTGATTGGAATTCTTATTTTGTTGTTGTTTTCTATACATTGTTTCTGTACCTTTCCTTGTCTTTCATTTTATTTCACCTTAGATTAAGAAGATGCATAAGGGCAAAAACAAAAACTGATAGTCTTAACTGATGAGCTTGGTTGAAGTTTCATGTCTTTCATCTATATTTTCTTACTTATATTGCATATCTATGTATTGTCTGGGAGGATTGAACTGACAACCAGGGAGCCTACATGGGACTGACCTGGGCCCTCTGCATATATGTGCCAGTTGTGTAGCATGATCTTCTTCTGGGATTCTTAACGATGAGAGCAGGGGCTGTCTCTTACCCTTTTGCTGACATGTGGAACCCTGTTGCTCATACTGACTTTCCCTACCCAGTCTTAAAACAAGTTGAGGTGCTTAGTCTTAGTACAACATGATATACCATGTTTTGTTGATAGCCACAGAAGGCCTGCCCTTTTATGAAGAGAAATGAAGAAGGCATGAATATGGATATGTGTATGTGGGGAGTATTGGAAGGAGAAGGAAGGCAAACTGTAGTCAGGATGCAAAATTAATTAATAAGTTTTTTTTAATGATGCATCGTTTTAAAAAGAAAGCAAGAAAAATAGAAAGAAAAATGCAGTAGTGGAAACTAACAGTTGAGAACATATCCACCAGGAGACCTGCTATCAAAACCCACAACTTTACCTTTTATCTACACAAAAATAATGATTTCAATGGAGAAAAATGTTTCTTCATTGCTTTTCTCATATTATAATAACAAGGAGCAACAAACATCCTCAAGGCAAAAATTATTTTCTCCTTGTCGCTTCACACTGCATTAAAACAGAAGGGCTCCTGTTGGTGTCCATGTTACACCCCAGAGACAATAGCAAATGGTGGGGGAGACAAGTAGAGAAGAGAATAAAATAGCAGTAAGGGTGTCTGAAAAAGTCATATGGAATCATACTATTGACTATCTACCTAAAATATTTATAATATGCATACATAAAATACATGTAATTTGTGTGTAAATTTGCATATATAGTTTAAGTCTTATTTGGATTAGCAATGTTCCACCAAAGGCTCGTAGATTCTCTAACAAAAACCCAACATCAGGAATGAAATGCCTTCTTTTGAGTTGTTCAAGAGACTCCCCAAAAGTTATAGACTTGCTTGTCTACCATGAGGTAGAAGGCAAGTCCCAAGTGTTGAATACACTATGCACTTTTGACAAAGGGTGCGGAAGCCAATGAATTTAATCTGGATTGGAAGCCTCTGTGAGCACTAGCTTTCATGGTACAAGAAGGCATCATTCAAGCTTCCAAAGGAAGGAAAGAGCCAACAGTCTTACTCATATATGACACTTCTGAACCACAAAGTAAGCATACTAAAAATAACATTAATGCTGCAATAGCAACATGCATACCTTAGTAGCAAACAACAGTTCTCTAATTTAATTAAACATAAGACCTACTCAACAGAAAATAAATCATTCCTGGTATCGAAAATCCAGACAACCACCCATGGCTAGTAACATCATGAACCAATAACCACCAGCATAATCTCTAACCACACTCCAAATATGTGTCCTTATAACTACAGATAAGTGTAGTCCTTACCTTCATCAAGGAAACTTCTCCTTGTGACACACATCATTACAGAAAACCACAACTGATCTAAATGCAGAGTTGTGGAGCCCAGTCCTGCTGGATGCATCTTAGATACAACTTTTGCACCCAAGGCTAGGAGATCATTGGGGAAGATGGGGTTGAATGATTGTAAGAGCCAGAAGATCAGGAAATGTGTTGTGTGCCTCATAAGAATTTCAGAAGCTAGAGTCAGGAAATTTCACCAGCATGGAACAACACCAATAGACATGTTAAGCTGAAAAAGGGAAACTTCAACACAGCAAAACAACTATAGTACTTAAAGAATTCTGCAAGTGGGAGACATAATCTTCCCCAGGGAAAGCACAGTTGTTTATCCAATTGGTAATTTTTAGAAACATACATGTAAATTATACAAATTTTACAGACTAAGCTGGCTATAGTTATATACTTAGTGACAATTAAAGAAAGAGAGGTCATGAATTTGAAGGTCAGCAAGGCAAGTACATGAGAGGTTAACAAGAGAAATAATGTAATCATATCAATCCCCCAAAATAAACAAATTAAATATCATTTTTAAAATAATTATTATGTTATTTGTATTTAATCAGATGTTTTTATGTCTAAGTAAAAATGTATGGAAATGTCCTGTGAATCCATAAGAAGTCATCACTTTGCAGGCAGTAGTGAACCACCCCACATGCATGCTAGAGACTAAACTTTGGTCATCTGGTAGAAAAGCAATTATTCTTAAGCAATGAGTTATTTTTCCAGCCCAAGGAGAGTGAATTTTTAAGAAAACATAACTCTGTGTTTAAATATTACTTTCAATAACTTTAGGGAGAAAAATTCTTGTATTTTTAAATTTACCTCTATCATAGAAAGAAATCAAAGAAGATCAGTGTGGTCTAGTAAGATTTAAACTTAGGAAGCCCTATTCCTAAGTTCCTATTTGTGAACTCTTTGTTATTAAATTCTATTGTTAACCAATTTCATAATATATATTTGCTGTTCTATTTGCTTAGAAAATACTCAGTTGTTAGCATCTTTCAAAAATGTCAACATCTATGGAATTTCTAACCTAGAATCAGGTACTAGAAAGACATTCAATGAGTAGTATGACTATCTCACAATCATGAGGCACTACATTTGAATCTCCAAGACCCATATAATCAGTGTAGCAATGTAATCTGTGAAAAGCATGTCAAAAGTATATATTGAAAAAAAAGATAGCATCTTCAATAAATGATTATGGGAAACATGGATTTAAACCTGTAAAAAACTGAATCCAACAAAAAACAAGAGTCTATGGAAATGTGAGTGGTGGCCAATAGACATTTTTATAAATGTCCAATACCATTAGTGATTAAAGAAATAAGATTAACTCAAAGAAAATCAGTAACCGTCCTTGATACAGAAAATAAATAGGCTGAATATGATTAAACTACTTTAAAGTTCCATCTTACCCCAATCAAAATGGTTATCATCAGGAATAAAAATGGCAACAAAATCTGTCATGAATATGATGAAAGAAAAACTCCTGTGTACTATATACTGCTATTAGGAGTTTAAACTGCTGCAGCTACTTAGAAATCAATCTGGAAGTTTCTCAAAATACTTATAAATAGATGTACCTTGTGACTCATCTATACTCCTGGGCTTATGCCCAGAGGAAATCAAATATTACTACTGAGATCCACAGGTATGCTTATTGCCATTCTGTTCACAACACCTAGGAAATGGAATCAACCCAGGCATCCATTAACAGATGAGTGGTTAATGGAAATGTCGTTCTTATGCAGGTTAGACTATTACTCGGATGTAAAGAAAATGAGATCATGAAACTTGCCGCAAGTGAATGGAAGTGGGAAAGTATACATAATAAGGTCACTCAAGTCCCCAAATGTTGCACACTATCTCTCATATGTGATTGCTAGCTGCCAGTCTTCTGCTATGATATTTATCCGAGAACACATGTAGAAATTATGAAACTACTAACAGTCAAGTGGTTTTAGAATTTATTTGAATGGAGATAGTAGATGATAAGAGAGATGACAATAGAGAAGAAAGGCTATAAGAAACAATAATGTTTTTTTTTTATTCTTTTTTAATTAAAATTTCCACCTGCTCCCCGTTTCCCATTTCCCTTCCCTCCTCCCAAATATTGCCCCCTCCCCCCACTTCCCTCCCCCTATCCCCACTCCTCTTCTCCTCCCCCCACACCATTCCCCCTCCCTCTTGATACTGAAGAGCAGTCCAAATTCTCTGCCCTGCGGGAAGACGAAGGTCTTCTGTCTACTTCCAGGAAGGTGAGCATCTAAACAGGCTAAGCTCCCACAAAGCCGGTTCATGTATTAGGATCGAAACCTAGTGCCATTGTCCTTGGCTTCTCATCTGCCTTCATTGTCCGCCATGCTCAGAGAGTCCGGAATCAACCCATGCTTATTCAGTCCCAGACCAGCTGGCCTTGGTGGGCTCCCAATAAATCAGTTCCACTGTCACAGTGGGTGGGTGCATCCCTCGTGGTCCTGATTTTTTGCTCATGTTCTCCCTCCTTCTGCTCCTCATTTGGACCTTAAGAGCTCAGTCTGTTGCTCCAAATTGAGACTCTGTCTCTACCTCGATCCATCGCCAGATGAAGGTTCTAAGGAGATATGCAAGATATTCATCAGTATAGGATAGGGTCATTTCAGGTTCCCTCTCCTTAGTTGCCCAAGGTACCAGCTGGGGACATATTCCTGGACACCTGCGAACCCCTCAAGAGTCAAGTCTCTTGCCAACCCTAAGATGGCTCCCTTAGATAGGGTATATACTTCGCTGCTCCCGTATCAATCCTTCCTATATCCCAACCATCCCAATCCCCCGAGCTCCTCCCATCCTCCCCTTCTCATGTTTCTCATCCCATTTCCCCTTTGCCCCATGCCACCTCACCCACAAGTTCCCAGTTTTTGCCCTGCAATCTTGTCTACTTCCCCCTCTCCATGCGGATGACTATATGATTTTCTGTGGGTTCACTTTCTTATTTAACTTCTATAGGATCACAAATTATATGCTTAATGTCTTTTATTTATGGCTAGAAACCGATTGGTCTGATCACCAAAATATATAAAGAACTCAAGAAACTAAACTTTAAAATGCTAATGAACCCAATAAAAAAATGGGGCACTGATCTGAACAGAGAATTCTCAACAGAAGAAATTCAAATGGCCAAAAGACACTTAAGGTCATGCTCAACCTCCTTAGCGATAAGGGAAATGCAAATTAAAACAACTTTGAGATACCATCTTACACCTGTCAGAATGGCTAAAATCAAAAACACCAATGATAGCCTTTGCTGGCGAGGTTGTGGAGAAAGAGGCACACTCATTCATTGCTGGTGGGAATGCAAACTTGTGCAACCACTCTGGAAATCAGTGTGGCGATTTCTCAGGAAATTTGGGATCAACCTACCCCAAGATCCAGTAATACCACTATTGGGAATATACCCAAGAGATGCCCCATCAAATGATAAAAGTATCTGTTCAACTATGTTCATAGCAGCATTGTTTGTAATAGCCAAAACCTGGAAACAACCTAGATGCCCTTCAATGGAGGAATGGATGAAGAAAGTGTGGAATATATACATATTAGAGTACTACTCAGCAGTAAAAAACAATGACTTCTCGAATTTTGCGTGCAAATGGATGGAAATAGAAAACACTATCCTGAGTGAGGTATCCCAGACCCAAAAAGAAGAAACAATAATGTTTGATAAGGTAGAGGAGTGAAAGTGGTAAGTGGATGAAGAAGCAGAGGAAGGTTAGCCAAAAAGAAGGGTCCAAAATAAGCAGCATGGGATCATGTGGTCTTCTGATGCATTTGAAAATGCAATTAAGATAGTAGATAGTAGAAGAAATATGATGTGAAAGAATGGGGAGAGAATTAATAATATGAGTCAAAGGCTTAAGTACAGATGAAAATTGTGGGGCGAGGAAAAGGAGGGGTAAGAGATAGCTTAACTAAGATAAATGATGTTTGATGAAACCTCATTCAGTCATAAACTAACTAAATCATAATTTTAAAATAAGTAGAATAAAGGTGCATCACATTAGTGAACAATAAAGCTTCCAAAAAAAGATGAGATATTAAATGAAAATCTCAGTGCCAGGCAAAGGTTACTTTCCTGTGAATTATTTGCCCAGGAGGGCTCAGAGACACTAAAGCAAGCCATGCTATTCCATTGTCCTTAGTTGTTGACCTAGCTACATTACAGGACCTATTGCTGAAGACACCATCCTTTAGCCGTAAGATATAGAGATATCAATTCCCTAATGACTAGTTTTCATAGTGCTGGAAAGTGCAATGTAGTGTCCTGGAGGAGAAAGTTAGTTCAGTGTTCTTACACAGTCCTAGATATTGAACATTATTGTCACCTTCCAAGGATAATATGACCACTTGTGTAATAAAGGCTAGATGATTTATAGAGGTAACAAATATTTTCCTGATTGTGTTTTAGTCCTGCTCTATGGTAGTAAACACATACCTGATACTACAAACACAGTAAAAAAAAATGATGATAGGGAAGCCATGTGCCCTAAGAGAGAACCTGTTTATGCCGTGTTCTGTTTCTAAATAGTTCTATTGTCAAACTACCTGCTAAATAATTATGCTTATATCCTTAGACATGGAATACTCATCCTTGGTCAGAGATGCTTCTTGTTGCAGAGGACAATGGTTAATTTGGAGACTCAAAATTATTCAACATGCTGAGAATAAGCAACTGAAAGCTCAGTAAATAGAATAAATATGCCATCTCCTCCTGAAGCTCAGGGTACATCATCAGGACTGAAATAGTCAGAGAATGGGATGACTACTTTAAAGGTTGAGTTCCTGGCATGACAAGTTACCATATGCATGAACTCACAACGGTTGTGGTTACACACACACACACAAAAAAAAGATTCCCACATGTTCAAGAGATTGAAAAATAACAGAAAAGGGCTTTCCATGATGGAGAGTAATGATAATTTATAGCTTCTGAGGGAGGAAAGTCCCTTTGCTTTTGATGCTGGGAACAGTGGTTGGTAGGTTGCTCAAGTCTAGAGGAGTGTTTCATACCCAAGCACATATGAGCAGCACTAAGTTATCTTAGTTACATGCTTTTTATTTTAAAGTCCTACTGCCAAGAGGAAGACATGGGAGATATGTTTGATGCAGGCTTGTGGAGCTGGAGGGAAAAAGTTGACGATGAATATGACCATTAGAGACTGCAAAAAAAAAAAAATGAAAATTTCAAAGCATACAAATAAATTTGTTTGCAATTAAAACACTAAGAGAAACATGATGCATTTATAACTGTGTATTGGCTGGTGCATTTTAACCTCAGAGAGTGTGAAACTATCACATTAAGGAGTGAAAACAGAGTAATTTCTCTTGGATTAGTTTCAACAAGAATGAACATAAATTTTAGTTCTCAACTTTTTCTAGTGTGGTGCAGGAGAATTGTCTGTATTCTGTCAATCATGTTTCAAATAAATGCTGATTGGCCAGGCAGGAAATATAGGTGGAAAAACCAGACAGGAAATAGAAATGATGTAATGAGAACAGGAGAATTCTGGGAAGGAGGAAGTTGATTCTTCCCACTCCTGCCCAGACCAACGAAGCAGCAGGATGTGATCTGCCTCACAAAAAAAAGGTACTGAGCCACATAGCTAACATGGATCAGAAAAATGGGTTAATCAAGATGTTAGAGTTAGCCAGCAAGAGGCTAGAGCTAATGGGCCAATCAGCTTTATAACTTACAGAGATCTTTGTGTGATTTTTTGGGGGGGCTTGCCAGCTGTGGGGTACCAGGCAGGACAAAAACCCCAACAAGCAGGCCTGTCCCTTCATGTTACAGATTGGCGCCCAATGTGGATAATTGCCAGCTGTGGGATACCGGGCAGGACAAAACCCCCAACAAGCAGGGCCCCTTCATGTTACATAGGTGTCTGCATTATGTGGTTACTGGCAGAGATTTAATCGCTCTGTTGTGTGTGTCATTCCTAATTCCTGTGAGTTTTGTCTGTCCCTAACAAAGGGCTTTATATTTTCTAAACAGCAGAGAAAATACCATATGGATAAGAAGTCAGAGATTGTTTACAGATATTTTTAACAGTTTTGTAAGGGAAGAAGTTATTTCGGTGACCCCAACTGATCCAGAATTATAAACAGCATTGTGAACAGATTTTATCGATCTTTTCCACAAAATTTCCTCAAGATTTACGGCATGTATTTGCTTTGTTTAAGGTAGTTTCCATTATGTGGGCTATTTTCAGCAAATAGTTACACATCCCATACATACATGCATGAATTCAGGAGAATAGAAAAGTACATCGTTTAAGATTAAGACTATGTATTTAGCTTAGGTATTAAAAGTTGATTGCAGGGGAAATCCAAGGTATGGTCAGGTTGGTTACACTTTTTATCTTCAGGGCAGGTAAAACTAATACACAGTAGGACAGCAGGTTATATTCATAGTCTGAAACGGTCTCTAGGCATTTTACTAACTTCAAGGAAAAGCCTAGCAAATGTCAGTCTCTTTGGATCAAAACATGCATTCAGAAAAATGTATTAGCACATAAGATCAGGGTTGTGGTGGAGTAGAGATGTGGAGCCAGACCCCTGGATCTCAGCTGTCATCCAGCCTGGATGAATTAGAGATCTCAGCTTATTGCCAGATACGGTCTCAAAATACAAAGTGAGAACCGATGAGGAAAGCAGCTGACACTGACCACTAGACTCTATATGCATGTTCATAAGTTCACCACAAGTTTAAACACACATGCACACACTACATACACACAGATGCACACACTACATACACACACACATAAACACACACAAAAAAAAATCCAAAGTGGAATGGGTATGGCTGGATTTGAGCAGAACACATTATATACGTATATATACATACATACATACATATATAGATACACACACACACATATGAGATTGCTGACTATTTGGGGGCCCAGTTCCCAGTAGTCAGCATCAGGGTATGGGAGAAAATCTACGAATGCGGCAGGTGCTAGACTTTTCTATCTGAAGGGTAAATAAGGAAACACAGGCTTTCTGCTGTTAACCTAAGAAAGAAGGAACAAGTACATACTTTCCTGATGATAGCCTGTAGTGGCATTTTATTTGCATTTTAATAAATAAAGCGCGCCTGAAGATCAGAAGAGTAAAAGAGTCACACTGGCCTTTCCTACCATACCAGGGGGCAATGACACACACCTTTAATTCCAGTAGCCACACTAGTTTGCCAAGAAACTGGGCAGTAGTGGTTGATGCCTATAATCCCAGATCTAGAGAAGAATACAAGACAGGAGGAGACAACTCTCAGACACAGTCTCATTCTGAGGCTTCCTGGAGGCAAGATCACCAATTTCAGACTAGGATACGTTAAGATCTAGTGGCTGTTTTGCTTTTCTGGTCTTTAGGTTGAACCCAATACCTGCCTCTGAGTTTTCATTAATCGTACATCAGTAACTTTCTGCTTTATTTTAAATAGTGTCTCTTTCTGACAAACTCTTTTTGAATACAAACGTTTCCCTTCTTCTTAGTTACATATTTCAATATTCAGTTACAACATCTCTTTTCACATGACTTCACATCTTGCATTTACATACATTTCTCCTCTACGTCTCTTTTCTATACAGCTTCATTTTCCTTGCCGCCACACAGTTGCAAATCTCCACACAGCCACAGCGATGCATCTCATTTACATACCCTCTCACCATAAAGCACTTTACACAATTCCTAAGCACAGCTCCTCTGTGTAGCAGCAGCTCTTTCTCCCACTCATTCATACACACATCCTTCTTCTATATCAATCATTTGTTCTTCTACTCATTAACTCATTCATTCTTTCATACTTCCCTCTTGCTTCTTCATCTCTAACATTTCTTTCTCCCACAACAGCCTTCTTTCAACATCGCCGCACCTCTCTGCTGCCTCTGATTTTTCTTTCTCTGTTCTGTTGTCTCTTGCTCTTTGCTCTCTGCCTCCCTACATCTATGCCCTCTGCTGCCTCTGCCTTTTGGTTCACAGACTTGCTGCCTTCTTCTCTCTGCTGTCTTTCCTCTCTGTCTCTGTCCCCTCTCTCTTTCTGGGTCATTTTATATAGCCCTGGTTGTCCTGGAACTTACAATGTCAAACAGTTTGTCCCCGAACTTACTATGTAGACCAGGCTGACCTCAAATCACAAAGATCCTCTCAATTCTGCTTAAGGCAAGTACCAGCCGCACATTGTCTTTTCAAGTTATAATTTATCTCATACAATAAAACATGAAGTTTAAAATTTTTAATTGTCCTTTTAGGTTATTTCAAAAGGTATAAATCAATAACCCTTCTACTTCAGGAACAATAGGATAAATTTTGGATAAAAATTTCATTTTTTGTATTTAGGTATTGTATCGAAAAGACAGCTTTCATCAGGTAGAAATTAGAAGAAAATTGCATAAAACTATTTTTAAAAATAGTGATAACACAATCTGAATACTCAAAGCACCAATAAACATACTAGTGTGTAAAAGAGAAATATCACTCTAAAAAAAAGAACTATAGCCTATTAAGTATTTCTGGGTGATGAAAACTATTCTTTCCCAAAAACAAAACCCTTAATTGGCTATCCAATACCAAGCAGTCAGCACTGAAATCACATACATATAAACAGCACAAAATTGACTCTTCAGGTTATATTTACACATATTACATTATATATATAAAATAAAGAAAAAGATTTGTGATATAATCATAGAAATTGCTGATAAAAAGGCTTGAGCCACCATGCCTAGATTTCAAGTCTAGTTTTACTGACCAGAATGCCTCATCCTGGATAACTAGATTTCATGGTACTAGAAGGCCCCATAGAAACTGCCAAAGGAGGGAGTATCCAACAGTCCTACCGAGCTATGATGTCTATAAACCACATCTTCGATCATCACAGCAAAATAAAACTAAGGGTACAATAGTGGCATGCATACCTTAGTGGTAGCTAACATCTCTAATTCTAGTTAAGATCTATCTACTCAACAAGAAGGAAACTATGCCTGGTACTGGAAACCTAGCTAATTACTCAGTTCTAGTGATATCATGGTTATTGGAGGAGAGTCTTTATCCACCAGTTTAATAACCCAGCATAATCCCTACCAACAATCACTAAACCCTTGTCCTTACACTTATAGATAAGTAGTCTTTGCCTCTCATCAAAGAAACTTCTCTTAGTAACAGATGACGACCACTACAAAAAAAAAATCACACAACCAGTCAAAATGCAGACTTATAGAACCCAGTTTCAATGGCTATATCTAAAAGACATTCCCACACCTAGACACAGAGAACATTACAGAGGAGAAGACAGAAGAGTGCCTCTTCCAGAAATATCAGAAGCTCCACCCATGAAATCTCACCAACATGACTGCTCACATGAGCTGAAAAACAACATGAATGGGCATGCCAAAGCAGACAGGGAGCAAGAGTCCTCAACCTTATATAAAAGAGAAGAGAAGTGTTCCTCCTCAAGGAAGAGCTCAACATTTGGTTTTCCTATGGCAAATGGTCAGCATTGAAAATATGCACATATATAAAATTACACAGAGAGAGCAGGTTATATTTAGGAATATATGTACATATATAATATATATATGAAATATTTATTAATGAAAAAGAACCCATGAATTTTAAGAAGAACAGGAAGAGATATATAAGATGGAAGAAAGGGAAGGGAGAAATTTTATTATGATCTTCTAATTAAACAAATAAAATAAATCCAAATAAAACTATCAAATGTACTTAATACTAATCAATCTCTAGCCAATTTTTTCACAAAATTCAGGAACTCAATGATTCTACTTTGTTCATTGTAGAAAACAAACACATTCAGATCAATTGCCAGTTCACTGAGAGTCTTAGTAAGCGTCTTCCATGACAGGCACACTGACTGAACTCACAGATGTAGGTATCTTGCTAGTACCTAGTCGCTTAAGTGTTAATACCTGAGTATCATGTAAATTTTCACTTGGTCACAAATATTTTGGGGGTGTCTATAGTTTGATCTTATATTTTGATTATCAATCTGTATTTGTATAGGTTGATAAATAATAGGGTTAGTAGAAGTTGGGGAAGCAACTCATTCAATAAACTGCTTGCTTTGAAAGTATGTGGACTTATTCAGATCCTCTGGACCCCTGTAAAATTCCAGACTCAGTGGCATGTACCTGCATTCTCAGCACTGAGGAGCAAATATAGGATCCCCAGGGTTTGTTGATCATCCAGTACAACCATACCTAGGAACTTCAAGTTCAATGAGAGACCCTGTCTCAGAAGATAAGAGCTATAGAGGAAGAATTTCAACACCAAACTTTTGCATCTATAAGCATGCACACATGTGCACATACATTTAGGCATGTGCACACACAAATATGTATACATCCATTCATCCCCACAAGGAGAATTCTTGAGTATGATAAGTGTAAGTAAATACTAGTATTCTGCTTATCCTCTCTTTCTGTCTCTCTCCCCCTGCTTCCTTCTTTCTCCTAACCAGATGCACAAATAAACACTTGTGGAAGAGTTGGTTTCCAATATTGATATAATTTTGTCCTCCTAATTGATGGAGGAAGGTCATTGGTTAAATAATAAAGAAACTGCTTGGCCCTCATAGGTTAGAACATAGGTGGGTGGAGTAAACAGAACAGAATGCTGGGAAGAAGAGGAAGTGAGCTCAGACGCCATGCTCCCCTCTCCCGGGCAGACTCGACAGCTCTGCTCTCTGGAGCAGAGGCCATGCTCCCCTCTCCCGGGTAGACGCCATGAAGCAAGCTGCCAGGTGAGACATGCTGAATCTTTCCCGGTAAGACTGATGCTACACAGATTATTAGAGATGGGTTGATCGGGATATGAGAATTAGCCTGTAAGGGCTAGAGTTAATGGGCCAAGCAGTGTTTAAATGAATACAATTTGTGTGTTGTTATTTTGGGGCATAAGCTAGCTAGTTAACCAGGAGCTGGGGCGGCAGAAACACAGCCCGCAGCTCCCATTACACCTAATTCCTGGGGACAAAGGTTCAAACAGTCTATCTTCTACATGCTAGAGAGTTGACATAGTTGGTAAACTGTTATCTCCAAACCTGGAATGTGATTTTCCATTCCTGTGATTTCCTCTGTGCACTCAGTGAAACCTGATTTAAACTTTCTCTCATGGTTGAGCTACACTAACGTGACATCCCCTAAGCTAAGCTGATTGTGTAAGAAATATGACCAGACATAGATAGATGCAATGTGTAAAATACAAAATTTTAAGCTCCAAGTGTCCTTATTTTAATAACTTCATTGTAGTACTACTGAAATCTTAATGGGTTTGGTGATATTACTCTCTTGCTGTTTTAAAAAAATTTTGACACAAATATTCAAAATGTTGTTATTTAGTGAACTCTAGAAAACATAAAAAATTTTCTTATCCTAAAACTTGGTTCATCATTTGTAATTACATTATATAAACATATAAAAAGAGTTAAGTGCAGTTATATTTTCATGATTTTTCATAGTTTCACTGTTGTAATATAATATTTTAATTACTTCAGAATATTATGAATATTTTACTGTAATGATTTGGGGAACTTTATATTCAGTGTATAAAATTATGAAGGTTCCCAAATCATCACTGAAAATTCTTTAATCAAATTTGTAATGTATGGTTTTTCAATGGCAACAGTCTCTTTATTACAAAAAACAATGAGATATTAAGTTATTAAGAGTGTCAAAAACATTGCTCTTTTCCTTATGATGAAATGAACCATTTTCTAAAGGCATTTTTAAAATATCTAAGATTCATACAGCAGTTGAGAGTATAGGTTTAGTGGTATATTTCATGTTAAGTGTGCATGAGGCCGTAAGTAAAATCTCCAATATACACATAGTGGGTTGGGATAGAATGAGGCAGAAGGAGCTGAGAGGAAGGAGGGAGGTAGGGAGGGAGGGAGAGAGAGAGAGAGATGCTCTTTGAATGTGAGTTGTTTATATAATGCCCCCTTTCTCCTAATGTCAGTGTTCTTTACAGGTAATCAAATGTGAAAACTGGAAGAATAAAACTAGTATTTTTTTTTTAAAGTCGATTTCCTGTGCAGTCTACTAGAAGTCTCAGAATTTAAACGTGCCTATTGATTATGTTCAATCTGGTCACTTCAATAAGATAGTGTTTGACAGGCTTCCCTACTAAGACAGCATCTTTTCCTGTCCATAACAAATAAATATTTTCTTTGAAATTACTTGGATGGTTTGTAAAAATTCCATTTCCTTTTGTAAAATTGGCTTTGTTATATTTTTTGAGGTATATTGCATAATACTGTGGAATGTATGACATCTGCTAATAAGTTATTTTGCTTAAACAAATTAATATTTTCTTCAATTCACAAGTCATCCATTTGAAAAGTGTTGGAGATACAGCAGCTGAAATCTCCTCTTTTCAGGAAGTACAGAGCCTCGTGAGTTTTGCCTGCTGACTATGGTAATTCAGAACTACACCTTGAAAATACTGATTCTTGAGTGTAGACCTGGCACCAGGTATCTGAATAAAACCTCTTCTTGGTTTAAAATTAAAAAATAAATAAGGAAAGGAAAGGAAAGGAAGGAAGGAAAAAAGAAGGAAGGAAGGAAGGAAGGAAGGAAGGAAGGAAGGAAGGAAGGAAGGAAGGAAGGAAGGAGAAAAGGAAAAAGAAAAAAGGAAAAGGGAAAGGAAGAAAATTCACAGTCCTTGCTAGTGAACTGCCTATCAGCTTCCTGATGCACACCTGTCCTCTCTCTCTCTCTGCAGTTGCTCATGCAACACATTGTCTCTGCTCCTAGCCAATTACCCCAGGGAATCACAGCTACATTGTCCATCTCTGTGTTTCTTTTTGGATTCTGCACAGCAATGTTATTTTTGTCCTTGTGTTTAGCTTGGATCACCTAGCAATTCCTTCTGTCTCATCTATGCAACAGCAAATACAAACTATCCTTTTCCTTTTTTTCACTGAAAATAAATTTTTACGCAATATGTTCTGATTGCATGTTGCCCTTCTCAACTCCTCTCAGATCCTCTCCCATTTCCCCACCCACCCAAATCCTCACTCTATCTTTCTCTCTCCAATTAGAATCAAAACAGGCATCCAAAAATAGTAATAATTAAATTAAATTAAAATTAACTAACCAGAATAAGACAAATCACATGAACAGGAAAAAAGAAACAGTGAAAGATAAATTTGCAAGATACTCATACAGATATTAGACTCACATTGACACACACAGAAAACCCATAGAAAAAAATAGATCATAATATATAAGCCGGAGATCTGTAAGGAAATAACAAGCCCAGACAGCGTTATGAGACAGAAATAAACCTCGTGAAATCCCATTGGGTTCCTTTTATGTTGGCTCTTTACTGCTAGGCAGGAGGCCTGCCCCTAAGAATGGTTTGTATATCCAATGAGACTCCACTGGAGAGAACAAAATTTTCCTTTGTGAGTTGTTATGAATTAGAGATGGCTTCTGGCTCAGGACTGGGGGCTTGTGTCTACTTCTCTCATTACTGAAACCCTGTCTAGTTTAAACTGTCCATGCCCCGTGCATCCTGCTGCAGTCTCTGTGAGTTCATATGTACACAGTCCTACTTAAAAACCTTATTTTCTTGGTGTCTTCTATCCCCTACTGGTTCTTACAATCTTTCTGCCTCCTCTTCTAAAGGGTTCTCTTAGCCCTGAGGGGAGGGATTTGTGTAATGGAGACATTCCATTTAGGACTGAATATTTCAAGATTTCTCACACTGTGTACATTAAGCAGTTTCAAGTTTCTCTGTCTGTTACTATCTACTGCAGAAAAAAGATTCTTTGATGATTCCTGAACAAGATAGTGTTCTATGGGTACAGCATAAGGTCATTAGGAGTAACTTTATTGCTATACTCCTTTAGCAGAACTAATATTTGGTTTAGCAAATTAGTATTTAGTTAAGAAGTCTACTTTTCCATTATATTCATTTTTGTAGAATACTTATGTATTCATCCATCAACAAACAAGAAGTTTTATACATTTGCTATTGTAAATGGACATGAGGATTTATATCACTCATGATGATTTTTGCTTTATTTGGCAATATGCCTAATACAGGGATTATTGCTTCATACAGTACCTCATATTTTACTTTGTTAAAATCCATGTGTGTGCCAATCTACACTTCAAGAAACAGTGTATAAGAATCCTCCTCACACACACATACTCACCACGAGTATTCTTCATGGGGGAAGGTTTATCTTAGAGGTGGTACTGAGGGTATTGGTTGGACAAGGTGTCATTTGGGTCTGACTTTCTGCAGACACAGTGGTAGTCTTTCACAGTTTCCTCGGTTGTAACCAATGGTAACAACAACTGAGGGTTCCTCATTGGCTCCGGCTGCAGGATCTTTAGCTGTGGAGGTGGCTAAATAAATCTGCCAAGAAGAGGAATTTAGAGTTCTTATGTTCCTCAAAGAGGGGTAACGTGTATGTCATGACTCACTAGCAACTACCAGATACAGTAGTACTTGAATCCAGAGTCCAGTTACTGAGTTGGTACAGATTTGAGTTCCTAAGGTCAAGATCTCAAGAAACTACTGTAGGACTGATATATGAAGTTCAAGTCAATGAGACAAGTCACAACTAGTTGTTCTACTAACCCAGGTCTGTTCTGAAAGAATAACTCTGTTGCTTGGAATCGGGGGCCTAATATACAGCTGAGGGTATGGTAATGAAGGACAGGGCACTAGCATTACCCCAGAAAATAGAGAGTCCTTTCGGGGATTAATCTCTAAGAAGCCAGTCAATCTCTAAGAAGACTGTCAATGAAAACTTGACAGTCAAATGGTACAGGACCAGGTAATATTTCATTCATTAGATTTACAATACCATATGCAAGGAACTGGACCTTGAGGTACTGGGACGTGTCAGTTTCTGGTGTCTGTAAGGCAGCAAGGATATAGGAACGGGATGCTGCTGTGGTAGCTGAGGTTCTGCAGAACAGAGGTACTATCTCTGGTAACATCTCTGACTCTGCTCTATAGGGTTGTAGGAAAATCATCAGCTCAGATTGCAAGAAACAGGTTCAGTTCCGGGTAGGCACGTTTCTCTGGCCTATGGCCTCAAAGCTCTGATTCCTCAAGAGTGAGGCACTATGTCTGTTGAGGCCCAGAAAGTTCAACTGCAGGAACATTTCAGCCTTGGAACTCCTGGGGGCAGAGTGCTACCTCACTTGCTGTATACTGCTTCACCCATAACACAGAAGGCATAACAGCGCTGGTGGCCAGGAAACCTTAGATCTCCAAGGCATGACATGCTGTCTTGGGTGTGGTGCTCTGGGCATGACTGAATCTGTACACTAAGGATCTGGGCTAAAGCAGCATGACCACCCTTTATTCAGCTTGACATTAATGCAAAGAAATAGGTCGTAGTTGTGTGGAATAGAGCCTAGCAACTGCTCTTTTCCGAGATGGCTCAGTACCACGTACAAAAGATGCAATGGAAGTTGAGTCTCACAGATTGGGCCATTCAGTGTTTAAAAGGTAGGATGCATTCTATGTGTGGTTCCATTTCAAGACTTACGAGAGCGATAACTTCTCTGAGAGTAGCTTAGTGTGAAGACTGTAGGAGACACCTCAAAGCAGGTGTGTCAAAGCATAGATATCAAAGGCTTATGTGTTGTCAACAGGGGCTGCGGTAAGTCCTCTTTCTTACCATGCTCCCACAGAGGTAAGTCTTGTTTATGAGTTACTCTAACTTGAGCAAAGGGGTAGCAGAGAAAAGTTATCTCTGCCATTCTCTATGAAGCTATCTTGAATGTCTATACACTGCAGAATTTCTAATCTTTTACTACTTTCTGGTGTTCTTTTTCAGTTATTTTGAATACAATGTTTGGATTCTTTGATATTTGTGAGTGTGCATGTGTATTTGTGTGTGTGCACATGTGAGTGCATATGTGTGATGCCAAAAAGAATAGTAGGAGTGTATTAATAACTTTGAAAGCAGCTCTCTTAAAAGTCCATTTTTTAAATAATTCGTTCATTTATTAACAGCCAGCTACAGATGAAGGCCCTGCAGGATTCTGTGCTATTGCTCTGTATGTATATTAAGATACCGTAAGAAGTCAATGAGCTGAAAGGTGAAGACAAATATACTGGCTTAAAATGCCATTTCTAATCAAATATTCATTTTGCTTGAACATAAAAATACCTGTTTTATTCCATGGATCAAATTTATTGCTCCAGTTACTGAATTTAAGACTGAAACTTTCCCAGCTATGAACCTTAGAAACCTCATCAAAACTGTTTTAAAGCACTTACACTTTATCTTCATTTTTCTTGAACACTTGTGTGAAGTATTGGAAGGAATTCTAATCACAGCTAGCATATTCTCAATAACATGTCTTGCATTTGTTAATGGAACCCTAGCTCTCTTTAGTGGTAATGATGCAGAGAAATTAAAGGCCACCTATTGTTAGTTGCTGGTGGTGTGAATCTTCTCCCATTCACTCTCAGGGAAGTTTGTAAGAGCCGTGTGTGTGTGGGCTGGGCGGTGGTGGCGCACGCCTTTAATCCCAGCACTTGGGAGGCAGAGGCAGGCGGATCTCTGTGAGTTCGAGACCAGCCTGGTCTACAAGAGCTAGTTCCAGGACAGGCTCCAAAACCACAGAGGAACCCTGTCTCAAAAAACCAAAAAAAAAAAAAAAAGCCGTGTGTGTGCATGTGCATCTATCTATATATGCGGTTAATCATGTATATACATAGATACAACATGTATTTATATATTTTATTAGTACATATTATTTTGACATGTTTCTATTAATATAACAAAACTCTTCCTTAAATTATTTTCCTATATTTATTCATTTGCTGCAGGTCACACAATCTTGTCGTGAAATGTGAGATACATATAGAGATTGGAGGACAACCGGCAGGAATTGTTTTTTCCCTTTCACTATGTGGATACTGGGGATTGAACCCAGGTCATCGTGTCTGGCACCAAATACCTTTCTTGCTTAACCTCTTTGCCAGATCTCCCCCTTCTCTCTTTCTCCTCTCTCTCTCTCTCTCTCTCTCTCTCTCTCTCTCTCTCTCTCTCTGTGTCTTTCTCTCCTCTCTCTCTCTCTCTCTCTCTCTCTCTCTCTCTCTCTGTCTCTCTCTCAGAAAGATGATGGTGATGATGATGATGAAGATGATACATAGATAGATAGATGGATAAGCAGGATTATTAAGCTCATAATATTAATTCTTAGTATTTCTTCTTACACTTCTATGAGTATTTGCTACTTAACAATCACATAACCTCTTACTTTGTTGTTCAATAATACCATTAAGCATTGTTTTGTGTTAATAAAGAACTGCCCGTTTTCTTAGAATTTGCTCCAGATATCTACTTTCAATGCATGTACATCTTTATTCTAAAGTGGATTCATTTTCATGGATTTCTTATAAAAAAAATAGCAAGGCTTAAAAGAACCATTTTGACAGTGATGTGTGACCCTCTTGGTTTTTTTTTGTTTTGTTTTTTGTTTTTGTTTTTGTTTTTTTTTGAGACAGGGTAGCCCACTTATTCTTAAATACACAGTGGAGAGAGATTTTTACTTACCCTGCCATCACCACTATTAATATATTTCCAGTGTACTATGGATCTTCAGGAAAAAAAAAAAACTAAGAGTGAGGGCACAATGGACTAGGGGTAATCTTCTTACTATTACCCACACTTAACCTTTATGAATTTGTTATAAAAAGTACCTAAATATTTTCAAACCTGTAGTTGTCTAAGATGTTACCCTTCATTGTGATATACAGTTGAAACTATTTGAGAGTCTTATTTAGGAAGAATATACATTAATACAATATCTGGTAACTTGTTTCTAGTCCTCAAATTTTTGCAATGATCCTCAAGTTAATTTTTTTTAAGTTGTACTTGTGTTTGGCTGAGTGACAAAATTTTCCCAGGTTTCTGTATCATAAACAGACAAGCACCTGAAAAAGTTTTCTAAAAAAAAAAAAATTAAACTTCTCAGATGATTAGCCACATGTTCTGTGTATATTTTTAGAATGTATTGTCCAGACACAATAGTGTAAAAAATGAATTTCCCTTTTATTCAATAAGTGAAGTTGCAAAGTATGGCTAATGATGATTTCCAAGACACTTAATTGTGATATAATTTATTACACAATTTAAACTAATTTCACCATTGATTTATACACCAACATTTTACTTTGGGTGCCAGTGAGCATAATGAGATATAAAATTAAGACTGCATGAAGCTTGTAAAAAATGACAGGAAAATATATAGCAACTGTGCATTGCTTTTCAAGAAAATTACTGATCACCTGTCCTCTATTGTGGGTAATTAAAGATCAATGCTTTCAAGCATAAAACCAGAAAAATATAAGGTGGAAATTCCATCTCTACTCTAATAAAGTCATTTTCCTATATTACTAGTGAACAACTTTCAGTAGCTTATGTAATTTGCTCATGAAATAATTAAAAACTTTTATCATTTTACTTGGTAAAATATCACTTTTAGACTTCCCAAACCAAATGATAAAATAAATAATGTTTCCCTCTAGAAAAATGGAAAGATTTTTAAAATTATCTCAGACTTTATAAAAATCAAGCATCATTTCAATGGTGTCACTGTCGTTGGATCACAAAGTAACTGGCATCATCAGCACCACACTGGGTCACAGACCAACGACATTATTCCAAACTGCTGTGGGTTCAATGGGAAAACCCACCGTGAAAGGAAAAGACTGAAATCTCCTAAGACAGGAAGGAAAATAGTAAAGAGTGATGTGAGTGGGATGTGCAAATACATCACAGAGAGACATGCCTGTACTTCTTAAATCACTCATCACAGCAGAAAATGGAATTTTGGCCATACTTTGATTGGAAGCTTATTTGATCTAATCTATTCTAGGAACTCATAAGTATTCACTATTAATTCCACCAGATTTTGTAGGAAACGGTCAATCTGAATCATCAAAGAAAATGAACATCCTGGCCACTCATCAAGAATATGAGAAAATGTGTGCTTTAACTTAAAATAGTGCTCAAACTTGGAAAATGCATAGCATTTTTTTGGGGGGGGTTTTTCAAGACAGGGTTTCTCTATAGTTTTTTTTATTATTATTCTTTTTTTATTAATTTATTTATTTATTAAAGATTTCTGTCTCTTCCCCGCCACCGCCTCCCATATCCATCCCCCTCCACAATCAACTCCCCCTCTCTCATCAACCCTAAGAGCAGTCAGGGTTTCCTGCCCTGTGGGGAGTCCAAGGACCTCCCACCTCCTTCCAGGTCTATTAAGGTGAACATCCAAACAGCCTAGGCTCCCACAAAGCCAGTACATGCAGTAGGATCAAAACCCAGTGCCATTGTTCTTGACTTCTCAGCAGTACTCATTGTCCGCTATGTTCAGTGAGACTGGTTTTATCCCATACTTTTTCAGATCCAATCCAGCTGGCCTTGGTGAGTTCCCGAAAGAACATCCCCATTGTCTCAGTATGTGGGTGCACCCCTGACGGCCCTGAGTTCCTTGCTCGTGCTCTCTCTCCTTCTGCTTCTTGTTTGGACCTTGGGGTTGTAGTCTGGTGCTCCAATGTGGGACTCTGTCTCTGTCTCCTTTTATTGTCTGATGAAGGTTAATATCCAGGAGGATATCTATATGTTTTTCTTTGGGTTCACTTTCTTATTTAGCTTCTCTAGGATCACGAATTATAGGCTCAATGTCCTTTATTTATGGCTAGAAACCAAATATGAGTGAGTACATCCCATGTTCCTCTTTTGGGGTCTGGCTTACCTCACTCAGGATAGTGTTTTCTATTTCTGTCCATTTGCATACAAAATTCAAGAAGTCATTGTTTTTTACTGCTGAGTAGTACTCTAATATGTGTATATTCTATACTTTCTTCATCCATTCTTCCATTGAAGGGCATCTCGGTTGTTTCCAGGTTCTGGCTATTACAAACAATGCTGCTATGAACATAGTTGAGCATATACTTTTGTTGTATGATAGGGCATCTCTTGGGTATATTCCCAAGAGTGGTATTGCTGGGTCCAGGGGTAGGTTGATCCCGAATTTCCCGAGAAACCGCCACACTGCTTTCCAAAGTGGTTGCACAGTTTGCATTCCCACCAGCAATGGATAAGTGTACCCCTTTCTCCACAACCTCTCCAGCAAAGCTATCATTGGTGTTTTTTATTTTAGCGATTCTGACAGGTGTAAGATGGTATCTTAAAGTTGTCTTGATTGGCATTTCCCTGATCGCTAAGTGTCTTTTGGCCATTTGAACTTCTTCTGTTGAGAATTCTCTGTTCAGCTCATTGCCGCATTTTATAATTGGGTTGATTAGCCTTTTACGGTCTAATTTCTTGAGTTCTTTATATATTTTGGAGATCAGACCTTTGTCAGTTGTGGGGTGGGTGAAGATCTTCTCCCAGTCAGTGGGTTGCCTTTCTGTCTTAGTGACAGTGTCCTTTGCTTTACAGAAGCTTCTCAGTCTCAGAAGGTCCCATTTATCCTGTAAGGCCCTTAATGTCTGTGCTGCTGGGGTTATACGTAGGAAGTGGTCTCCTGTGCCCAAGTGTTGTAGAGTACTTCCCATTTTCTCTTCTATCAGGTTCAATTAAATGGAGAAAAACTCAAAGCCATCCCACTAAAATCAGGAACACGACAAGACTGTCCACTCTCTCCATACCTCTTCAATATAGTGCTTGAAGTTCTAACAATAGCAATAAGACCACATAAACGGATCAAGGGAATTCATATTGGAAAGGAAGAAGTTAAACTCTCGTTATTTGCAGATGATATGATAGTATACATAAGCGACCCCAAAAACTCTACCAAAGAACTCCTACAGCTGATAAACACCTTTAGTAATGTGGCAGGATACAAGATCAACTCCAAAAAATCAGTTGCCTTCCTATACACTAAGGATAAGGAAGCAGAGAGGGAAATCAGAGAAGCATCACCTTTCACGATAGCCACAAACAGCATAAAATATCTTGGGGTAACTCTGACCAAGGAAGTGAAAGATCTATTTGACAAGAACTTTAAGTCTTTGAAGAAAGAAATTGAAGAGGACACCAGAAAATGGAAGGATCTCCCTTGCTCTTGGATTGGGAGGATCAACATAGTAAAAATGGCAATTCTACCAAAAGCAATCTATAGATTCAATGCAATCCCCATCAAAATCCCATCAAAATTTTTCACAGATCTTGAGAGGACAATAATCAACTTTATATGGAAAAACAAAAAACCCAGGATAGCAAAAACAATCGTATACAATAAAGGATCGTCTGAAGGCATTACCATTCCTGACTTCAAACTCTATTACAGAGCTACAGTATTGAAAACAGCTTGGTATTGGCATAAAAACAGAGAAGTCGACCAATGGAATCGAATAGAAGACCTGGACTTTAACCCACAAACCTATGAACACCTGATTTTCAATAAAGGAGCTAAAAGTATACAATGGAAAAAAGAGAGCATCTTCAACAAATTGTGCTGGCAAAACTGGATATCAATCTGTAGAAGAATGAAAATAGATCCATGTCTATCACCATGCACAAAACTCAAGTCCAAATGGATTAAAGACCTCAATATCAGTCTATAGTTTTTTGGAGCTTACCCTGGAACTAGGTCTTGTAGACCAGGGTGGCCTCGAACTCACAGAGATCTGCCTGCCTCTGCCTCCTGCATGCTGGGATTAAAGATGTGAGCCACCACCACCTGGCATAGCAAACATTCTTACTATCTAAGATTATGCAATGCTTTACATGGGATGACATGAGTCAAACTAATCATATTACTAGGCAAAATTGGATGCTTTTCACTCCTGCCTGAAATCATGTCTGAGTCATGCCTTGTTCATCTTCCCTACCACTGAACTTGTATTTTAGGTACCAGGATCTAGAATTTCAGTTTTTAATCCTGTAAAGCAATAGTTCTCAACCAATGGGTCATGAACCCTTTGTGGCTAAAACAACCTTTTCATAAGGGTCACCTAAGAATGTCAGAAATACCAGATGTTTACATTGATTCATAACGGTAGCAAAATTACAGGTATGAAGTAGCAACAAATAAAGTAATTAGGTGTTGGACGGCCTTGCTGGATGGTCAGGGATTGCAGTCTGTCATGGCTGGCAGCCTTTTTCAAACGCTTGCTGACATGGAGATTCTCACCCTCCCCATAAAAGCTTCCTGCTCTCTATCTGCCCTTTTTGGAGAATATCCCCTGTCCAGAGGACTGAGTGAGAACTGCTGCTCTAAAGTCACACATACAACATCCACAGTTCTCCTTTCTCGGTTTTCACTTTTGTTCCTTGGTTCCTGCCGTCCATTTTCATTCCCACCTACCCCTCCCAACTATGACAAAAAGTCATCATTCTGTCAGACCCCATTATCCTTTTTACATTTCTCAGTGAAGATTGAATAACCACCCTCGCTGAGTATATACATATTCTCTTTTCTTTCAGCTGCTCATTTATCAAAAATGAAACTTACTTCTGTTGTGTTTTTTAAAGCCCAATTGCATAGATTAACAATCACCTTCCTTGTCTGCAGATTTAGTCAAAGCTTCAGGAATCAATACCCAAGTTCAACAAGTTAGATGGACATTGAATACTAAAAACCTTCTTCAGTTCTTAATTAAACTTTAATCTACTTTCAGTTAGTTCAATCCCAAATGTTCCTCTTTCACTATAGTCTGGTCCATTTTTTACGATCTGTAATGGAGCAAGTAAAATCTGTTCTATTTCTCATTTACTTCTTTACTAGACTCATTAGCAGTTGTAGAAGCAATGTGAACATTCTTGTTCACAGTATGTCTTCCCAACGTTGTGTGGCCTCCAAGGTCCCTCTGTAGTATGAATAGAAATGTGACTTTCTTTTAGGTATAAGTGTCATCCTTTGGGAGCACTTTTGGGATAGCCTTTGGCATTCCCTAGATACACACTAGGAGCTGTTGGACTGTGTTTTTTTATATTCATTACTGCTTGGTTCATACTCTCTAACACACACACTACAATCAACTTCTAGATGTTTTTGCCTTAGTGTCTTATTTTCTGAGTTTCTACTGCTGTGAAAAAGACTGTGATCATAAGCAACTCGGTGAAAGAAAGGTTCATCATCTGATGGAAGTCAGGGCAGGAACTCAAGGCAGAAATATGGAATAGGAAGAGATGCAGAGAAAAATGGAGGAATGCTGCTTACTGTCTAGCTCAACCTGCTTTCCTATAGAATCTACATCTACCAGACCAGAGGAGGCCCCACCCGTTATGAGCTAGCTAGACCCTCTCACATCAGTCATCAATCAATAAAATATACCACAGACTTCCCCACAGGCCAATCTAGTGGGGGCATTTTCTTAGTTCCTTTATCCTAAATGATTTTAGCATGTGTCAAATAAACATAAAACTAGCAAGCACACCCAACATGCCACAGTATGGTTCTTAACTGTTTGCTCTTGTCACTGTGGAAAACTGGAGGGCATAAGCAGCTCTTGTGTATCTTATCATCTAGCTCTGGAACCTTCCTATTAAGGAACATTGTCACTCTTAGTTTATGAAGGTTTGTGACATTGCCTTGTAAATACAATGTATGAAAGATGGAGGGATGATACTTCTTTACCACACCAGTATGGTATTATAATGAAGTAAAAATGTGATGTTCTCATACGTAGCATTGAGATAAATATCTGCATCATCCAACTCTACCTCCTTTCTCTTGTGTTTGTGGTTGTGGACCTAACCTTTAACAGCTGATCCTTCTCTCCAAGCCTCCTTTCTCTTATCAAGACATTGACGATGTTCTCTTGCAAGACACTTGAAAGTACAGGTAGAGCCTTCATAATGTAACTCTCTCGTTTCAGAGTACTAAAATTGTGAAGTCCACAATGTGAAGATTTGTTTGTGACAATATTGGATTCAAATACACAATCATGCTTTCCTCTATGAAGGTAAATTTGCTCTGCCTGTCAGTTTTACATCTCTTACTTTGGCACTTACCAACAAAGAGTCTGAATGCCAGTTCTATTCAGAATAATGGATTTGAAATTGCCAGCGAGAAAAGCTACTATTGTCACCTTCTATTCATATAGGAAAAAGTAATAGAGGGCAGTATATTTTTACAGACCTTACATTGAAGAGTTTTATTATTGCAAATAATAAAAGACTGCAGAAAGTAAAAATGCCAAATAACTCTCACAGAAGCATACACGTCACAACAAAAGAAGCAACGTCTAGGCATGCACTTCGTTTTCATTGCCATGTTGTTTCACAAGATCAAGTTTACTTTATGTAGGAGAGTTTTTGAAAGCAGGCAAACATATTTCCATTTACACATTCCTTTAAATGCATTGTTAAGTACACAAATACCAGTGAAATTTGTTTACAATAGACAGGTTCTTCTATAAACACATGGGATATGCAAAATGTATATTTAATAATGCATTTGAAAGGAATAAAAGGAAGGGGAAAATGATGTGATTATGATCTCAAAAGTTAAAAGGATAATATTTAAAAACATAAAGCCATATGCAAATACAAACATATACCAGACTTTACAGTTTTATAAGGTTTATCTTTTTTATGATAGACAAGTTCAGCTATAAGGTTTATCAGAGAAACCTCTTCTGTACAGTGGACAGCAATTAAGATAGTTATAACTGGTCAAAGTGCACAGAATAAGTTGTAATGGAGGGCTTTACCCCAAATGATACATTTTGATATACCCTCTGCCCCCAATGCCTAGAAAATGTCATTGTGGGTGGAGCAGAAAGAGTTTAGGCACAGGAGATTGGAGAACACTACTTTAAAAGAGCACTTTCAGGACTCACAGGACTGTCCCACTAATGAGCTCACAGCTGTGGTGGTCACCTGTACTCAGAACATACACAAAAGCAAGCCAGTCAACATTTATTCAATACTCCAGCAGGGATAAGGGTGGGTGTCAAAAGTCCCCACACCTAGCTCAGGAGCTATTGACCAGTTGATGGCTACTGGAGGAAGAGAAACCAATAATTTCAGGAGTATGACCCTTGATAGGTTGTCCAAGTCTCAGTGGATGACTCCACAGACAAGTATATAAGACATAGCTAATTGGACTCAATAGGGTGTTTTTTAAAAGGACAGAAAGTTGGGAGAGGTTAGGAGAAAGTGGCCTGGGGGTAGTTAGGGGGGATAATTAAGGTAGGTATGACAAAAATACAAATTCTTTAGCTGCATTAAATTCTCAAAGAATGAATTAATTATTTTTTAAAGACTGCCTACTTACAAGCAAGATTGCCCTAAAGAAGGGATAAAGTTCAGTTCAACTTCCACATGCAGCAAAATTAAGGAAACCACACTATGCTAAGCTGACATCAAATTGTATTACCTGTATCTCTGAAAGCAAATAGATATGCAAATATATAACCCCCCAAAATGTCTGTGAGTTTTGTGCTGTTCAGCAAGCAGGTCATTTGGGGTGTTTACCTTCTAAACAACTCTTCAAATTTCTACTATGTGTCTGTTTGCTCTGGGATGTGAAGATTCACAGAACACATCTTAAAGCTTCCTTGCCTGTTCTTTTTCCCTTAAGCGAACTGAGTGTCCAGTAGAAGTAGCTTCCAGAAAGGAAGCATGGAGCAAAGTGATAAAAGTATAACTATGTTGTTTATTCTTCAGCTCTTTTTATGAAACATTAGATTTAATTAGCAGTGATTGATACCCAGACTTTCTGTGTCTTCCTCCAAGGTCTCACATGATAAGCGTCCACAACCTTCATCAAGGAAATTTCTCTTCACAACTAACAGAGGCCACCACAGAAAACCAGACCAATCAAAATGCAGTGTGGTGAAGCACAGTCCCAGTAGATAAAGCTATAAAATACTGCTCCACCTAAGACTCAAGGAACACTGTGGAAGAAGGGAAGGAAAGATTGAAAAAGTCAGAGGATCAGAGATTATTTCTCCTAGTAACATCAGAAGCGATACCTACAAAGTCTCCTAAATATGATCTCAGCAAGGATGGCTCCAATAGACATGCCAAACTATGTAGACTCACAATGCCTCAACCGTATACAATGAACCACAGGCAACTGAAAAAAGCTGAGAGCAGGAGAGAGCATCTTCCCCAGGGAAGAGCACACCAATTGGCTGTCCCATGCTACATGGTCATTCCTAAAAACATACAAGTCACAGCACATGAAATTAACAATTTAGCATGTTGCATTTAGAAATACATATGCATGTGTGTATGTGTGTGTATGCAATAACAATTAATAAAAAAGAAGCTATAAATTTCAAGGAGGCTACTGAGGGGTACATGACACAGTTTGCTGGGAGGAAATGGACGATAGAAAGAAAATTTAAATAGCAAAAAATAAGCAAAATATTAGAAGTCCTTTTCTCTTTAACTTAAAAGAAAAAAATCTTCTCTCACAGTGGACTCCTTTCCATGAGGCTCTCTTCATCTTTCTTTTTCCACATACTGAGTAGGTAGAACAATGTCTAATAGGGGCATTGTATAATCAAAAATTTGTGGATGGATGGATGGATCGATCGATGGATGGATGGATGGATGAAGGAATGAAGGAATAAAATATTTCAATGGAACTTTGTTTAATGTCAACGATGAGAAGCCATATCTACATTTGTTTCCTCCTTTGATGATTACTGATATGCACATTTCATTTTGTTGTGGCAATTCCTTCTGCCTGAGCTCTCCCTCCCAACACTTTGTTCACCTGGACTGCTGAAAAAGATTTACTTCCTCTGTTTTTGTTTTAGATCCCTACAGTCCATTCCCTGAATGACACCCAGGGCAATTTCTCAAAGCACACACAGTTCCTCGCAAGATGGTTCCAGGTTTATAATTTAAGTCCCAACCCTGAATTATAACACATCAAGCTTGTCATGGTTGTTTTCTGCCATCCTCTTTAGTTTCTAGAAAAAGCCTACAATTAAACCCTGAGCCTGTTTCACAGAGCTCCTTCGTGTACTCATGTGTATGGACACCTCTTTTCCTGGAATCTTGTCCGTATGCTCTTCCATTTTGTTTAGCTCCCTCTCATTTTTTGACAGTACACTTTCCATGAGTTCTCACCTGAGAATTCTGTGTCTTATTGTTGTTCTTACTGTTTTACAACACCTTATACTAATAACTTGAATATCCTAAGCACAGTTCACTTGTACAACCAACTACCTCTCTTTAAAAACTAAAGAACTTTCTGTAGCCTGAAGGGATGTTCTTAGGCCCAGTATATTCTCTAGCTACATGAGAAAACTATTTCCAAAAGTTTATTAAATAACCAAGCAGGAAAAAAAATGGGTAATATAATTACAGAAAGAAAAAATTCAAAGATCTTTGTGTCTGATGCTTGTCTAGTTGACTGGTATATATAGATATATATTTATGCATATTCTCAGTAGCCCAGAAGTGGCATTGGTCAATTTTATCAGTTTTAAATGGTTTTACTTATTAGTTTTATAATAAAATGGTCAATATCATCTGATTTGTACAACATACCTGTAAGATTCATTTATCACCTGTAGTAAGGTGAGTCACTATCTTGATTCCCTTAACTGTTCTCTTTATATTTATAGATTTGACTTCCCAGATATTTCCTTTATCAATGACTCAATATGAGACAAGTATGATGCCCTATCTTCATTGACAACTTGACTGAATTTAGGGTCACCTGAGAGACACACCTCTAGATAGGTTTATGATGACCATGATCTCAGCATTCTTTTTGTTTCCACCTCCCAAGTAATAGAACTGAAGGCATGAGCCACCACACCAGGCTCCTTTGTCTTTATAACACTTTAAATCTATAGTATATTCTTTCATAGTCTCTGTGGAAATCTTACATTTAATATTTTATGTTCTCTGAAAGTACTAAGTTAGATGTTTTGTTTTTATTGTTATCAACATAAAATAATGCACTAACATTTAGAAAAAAGGTTTCTCAAAAAATTTGCAAGGATGTTATTATTATTATTATTATTATTGCTATGTAGTACCCCATTGTGTAAATGTACCACATTTTCCTTATCCATTCTTTGGTAGAGGTGAATATAGGTTGTTTCCTGGTTCTGGTTATGCAAACAATGCTACTATGAACATAGTTGAATACATGTCCTTGTGGTGTGATTGAGCATCCTTTGGATATATGCTCAAAAGTGGTATTTCTGGGTCTTGAGGAAGATTGTTTTCTAATTTTCTGAGAAATCACTATACTGATATCTAAAGGGGCGGTACCAGCTCACACCCCACATTAGCAATGCAGGAGTGTTTCTTTTACTCCACAACCACTCCAGCATAAGTTGTCATCATTTACACAATGGAGTATTATGCAGAAAAACAACAACAAAAAAAAAAAAAAACACTGACATCTTGAAATTTGGAGGCAAATGGTGCTAGAAAACATCATATTGAGTGAGGTAACCCAGAATCAGAAAGACAATTATCATATGTATTCATAAGTGGTTTTTAAACATAAAACAAAGAAAACCAGCCTACAAATCACAATCCCAGAGAACTTAGACAACAATGAGGACCCCAAGAGAGACATAGATGGATCCAATCTATATGGGAAGTAGATAAAGGTAAGAGCTCTTGAGTAAATTGGGAGCATCGGGACCATGGGAGAGAGTTGAAGGGGAGTGAAGAGAAAGGGAGGGAAACAGAGAAAAATGTATAGCTCAACAAAATCAATAAAACAAACAAACAAACAAAAAAGATTGCAAGGAGCACAGGGCTCTCACTTCAGTGTCTGGACAGAAACAGGGCTGTTATGAAGATCAAAGAAACTGCTGCCACCATTGCTGCTGCTACTACGGCTGCTAAGCATTAGGCTGCCTCCACTAGGAAATGGGTTCTTCAATTAAATTTCTTCCTCTGTCCATTAATCATATGTTTGGCATCTAGATGTAACACACCAGAAGTTTGACAATAAGAGAGTCATAATTCTTTAAAAGGAAATCAAATGTCACTGCCAGCCGAATGGAGACTAATTGCCGAGATAAGGATACAAAGCTTTCATATAGAGTCACAAATAACCATGGAAAGGGATTTAATCATTTCAAAGCTCAAGAAAATGAACAGCACACATATTAGCAAACAACTGAGATAAAAATGTCTTTACAGACTTTGAAAGGTGGAATAAAAATAAGTCCATAAAATGTGAAAAGGATATCATTTTTATCTGAAAAATGCAAATTACTTATATTTAGGGTTTACAAAATGATGGTGGGAAATATGCATGTGTATACACACAATTGTAAAATTACTAAATCAATCTCATTAAATACCAATTATTTTTAAAAGTGAGAACATTTAAAATCTACCCAGAAATTTTCAAGGGGTATAATTTTAAAGTATATTTCAAATCACAACATTTCATTGATGTAGATAGAATTCACTGTAGTAACACTAAAAGTCAAAGTATCCTTAAATATTTAAACTTACTGCTATAATTTACTCATAACATAAAGGTTAACATTTTAAAGAATTTTTCATTGATTCAACCACTTTAAAGTTCTCTCTCTTTCTCCCCCTCTCTCAGATCACATCATAGGAACTACTCAGCAGCTAATCAGTGAAGTTACATACATGTGTGATATCCTCCACATGTTCTCTAAACTGAACATGGTGACTTCTGATACTGTTGCATATAGCTTTCAGAGTATGGCTATAGATGTATAAGCTGTCCACCCAGGATGGATGTCTAATCCCATGGTAAACAGATTACACGTACCTTGGTCCATTTGTTTCAGCCCACTTTAATATCAATTGCAGTGACTGCAGGCTTGGCACAGTTTTAATACAAAGATTATATGATTACACCTGGTTATATATCAACCATGAAAGGAAAACTCAATATTTCTCATCTCTATTACTCCAGTTTATTCCCATCTGCTTCCACCAGTTATAACCTTCTAAGAAAAGAAGGTAACAAATCCATGGTCTTGTCAGTAACCACAAGGACATATCTTTGTGTGAGAATTCCCACTTATTTTAGACATTTCATGAACATGGTGATTAGACACAAACTCAAAAACTTAAACCAAAAGGTAGCTGTTTTTAGTGCAAGAAAATATTTGTTGTAATTTTGCACTGTGATGTGAAATTGGTGCTTTAGTTGCCAAATACAAACCAGTGTTTTTAAGTTGTCTACATGTGAGTAAGATCAAAGCAATTGTTAGGGAATGATGCAATTCAATCTCTCAAGGAAGTATTCTCAGAGACAGTGGGGGAAAATGTTTGTTAAGGTGAAAGAATTATCAGAGTTGCCCTTATTTGGATCAAACACATGAGCCTTAATATCACTGTTTCCAGCAGTCTACTAGCTGTGAACTGGGCCTGGAGGGTATACCTTCAACTAAGATAGGCAATGCACTACAGAAGATTTCTGATCAGGTAAGATTTGAGGTCACATATGCACCCTTTTTTGAAGATTTGTAGCTGTATTCATTCAGATCACTTAGCACCATGGAGGCACATCTCTAAATATATGTGAAGTCAACAACATCTTCCGGAATCCAAACAGCTTCACTTAACCTGGAGAAAGCTACAAGAGGAAGGAGATGCAAGCTGCTTCTGTGAGCCGTACCTTATATTTACTTTCGCTCTCCTTCACAACCTACACTAGGGTCCCCCCACCCACCACCACCTCTGTTGGATCCAGTGATGTATTTGGGAATATGATCCAAATTCTCATTCCACTGGAAACTGGTCCACAAAGTGAGATCTCTGTTGTTAGCTGGGATCATTGTAACTATTAATTTATGGAGAAAAAAAAACTGACAACCTGTTGTGAAATAATTTTTCATACACTTTAAAGATGTGTTGCTCTCACTGGTTTTAGTAAAGAGTTAAATGGCCAATAGCTAGGCAGGAAGAGATCAGAAGGGTCTTGCAGACAGGGAGAGAGCACTGGACTGAAGAAGGACAGAGTCACCCAGAGACTTGGGGAGAAAAAATATAAACATGTCATGTTGAAGAAAGGTAACAAATCACGCGTTAAAATGTAGATTAAAAATAGGGGTTAATTTAAGTTGCAAGAACTACTTAGTAATAAGTTTCAGCTATTGGTCAAACATTTATAATTAATAAGTCTCTGTGTCGTTATTTGGAACCTGGCTGGCAGAACAGAAATTCAACCTACAACAACCCAAATACTTTTGTTTGTATTGTCATACTAAAGTACCACAGACTTGGATTACAAAAGTGACAGAAATTAATCTTGCTGCAGTGAAACTCTTACAAGCTTGGATTGTATTGAGGTGTTTTTCTGGCTTTCTCACAGTCTGCTTCTCTCTGTCAAACATTTTTATTAGGACATTAATCTTATTAGGTTTAATGTCCTTGATTCCTAGAGTTTATAAATGATCATAGTAAGAAAACAGTGTTTAAATGATCTAGCTAAAATTCTTGATTTGGACCACTTTTCTTGAATTACGTGGGTCAGACTTGAATGCAATCACATGTCCTCAGAGAAAAAGAAACTATGCACATAAAAGAGAAAGAGTCAATGTGATCTTGGAGACAGAGTGATAGAACCGCAGGAGGATGCCATGGCTAACAGAAATAATCAGAAGTGAAGAACGGGTTGCCTTAGCAGCCCCAGAGAGTTCAAAGCCCTGGAATTTGTTTCAGTAATTCTGATTTTAGATTTCAATCCTCCACATCTAAGGAAAGAAAAAAAAAAAGCAAATCTTCTGTTTACACTACCATGTTGAGGAGCTGGAGAGATGACTCAATATGTAATAGGACATACTGTGTATGGATAAAACCCGAGTTCAATTCCCAGTACTCACCCTGGGTGTCTCACAACTGCATCACCAGGGTATCCAATACCTTTTTCTGGCCTATGTGTATCCTATCCTCGTGTGTGCATATCTTTAGGCCGTTATAGACACATACACATAAATAAAACACAAATAAATCTAAACTGACAAGCTGATGGTAATTCTTTTCAAGTTAGAAAACAAAACCTTTGCCTTCCTTTATTATTTCCCAGATGGATTGTATACTGGTGACTAGGAATCAGAACTGAGGGCTCTTCATTGGCATGTTATTGGTCATCAAGAGGAAGAAAGATGTAACCATTGCTCCTGCTGACAAAAAAAAATATGCTACTATTATTAATTTAAATAGTATTGACAAAAATAGCTCCACATTAACATGGTAGTGTAAACTATGTGCGCTTGACTATTTTCCAGTTCACATATATTATACATTGTCAGGACTTATACCTTTATCTCTTGACTTAAAAATACATTTGCAAAAAATGAAATGAAAATTGCAGCTCTATTAAAAGGTTAATGAGTTCAGCACCCAAAAGACAGTGCCAGAATAGCCAGGAATGTTATATAGAAAATCCCTGTCTCAAAAATCAAACAAAAAAAATTTAAAAAGAAGAAAAAGATAAAGAAAAAAGAAAAGAGGATAGTTTCCTCTATATTTTTTCTTTTAGTCAAAGAATTCTTTTCTACAGATGGAAGAATTAGATCCTAATAAGAATATAAATGACTACAGTAGCAAACAAAGCTTTAATGACTAATAAGGACATCATCTAAGTCAAGAACTGTCAGAATACATTCATTTCTTCCCCACCCCACTGCCTTGTTCCTGGTTGAGAATCCACTACAACCTGAACAGGACAGCATCGTTTTTGTGAGTAAATGAAGGCAAAAGACAGTTGAGCCATTTGCCAGAGGCAAATCAGAAACGAGATAACCCATTGAGTGGCTAGAAAGCCCAATCACCATCAGAGAATTCTTGGTTGAAATCAAAGGATCAAGATGGACCAACTGTGTTACTTTGCATAAGCTTGGTGACTGGAGAATCAGCAATATCTTTCATCAATAGGTCTAGTGGAACAGTGTGTGGCTTTGAGTTTGCTTATGAGTATGGGATAAGACCTTTCTTAAATAACTATTCCTGGAGAACATTCAAACCAGATTTGATCAATGCCTGTTGGAAGAGCTATTCTATCAGAATGACAATGTGGGGGATTCTGTGGACGTGTTCTCCAGAACAAAACTCGCAATGGAGGCCGGGCGGTGGTGGCCCACGCCTTTAATCCCAGCACTTGGGAGGCAGAGGCAGGCGGATCTCTGTGAGCTCGAGACCAGCCTGGTCTACAAGAGCTAGTTCCAGGACAGGCTCCAAAACCACAGAAAAACCCTGTCTCGAAAAAACAAAAACAAACAAACAAAACAAACAAACAAACAAAAAACTCGCAATGGATTAAAATTCTTTACAAACAGCTATTTAAAAATCTGTCCGTTTCAACTGGGTATAGTGGTGCATGCTTTTGATTCCAGCACTTAGGAGGCAAAGGAAGGTGGAGCTCTGTGAGTTCGAGACCAGCCTGGTCTAAATAGTGGGCTCTAGGATAACTAGAACTACATCATAAGCTCTTGTCTTGAAAACAAACAAACAAATCGAATAAATAAAATAAAAGTCAATCAAATTCAATATGGGAGTACTATAAAAGAAGAAACATTTCTTATAGAAAATCTACTAAGTCTTGGAGGAAAGTCAGTGTGGCTTGAGGTTCCAGCCACTCCACCGTTCCCCCATATCTCAATCCAGTGCATTAGAAGCTCTGTTCAAGGTGACTATCACCCAAAAGACAAGGCTCTCCTTCCCCTCAGCTCCTAGTTAAGGAAAAGTATCAAGGAAAATTTATTTCTTGTTGCCTTAGCTTCGAACTAAAACGGATAAATTACAGATCATTAGAGCCACGAGGTAAAGACTCCCTTCCTTCACCTAGCTCTAACCCCTCCTGCAGCCTGTGTACCCCAGGAAGAGCAGATGCTATTTCTAAATCTGCTTGGGCTGCTGTGACATAGCTTCCACCCATGCAGGGAGCCTCTCAAACTGCTATTTGTTTTTCACGGTTCTGGAAGCTAGGAGGGCAAGATTGAGGTGAAGAGTAGATTTGCTGCCTTGTGACCCTATTTCTTGGTTCATAAGTGGTTGTCTTCTGTGTCTTTACAGAAGTGAGAGGGCCCCACGGACTGCATGTTTATTTCCCTTTATTAAGGCTTTACCCTCACGACCCAATCACTTCCCAAAGGCTCCAGCTTCCAATTCCTAATGTTTAAGCTGAAAAGCTCAGCACATGAACTGGACCAGGAAAGAAAACATGGACTTCCAGTTCAAGATAGTGGTATAAAAAGAGTAGAGCTACGAAGTCTTAGTTTCAGCGCATCCATAGGGCATATATTCTGTATGGGGATGAAAGTAGGGAGCAGAGGTAACTGTATACTCCCAGTGCTGTGTGATCGTACAAAGATGTATGGTCACCTCTGTACCCAACTTTGGAGATATGAGTCCATGTTTTGCTAAGAGGTAGGGAGAGCACACAGCATTTCCCAAAGGAAATAATTTGAAGAGGAATATGAGAAGTGCCCATGATAGGGCACACTGAAGACTTGCTTGGAAACCTAGTAAATGGAGAAGGATGCCTAATACGCCTGTGAGAACACACAAAACCAGCAAGCAGCTTTCCTAGCCAGAAAACGCCTTGGGATGACAAGCTCAAATATTCAGAAAAAGTAAAAGATCCCAAACAAAGATGGAGCAGTTTATGTCCAAGCCACTGTCAAAAACAGAACAAGCTGCTCTTTACTGAGGACTATCAGCAGGATGAGATACCAACAAAGCAATTAACTTCATAAAGAGAATATCACATCCAACTTGGATAAATCTGTGGCCATTACCAGGTCACTAAGCCCTCACCCTGTGCTGCCCATCTAGTTACCTCAGAGGATTAGGAGTGTGGGAGACATAGACTAAACAAACAAGCGAATATAACAAGGAAAAGCCTGGGGATGAGTGGGTTTGTGTTGAGTGTTTCTATCATATGTTACTCAACAGCTTCAGTTTGCTAACGTAACTATCCAGACACTAAGATATAAGAGAATGGAATATACACAGAAAAGAGCAGACAGAAACTGCCATGAAAATGACATAGGGCATATTCTTAATGATTATAGAGCAGTCATTATGTAATCTTTTCAAAACTTAACAAAAACTTGCTTTATGGAATAAAAATGGGGTAAATTTAGCATTAAAATCCTTCCCAAACACTGAAAATAATAATAGCAACATTAATGTGTTAAAGGAAAAATTGTTTGATCTAACAAAAGTAAAAGAGGATTGACATGTTCGTCAAAGAATTAGGAAGATGGAAAATAAAAGAAGCCAAATGTCTTCACTATCTTCAATATAAATCTTCAGATACAATATAAATACTAGTTGTATAACTCAAGTAAGCACATATTTTATGCACAGGATATATATATGTATATGTTATCTGTCCATCTCCTATCATTGTGAGAACTAAATGTTCATTCCTGTGGAATACAAAATTTTCAGTTTCCATCACGGTAAACTAGTTGTTAATAGTTTTATCTTTGCATTTCCAAAACAGGAAATTGGGCAGAAAACAATTACATGTGACTCTGAGACAGAGACAAGATAGCTTTTTATTGGAAGTGCCAATGTAGCATAAAAACAATACTATAATAGTGGTGCATAATTTGAAGGCCTAACATAATATAAGGCCTAAACGTTTTTTTTTTTTCAAAAAAAAAATGATTACTGAAATCGTTGTAACTCTTCCATTCAATAATGTCTGTATGTGCGCAATGTGAATGTGTGTGTTCATGTATGTTTGCACACACCAACACACATAATTCTGGGTCATAAGAAGGAAATCATCCCTACACTGAGTAAAATCAATTATATATCCACATATTTCAAATAAGTGAAAGCTTTCTTTATAATAAATTCTTCTGTATTCCACAACACAGATTCAAATAGCTAAGTAATAAGCATTCCATAATGTAAAGTGAATCATACATTCACACACTGAGTAAAAAAAAAAAATGAACTTTGCAGGAATTATTGTGACTAACTATACATGCATAGAATTTTTTTTTTAAATTGGGAGAAAAGATTTATTGAAAGGTAGTGTGTGGCTACCTCTGCTAGAAGCAGCAGAGAATTGAGCAGAAGACAAGCTTTATTTTATATAAGATTTCTCGGGGGGGGGGGTGAGCTTTCCAAGGTGTAGATTTCTATTTATTTATTTATTTATTTATTTATTTATTTTTTATTGATGATTTCTGCCTCCTCCCTGCCACTGCCTCCACATGCATAGAATTTATTGCCTTGTAATACCAAACTTCTTGGTGAAGATTTGCTCTCTGCATCCCACACAAGGAAAGATAAAATCAAAGTGTCCTCCAATGACAGTCAATGTTATCTGAAAGCTTCTCTTACTGTGTATAACATTTACTCTGGGTGGAGGACTTTAGAGGATGAGAGAAGACTAGATATGTGGTTACATAGTATCAGCCTGAATCACTCTAACTAGAGGTCACCCATCTCAACCACAACACAAACATTAATACATTGTGGGATGCAGTTCCCAGTTCCTGTAAAGTATTTGCTTAATGTGGTTTCCACTTATTTAAAATGTTAGCAAAATGAAGTGTTCTAATATCTGGTTTCATTCATATTGTCACACTGACATCTTGTGGTGGCAGTGGATAGAACAGGAATCTAGTAGGATCTGAGATGCCCTGAAGCTTCTCCACCCATGCATGATGTCATCCAGACTGCCCAGCTGAAGCTATACCAGCTCTGTTGCTCTAAGAAGCTCTGGACTATGATGCAGGAAGTAAACTTCCATATAACATGGGTTTATGGTTGCTTGGTAGAAAATGCCACATTCTAATTTAAGCAGAGAGTAAGAAAAAGCTACACTGAAAGTTGGAATTGCCTTCCTACCCAAAACTGCCTATGCTCCACAAAAGGACCATGATGTCAAAATCTGCCTTGGCACTTTTACTATTTTCTTAACTTCAGCATTCACAGAGCACATGCTCCTAATGGCATAATGGTTTTGCAGCTATGCAAGCCAGTCAGCTGCAGATCAGGGTTAAATGCAGAGGCCATTCTAAAGAAAGCATTCTCTTCCTGCCTGGCTGATTTAAGGACTCTACAGAGACCTTCCCAGAACAAACACAATTTCTAAAGCCATTTTGTTGCCTTAAATTCCACAATCCCATATTATTTTATTTTTAAAAGAAATCTTTATTAGAAACATAATCACATGTTCCAGAATACCTAGACATAATAACCTTGCAATCATATCCACCTAAAAAATCATTAATTCATGGAAATTCATCAGCAATGGAGTTGGGATCTAATAAGAAAAGAATGACTTTTTAAAGTGAAAGTAAGTTTGTTTTTGAAGAATATTCCAGAGCAGGATAATTTTCAAGTGAAAGATGATGTCATGGAGTGACGATTTGCTTAAGAGAGAGGAAGGCAGACAAAGATGCAGGAAGTCTAGAAGGAACCGAGAGGGAACAAAAGGTCATCAAGTCAAGGTTACAGAGTCAGAAAGACTGGATCTCCTGCCTTAGCTGGAGATTGTTTGAAGTCTCTGCCTTGTCAGTATCTGTGATACTGAGAGAAGAAAGCAACAGAGCAAGAGGCAGTTCCTGAGGAGCAGAACTACCATGAAGGGGAAGCGGCTCAAGGTTTTACAGTTTATGTGATTGCTCACCGCTACATATGAGTTCTCCAAGACACATTGTATTTCTTTCCAAAACCATATTTATCATGGGAGAGTTCTACTGACTAATAACTTCCAGTAGGAAAGGCTCTTGCTAGGCTTACACTTGCCCTGGCTATCCATCAAGCTGCAGGAAAACTAAATTGTGTGCTAGTACTAAAGTACCACTTCTGTTCCTTTTACATCTCTGACTTTCCACTAAACCTTAAAATGATGTTTTCTTGGATAAGATTTCCTCTTGATTCTACATATATGGTGATGTAGAAAGTCCTTCAGTATATTTGTTGCTTTTATTGGTTAATGAATAAAGAAACTTCCTTAGCCTGTTGATAGGGTAGAGTAGAACTAGGCATGGAAAACTATACTGGATGCTGAGAGAAAGAAGGCAGGGTCAAGAGAAGCCATGTAGTCCCACCAGAGACAGATGCTGGAAGGAACCTTGCCGGTAAGCCATAGCCACATGACAATATACAGATTAATAGGAATTGGTTAAATTAAGATGTCAGAGCTAGCTTATAAGAAGCTACAGCTAATAGGCCAAGCCGGATTTAATTAATACAGTTTCTGTGTGATTATTTAGGGACTGAGCACCCAGACAAGTGGCCTCATATAACAATAACAATATGGGTTTTTATAAACAACAGAAAATATATCTATATCTTTGTTAGAGGCAATCATTTCTACTTTTTGTATTTATTACTTCTTGTTAAGAGAGAAATAGCTAGAAATATGCATTGGGCTTCTGCATGTAGAAACCCATTTATGTCATTCATCTTCCATCACTCACTCCAGAAAATGGCCTACTGTTTAATAGTTAGAGCATGTACTTGTTGCTGGTCAGCAGATCATTAGAAACATTTATTAAATTGATCTGCTCTAGAAAAGAAGTGATGATTAAGAGAAATAAATTTACCATAAGTGAGAATTTCACTTATCTCTAATATGACCCTTCCAAAGAGTTTGATTTTAGGTGGTTCTTACAAAACCAAGTATCATTACAAGAATTTTAGGTATAGGAAAATGGAAAGTCATCTCTAACCAGACAACATTACAAAAGGGTGAGATACTAGCTTCCTTTCTAATTGGCATCTTCACTGGGTACTAAAGTTTGTCAAGGAAAAAGTTCTGGAAGGTGAGAACACCAGGCCTTGCACTTGAATGTTATTTATAACATGGCAGATTTTGCTTTAGCCTTTGCATAAGAAAATATAAGCTTGTGTTAGAAATCAATATTTCTTTCCAGTTCTACCAGTACTTGGAGTTCTGAAGTACAAATATGTGACTTCTAGTCTCCCAAGTATGTGCGACATAATGGTAGCAAGGGACAGACACATATTCATGGCTTTAAGAGCCAAGAACCATCCTAGAAAGGGCTCCTGCTGCAGAAGGAAGAATATGAGAGATGTGTCAGATGTTTAAAGGGTAATTGCATATTGACCAGCACATTTTATCTCCTAGCTTCTCATCCCTCTCTTCTTAGGGAATGATATGACTGTATGAAGAAGACCAAGGTTTCTATCTTAAACAAAATATGCTTATCAATTCTTTGAGAATTTCACACACTACAGTTTGAATATATTCACCTGTATCCTTCCCCCAACTCCTCTCAAATTCACCCCACCTCTCTGCCAACCCCAAGTTCTATGTCCTGTTTTCACGAAAGGAAAAAAAAATCTGTCGAGTTCAATTTGTACTGAACATGTATTCATGGTTGGAGAGTTTACTGAACCATAATAAAACTTCCAGGGCCACACACTTTAAGCAAACTGACTCTTTTCCCAGAAGCAATTGTCCATCACTCCTCAGTTAGGGGTATTGCTTCTGATGCCCTCATGATCCCAATCCACACTAGAATACTGACTGGTTTGGTCTTGTTTGGGTCTAAGCAGACAAGCCCTGTTGTTGTGAACTCATGAATGCTGTGGCCCTCTGGTGTGCAGAAGGCCCTGGTTCACTCCTAAAATTGATTCAAGGTTTCTAAATTACAGAAGCATCCATGAGCTAATCTCGAAGCTAATAAGGTCATTTCTTTAGTTTAAAATTCTCCCTATGTAAAAGCTGAGTTCCTGAAGTTAAACTGAAGGGAGGGATAGAGGGATCATACGAACAAAGGGGCCAAAAGCGTGATTGGGAAAACCACAGAGAGAGCTGACACAAGCTAGTGGAGCTCACGAACTATTGACTGGCTGCTGGGGAGCCTGCATGGGACTGAACTAGACCACCTGAATGTGAATAAAGGTTATATAGCTTTATCTATCGGGGGAGGGAATGGAAGTGGCTCCAGGTGCCTGAACTGGCTTTCTGGAGTCCATTCCCTATGGTGGGGTACCTTGATCAGCCTTGATATGTGGAGGGACGTGCTTGGTACTGCTTCAAGTTGGTATGTCAGACCTTGTTGGCTCCCAAAGGAAGGCTTTACCCATTCTGAGTGGTGGATGGAGGTTCGGAAGGGGAGAGGTGGTGGGAGGGCAGGAGAAGGGGAGGGAGGGAGAAATGGGGATGGTATGTAAAATGAAAACTAATTTTTTAATTAAAAAGTTGCATTGTTTCATGAATATGGAGAGCAACATAGATTTGTGTCAATTACCTGCTTTTTAAGAAAAGAGTCAGGAAGGCAGAGCAGAGCTAGGCTTTTGTATTCCAATCTTCCTCATGCATCAGCCTAATAGCAAAGTTCATTCAGACTTCAAGGGTTTCATTGTTGGTGATGTGTATTCATTTGAAAGCATGTAGCTTAATTTTGTGATAATCAGTTGAACTCAAAGTGCAGACACCGAAAAAATATTCATTTAATCTGACACTGCAATTGATATAAAAAAATCATCATAATTGGCTAATGAATACAGAACACTGGAATAGCATTCATTTTTTTTCTGGTTGTTTTCATGGGCTTTCTTCAATTAATTCCAGTACAACCTCATTTTTGTTTCATTTTTAACTATCATTTATCAAAATAAAAAGATACATGATCAGATAAACCATAAAATAATGGGAGCACATACATCTACAGCTACCTAGACAATAATCAGCAGAAGGAAAATTCATGCCACACTGAGTTCAGTTGGTATCCTTCCTCCTTTTGAGGCATCTTACTGACACTCAACACTTTTGAAGCCATAGAACTCCAGTTTGCATGTGACAATTACATTGTATTATAATTTATTGATATCCTAAGTTATTTGTGAATATCTAGTAAGAAAAAAAATTGTCACTATTAAAGTTACCCGCAAAAAAATAAATAAATAAATAAAAGAATGACTTCTCAGGTGTTCCCACAGGATGCCCTAAGACATAGCATGCTGAATTCAAGATAAGTAAGTTGGAGGCTGTGCACTATATCTTTTTATTTTACATTTTTTATTACAAGCAAAGTTTCTCATATGATATATTCTGATCATGGTTTCTGTTCCCCCAACTCCTCCCAGAATTTATCCACCTACCCAACTCCACACCCTTGCTAGCTTTCTTTCTCTCTCTATAATACAACAGTCAAACAATAAAACCAAGCCAGCCAGATTGTTTTGAATTCAAGAAACATACCCCAAACCCCAAAAACCCAAAAGTGTAAACCATAATATACAAGCAAAAGACATACAATGAGGTTTTAAAAATCCCCAAAGTGATATTAGACAAAAAGTCTAAAAATTACAACTGAGTTTGTTTTGCATTGTGTTGGTCATCTACTGTTGGGAATAGGGCCCACCCTGAAAAGTCGTTAATTTAACACATGTGAAATGTACCTTATTTCTGACTTGACCCTTAGAATATAACTGCATTTTCATAGCAGCAAGCAGGAACACTACACTGTGAATGCTCTCTCCTGCCCTCCCTTATGTTTGCTGTTGCTCTGACCTGCATATTCAGCTCTTCAGTCTGGATATGGATCTCTTGCTTCATCTTGATCCCCATTTATATTCTATTTATCATTCATAACAATGAGTGTCATGTTCCTTTTACTGCTCTTCCTCTATCTCGATTAGGCAGCTGTTGCTAAATTATCTTAATTTTTGTATTCATCATACACAAAGGAAATCAAGAGTGCTCTGAACCTTTTGCAAGGAGCTTATGAATATTTAGTCATGCAGTTCAAATGCCTACCTTCCACAGGGTGCAAATCTTTCCACTCCCCTACAATTTATGTTCTAAAAACATCATCATAAGACTTCCACCTTCAGCTTAGAGGATTTGTCAGTATCAGAAAACTCCTCAATAATGAGAAAAGTTTTAAAATGTGAACGAAGTCTTTAAAAGCTCTTGAGAGCATCAGAACAAATATAAAGGAGAAGCCTAAAATGAAAGACCATGGTATAACTGTCACGAGTTTCCCAGGCCTCCCTTCTGAAAATACTCATTTTTGTTCCAGATAGTGTTGTGCTTTGTATCGTGATTGTCTAGCTTGTGCCCACTGCCTGTGTAATGAGGGCAACTTTGTTAGTCTTCCGATCTAAACTTAGTGATTCTTAGTGATAGGCGAGATTTGTGACTCAGGTAATTTCGAAACTTTCAGCCTTCTCATCACAGTGGATCCCTGTCACTGCCATGTAAACATGGTGGATGTGTCTTATAAGACAGAATATTAATAGTTAAAGTCTACAGGTTTATAGCTAGATAGCTTCAGGAACAGACTGCCTGGTTAATTCATAACTAACTGGAGATGACTGAAAATTCCTCTCACCAATGTTCAGCCTAAACAGAAAACCAGCAGAATTACACATAACATGCTAATTTGTACAAACATGGAAGAAGAAGAAAAAGAGTAAAAATTGAGTTGTCATGAAACTATCCTTCAATGTTGGTTGCAGCACAATGCTAATTGCTTGTTAAGCATGAACAACACCCTGGGTTCAACACACACACACACTCATACACACACATACACACACACACACAGTGGTGTTGAATAAATGAGAAGCAATGGTATTCTCAAGCAAAGAAAAATTAAAGAGAATCGGTCACCAGATAGCCCCTTAAATAAAGGCTAAGAGAAGTTACAAACATAAAAATGATGTTTAACACTGAAACAAACGAATACCAATAGACAGAACATAAATGTAAGTTGCACAATAAACAATTCTATTTGTGAATTTTCTAAGCCATAGTGATGCCTTAGGATCTTTAACAGCATCCAATATGTGGGATAACATATTTCACAATACAGAGAGTATGGTCCCAAAGGGTACATATTCTGGTGTACTTCACTTCATGTCAAAACATTGGTAACAATAGGCTAATAGGTTATTTGTGTATATTGTAGTAATTAGATCAACCCATACAGGAAGTTTGCACATACAAATACTATAACAAAATTAAGAGAAGAGGGAAAGTGAGACATGGGCCGAAGAATAGAAAGTTGCAGTTATGAAGAAAGAATAAATCGAGAACTGTAAAGCACAGCAGAATACAGAGAGTAAAAAATACTTTTAATTGATATATACTCAGAGTGGATTTTGAGTACATTTACCACACACACATGAAGAAGATAACTATGGAAGAGAGTACAATATGAATTTACTTTTCTGCAGTTAGGATAAATATTAAATATCATTAGACAGCATTTTATCTTTTAAACCCATACAATATTAAATATATCACTAAGCATGCTGATTTGAGCAGATTTTAATAAATTATGATTATATACTTTCCTTTCTATAATAACTACTTACAGAATTAATATATGCCAGGGTAAAATGTCTTATAACTAAAGAATAATTTAACAAACAAAATTAAAAATATGTAATACAGGCTGGGAGCTAGCTCAGTGGATAAAGTTCTTGCTATTAAGCATGCGGACCTGAGTTTATATCTATGGTCCCAATGTAAAGAGAGCAGAAGTTATTGCATATAATATTTATATATTATATATGTATGAATATTATATATGTATATAAAGAAGACATAATTTGAGAGGTGATCTGGGGAAAAGCATGAAAGAAATTAGAGAGGA